>NW_021940122.1:2586469-3325699 GCF_001715985.3 Manacus vitellinus
AACGTAGGAGAAGTAGGAAAAGTAGAGAGATTTTCTGACATACAAACCCTTCTTTGATCCTTTCATAAAACAGAGGCCTTTTTTTATTTACACACACACACGGTTTTCTCCATGAAAATGAGCACCCATGGCTCTAGTTCCTGTAATTTGGCAGGAATGTATGGCACAGCCCTGAATCCAAAAGAAGAATGTCTAAAAATAAAATTTAAAGGATGAAAACACAGTTTTATTTGCAAAAGTCATCCTGCAGTAAACGGTGTTACAGATGGATCATTCACAAGGTAACAAAAGGCATCTTACCCTGCAACACCTCTGTTACAACAGACAACAGATAACACCAATGAAAGCCTCAAATATGGAAAAATACTCTTCTGAGGTATTTGCCAGGAAGTTGTGATAATCGGGTTTTGAAGCTCTGTTTAAACTATACCAGGAGCCCCCTGACCCTTTCCACCCATCAGCATCAAGGTCTTGTGTTGCCAACCTCCCTTGTGATTGTTGGAATAGCCAAGCCAAAGTGCAGCTCTCCCCACTAGCCAGTCATAACTTGGACTGAATTCTGAGCCATCCCCTTCAAGCCCCCTAATTTAAGATTTCTGCTTTTGATGTCCCAAAAGCTTTCTTTCTTTGGGAAACTTGTGGATGAAATCAACTCCATGTAAAGATTACAACTTTTTCACTCTCACCTTCTCACACAGCTCCATCCATGCCTGCTCTTTAGTATAAAGTGACACGTTCACTATCAGATAAACAACACTCTAGCAAATACTCCTCAGCCTCTGGCAAGCAGATGCCTTTGCAGGTTGGGTGATGTAATGAGTACAGAGAAAAAGGCAATTAGTATTTTCCAGAAGGACCACCTCTCTGTAAACATTCTTTCAGAAACCCAGCCTCTATGGCAGCTGCTCCCCTTTCCTGGTCTGAGTGACTTGCATTTATTTTTTCAATGGCAGACTGCATCTCACATCAAGACGTTAATTCCTACATAATGGATATCCTTCTCTTGCAGAAGAGTTTTCAGCTAGACTGAGCTAAATCACTAAGTGATACTGACAATTGTAATTACCTCTATTTACCACTGGCTTGATACGTTTATCTTGGCAGTGGAGACAATCACTTCCTGGGACTTCTCATTTCCACCCACACTTAAGATGGCTTAAAAGTCATTCTAAGTAACAATCAGTGTTGCCAATGTAAAAAACTCCAATTAGAATCCCCAAAACCCTACAGAGATTCTGCACTTCCGTGAGGACTATTGCAGTGTGCATTAAAGTAACCACAGAGAACTGTGTGCATAGAATATTCTATAAAACTGCTAGGGACTAGAGAAATAACAAAGCATCTTTAGCAGTTTTTTACCTAAGATCAACAAGAGTCCAAGACTACCACCATAATCAGTCAAGTTCAGACATTCCTTCATTTTCATCTTCCTGTTTTTACCTTATTCCAAAGTTAGTTAGGAAATTAATTCACCACACTTCCAAATTTAGGATACATGCTTGACACATGGGCAGGCAATTGAGCCCTTCTCTAGCTGGAGGAACAGAGCATCCAAATAAAGCATTTGTTTGATTGTTCACTGCTGATATTGAGCATTGCACATGAAGCAAGGCATTAAAATATCTTTTCATGGCTAAACCTAAATGCTGTGAGATGAATCTGCAGGTAGTGCTTGAATTGCTTTCCCCAGGAGTTACCTGAATTAAACATTACGTGGTCAAATGTCTGTAGCTGCAAGCCCCAGAGGTCTATTACATTGCATTTAGTTCTTTTACTTCATTAGTTATCAGAGATACCAGACACTGACAGCAACATCTTTGTACTTCACCATTTGCCAATAGTCACACATCTTTACCTTGTAAGGAAGATTTCAAGAACTACAGTCCAATGAACCTGACCTCTGTGTCTGAGAAGATCAGGGAACATATTCCCCTGAAAGATATGCTCAGGCACACAGAAGATGAGGAGCTGATCTGAGGCAGCCAGCCTGGCTTCATTAAGGGCAAATTGGGCCTGACCCGCCTGGAGGCCTTCTATGATGGAGTGATGACAATGGTCAACAAGGGGAGACTGACAGATGTCATCTATCTAGACTTCTGTAAGGCCTTCAATAAGGTCTCACACACACACACACACACACACACAACATCCTTATCTCCAAATTGGAGAGACATGGGTTTTGTGGATAGATCATTCAGTGGATAAGGAATTGGCTGGATGGACACAGCCAATGACTTGTAGTCAATGGCTCTACGACCAGGTGGAGGCTGGTGACAAGTAGTGACCCTCAGGGCTCTGTCTTGGGACCAGTGCTCTTCAATATCTTCATCAATGACTCAGTGAGATCGAACACACTCTCAGCAAGTTGGCAGAGGACACAAAGCTGAGCAGTGCAGTTGAGACACCTGAAGAACGGGATGTCATCCAGAGGGACCTGGACAAGCTTGAGAAGTGGGCCCAAAAGAACTTTATGAGGTTCTTATTTGAAAAAAGGCCAAGCGCAAGGTGTTGCACCTGAGTCAGAGCAATCCCAAACATGAGTACAGACTGGGGGAAGTCATTGAGAGCAGCCCTGTGGAGAAGGACTTGGGTGTTCTCATCGATGAAAAGCTGGACATGAGCCAACAGTGTTTGCTTGCAGCCCAGAAAACCAAACACATCTCCTGGGCTGCATCAGAAGAGGGGTGAGCAGCAGGTCAAGGGAGATGATTCTCCCCCTCTACTCTGCCCTTGTGAGACCTCACCTGGAGTACTGCATCCAGGTCTGGGTTCTCAGCACAGGAAATATGTGGACCTGTTAGAGAGGGTCCAGAGGAGTGCCACAAAGATGATCTGAAGAATGGAGAACTTCTACGAAGACAGACTGTGAGAGCTGGGGTTGTTCAGCCTGGAGAAGAAAAGGCTCTGGGGAGACCTTATAGCACCTTCTAGTACCTAAAGTGGGCTTAGAAAAAGGAGGGAAAGGGACATTTTATACAGGCAGATAGTGACAGGGCAAAGGCCAATGGCTTTAAACTGAAAGAGGGCAGGTTTAGATTAGATTTGAGGAAGAAATTCTTTACTCAAAGGGCGATGAAACACTGGAACAGGTTGCCCAGAGAGGTTGTGGATGCAACAGCCCTGGAAGTGTTCAAGGCCAAGTTTGATGGGGTACTGAGCAACCTGATCTAGTGAGTGACATCCCTGCCCATGGCAAGGGGGTTGGAACTAGATGATTTTTGAGGTCACTTCCAACCTAAACCATTCCATGATTCCATTAAACGTATTATAGAAGTGTGGCTGACACTGATAAATAATTGCTTTCTGGACAGAGTGCCCAGAAAGTTAAACAAATAATTCTGTTCTTGCAAAGTTCATGCAACAGTTGAATGAGGATCAAATACATGCATTGGCTACGACTTGAGGAAAAACAAACATTGACATTTTGTTTTTAATACAACTTGTAACACCAAAATAAATAAAAAGTGAATTTGAATACAAATACCCACCTTATGACAGTCCATTTTTTGGAGTGCTGTTAGGGGATATTTGCTCTTGGATAGACTTAGAAGACACAAGTTTTAATCTGTAAAGTTTAAAAATGTTTCTAGGACTAATCCTGTCATCAGGGGGGAAAAAAGTAGTTACATTATTGTGCTGGTTTAAAGGTAAACTGGCAGGGGAAAATGAATCCAACTCAAAAGAGATTATAAGTCAGAATAACAATTTAATAAAAATAATACGATAAATACAATTACACAGACAAACAATTGGTTTTAACCCACAAAACCCAGATGTATAACCCAGCACCCTGGGGCATGAACAGAGTGGTGTTCATTGGGCCCCCCTGAGTCCAAAGTAAAAGGAGAGGGAAAACCTGTTGGTAAGGGTGCTGGTTGCAGTCCAGTCAAGGATGGTGATTGCAGTCTGGTTGAGAGTGGTGGTCACAGTCCAGTCCAAGTTCCGGTCCTTCTCTGGATCTCACGAGTGGTACCGAAGTCCCAAGACCCCAAGATTATATATACTCAGGTTCAGGCAGGAATGCCCAGTACCTCCCTCAGGGCAGGGAGTTCCACAATGGGTGTGAGGACAGGAGCATTCTCCTATCTCACAGGCCTCTTAACACCCAGTTTATAGCCTGAGGGGTCAGGCATACTCTGGGCAGCTGCTGTAAATGGTCTATTGATAACAGTTTCTGGGAAATGGCATGGAAGGCTATAGAATACACAGTTTTGGGTTACACCCACACAGTGATGAACTGGTCCCAGCTGTTCTAACTAGGAAAATTATAAATGACATTTTAAATTTTATTAATGTTAATAATTATTAACTATGTTGTTGTTGTTTGCAGTACTTCTGCTTTTTGTTTTTTACAAGTAGCCTGTAAGACCTTTGTAAGAAACTTTCAAAAAGGGTGCTATTTTCAAGTTTATGTCCTCTCCATGCAGTTTGTCAAGCTGAGTTCTAGCATATAAAAATGCATCCCCCCTTATGAAAGTCTTTCATCTAGAAGAACATGCAAAAACAATCACAGAGATAAAAAAGTTGGAAGGGCTCAGCTTACCGCTATCTGCATTAACAGAGGAACTGCACTGACTGCAGGAGCATTACCTGAAACAATCTATAATTCACAGATAATTGGCTACATTTCAAGTTGATTAGAGTCCTTTGAACTAATCTAGCAATTTGACATGGGGAATCTAGTGTAATAAAGCCAGAAATGCCAGGAGTGTTAGCAGTAAGAATTTTCTCCCCAGACTTCTCTATTCCTGTACTATGATGATGAAGAATGGAGAAATCTCGGAAAAGCAGAAGCACTAGGAGAAAGTAGTTTGCAGATCCCAAAGGTTTTTCTTCTCAGAATTTCAGTACTTGAAATAAATATATGTCTTGAGAGCACACTGAGAGCTGTGCAGATGAGATCATCTTCAGTACTGTCCTGCTTTTGTACATGTGTTAAACCATGACAAGTACAAATATGAATAAAAAAAGATGATCCCTGTCCTGACATTGCCAAATAAGAATCTTTGCTTTTTCTCGTCTCATCATATATCAGATGAATGAGAGCAAAAGCTGCAAATGTCAACACAGAAGTCTGAAAATCATCTCTGAGAATGTGGAATGACATTAGTTTTTACTATGCTTCAGCTTGTGAAGCAGGTTTTATATTAGAAAGTGAGAGTTTATTCACGCTGGGAAAAATGAGATGGGTTTTTTGATGAAGGATGGTCAACAACAGAGTAGTCAAACATGTCTACAAAGTATAACTTCCCAATAGCGACAAGCAGTGGAGAGCTCATCTGGTGTACTCACTCAGGGTCAGATGTCAAGGCAAGTCCTAGTTTATCAGTAGTTCCAGAAACTGGGACATGGAAACCTAAGGCAGAGGGCTGTGGGAAAACGGTGAGTAATTTGCTAGCTGAGGAAAGAAATAGAGGCTGAAATAACTAGAAATTCTCCCCGACTCCATGAAGTTCCTTGGTCACTTCTAGATGAGATATCTGCATGTCTGTGTTTGGCTGATGGTTTCTTATTTTGAGGCACCTGGAAGGAAACATTTAGGTTATAGATTTTATAGAAGCACCAAGCACTGAGAACAGCAAATGAAGTCTGCTGGAGCAGTTGGTTAAATCATAAAGTATCCTGAACCAATGCCAGGGCCAATGGAGTATTCAAAAAAAGTGCAGCAAATCATAATAAAAAGTTCCCAGTTCCCTGGAAATAGTATCTCCTCACCTTTAATGCACACTGTGATGATAAATGTTTGGAGGCTGCAGGAAAGCCACCCCAGAAAACCTTACGAAGAAACTGGCAGCTCTGAATTCAGCAAACTCTCTGGTTTGCACAGTGATAAATGGGGCTCCTAGTCCCACACTTAATCCAGGAAACGCAGAGACCAGCTTCATTCCCAGACGCTGTCCTGCATTTACACTAAATGAGGTACTAGTCCCGTGGGAAAAATAGTATGCAGCCAAACAATTAAATCATGTCACATAATACACATTGTGCGGGGGAAGGGAAGAGGGGGCTGAACTACACTTCCAAAGGCAGCATTAGGTCTGGATTTGTCCAGCTTTTCAGAGTGTAACTTTGTAAACCTAATGGTGTTCTTTCAACACTTTTTTTTTTTGTTGCTGTTTTGTCTTCCTCATTGTTTCATCTTGTTCTCTCAGTCTCTCTGACTCACTTTTTGAAGTTCTGCACGTACCTCGGGTGAGTCAGGAGAGCTGGCTGGGGGAGGACATCGGGGTGAACAACCCTCTGGACAGAGATATGAAACAGAAAGGACAGGATGGGAAAACTGGCCACTTAAGAATTTATATGAAAAGTATCAGCTGTAGCCCAGGCTAGGGAGAAAGAGATGAAAATGCTTTTTCAGGGCAAGAGAGAAAGTGAGAGCAGAAGCACAGCTGTGGGAGATGAACGTGGAGTGGTAGAGAGATTCTAAATTCCATGTCCCGCTGCAAGGGCATTGTCTCCTGTGACCCTTTTCCTGTGGCTCTCGTGCAGCATGGCAGGTAAACATCCTCCTACTTGCCATGCAGAGCAGGAGCATGTGGTTGTTGTTGCACTGGTCACCAGGGACAGAAAATCTCTGATGCAAAAACCTCCCCCAATACACACACTTATCACACATGAAAGAGAAAGAGCAGTAATAAGGCAGGAGCCCATCCAAGTCACAAAAGTCTCTGTGATCAAGTGTAATATCTCCTGGAGAAAAACACTTTCCCCTCGGTCACTGTCCTCCTAATGAGCTCCTTACAGGTGTGGCCACATGTCTCATCTCACCAGGATCTCCCACCTGGCTGTTGCTTAGCGAAACTTTGCCCTCCCAAAACAGAATTTATAGAATTCCCACCCCAGGTCCCTCCCATCAACATAAAACACATCTCGGAAAACAGCTTTCTCCCAAAGGCAGCTCTGGGCTGTCTCCACTACAGTCCTCTCCAGGGATGCACTAAGGAGACAGTCCCATGAAAAAATCCAGTCTGAGCTCCTCATCCCTGGTGTCACCAACACTGCTCCCAAGCCAGGCACCGAGTCACAGCTGCAGTGGTGCCTCAGAGCTAATTCACTTGGCTCTTCCTCCCCTGTGCTTTAATCCAAAAGCCCAGCTGGCACTGCCAGGGTAGACAGGGCCACTTCCACAGCGCTGACTCCCACATGGTCCTGCCTTTTCACCCGGTTTCCCATAACATTGAAATGTCTGTTGAAATGTCTGTCCATTGGCACAGACACCTTATCAACACAGGCACATTTGAACATGAGTTTGAACTCACAGGGCGGTGTTGGATGTAATGGGGTCACAGGCAGTCAGCAGAGCAGCTTTGTAGGAAAAGGCTGTTGTTGGGAAGCTGGGGATTGACAGGGAGAAACCTGTTTCTCAGAAAGAAAGAGAACTGAGGGAAAGCAGAGAAACCCAGAGATAGCTTGAAAAGTACTAGTTTGTGGCCAGGTAGGGGGAGTGGTGAACAGAAACCCACAGAAACACTTCTCTTGGGAGATGCATAGACATACAAATGTATAATTGTCAGCACGTCTATGTGTGTGTATATATATATATGTGTGTGTGTGTGTGTGTGTGTATCTATGTATGCAGAGTGTATATATTATATAAAAATAAAATGTTAGTTTGTACCTTGGTGAACAGGCACAATAAAAATTAAATTTCCAACTAATTTAGTAAGCCAGTGATTAGTGTAAAAGGGAAAGAGGGTCAATTCTGATTCTGGGTCTCATGCTGAAGTTCCCAGCCAAAACATCCTCTTTCAATTACTGTCAGCTTTGTTTTGACATTCCTGTGACTTACTTTGATTGTTTTATGAAATTCAGTTTTTTACTTCCTTTTTGTTTCTGAACAAATGTATGTATTTATTTGACAGGACATATGAACTGATCCTGCCAATGTGTCTATTTGCACTTTGTTTCACAACCATGAGTAACTCCCCCTTCAATCAGCATATTTGTATGTATTTGGAGAATGAAGTTCAACATGGTTTTATGTCACCAGATTTCCTCTGAAATAATACTGAGAGGCCAAGGACTGTAACTCACATTGACTGTACAAAGAAGCTGAGTGATTTAAGACTCCTGCTGCTCCCCAGGCGCTAATTTCTGTCCCACTGCTGGGTGTACCCACACAGCAAAGCTGCCCGACAGGAGTGAATCCCTGCCCTTTGTCATTGCAGTTCACAGCCCAGCAAAGCAGCACAAACCTCCCCTCATCTGCCAGAGGCTGAACCGGACCAGCCGAAATGTGGGTGGATGTGCCACTCGGCTCACTTCGCTCTTGTAGAGGAGAGGTTGCATTTGATGAACAGAGATGTTTTGAAATGTGCCTTAAAATATAGCTTCTTTTCAGCTATTCTGCATATGAAAACTACTTGTGCTGCTTATAAGAATAAAAATGCTATTGCTTTTTCTCACTGAGAAACTTCTGGCATCACATATGATTGTTCTGTCAGAATAAACCTGGGGCAAGAAATGCATTCTCTCTCCTAGTAAGGATTTGGTGAGAGCTTCCCAAAATCTCTTGCTCATTTAACATTGAAAATAAGGAAAGCAAGACTGAGCACTGGGAGCAGCAAATCCCTTAGTTGTGATATAGTGACTACAGGCAAGTACATGAAGAAAGTCTCAGAGAGGTGTGGGCAGACAACCCACCTTGGTTTCTGAGTGCAGAGCAGAACCTGGTGAACCTCAGGGCTGCAACAGAGGTGAAGAGAAGCTTGGCTGGATGCAGGAGCAGCTCCCTGGGCAGTGGCTGGGTGAGCTGTCTATGATGCTGGTCACCTGTTGACTCCAAGGAAAGCAGCAGCCGTGGAGACCTCCATCCCTCTGCAGGGCGTGGTGCTCATCCCTTCCCACCAGCCTGGGCATTCGGTGTGCGTGGGGGTGGGGGCATCCAGGGCTACACAGCAGCTCTCCAACCAGCTAAAGGAGGGGAGTGTGGGCTGTACCCTGGAAATGGAGGGTAGAGGAATAGGACAGTTTGGGAAACACCTGCAGTAATGAGCTGCCAACTAGTGATTCAGCAGTATGGGATGTCCAGAGCTGGATCAAGGTTTTCTGCTGACCGTGGGGTAATTACTGCATTCCCTAATACCAGACTAAGCTCTGCCATGGCTTTCAGTGTATATTGATTTCCTTCATATAAAAAAAGTCAGATATGAACAACACGGGGCAAAATTTGACCATAGGAACCTGTGCTCTTGGCTATGGTTGTCTCCTGCTGGCACTGTAATTAATTTGAGTCTCAGACTCGTGCTTCCAGTGGACCATAGTGCATGTTCTCACTTGGTATGGACAGACTCCCTCTGCTGGAAAATGGCTATAAAGGTTACCTAGTCGTTTAACGATCCTAAGTGAAATAACTTGTAAGAAATGTCTTTTGTGGCAAAAGTGTAATTTTTATTTACACTGTCCGAGGAATTGTAAAAATATTTTTTACTTCTTTCTTAGCCCCTGGGAAGGAGCTAGGAGTTTTTATCTTCAAAGTTCATCTCTGAACTGTATATAACTCCATCCCCCTTACACTAACCTCATATTGCATTAATTCACTGAGTAAAGTTTTGGTTTCTTTCTTCTGTAACTAGAATCAAGCTTTGAATAGTTCCCCTCTGTAGTCCTAAAGGTTTGACTTCTTCATCACAGATGACAAGAGCCTGCCACTGACTTTACAGAAGCACCTGGACAAGACAAGCTGGACAGGTTGGTTTCTTTAGCATCCACTTTTAAGTACACTCCTAAAAGCAAGTGGAAAAGAGCATCAGCAAACAGAATTTCAATGCAGGAATTCCTGTTATTTCCCAGAAATTTTGAGAGGTGGAGCTGATATATTCTGTTCAGAAATTAAGATCCCTGGTCCAAAATATTTACTGAATCGATGATATTGAGGAAATGAGGATACTATTATTAGATGAAGTCCTGTTATCATCAGAATAACTTCATCAGGATCCAGATCAGACACAGCTTTATTTTTTTCTAGAAGAATACGGTATCCAGTGCTTTCTATTTTATTTATTTGATAGCAGACCAAGCAGTCCTGAGACAAGATTTTGAGTTTTAAAGTACAGCTAGCACAGCAGCTACATCTGCTTCTCTCACTCCACCAATGTGTCTCAGATGTCACCTACAGAAACAACCTCCAAAGAGAGGAGTACTTAGTGCTTGGTCCCTTTCCTGAGGTTATCAATACAGGCACCAACTATACCATTTACTTTACCTCTGTGGAGAGGGGTAAGCTGGACTGATTGAACTCTTAAACATCATAGAATCATAGAATGGTTTGGGTTGGAACAGAACTTCAGAGATTGTCTAGTTCCAACCCCTCTGCCATGGGTAGGG
The DNA here is from genome assembly GCF_001715985.3 of Manacus vitellinus. Classification (NCBI taxonomy): domain Eukaryota; kingdom Metazoa; phylum Chordata; class Aves; order Passeriformes; family Pipridae; genus Manacus; species Manacus vitellinus. The sequence goes on from NW_021940122.1 coordinate 2,596,796, forward strand.
AACTTTCCACAGACCAGGGCCCTATGCAAAAACTTCCCCCAGTACACACACTTTCTGCATCCCAAATCCTGGTATAACTTTTGATTGCCACTCCTGCTCAGGTGAGAGCAGCTCAAAGTTACTTTGTTCTCCCTGAGGACTTTTTATTGCTGCTGGGTCCATGAGTGCAAAGGAATGCCCTAGTCATTCCTCTCTCCCAGGCATAAACTTGTGCTAACCTAAAGTCACTGTAGCTGCTTTCTGACAGACAAAATTTTCTGTATAGGAGTCCTCAGGGGGTAGACCCAATAGATTTAAAATGCTTCTGAGAAACGTTTAAGATGTATTTTGTGTATATATGAAGAGCAGAGAACTGAGATCCATTACATAAGAAGTGCAGGAAGAGTTGCTTTCCAAAGGGCCAAAACCTCACACAATGGGATATGGTTGCAGGGAAATCCAGGGGAACCATGTCCATGAATCCTTCTGCTCAAGCTTTGGAGCAAAAAGAGAGTTCTTTTTTGATACTTCAATATCAGGATGAGGACTAATTATCCAGGATGAGGACTCTCTGTATGGATTTTGCTGGTTTTTTGATGAAAATTTATGTATAAATATCACAAGTTGGGGGGTCTTCTCCACACACCAAAACTCTATGAGTTTAGAAATTGCATGAATTGAAGCATTTTGACAAATGTATAAGAAGGACAAGAATACATCAAATATGACAGAATATTAGTCTCTGATGTGTTGTATCACTTCTTTCTCCTATTTTCTGTCTAACTTACAGACAAGACACAGCTAAATGAAGTAATGTTTTCCAAAGAACAGGAGAGATGGGGCTAGGATTCAGGGGGATCCTCCTAACAGGAGGAATATCATCTGTCAAGCCAATCTAAAATAACAGTGAAAATGGAAATCAACACTCCACAAGCAATTTTTCCTATGATGAGCGTGTTTATTTTCACATTTCACATTTGTTCACGCACAGTTACCTAAAGCTCTGGCACAACAACTGCAGGCAGGGCATTATCTATGATAGACTGTTGGATTTCAATGTTCATTTCTCTCATTGATTGACTAAATTTTGGCTGCAATATCCTTCTGGACATGTTTCAAGACCTGTTTGTTTTCAATGGTTTTGGCAGATGGCTGTATAAACTCCAAGTCCCATGATTATGATTCATTTCTGTGTGAATAATTTTGGTTATCAAGTTTGATTATATCTCTATGTGTTTTTACAATATTCACATGTACACTGAGTGCATTCAGAGCCAGAGCTGTGCTTATCCAAATACCTTTTTTTGTGCTAAAGAGCAAAAAACTACAGATTAACATTTTCATTTTTTGCATATTTAATATTTTGCTTCTTTTTTTAATGGCTATTATATTCTTCTTCAGTTATACATCATGGTTGCTTTATTTTAGTTAAGTATTTAAATATTTCCTATTTTTTCCCAGAAATTCTTGTTTAGCTATTGCTTCATTTTGCTTTTTCAGGTCTGGCATTTCATATAATAATGCATGATAAGTTAAGAAGTACTCATAAATTAATTCATCCTCAAAACCATGCTGCAATTAAACAATACCTGAGAAGCACAAAAGCATAAATATTTTGCTTTGGGAATGTCCACCTAAAAAATTACATGAAAGCAGCTGATGTTCCCTTCTTAGCCCTCTCAGAAAACACTGGGGTGTAACTCTATCTTGCACTTGAAATGCTTGTATTCACCCACACCTTGACTTCCCACAGCAGCACTTTCTAGTTAGCTTGAAGTGTTGGGAAAGATCCACAGGGATGAGTGTTTTACCAGACCGTGGTCTAGTGAGACACAGCAAGTTTAAAGTATCCTTCATGGGCCCCTGAGTCACATCAGTTTTCCTGCTCGTTCCCCTTTCTTGTAAAACTGTTCTGTGTTTTCAACATTTCCTGGTAATGAGCATTTTGGAAAAGACAGTTTTTCATCCCTTTGTCTTTGCTTCCTACTAACTGACCTCCTTCATGTCCAAGGTTTGGACTCTGATGCAATTTGCAGTCATCTTGGAAAGGGCAGAAAAAGCAGTGTTTGCACAAGAAGGGGCATCCATGCATCCATGCAGAAACTACCCACAGCCCCGCTGCTCCAGGAATTCAGGATGGGAATCAAGGCAGTGACTACTTTTTATGCCAGTCATGACTGAATTGGTGACCTACTGTGAGAATAAAAACCCTTTGGAGCCTCTCTGATTACTTGTATACCCCCATTCCCCTTCCTGTGGAAACAGAAATATCAGACATGCCATTACAGTCAGATTCCTCTTTGGGTGATTACCTTCCTTCCCAAATGCCCGATTCGTTATGGAATACTTGTTAATTTCTGTGGAGAATGATTTCATTCTATCATGCAAGCTTCAGTCCTTCTAAGTAATACTATTGCACCAGGCTGGACGGGACTGAACTGGAAAGGGTTGTTGGTCTAGTCAGGCATGATAGGACGGGAGAACACTTTTGAGCAAACAGAGGACATAATTTGAAATCTTCTCTTTCCAGTGTCACACAGCAGGACTGATGGGCCAGTTCAAGAAGGACATGAACACTCACAGACTCTCCCATCTGAGAGATGGGGTTCAGTGCTACACACTGCAGCTGTCTGCAGGCAGACCTGCCCAGCTGCCTCGGTGGCAGTGAGGCTTGACTCTGCTTTGGTGGAGATGGAAAACAGCAAGTCAGGGCCAGCCACACATGACTTTTCTATTTTAGCTCTTCTTGGCATTTTCTGTTCATCAGGTGTGGTGTACAACCAGCACATTAGTCTGATGAACACAATAAAATTCTGCTGGGGCCTGTTGAGTTAATCTGTCTGTAAAACAGGAGGAGATGGCTGAAGGTCTGAAATCCAGGCTGCAGCCACGGCATTCAGCTCTCGCAAGGTGTGAGGGCAGGCTGCTACACGAAAGGATATATGTGAGAGGTTTTATCTGAGCAACTCAGACACAGATGTCCATGTTCCTTTCTATCCTGGTCTGTTGTAATGCAATCTTCAAATAACAGTTTTAAAAGGAAAGCCATCTGTATGTAAGTTTGGGCTGACAGAAGAACTTCATGAAAAATTCAATCTGGATTGAGGAGGACAGGAACTATGCATAGGAAAAACATTTTTCCCCTCAGATTTATTAGTTTATAATATAAGTTACCCTGCAAGAAGCAACTTACAAGCATTGGCAAAGATTCAATTGCTTTCTTATATATCCCCCAAAGCCCTACTTGAAAAAAACAAAACAAAACAAAACACAATCCTTTAGTGGAGATAAGTCTTACAAAGTTTTAAGGATGCCCTAATATTTTTAAAGGTTGAACTTCAAAATTAAGGCTCTAAGGTAAAATAGTAAGATCTTTGTTAATTACAGAAAATCACAGGAAGAATATCCATCAGACTTTGACTTTTGTTCATGATTTCATTAATCTTCACTCTTCTCTAACTATATTATCCAAAGCAGGCTTTCTCCATACTAGGCCTGGGGAGAATATTCCCAAAGAGGGCAAGGTTGTGTCTAGAGAGAAAACTTGCCTGTTGAAGAAAGGGAAGCATGGGGGAATTATGGGCATGTGTATGTGTTTGTGAGCATGTGGAGATGAGATTTACACCTGTGTTCAGGAGATCTTCAGCCAGAGGAATGGAGTTTTCCTAACTCCTGCTTTTCATGGATCATGACAGTTCCAATTCCCTTGGTTTGGCCCAAGTTCAAGAAAAGAAAAAAAGTAAAAAGGGTTGCAGTGCCTCAGCAACCCCTCAAAGAGATTATATGAAAGTAAGAGAGATAGGACATCTCTGTTTTTCCTGGAGAACTTTCAGCAAAGCTCAAATTTTGATGAGGCATGAGTAGAGATGCAGCAAAAAAGGTTGGTAGCTACAAGAAAGGATTACAAAGTAGTAAATGGAGAGGGGGAAAGCCACAAAAGAAGCAAGGTGATGAGGTTAAATCTGGGAAAATGAACTAGTTGTGTGACTGGGGAAATGGGACTGAGGACATGGGAGAGGGTTGAGGGATGTCAGAGAAACAAGAGTCATAATGCATAGCGATAGGGAAAGCAGAGAGAAGTGAGACATCAGGGAGGCGAAGAAGAGAAAAAGTCCATAAATTTGGAGTTGAAAGACTGTCAAAGCGAAAAGATACGCGTTTTCAAGACAAGTCTAAGTGAACGTCAGGGCCAGGAAGCAGGTGGCTGTTTATGTGTACTTTTTTCTTCCCAAACCTACCAGTAAGCCTGTTTTTAGTTAAAACAGAAACATAAGGCTCTGTAATACATTCATGGTGGCCTTCTCTTAAATGAGCACATCCATCACTGTCCTGCCACAATGCTAAATTTCTCTGAAACCCTCTTATGGTGGTTAATTGCTAACTTGGATCTTGCTACTGATATACTCCTATGACAAAGGTCACATTCCTAACAACAAAAGTAAAGAAAGGAAGGTAGTAACATGGTGTTAGTGATGTGGTTGAATTTTACTTTTGTTTTACAGTTTAGGGTTTATTCTAGCTATCAGGCCTTTTCTAGTCAAAACAAAACAAGAATTCTCCCCCTGCTTTTCAGGGGGAGTGTTAAAATTGATTATCTCAATGCATTCTAGCTGCCTGTACATAAATATCCTTTCTGACTGCTTGCTTGTGATGGAAACTGTTCGTTGTGTTTTGCAGGTACTTCTGAACCTTCAGCTTCTTCTCGTTCTCTCCTTGGCTCTGATTTCTCTTCCATTCTCTTATGAGACTTGCTTTTTCTCAAATGCAATCTTTCTCTTTCTCGTCTCTCCTTCACGCCTTCAGGTTGCTAAAAGGCAGGGAAGAAACAGCTGGGAATTAAAAGTGACTCCTACATGAATAAAAAAAAGCAAGCTCATTATTTTATTTGATTAGTAATGTATAACCTGCCTCAGCATGATCAGGTCTACCATGATGGGCTCAAATTCAAGGCTCAAGCCAGTCACCCCAAAACTCAGCAAGAAGCAGCAAACATGCCTTGATTGTACTCTGTGTATGATAGAAGGGTCACCTGCCCAGCAGGCTTGAGTATGGGAGGGAAAAACAGACAGGCTCCAAGATTTCAGCCCAGACTCCACATTTCTGTCCTTTCACATGATCCATCTTTACGTGCCTGAAGGCTGTTCAGTACTAGCCACATAGGCCTCACTGAAAACAAGTGCTGAAGGTCATGAAGTATTCTCAAAGACACGTTTTTAAGAGAAAAGCAATATGCAGGGAAGGAGATGAATTACCTTTCCCACACTTTTCTTTCACCTGTGTCATCATGGTGGTTTGAATTGCACCCACAGAGCTCTGAATGCAAAAAAATGCTCCATTTGGAGACACAGGTTTAACCTCAAATTTCTTTTCAAATCTCTAACACCTCTTGCTCAGTTCTCTGAGATCCTCAAGTCCTTCACATCTCTCAAATGTCAATGGCGATTGAGGAAATGACAACAACCTGGTCTACTTGAAAGACAGATTAAAATACAGCTCAGCACACGCCACTGTGGATTACAGAAGGGTACAGGAATGCATGTTTTATCTGGAACTGATGTCATATTTAATACATTATACTCACTATACCCATCATACAATTATTACACACTCACCGACTTTCTAGCCATAGGCATTTTTGAGAAATTAGAAATGATAAACCAGACAACCACTAGTGAGCATTGGTACATGAGGCAATGTGAATTCCAAAATGAAATAAATTGAGTAGTTCCTAAAGGGGAAAAATAAGATTAGAGAATACACTTAAAATCTTGACAATGGCATAACAGTGCTGTCATCACCATAATTCTACATATTCTTAGAAGACTGGTCATCAAGGACCATAATTGTTGAACTGATCACGGAATAATGATACTTATTGAAAAGAGATTTTTTTTTTCTCTCTTTTGGTACACAGAAGGTCTGCAAAGAGAGATGAAAAATACTTTTCCATTCAAACTGTCAGTGTCAACAAACTGGAAAAAAAAAAGATACTTCCTTCTATGGCTATCTGGTGATAATGTCAAGTGTTATTCAAGCACAGCTTTTTGAATGGGGTGACAATTTGATAGCATTCTGGTATGTAAAAATGAGTTAGGATTTATTACTCTTCCTTCCATTGTATGATACATCAGATATTATGTATCATAATTACATAAATGTGTTAAAGTGTCATAGACAAAATGTTGTTATTGGCTACTTCCTCAACACAAACCATACAAAAAATGGTCTTGTCTCAGGACAGAATGATGGGGAAAAGAATGAAATGGGGGGAGAATCCCCTGCTGCCAGCATGCCCTTACAGTGAAATTATGTTCAGCCACTTATAGCAATAGCTGCTGCTGTAGCAGTGTGGTGACACTGCAGAAAGCAGATGAATGGAGTCCTCAGGGGTAAAAGAGAAGCCTCTCAAACACTGCAGTGTCTGACAGTCTTACAGATAATACCATATAGGTTAAACCAGGTCAGCAGCAGTGAGAAAGTGAGCTGGGTCTCATGGCAAAAGTGAAGCAAACCTGGTTTTATATTGTCATGTTTTGTTGTCACAGCCACAGAAACCTCTGAAAATATTGCCACAGCCAGTGCAGTACCTCATTTTGAGGATAAATGTTTCTGAATAAGCCTAGAAGGCAACACTTCATCAAGAATCCTCACACTATTGATATAACTTTAACCTTGTTTGTGCTGCTGTAGTAATTTGAGACAACATAATATGAGAAATTCTAGTTCAAGTTAATTTCTGCACTTTCTCCAGCAAAGTCACAGCTTTTACACAAAGGATAAAGCTGGCTCACTTGTTGGCTGATTGGGCTTTTTCTTAGGTAGTGATATTAAGTTGGTTGTAACCTACCAAAGAAACTGAGCGCTTGCTTTTGAGATGCAATTGCTTTTCAAAGGACTCTGCAAACTCCTGAATGGAATTTGATCTTGTGTCCGGGCCTGAGCTGTCTGCTGAAGCTGTTCTGCTTGCCTTCCTGTGGCAGTGGCATTTGACATCTTGGTCTTCTTGAAATTCTTTGGAGCCCTTGAGATGGCCTGAAGATGAGCCTTTGGCAGAATCATGAAGTCGTGTTGCATGGAGGGAGGAAAGCTTGGCCTGAAAAACAAAAGGTCTTTGTTGAGTACTAAATATTAAAGCAAAGCACACAAAGTAGATTATTTTTCTGCCACAGAGACTCTCCCAATGGTGGTGCAGAGTGAAGGACCATGCCCAGAATCCTGTGTCTTTCCTCTTACGTGCAGTAGAATCACACTGTCAAGAACTTGCTTTTCTGGAGGCAGCAGCTGCAGAATTTCCTATTATTCCTGGTTTTGAGTACCTAAGCTTTGGCACCCAAATGAGCTTTTCAAATGTAAAGTTGCTGGGTCCTCTTAGAGTTCACTGGCACTAAAAGGAACTGGAACTGGAACCTCAAAAACTCAGGCCTTGATCTGGCTGCAGTTTCTGGGCAGGACCCTCAAAAATCAAAGACCAAGCCTTTTGTGGAAAGAGGACTCAGATACAGGGCTTGACCCATGGGTGCTCCAAGCTTTATCAGATGTTTGAATTAATTTGTGTGACAGCAACCATTTCTAGCCCAGTTCTGTGAAATTTCAGCTTGCAGACATGAAGGTTTATTGCCCAGCTTTTAATTTTCTGCTGGTTTCTTGGGCACATTTGTCGTGAACTGATGAGGGAGCACTTTCAGGGCACTGAGGGACACATCTCTGCCAGAGAAGTGGTAGAAAACAGACTTCCTACAATTACATTTGTAGGGCTGATGTGGGGAGAGAATAGGTAGTTGTTTAGTTTCTTTGTGATTCCGTTTTCCCAGGCCTGACATGCAGATAAAAGTTATTGATCTGCATCAGCTGTGTTTAATTGAATGCCTGTAAAAGAGATTAAACTGATACAGAACTGCTGTGTCCTGCAGAGTCATCTATTGGTGGTTTTAGAAACAGACAGACCTGTAGACGAGATGGGTGAGAAGGACACTACAGAGAGCCAGGGGTGCCCCAAACCCTGCCGGCTGCTGCTGCTTTTTCAGGATGAGTAGCTGAACACTGGTAAGATGCAGGTGGTGAAAACTCAGAGACAGGAGGTACTGAAAATGACACCCTTGCAGGTGTCAGGTGAGGGCACTCCAGGCATCCAACTGCTGCATACATGTTTGAATGGGTATATGTTTTGGACATTATGAGGAATTTCTTCACAGGCAGGATGTCATTGGAAAGGACTGCCCATGGAGGTGGTGGAGTCACCATGACTGGAGGTGTTTAAGGAAACACTGGATGTGGCACTTAGTGCCATGGTCTAGTTGGCATGGCACTATCAATCAAACATGGCACATGTTCAATCAAAGGTGGGATTTGATGATCTCAGGGGTCTTTTCCAACCTAATTGATTCTGTGATTCTATGTTTTGTATAAGCCTGATGCTAAGTCTTCAACTACAAATTAACCTGGAGAAGCTCTGCTGCCTTCAAGGGAGCTGTGATTGTTTCAAACAACTGAAGTTCTATTCTACAGATTCTGAAATGCTTTCTAAGAAAATCCAGTAGAAAATCCTACACTCAGAGTAGGGTTTGTTGGGGAGGAGTGTGTGTGTACTGTTTGTTTTGGTTGATTAACAAATGGAGGAAAGTTTAATCAAATTGGTATAGTTGCCACCTGAAATATGTCCTGTACACAATTTCATTTACTCTGGCCCAGATGCCATTATATATATAAATATATATATAATATATATATTGTATAAACACAACAGGGACCTATGCAGCCTTTCTCTAAATAGTGAGGCTCTGCCTTCATGTGGTTGTGGTTATATCGCATTAGACAGGCTTGATGAGAGATGCTAAAAATAATAAATCTCACACCTGACAGAAGTACATAATAGTGAAGAGTTTTCCAAATGTATGGTACTAGTTCAATTTTTTTTTGCCAGACATAAGCTTACTATGTCCAGTATTATGGACTGCCTCTGAGAGTAGTGTTAATGATTTCTGCCACACTATTTTTACTTTGGTTTCAAACCAATCGATACAGCTGTAAGTTCTGTAAGGTCATATTGTATTGTTACTTTAAAAAGCATGAAAGCAATCACATTGTGCTAGAGGGATAGGAGCACACATGCCATGCCAAACTCAACAAGCTAAATGTCTTCTGTGTCATCAACATATATTGTTTCCTGGAAATAAAAAGTGTCTCACAGTAAAAATCGCTGGTTGTTCTTAGAGGGTTTTGGGTGAAAAAAATCCACAGGAGGACAGCTGAAATGGGGATTGTATTCTATCAATCCTGTTTTGCAAAGTTAGCAAATGTTTTCTTTTACTAGGACATTGCTTTTTAATTTCCCTTCACAGAGGGAATTATAATTAAGCCCCTAAAGAAAGACTACAGTTTAGTTATTGACATGACAGCAATGGTCCAGAAAAGGGACAGGCTTTCCTCTGAAATGCCCATCTGCCTCAGTGGACTAAGGGTAAATACCTGTGCAACCATATTACTGTGACTGTGCCTTCTCTCACAGTGCCTTTTCACGATACATACCACCATACCTAGGACAGTGTGCTAAGGCATGTCAGCATATTGCTGACTTGTGGACACAGCCCTACAGAAGAGAAGAGCCTCACCATAACTCCTCAAGCATGAACATTTCATGGCTTATATCTAGCACAGGACATTAGTCTTCTTTTATTTAATATTGACTGTGAAAAACTGAGAGTCATAAAATGAAGTTCAGAGATGAAGCAGATCTGGCACTCACTGTAGATGAAATCCAAGTGTCTTTCTTCCTATTTCATAGATTTAATATATGCATTAATACATGTGTTTAATGCCAAATTGATTGCTTGGTAACACTGTAAATAAGAATGGATGAAGACTGCTTTAATCTATGCTTTCCCCTCCTGAAGTCTCAGCAGCTGCTGCCAACAGAGGTTGCCTCTGTATCTGCACTCCTGGGTGTGCACCCACTGCTGCAGTCGTCCCTTGACAAAGTTCTCTGAGCACAGTCCCAGCATCAGCTCCTGTCCTTGGCCCAGCAGCTGCCTCACGCCTACATCTGGTACCTCTTTAGTGAACTCACCTTGGTCTCTGCCTCTCAAGATCTGACCTCAAGTAGTTCTTAAACTAGAGAAGTGGAGAGGAAGTGAAACAAGGGAAAAGACATGAGAAGGAAGAATGTTAAATGCTCCAGGTATCAAAATGGGGATTTTTTGCCAGCTCTGGGAAATCCAGAAGCACCAAAGGATCTCAATGATTGTTTCTCACTCCCTTTAGTACTCTTTTTTTCTGCCTTTGGGTAAAGGCCAGTCATGCTCAGCGTATCTATTCACAAAACAGTTAATCTGCTAATTGCCCATCTAAAACATACAAAAAGTACCCAAACAAAAATACTTCAAGAAATTGGTGTCAATACAATTTGCCTAATCTCTTTCTTAATTTCTATTGTAGACAAGCTGATTGCTTGCATCTTTTGCAAGCACTTGATCTGAGTGCTTGCACAGCTGTCAGTAAGAAAATTAGTCTTCAGTGTGTCAGCACTAGTGTTCTGTTTGCTGAAGTTTAACCAATGACTCCAGTATTTTAGGGATATTTTGGAATATTGGACATTTGGCTGCTGTCCCATGGCTTCCTTTCCTTCTGAAAAGCTTATAAACAAGCACATATTCCTTAAAAAATGTTTTGGTCTGGGATCCGACTGATCTCTAGTGACAATATGGTGGTAAATGTTCAGTCTGACTTCAGTGTAATTTAAATGTTAGTAACTTCAACAGCAGTCAGTCATTCTACTCCCACTCTCAGTTGCTATCATCAGATTTTCTCCTGTGAGCAGCAAAACCTATTTGAAGGCTGATACATGTATAGGTTGTAAAACTCTCATCAGCGCCCCTTTGCCCCCTATCTTTTCCCCACAACAAAATGTCTAGGAGGTAAGAACTGTCCTGAACCAAAATGGTGCAGAATAACTAGAATGTATCAAGGAAAGTCATAGCTGGAGGCTTCAAAAAGAGTATCACAGTTAATTTGCCTAAAGTTTGCCAGGGGAACAAGCTAAATAGAGGAGATGTAAACAGGTGGCAGTTCTCCCCAGGCAGTTTTCACGTTCACTGTTGGCCCACAGCATCATATACAACTCTGATTCTTTTCAGGAGAGTGGTATGTTTTTGCCTGACTTGCCTGTGACCCAGGGAAGGATAAATATAATTTTATGTTTCCCTCTGCAAAATGTGAATGACAATAGCAAAAATTAATTTTGTGAAGCTCATCTCACTAATGTTTGTGAGGTACACCAAGATGTTGGGAAAAAAAACAATGAAAACTGTTAGTTTGTGAGTTATTCTACAAAGCTTTATGCTTATTTTTGGAGGGGGCTGTACCATGATAGGATGCCACAGAAGTTTATTATTGTGTTTGAGGTGAGAGCAGTGGCTTGAATGTCTTACTACAGCACAGGAAATACCACAAAGACCAACACACCAATTTGGAGCTGAAAGTGATTTCCAGCTTTATATAAAACCACCTTTTGTGCTACAACATGAGCATTTTGCTATGTAATACCCAAACACTCCTGGTGCAGCTGCAGTCCCTGTGGGCAGGGCTGCACTATTGCTGATGCACTGCATATCAGCCTTGGATACAAGAAAAAGCATGCTGGCAGTGCTGTTTTGGCAGTACCATTGTATCTGCACAAGGAACTTTTGTCAACAGCTGTGTCAGAACCTGCTGACTTGATTTTCACCTGGACAGTGGAGTTACTTCAAAATAAGATGTTGAGACAGACAAAAGGGCACACTGTCATCTGCTGTGAAGGTCTTAATTTACAGAAGAAATGCTGTCTAATCTCAGTTATTATTCCTCTTGGCTAATTGCACAGTTCTGATAAAATGAAGACAATATTTAAATAACAGTACAAGTGTTTTGAATCTTACAGTAGTTAACATTTGTAATAATGAATCTTACAGTCGTTATAATTTGTAGTAACTGTAAAAAACACATGGCCAGGTGCAATAGCAAGTTGTTGCTCTCAATCACCAGATGCTCTTTCTGAAGGTATTTCTCAGGCATCATTAGTGATTTAATTTCTAGCTTTAGTTAAAGGCAACATGTTTTAGTGCTATTTACCACCAAATCAAAAGTTTCATCTTGGACTTTATCCCCAAATCATAAAATCACCAAACAAATCTTCCCTTCTCATTCCTCTAGTCAACTTCTGACTCTGAGAAATAAAGCAGTTAAAATTTATATCTTATACATAAAACTAGGAGAGCAAGACAAATTTCTGTGAAGCATTAATGAAAAAGCCAGACATATACGTGTACATGATAATTGTACCTTGTTGAACAACAATGTCAAAAAATCACAGTCTTTCTGTCAGCTAACTTAATCCAAATTCAAGGTATGGATTTAGGGATGCAACTACAGCAAAGTATTTGAATAGCTATTAATTAAATATTTAAATAGCTTTTGAACAAACAATATAGGAACATGCTTCAAACTAAATGTCAGTGCACACACTAATGCAGACACAATGTACAAGAATATACAATGAGATGTGTTCAGCACGGTGCTGAATGGAAAGTGATTTAAAGTTCATTCTTACACTTCAGTCTGTATTGAGGTCTATAGAAATCATATATGAATAGATCTCTGAAGAAAAAAAATAATATACAGTAAAATTAATTAACCACCCCCAACACCAACAGATATTATGTTTCCAGCATTCTGATGGAATACACCAGCAAAGCTCTAGTTCAGAGTCTGTTTTGCAATCTGTGGCAAAGGTGAAATATCACAGTAAATAACAAATGTGGCTCATCAGACCAGACATTAAGACTGAAGGTTACCTCTGCAGCATGTCCATGAATTTAAAGAGGGAGAAGGTGGTTTTGGACTCTTTTAGTTTCTTAGCCAATTTTTTTGAACATGAAAAATCCCATAGCTTAAAACATGGGAAAAATGTTCCAGTGGAGAACTTGCAAGATGAAAACATAACATGGCATAAAAAAAAAAAGTTTGGAAAAGATTAGCTGTTTCTCCTCCATATATTAGCATTTGCTTTGTTGCAGCCAAAATGATCGAAGGATATAAGTATAAAATGGCTTTAAGGAAACACAGTATCTTTGTTTAGCCAACTGATGTAGTTGGGAAAAAACAGACAGGTTTGCACCACCTAAATATTCTTCTAAGAGCTGAAATAAAAGCAACAGTTTTTGAGCAAAAAGAAGAATGTGAAAGCTGTTTTCAGTTTAACTTAATTTTCAACACCAGACAGTTGTGAGCCGCCTTAAAAACCTACTTCTGCACATGAATCTTGCCCCTTTCCAAACTGTTTTGTTAGTTTAAGAACCAAGACTATACTTCTACCTTAAAATCTTACTTCACAGTTTAATAAGCTTTGTTATGTATTGTATCCTTGTTTTCAGAGTCAGATTTTTAAATCAGAAGAGACCAGATTTTTAAATTAGAAGTTGCACCTGCAAACAGCTAAATCCCAGAGAGTAAAACTCCCTGGAGATAGTATAGTTGCAGAATTAGGTCCAAATCCTATTAATACATATGGAGTTACATAGTTTTACATATGAGAACAGACTTGTTAAAGACAGTCTTTATGCATGCCAGTTGCAAAATGTTTTGATCTCTGCCAGGTCATGCTGAGCAGACAGAAAAACACTGTAATGCATAGTTAGGCAGCTATTACATGCTTCTCCTTGTGTTTCTGGTCCTGTCATCATTTGTCTTGGAATTTGCCAGTTTTCCTGTATTCGAAGACACCAGAGGCCTGACCCTGGTTGGCAGCTAAATCCAAAAAGCAACTAGCTGCTGCCAGCAGGAACTGAACTTACTTGGTAAGGTGTACCATACGTATCCTGATGCATTTCTAGGGCCATGCTCCTGGGGATGGAACTTATATTTATGCATAAACCACATGCACACACAGAGAAAACTGCACACAGCTCTTACCGGTAGGGATGCTCTCCTCTCATTACAGAATCGTGTCTGACGTTTCTTGTGGCCTCTACCCTCTTTCTCATTCTCATCGATCAAGTTGTGGCCCCAGAAGCTGCTCATCCATTTTGCAAAGAAGATATCATCATCCTCGTCATATTCCATGTACAGATGTTCCAAACTTGGGGGGGTGTCTCCCAACCAGACAAGGAAAAGCAAGGTCAAATTCCACCACCAAGCCAGCAATTTCACACTGTTCTGCCAAGAAGAGGAAGCAGAGATGCAGTTTCAACCACTCTTTCTGCACAGACCCATCCCACTGCAGCCCTGGGCACCGTCTAAACATAAAGTCAATCCTTTCTCATTTCTTTTCAACGAGGTTTCTTTTAACCTTTCCATTGCAGGGCTGTCCAATATGACACTGCCGCAGGGGCTGGTGGGGGAGCGTTGGCTACTCTGTGCTCTGTGTGTGTGGCTGTTGAGTGCACCAGCTGTCAATACCAATGGAGAATTGCCCACAGTTACATGCCTGGGAGGTGCGTACACAAACCCAAAGTAGGCCTGTGATTTTGAGAAGCAGAATCAACATATTGACATTGGTCAGGAACTGGCACGGCTGCTTGCAGAGACATAACTGGCTCTGTGGGAGGGAGCGCAAATGGCCAACTCTTCCCAGGTTTCTCTCCATCCTGACTTCTGTTGCCTCTGCTCTTCCTTCAGTATTTAGGAAATGTGGTCTGTCTAGGTAGAACCAAGCCCCCCTTGAAGGAACCGCTTGTTCATTTTTGGGTTATGACAGACAGTGGAAACTTGTGTCAGCTGCTTTTCACCAGAAGAATTTCATCCACCATACAGGGCTATGGGAGGCACTGCCTCGCTTGAATGCACACAGGGTAAAAATATGTCTGATTCCTCCTCACCACCCCTGGGTGTAACCCACATAGGCCATGTCTAGACCACAAACAGAATAGGGCCAGAGACTGTTTTCTGACCCTGAGACTCAGTTGCTACACTGATCACACGTACCCTACATGGCACTTGTGCTGTGCATCTCCTTGAGGCTGTACGTACTGCACTGTGGTTGTAATATTTTGTTGTAAGTTTTGTGTATTCTTTAAATTATCTGATATAACACAAAAACTCTCTTGTGGCCCATAAAACTGTTGATTGTATGGTATGAAACTGGAAGATGTGTTACATGCCTGGGGACATGGCAGAAGGACAAGGAGGAGGGCTCTAAGGCTGTAGAGCCTGTTGGAGTAGTGTTGGAAGACTGCATAAGAGGAAGAACCCAAATCTAACTTCTTACTGGAAGCAGTCCTTGGTGTGTTCTAGGTGTTCTCCTGGTGCCTAGGCATTGCTGTGGAGATGCTAGTTGGCCTTGGCCAGAAGTATGCTAAAAAGCTGGCTGGTAATTTAGCATTACAGAGGATCAGGGGTCCAGCATTAAACCTTGCCTATTCCACAATCTACTTAGAAATACAGATGTAGTAACAAAAGTCCAGTTTCATTCATGTGGGTGTAGGTAGGAGGTTTAACTACAATGTAGGACTCTTCATTCTAAAAAGTATGGGTAAAGGGACCAATTGGTTATGGATGCCTATGTGCCCAAGTTTCACTTTGTCCGAGGCAGGCAAGACTGTGTAGCACAGGGACCTGGAGTACATGGGTCTCCATGTATGGGAGATAGCATTGGCTCAGATGTGATGTATCAGAGCTTGGACACAATCGAATCTGCAGCAGGCTGCTTTCTTGGCAGAGGCACAGGTGAATAGGAGCAAGGGGAGTACCTGTAGAGCAGTACAATAAAAATATACCTGAAGCAATAAAAAGGATGTGTAGGCTGATTCTTCAGGGGGTGAAGAACACTCCTGGCCATATTCTGACAGCCTGAATTTGACTCACATCCTTGAGGCCGCTCATGTGTTCAGGCAAGATATATTTGAAGGCCTACAGCAGCTTATAGGAAGCATCACGTGGGTGGAATTGAGGCTGTCCCAGTAGGAAGTTATCAACCTGTTGGATACTTGTTTTCTACTTTGTGGTTTGAGTTTCTTCTTTTCTGACATGCAAGACAGAACTGCAGGCTGTTGTATGGAACAGGAAATGCTCCTGCCATGCTGAGACAGGTGACAGGGAGAAGTGGGAGAGAGGTTGTCCCACAGCTTTGTCGAAATATCTTTATGTAAATAGTAATAATCCATAAATTAGAGGATACATCTCAAGCTGTTTACTACCGGGCACTACTGACTCAGAGTGCAGCAGGGCAAATTTTAGTTGGGGTCCTGAAGTATTTGCTTTGCAATCTTCCTGTTGTTTTTATTTTCAGTCCTTTTTTTCTTCAATGCAATATGTTTCTTCACACATATTCCTTCCATTTCCCTTTCACCTGCAATGAAATTTCTAGCCATGAGATGACTAGAGCTTTCTGAGTATAGAAACATATCAAAGATGACTCCTCTTCATCCTCAGCCAAATGGTCCATGGAAATAAGTGGAGACAGAAACATAAGCTTCCTCTGCCTACAGGTAAGGATGCTAAGTGGGCATACACGCAACAAGTACAAAATTCCAGTACTGCACATTGAATTATTTTTATGACAGACTGAATTAATTACCTAAAGATGTCATTTATAATAAGAATTGCTTCAAAATGCTCCAGTACAAAGTCCTAGAAACTTTAATTCAGCCATATTAGCTGAAACTACACAGAATCACAGAAGAACAGAATTACAGACAGGGTCAGGTCAGAAGGGACTACAGCAAATCACCTGGTCCAACCTCCCTGCTCAAGCAGGGTCATCCCAGAGCACGGGGCACAGGATTCTGTCTAGATGGTTCTTGAGTATCTCCAGTGATGGAGACTCCACAACCTCCCTGGGCAACCTGTTCTGGTCATCTGCACACTTCCTCATGTTCAGAAGGAATTTTCTGTGCATCAGTTTCTGCTCTTGCCTCTTGTCCTATCGCTTGGCACCACCAAGAAAAGCCTGGTTTCATCCTCTTGGAAGCCCACTTTTAGATAATTACACAGTTTAATGAGGTCCCCTCTCAGCCGTCTCTTCTCGAGGCTGAACAGACCCAGCTCCCTCAGCCTTTCCTCTTAAGAAAGGTGCTCCAGCCCCTTAATCACCCTCGTTGCCCTCCACTGGATCTTCTCCAGGAGCTCCACGTGTCTCTTGCCCTGAGGAGCCCAGAGCCGGACAGAGCAGTGCAGATGTGGAGCGCACTCCGCATGTGAGCGGCCCAGAACTCCTTCCGCACAACACCAGTCCGGACCCGAGGCCCCTGCAGCGTTTTTTGGGCTGACACTCCCGCCGCTCCCGCCGCGTCCCTGAGCCCCGCGGCCTCCCCGTGTTCCCCTCCGTGGCTGCGCTTGCCCGCCGGGCCGGCAGGGCGGTGCGGGCGGGCGGCGGCGCGGCTCAGCCCGCGCTCCCGGCGCGCCCGCGTGTCCGCTGACCCTCCTCCCGCTGCTCCGCCCGGGCGTCATGGCCGCCTCGAAGCCCGTGGAGCCGGCGGGCGGCGGCGCCCCCGCGGGGCTGTCCCGCTGCAGCTGGCGCTTGGTGCTGGGCGCGCCCATCCTGCTGGGCGCCGGACCATCTACCTGTGGGGCGGCGGGCGGCGCGGCGCGCGAAGGCGCCAGCGAGAGGAAGACCCCCGAGGGCGGGGCGAGCCCCGGGCCCGGCGGCGATGCGGGCTCCGGGCAGCCCGACGGGCCCGGGCACGAGGAGATGGTGAGCGGGGGGCGGCACCGCCGGGGGGCGGCAGGGACCGGGCCTCGCCCGGCGGGCGCGGGGGCCGGGGCCGGGGCCGGGGCTGGGGCGAGTCCCGCCGGCGGCAACGAACGGGGTGCCCGGCTGCGATCTGCGGGAGGGTGGGCCGGGCGGGCCGCTGGAATGGTCCGGGAAGCGGCTCTCGGAGTGCCGGTCCCGGAGGGAGTCGTGTGAGGGGATGAATCTCGGGTGGCATCCTGGTCGTGCTCTGCGTGACACGCCCGGCAGGTCACAGAATCACAGAATGGATCGGGTTGGAAAGGACCACAGTGAGTCGTCTGGTCCAAATTCCCTGCTCAAGCAGGGTCGTGCTAGAGCACATGGCACGGGATTGTGTCCGGACGGTTGTTCTCCACGGAAGGAGACTCCACGCCCTCTCTGGGCAACCTGTTCCAGCACCACGGTCACCCGCACAGTAAAGAAGTTCTTCCTCGTGTTCAGGAGGAACTTCCTGTGCATCAGTTACTGCCGGTTGCCTCTTGTCTTACTGCTCTGCACCACCGAGCAGAGCCTGGCTCTGTCCTCTTTACACCCTCCTTTCAGATATTTATGCACATTAATGAGGTCCCCTCTCAGCTGTCTCGAGGCTGAACAGACTCAGCTCCTTCAGCCTTTCCTTGTAAGAGAGATGTTCCAGTTCCCTCACCCACTGGACCCCTCCAGGGGCTCCGTGTCTCTCTATGGTCGCCCGGTGTGACCCGTAGTTCCAGGTCACAGTTCTGCCCTCACCTCGCAGCAGTCGAGATTAGCTTGTTTCCTGTGTGTTTGTTCCAGTCGTGCTGGGACTGGTGCACGGGAAGGTGCATTGCTGAACGTGGATCTGACAGTGTGCTGCCGAGGGGGAAATGTACCTCTTCTTCTGAGGTGTAGAATAGCTGTCAGTAAGTTGTGTCTGGGAATAGTGTTTTGGAAAGGAAATCTGTGATCTGTTGCCTGTTAGATGCTGGATACAGCAGGAGGGAAAGAAAACAGAATCAAGATCATTTTGAAACGAAACGTGTTCCACAAAGATACAAAAGCCCTACAGTTTAAGTAACAGACTTTAGGAAGAGTTTGCCTAAGTAGACATGCTCTCAAAACATACATTTACCCTGTTGTAATTTACCATTCTGAGAATTTTCAGATATATTGGTCTATACAAAAACTGAAGGACAAGAGGCAATATTGGAATCCACATCAAATTCAAATTCTCTTGCATATCTGTATGTAGAAAAATGCCTCTAAGGTGCACTTTTTGCACATCTGCTGTCACAGAAGTACATTACCAGTCATGCTGCATTACTGAGGTGAGGTGCAGTTTACAAACATGTTTAAAATGATGGATTTGACAAACGGATTAGCTTTGATAAGAAAATCCTGTCTGGCATTTTCTTTTCCCATTCTTGTGCACCACTCAAAACGCTTTGAATTGTCAGACGGCAGTTTAAATTTCCCATCTGAAATGATCAGGAGGGAAAAAAATCAGCTTCCAAGACTGGAAAAAGTTGGTTTTGGCTTTGATCCTTTAGTGATGAAGATCAGTGTGTGGGCAGGCAGTGGCAGGAACACATGGGAGTGGTGAGGAAGGTGGTAACTTCCCTAACTGGTGAATCACGGCTACCCTAGGGCATTCCTGGAAGCATAGTGAGCTATAAAACCTATGCTGGACCTTGAGGCAGTTTCTTGAATGCAGTGATTTGTTCCTTCACGGGCACCACACAGTACTGAGCAAGCTGTGTACAGAGGACAAATTCAGACTTTGTTTACCATGGTAATTTTGGCTTGTGGCTGCAAGCAGCATCTGGCACATTTGTGGAAGTGTGGTTGCTGGGTGTGAGCTCTGGTTTGCAGCCTGCCTGTGATCTTTGTATAGCTGCAGTGACTTCCCAGTTAGTATGTTCGCTCTGGGTTTCTTGACTGTGTTTCTAAATTCCAGAATATAAAGTCCAGTGGTTTGTAGTCATTCTGCAGTTGTACTTGAAGCAATCTCTTAAAACATTTAAAACACTTTTATAGCGTTTGATTTAAAATATTGTTTGTCTAGGTATATCAGATTGCTCCACAAATTAAAATACTGGAAGACTATGCATCTAAGTTGAGTGGTATGACCCAGAGTTCCCTGAAGAGTGTAATTACACTGTAAAAAAATGAGCGATACTACTTAGAAAAACTGTAGAAGAAGTTACCAGATTTGACTGATGACATGAGATAATTCTCTAGCTGATCAAAGTATGGCCACAGCGGGAAAATGAATGTGACTGCAAGTTTTCTTGACTGCTTTGTGTGTGGAGGATTCTCTTCCTGTTGTTCATATCCAAAGTGATGATGCCACCTAGATTTCATGTTTCCCCTCATATTTTATTAGTTATGGATATTATTGATAAGACCCCTGATTGGAAATATAACGATGCAGATGCTTTAGTTGTAAAACTACCTGCATTGTATTAGTCTGCCTTTCTAATGTGGTAGGGTATTTTTTTAAGCTCAGTCTGATTTCACATACAAATCTGCACAGTGAATAAGAGCCAGTACTTCATTCAGTTGAAACACAAGAGGGGAGTCTTTCAGAAAGGTCAGTAATGAATTCACTACCAACAGCTGTGTCAACTAATTATTCTTTTACTCATAAATGTAACTAAGGGCTCATATTTTTTTGTGCATTTCATTAAATCAACTCTTGTATCCATGTGGTGCTTTGTTCACTGTTTCTGAAGACACGACCTTGGATTTTTTTCTTTGAAAGTACGCAGGCTCTAAGATCTTCCTTGTTCTTTATTCAGACTTGTTACTATTTTGCATGCAGTTCAAGCTTTCCTTTTACCTGCTGCACAGGCCTCACATTTTTTTCCCAGGCTGTGTCTGCACTGGAGGCTTCTCCCTGGCATTGATGCACTGGTCAAGTGTGTGATCTGTGACTGACATCGTGTTGGCAGGAGCCCTTAGCATAGGTGCTATATTGGGAAAAGCTGAACTACTTTTGAGATTCCTTCTCCTGTAAGCACAGCTCCTCAACAGCACAGTAAACTGGTATTATTGGACCAGTTAAGTGATGATGATAAAACTGCATCTGTGGATGACTCAAAGGTTGTGAAGTCAAATTGCATCTGTTAATTACAGAAGTTTTCGTTGTTTCTTGTTATTTCGATGGAATGTGTTGTAGTTACTCAGTAACAGCAGTTGCTTTTTATGTGCTCTCCTAGTTTGTAGTGAATATTGTGTAACTTAAACATGGTGGAGCCCATCACATTTATTGCTTTTGTTGATGCCCAGTTGATTCATGTTTTTCTCCTTATTCCATGATACCTTCTTAGCAAGTTTTATACTATCCTTGTCTGACAGGAGTGAGCACTGGTTAGTCAGTGAGGTAACGTGTTGGTTGCTTCAGTATTTTTTTTCTCTTTAAGTTGAAATCACTTCATTTTGCAACTCTGTGGTAGTCCAAATCTCACCCCTTAACTCTTTCAGCAAGTTCATGGGGTAACCCTGTGGTTTTGGTATGTGAGGAGGTCAGCCAGTGGCTTTGTGTACTGCAAAGAAAGCCGTTTGGGTCCACAGCAGTTCACTGTCTGCACGTTTTCCTGTGAGCTGGATACAGTCCTTGAGTGCCCTAGTGAGTGAATGTGACCAAACTCCTTGTCTTTTGTGGTGCCACATATTGGGATCAGCAGCCAACTCGTGTGGCTTCTTTCCAGTGTCTGTTTTAATGGCAACTGCTGAGTGTTGCCTCTCTCACTGCTGTGTGGTTCGATCAGGGTATGATCAAATGAAGTCCCTTTGTCTAGATATATTCATCTTGGTACTTACTCTGAATTGATCTAAGCGAAGTATGTAAAAAGTAATTTCTATTGTACTCTGCACCTGTTGCCTAATAAATATCTCTGTCGACCTACTCTAAATCTTCTGTTTCATGCCAGCTGTAGTGGACAGGTGTAGAAAACCCTTACATGTGTGTATAATAGCAGAAGAACAATTGTTAGACTCTTGTCATCTGTGCAGTTTGCTTATTCGTGGTAGGCGTGAATGGCAAATTCATGTAACAGGATGGTGACTGAGAACATTGTCAAATTGTACTGTAAACTTCAGCTTTGTTATTTCTAATTATAATAAATACATCCTTGCTTGCACTCTGAATTCACATCTTGGGCTCATATAAACATACTTTTCCTCATAGTGGTTTTAGTGCTAAGGAGACTCTTAAAGCAATTTATACTCGGTTAATGCCTTTCAGTATAGGTTTGAAATAAGACTTGAAATGAACCTTAGTCCAGAAAAAAAATACGGGGAAAAATAGCTTTTCAGAAAAGAACACTTTTTTTTTTTTTTGGTACGTCATCAAGAGGGTCCTCTCACTTGGAGAGAAAAAAAGAGATCTAGACCAGGGCTTTATTTTTTTGTGAGTTGAATTAAGATGGCTGAAACAGTAGTACCCCTTCATGTCATCTGTCAGACAAGGGCTCGTGCAAATCCTTTTCAGCCAAAAGAAAATGCTGAAACTCTCTGCTCGTGCTTCTGTTGTGAATCACTGTCATGGCTGGCTGGCAGGAAATTTCTTGTTCTGCTTTGAATAACAGTCTCCCTCAAATATATAAAGTTCTGAACTGCTAGTTTAGCAATATTGCCATTGCTGGGGGTTACTAAGCATTGTTATTCTTGCTGCTGGCAGACTGTTGCTGTAAAGTTGCTATTTGCATGGAGTTTCTGGACATTTTGTGAGGAAAGCATGTTTGCTGAGGTTAAAGTAGCTACTAAGAAATTTTTGTCAGTGCTGTCTAGTCTTTAGACAGGTAGCAATCTGCTTGTTTAGTTACCTGGATAACTGACAACTCAGTCACACAAGTGTCCTTTGGCTTAAACTCTGTTAAGGCTTGTTAATGAACAGTTGCTGAAAGCAGTTCGAAGTACTGAGATGTTATTTTTTGGGTAACTGCAAATAACTTTTGAGTTACTTGTTTTTAACTTACTGTGAACTTACATTCATTTTACTGAGCTGGTTTGGTAGTTGCACAGATTCTTAGACCAGAAGATGACAACCGGGGGAGTTTTTCTTGCTCTATATAGACCTTCACCTTGGGGATAAAAAATGTCCAGTGCACCACATAGGATGGCAATGGGTCAGGTAAGGAGAAGCAGTGAAATTGGAAAATAATGTCTAGAATCAGTACTTTGGCAAGGAAGTGGAAGAAGTGAGGTTTTTGTGCATGAGATACGTGAGGTTTGCATGTATAATCAGTTTCTTATGTACATATCTTGTGTACATCCTGGTAGTAATTGAGAAGGACTGGAGGGATAAGAAAAATATTAAAAAATTTGCTTACAAGTCTTGTCAGGGTTAAATTTAAGACTTCACAAACTTTCAGAAACCAGTCTTATGTTAAGAATTAATTTCCATGTTCTTATTTGTGCTGTCACAAAAAGGTTTTGCAGCATTTAATGAGATGTGAGTGTTATATCTTTTAAAATAAACAGCCACCAAAAAACCTCTAAACAGAAAAAAAAAACAAACAACCAAACAAAACCAAACCCCAAACCCAACAAAAACACACATTAGATTCGGTGACGTGCATACCAAGGGCTGCAGCAGAGTAGTTTGACTAAGGTTGCAGACATAAAACTTCTGAGAGCTAGGAGTCAAGCTTAAGGCAGCATAAACAAACAAACAAATTGGTTTCTTCCTTGCCATGGGCATTACCGATGACTTTATTATGTAATAGCGTGTTGCGCTCTAAGTCCTGACTCCTTCCCCCCAAATTTCTTTAATCATGGAATGAGTGCATCAAAGAGCAACTGTGGAGTCAGCACCTATTCCGTGATTCACTTCTGTGTAGCTGGTTGTGTGGTCTGCAGTCCTGCAACTGTTACTGAAGGCTTACCCTGATAACATAGTTACTAAGTGTAATAACTTTGATGTCGTGTTCATAGCCTCTAAAGTTCTTGGTCCCTGTTGAGCACACTTAGGCTTGTCTGAAGACTTGATGCTTCCCAAGAACCAGCAGTGACAGCCCCAGACCTACAGATGTCTTGCTTCCAGTTAAAATTCCTATCCCACACCTGGCACTGGAGCAGCCATTGCACTTGCCTATTATCCAATAGCTTTCATCTGTAACTCGTGTCTTTGTGCAAGGACTGTTGTGCAGGGCGATCAGAGTGCATGGGATGGAGCACATGCACCGCTCAGCCTGGGGCACGTATTGGGGTGGGAGATCCCTGGGCTGAAGGAATTGTCAGTGTTCACAAAGTAGTCATCTAATTGCAGTATAAGCTTAATCTCTGCAGTCTTAAATAATTTGTGTTCTGGGAACACATGTATGAATGCAGCCTGTGTTGCGTGTTTTTCTTTTTTGATTCGAGTTATTAGGAAGAGCGTTGAATTTTGTAGGTCGTATCACAAAGGGTTTGCTGTAGAAATGCAGAAGGAAAAATTCAAGCTGACTTTCATGCATTTAGGTTTGCTACATATGTGTAGCCCTTCCCTTAGTTAAAAGAGAAGCATTGTTGTATTTTGAGCTAAATTTAAGACGTACTTGAAATAAATTTAACGTTTTCCGACTTTAGTTTCAGTTCTAAAGAAACAACTTATCAGATACACAGTTACTTGGCCCTCAGTAAAAATATTTGCACTCTGATTCTGGCTTATGTATCCATGAAGTTACACACAGTGTAACTGCTGAAGTTAATAATCTTTTATCATTAAATTTAAAGTCTTGCAGTAGAAAAATCTGAAAGCCATGCAGATTGTCTTGTTCTGTGAACAATAAAGATGGTGTAGATTGATTTCCTGTAAGCCCAGTGATTAGTGACTTGTGAGAGAAGAGCTTTTCTGGCAGTAGGGATATTTAAGAAATTCTCTACCTTATATGGTTTCACTTGTAAGTCTCCCCTCAGGCAAGTGCCTGTAAGATACTTTTGTTCTATTTGTATGCCTGTTTTTATGTAGGAACTAAGACTACTACCCATAAGAACAATTATCTTATTCTCTCATACCAGAATTGGGATTCAGGCCTTAAAAGACAGGCTGTACAGCAACATCTGGCTTCTCTTCAGGTTTCCAGTTTTAAAAATCACCTAAATGCTAAAAATGGTCGGATTGGCATGAAGTGAGCAGACATGAAGGGGAACAGGCAGATGAAATGCAAAGATGCTTTCAAATTTGTGTTACAGTCACCTGGGTGTAGTTTGGTGCTGGTGGTGGATGAGAGGGGAGAGAAGGCAGAAGTATGGTCAAAGAGCTGCATTTACAATTTCCAGCAAATCCTAGATGATCTTTTCCATGCAGGTGAGATGTAGTGAATCCTGCAGCTATTGTTTAAGGCCCCCAGTCTGTACTCTTTCCCTTATCAGAGAGGCCAGTAGAATGGCATGTGTGCTCGTACATCTGTTCATTTTGGTCAGGTATCTTAGCCAGAACTGCCCCAAAAGGTTGATCCTTGAAGCTAGGCTGTGAAAGAGGAGCAGAAATCCAGAAGGTCAAGGTTAGGATCTTTTGCAGCTCTGTATTTCTTGAATGTGGGTCATACCCCTTTGATAAAGAGAGCATTTTTACATCTGATTCCTTATAAACCACAGTGTTTGATGACTGGTGTAAATCTAGGGGTTACAGGTGGCAGTGTTAGTTTCTGCAGAAATAGAGGATTAACATGTGGTACAGAACACAAAAATGCCCTTAGCAGGGTCTCAGGACAGTTAGCAAAGTTTTCCATCCTCTGCTAAGACAGTGATGGTCCAGCACTTCTCCTTGGATGAAGCAGAGAGTGTAAAGCTCCAAAGGAGTCAGCTATAGATATAGTTAATTTTGTCTAGTGTATGAAAGGCAAAAGAGCTTTATTTTCCTTATAGGTTTTATTTGTTTTGCTCAGTAGGTCTTTCCACAAAGTGTTTTCCATATTTAATTCATAGTCTGATCAGCCACCTCTGGGCTTATAGGCTATATTTACTTCAGTAGGAAACTCTTCTATTTCAATTGCTTTGAGAGCTTTGTTGTCTTTGCACATTTAGTCTTTAGAGAAATAACTTACCTCATTGGTTCTTCTGATCACCAGCTGTGTAAGATTACAATCTGTTTAGCTTTCCAAACAGAAATCACTGCATTGTTTTATACCACTGTAGTGAATCTTTTGAAAAGGTTGTCTCCTATCTGATACACTTGCAAAAGAAAGTCTGTTGTTTGTTTCCAGGAAATGAAATCAGTGATATTTTTCAAAAGTTTAGGCTAGAGTTTAGATTAATTTTTATACCTTTGAAGATCAGCCCTTAAGTGCATAGTTTATGTGCTGTGGTGCTTTTCTTATTTGAACTGACCTATCACTTTCTTTTTCAGAGCCCTCTTGGTAGAGCCCAAGCAGCCAAGAACAAAGGAAACAAGTACTTTAAAGCAGGAAAATATGAGTCAGCTATTCAGTGTTATACTGAGGCTATCAGCCTGTGCCCTCCTGAGAAAAACCTCGATCTTTCTACCTTCTATCAAAATAGAGCTGCTGCCTATGAACAACTGGTAAGAAATTCAAGATAATCATGTGTTTATTCAAAAATGTAGCATTATCAGTTTTGTATTTTGTCACTTCTGTACACTGAAAGATCCCAGCTGATGATATCTGCTGCCTGCACAACAAGATGCTGTTGCTTGCCGCTGTTTTTCACTAGCTCATCATACTTTTCTACATATAAATAAAATTATTTTCTATTAACTACTCTCAGGCTATCTTACATAATTCTTATGCATCCTGTTCTTCTAAGACAAGGTTTTAATTTCTTATCCTTTGGAACAATTTTCTTTTATATAAGTTGATTTTGCTTCTCTCTACTAGTTTCTTTAACTGTTGGGTGAAAGGCCAAATATTTTGGAAGGATGCTACTTCAAAATTTAAACAAAGAAATCATGGAAATCCTACTAAAGGCCAAGACCTAAATTTCACACATGGGAAAGTGACATTTACTTGATAGCTGAGTGTACTTGGTATTAGTTTTAGAAGTCAATCAGTGTTGCTTATTACAGTATCATAGATTTGCTTATGAGGTCAAGTTAGTGAGCTTTATAAAGGAATGGAAAAATGGCTTTGTGCAGTCTGAAGTATCAAGTGAGAGACTGATTAGAGAAATCTGGTGTTGGAGGAGAGATAAAACAGTTCTTGTCTAACACAAATTCATGCCATAATGAGTCTCAAATACGTGTGGTCCCTCTATTAGAAAAGCCTGTTTTGAAATAAATTTTTTTGTCTAAAAAGTGCTTTAGCACTTTGTTAAAGTTGCTTGTTTTCATTATATTTCATTCTTTCAGTCCCAGTGTTACCTCCTGCAAGCATCTTTGCATGAACCCAGCTGTCTGGTTTAATTTTCCGGGAGGAATTCCTTTTCTGCTCTGTCGCTTTTCTGGTGCAGGTGGCTTGCAGTGGTGCCCAGGTAGTTTCTTATTGAGAAACTTGCAGAAATAGAAGCCAGCAGGTCGAACCAGAGCCCTGGGAGCTGCAGCTCCTCTCGGGTGCACATGACCCAGAGCTGGTTATGGAAAGCTAATACAGTGCAGCTGAGTGGGGCCTCTCTCACTGTGGTGTTTTTCTACCCGCAGCAAAAATGGACAGAAGTGGCACAAGATTGCACAAAGGCCGTTGAGCTTAATCCTAAATATGTAAAAGCTCTCTTCAGGCGTGCAAAGGCTCACGAGAAGCTAGACAATAAGAAGGAATGTTTAGAAGGTGAGTGTCTCATGATGTGCGTACTTAAAAGTGGGATTAACTCTGGTGCTTTGGAATTGTTTTGGGTTTACTTTTGTGGCTACAGTAATACAGAATTATTAAAACCATTCTTAGCTACTGCAAATACAAATCGTTCCTGGTTAAAAGGCAAATGAAATTTTCAGCTGTGCTCATTATCAAAGAAGGACAGAAAATAAGGCGGTGCTTTGACTGGCAAATCTGTTAAATTAGTTTCATTATGTGTAACAGCCAGGAATTAGGTCTGCTAAATTAGAAGGTAAATAAGATGTGGAAATTTTATCCACCTGTCTGTTTATTTGCTGGCAGAATGCCTTTATGCCTTTTGCGACCATAGTAAATAGAAAAGGACAACTTAGTTCATTTAGGTACTCCTTTGCAGTCACTATCAGCTGCACTTCCAGAGTGCTATCACAAAATATAAAACCTTATGGAGTTGTGACGAACTACCAGCTGATAAAAACCCCAAGAGAGATTAAGTGTCCCTGTGACAGTAGAACAGCTTTTAAATGTAACTTGTGTTTTATGTCAATAGCATGTTGGTGACAATTATTTCAGCCTTTGTTTGTGTTTGACTTTTAGCTTGCAGTTTTTTCAGACCTGAAATTTTCTTGCTTTTTATGAACTACACAGTTTTTCTGTAATTCTGCTTTTACCTACCAACCACTTCTGGCCAGTAAAATCCCAGGAAGTAGGATATGTCCATGTAGTGGAGGAAAGCAAAACCAGACAAACCCCAGAAGACCCTTCCACTGCCAGAAAAAAACGTCTCCAGTGATTCCTGGCAGTATAATTTGGGAAGGTGTTGGTGCTGCACCCAAGCCCAGGCACTAGTTTGCTTTGGGCAAAGCATGTCTGCTGAGGTTATACAGCTGCTCTTTCTGGGTGTATTCCCAGGGACTCCCATGTGCATCCTTACCATGCCAGAATTGCAGGGAGTTTCTGCAAAAATGATGGCTTTATAGTCCCTATAGCAGTGTAGAATTACAGAGACTGTACTAAAACTCCAGGGTAAGACGTTTGCTTTTCAAGCTCATTCAGGCAATATGCTGCTTGAATTTCAAGGCCAAACTCTGTTCATCTTCACTGGTGTTTAAATGAAAATTAAACAGGAAAAATCCATGGTAGTTTTGCATTAACTAGAGGATCCAGAGAAGGAGTGTACCCTAGGAGCACATTTCAGACTGCAAAGCATGATTCAGGCATCAGTGGGTTAACTTTTGCAGAGGTTTCTATGTGTGAATGAAAGCAATGTGATATGGGTTGGCACTTTAAATAGGCCAGCAGGGTATTTCTCCTTGCTCCATTCCAAAGTCACGGAGGTGAGCAGAAAAATTTGAGATATAATATGGGAAGATTTCTTGAACTGAGGAAGAAGTAAGATGTGATGAGACTGATTGAGAATTTTAAAAGTAGAAAAGTAGCACGAGTCCCAGAAGAGAAGCTGTGTTTGTATTTTTATTTAATGTGAACATATTATGAACATAATACTACCCTCCAAGTTTCAAAATGGGGGAAGCCCCTGATGGAGGGATACATTTTCACTGTCCATCTAAGTGTGTCTGTCTCTAGATAAAAGCAGCAAGAGAAAAATAAATGTTATTTCTTTCACTCACTATCATGAAGTCATTTTATCCCAGGAAGATAATTTTAAATACAAATTGATGTCTTGGTAAATACAGCAAACTGAACACTGGCTATTGCCCTTGAACAGGATGTGTATTAGTTGCAACAGTGGCACATTTTGTCATTTTCCAGTGACTATCAGAATTTCTTTAATCTCACTTTTGTATGTTGTTTCCTAGATGTCACTGCAGTCTGCATTTTAGAAGCCTTCCAAAACCAGCAAAGTATGTTATTAGCTGATAAAGTTCTTAAACTCCTGGGAAAAGAAAAGGCCAAAGAGAAATACAAGGTAGGACTTGTGATATTGCTGACAAATTGTTATTTCACCTGACTAGTTGTTGAAACGTTGGTTGTTGGCATTCTGGCAGTTGTGAACAAGTCACTGTCTTCATCTGCTGAAGTGTAAGAAGTGACAGGAACCGTGTTGCACAAAGCTGCTATTGTACCAATGTTATTTTCCTTTGGGGCCTGTCCAAAGTTTTTGAAACCTCAGTAGGGAAGAGACTTCTAACAGTTGTTTCCATTTAGTAATCAAATTTATTCTGACATTCAGGAGACACCCTAAGATGGTGTGCTGCCCTATGTGGTGCTTTTCTGAGCTTGCAACTAAATGGAAACTGGGTGTGTTGGAACAGATTTCTTTGCATGAACGTTTGGAAACTGCAGAAAAGAGAACTATGGAAGTATAGGGATAGCCAGGAGTAGTCATTTCAAGTGGCTGTAGGTTTACAGCAGCTATTAACACCTTCTTGCTTGTTATTCAAATATTCTTCCTTGGTTTTTGATGGTAGTTGAAGTACTGAAATCCATGTTGGTTCTGAGATGCTGAATTTCTTTCCTACAGAAACTCACATACATGTGTGATGTTGAGGTAGCAAAAATGAATTATGCTATTAGTAGGGTGGTGACAGCATCACAAAATAGATGTGCTTTGGAAGAGTGCATTCAGTGTTTTCTTGCAGGGCAGATTGAATTGTCATTTTTGTACGCAGTGTTTATTTTGAGCAAGAAGTATTTTTTGGCTGTAGAAAAGATTCTGCAGCTGAGAGGTGTTGCTTCTGGGACTTTTGGTAAAATGTGTGATATCTGGGCCAAGTTCCACACAGAACTAGGATATTGCCTTATTAGTCTCCATTGTAATGATAGACAGCAGCTTCTCTTGGCCAAGTTGGAGAAAAGAGTAAAGTGCTGTTCAGAATCTACTTGAATTTAGGCTCATGCTTGGATTTTTCACTCAATTTATGTGCGTACTTACTGCCTTAGTACATCTACCCGATGTCTTATGATATCCTAAGAGTCCTCATTTCTAGTCACATATGCAGAAAGATATTATCTCCCTCCTCCCTGGAATATCTTCACTTTATATCCACTGGTGATGGGTATTGCACTGGGATCTGAAGCTTAAAGAATCCCTAAACGTCAAACTGTCAAATTGAAAATATCAGACTATCAAATGAGGTAGTGAAAAGTCATACATTGGTTCTTGCATAAATTTCTTTTTGTAATCACATTTGTTATCCATTTCCATCTATACCACCTGAATTTACCATCTAATTACTTGAAATTACATTTCTCTGTTTCAGAATCGTGAGCCTCTGATGCCCTCACCACAGTTCATTAAATCCTACTTCAGTTCTTTCACAGATGATATCATCTCCCAACCTTTGCTTAAGGGTGAGAAATCAGATGAAGATAAGGACAAGGAGGGAGAAGCTTCCGAAGTAAAAGAGAAGTGAGTGTACAGTACAGTTGGGAATTGTTTGGTACTGGAATTAAGTTTTCAGTGATTTGGACATTTTATTTAGTGTAACGTGCTGTTTTTATAGTACTTGGCATGGGAAATCCTGTGATAAATTATATCAGTATTAAAAATGAAATCTGGGTGACAGCTGACTGACTGGTTCTAAACCTCCACCAGACAGAGGAAGGACAATGAGATTGGGAAGTTATGCTGAATATTTACTACAGTATGATAGTAAATCTTAGGAGATGGGAGGACTTGGAGAGTGCTAAATGATGCTTCTGGAGAGAGGAATATTTTACCCTGAAGGAGTGTTTCCAAGGAGGAGAACAAGTTAGCCTTTGGATTGGAAGGGGGAAGACAAGCTAGGAAAAGGATATTTTTAAATGAAAACTATGAATTTACAGCAACTGAACCTGAAAGGGTATTTTATCTTCCTGGAATCAAATTGCCCATAAATGAGAAGTTTGTTCTGACACAGAAAAGCTTGAGGGTTGTTTTGTTTGGGTTGTTTTAGTGGGGCTTGAGCACCACATAAATGGTTCTTTAACTTACTATGCTGCTTTCAACTTTATTTTTGGAAGATAGCACTGCTATGTTACTAATGGAAACCATTGCAAACAGCATTATGATTTTCTTGTAAAGTAAGATAGAATGTCCTGATCTGCAGGCAGATTCACTGAATCCAGGACACAGCTGGAAACAATACTGTGCTTACCGTAATATTTGCCCTTAAATCCATTCTTCCACATATAAGCTGCAGATTACTAGGTTTAATATTTCACTTCTCCTGACCTGGAATTCCACCCCAACCCTCTTGTTTCAAGGCAGAGATTATTGCTGTTCTTCATGTGAAAAAAAAACAACAAAATGAAAACCAGGGGACAAATGAAGCTCAAGTTCCAAAGCTTTAAAACATTTTTCTTCTTTATTTCTGATGTAATTTGGCCATTCTTTGCTAAATTGTTTCCCGTCTATGATGGCTGCCTCCAGGAATGGATGCTTCAATGGAACTATGCTGGTGCTGTAACAGTGTAGCAAAAGTTAATATTTGTAATGATTTAATGAAAAATCTGAATTGAAATTGTAGTGTCCAGTGAAGGCACGTAGATATATGACTGTTCTTACATCATTTACAGCTCTGGCTATTTGAGAGCAAAACAATATATGGAAGAAGAGAACTATGACAAAATCATCAGTGAAAGCACAAAAGAAATTGAAGCAAAGGGAAAATACATGGCAGAAGCTTTGCTCCTGAGAGCCACTTTCTACTTACTTATTGGCAATGCAAGTGCTGCCAAACCAGACCTAGATCAGGTCATCAGCATGGAAGATGCAAATGTGAAGGTAAGAATTTGTCACAGCTGGATGGTAGTTTGGGGCTGAGAAGTTAGATGATAAACCTGCAATATAGTTCAAGAAGTTGTTTTTCCAAGTTTTCAAATATTTTAATGGAAGTCTTCTTGTTTATTTACTGTTTTGTCTTTTTATTCCTGACAAATTGTTTTTTTTGAGGGCTTGTTGGTTTTTGAGGTGCCAAGTAGTACAAACTAAAGAACAGGGGAAGTTTTTATGAATTGGAGGGTATATCCACTCTGAAAAATCAGTTCATAGATAAGTCAAAAACATTACTTGCACTTGCATATTCAACTGCTTCAAAAAACATTGATCTATCTGTAAGCGTAGGAATTAAAAAGGATTTTGGGGGGGTGTGAAACTCCACTGAGATGGAAGCATAAGCTGACATATTTGAAATTAAGTAAGGGAGTTGATTTATTTAGAAATAAATAAATGTAAATAATAATACGAAACTTATTTCTGCTTAGAATAATTGAAATCTGTCAGTGGGAGAAACTAGTCAAATGAAAAATTTGCTGTAATTGAAATGAAGCCTTAAATGTGGAGGAACACTGGATGTTTCTTTGACCATGTTTTACAGCTCCGAGCTAATGCCCTGATCAAACGAGGCAGTATGTATATGCAGCAGCAGCAGCCTGTGCTGTCCACACAAGACTTTAACATGGCTGCTGATATTGATCCTCAGAATGCAGATGTTTACCACCATCGAGGACAAGTAAGAAATATTTCAATATATGCTAAAAGGAAAAGTGGTCAGTACGTCATTGAAGACACTTTATACTGTTTGTGGCAGAAAAACGTGAATTCGTAAGTGGGAGCTTTTGGGGAATAAACACACAGTCTAATTTGCAGGTTCAGGCCAGGCAGAAGCAGTTTATGTCTGTAGCTGTAGGAAAGAATGCAGAGGAACAGAGGTTCAATGCTCCATCAGTATGACCTCTGATTTAAAAGCACATAAGCTGTTCTGTGGAGGGGCCTGAATGGCAAAGCAGCATCTGCACAGGGGGAAATTACAGCGTGTTCCTGAAAACACCTGCAGCAGTGTGGCCTAGACTTGCATCTGTTCAGCTCATCCCTGCTGTGTCCTTGACTAATTTCTAGACCTAGAAAGGCCTGCTTCCACAGACCTGTAATATGAATAGTGCTGGCAGTAAAAAGGAACATTGTCATATGCAGATATGCTAAGTCGTATTTGTAAG
Source organism: Manacus vitellinus (assembly GCF_001715985.3). Lineage (NCBI taxonomy): Eukaryota > Metazoa > Chordata > Aves > Passeriformes > Pipridae > Manacus > Manacus vitellinus. The sequence goes on from NW_021940122.1 coordinate 2,630,081, forward strand.
GAAGACTTCCATGGATCAGGTGTCTTTCTCCATGAATTCATTGCATCTCCTTAGTGCTCAGAAATAAAAGTGGTGCTTTGTGTTGATTGAAGGGAATAAAAGTTTCCTGCAGGTTGAAAATTAGTGTTTTACTGTAGTTTCACAGTAAAGTCAGAGAAGTGAGCTCTACTCTTGTGGAGGAATGAGAGTGGCAAAACAAAACAAAACAAACCCCTCAACCAAACAAAAAAAAGTTGAAATGCAAGCTGGAACAGCTGAAATGTTTCAGCATTGAAATAGTCCACAGACATTGACTACAGAGAGCACAATGACTTGAGAAAATACAGCATAGCTTTGGAGCCTGGACATGATGCTAAAGCAGTAATGGCAACAGTCTAAAATGCAAGCATTCCCAATCCCTACACACAGACATTGCCTTCTTCTGCATGTAGCCAGAGTTTCACTGGCAGCTTTCATATTTCATAGCAGTGATTTTAGTTACAGGTTCTGTAGGTTTCTAGACAGTTCTGAAACTGTGCTGGAGATGATATGAGTAACTGACACTAATTGAATTATCACCTAAGTGTCTGAAGCACAGGTGAAATACAGAAATAGGATTTTCTTTCATTCTGACTAGCTGAAAATCCTGCTTGACCAAATTGAGGAGGCTGTGGAAGACTTTGATGAATGTATCCGGTTGCGACCCAATTCTGCCTTGGCTCAAGCACAGAAATGTTTTGCTCTGGTAGGTAACTTGCTGGTCTTTATCTGGGTGTTTTTTCTGTAAAGAGTTCTGGAAAATATACTGTGTTTCTCTGGTTTATTCCAATTTAATAGAATTGGAATAAAATTTATTCCAAAATAAAATTTTCTGTTTTGTGGGAGAGGAACAAAAAAATCTTCATTCCAATTGGATCACATAAAATTGATATTTATAAAGTTTTACTGTCATGAAAGACTCTCATCTTCAAGAAACTGGAAACAGACTATCTCAAGTTAGTGCAATGACTCAGTCTGCAAGAATCTTCTCAGGACAGCTTTGCATGGTGTGAACAAGGAGGAATGCTAGGTTTGGAATTTCTAGGCATTTGAAATAGAGAGAGGCTATCACAACTATCAGGCCTTATGACTTCCTGCTTTCACCTGTTTTCCTCTCCAAAGCCAGAGGCTTGGACATGTGGTAGGTTCCCAAAATCAGTGTACAGCCATGTCACTGTCTGGAATTTATCACAGAATCAGAATGGCCTGGATTGGAAGGGACCTTAAAGATCATCCAGTTCCAACCCCCCTGCAAAGGGCAGAGACACCTTTCACTAGACCAGGTTGCTCAAAGCCCCATCCAGCCTGACCTTGAACACTGCCATGGATGGGGTATCCAGCTTCTCTGGGCAACCTGTTCCAGTGCCTCACCACCCTCACAGCAAAGAATTTTTTTCCTAATATCTAGTCTAAACCTGCCCTCTTTCAGTTTCCTGTCATTACGTGCCCTTGTAAAAAGTCCCTCTCCACATTTCTTGTAGGCTCCCTTCAGGTACTGGAAAGCCACAATTAGGTCACCCCGACGCCTTTTCTTTCCAGGTTGAACAATCCCAATTCTCTTCTTTATATATATATGTGTGTGTGTGTGTGTGTGTATGTGTGTGTATATGTATGTAAACTTTGAATTATTATGATGCAGGTCTGACCACCCTTTTTGTAGTATGATAATGTGTAATATTTTTCTTTTTTTTTTTTTCATGAATAGTATCGCCAAGCTTATACAGGAAGTAATGCTTTGACTGTGCAAGCAGCCATGAAAGGCTTTGAAGATGTCATTAAAAAATTTCCAAAGTGTGCTGAAGGCTATGCACTCTATGCTCAGGTATGTTTTTCTCACTCTTGAAGAAAATGCTGCATTCTTTTGCACTTTTTTTCTTGGATAACATATATTTCTTCAAATAATATATGCAGATTTTTGATACTGAATTCTGAGATAACACATGCTGTCTTGAATAAGCTGCCTGCATTTATGTTTATAGGTGTTCTGGGGTAGAGGAAGTAGAGGGGGAATTAGTGGAGCAGAATATAGAGCAGAATAACGAGAGTGAGGGTGGTTATTAGGAGACAGAGGTCATTCCTGTGTGATTCCCCCCTTCCTGCATGTGTGTGGCATCTCACGTGATGAATGTCAGGGTTTCTCTAGGTAATTTGGGAGTTAAATGTGTGGAACTGGGATAAAAGTTCTGTTTTGCTACAAATGGCATGTACTGGTTTAGAAAGCTGTTTGGAGTGCACTTGTAATGGAGACTGTAATTTTTCTAAGAAAACACACTGCTGGTTTTAGTAGGACATATGAGATGTTCTGATTTTAAGTAGGTAGGTAATACAGATGCCTTTCGTTTTGAAAGAAGTATATTTGGAAAGGAAGAACTGAGGCTTCCAGTCTGTTAGAATGGTTTTTAGTTGCAGAACATAGTGTGTTGTTTCTGAACCTCCCATTACAGGTAGTACTGGGGTCAGTAATTCTTGCACTTCAAGCCCAGCAATTTTCTTACAAAGGAGCCTCAATTTTGAACCTTAACTGATGTGCCTGACCTGCTCTACAATAAAAGAACTATATCCAATTACACATTGTCAATATGGTTTTAATTAGAATTAGCACAGTGCAGAGTGCATGCTTTGGTTGCTTATTGACATGTAGTTTCTCTTTTGATGCAGGCACTAACTGATCAACAGCAGTTTGGCAAGGCTGATGAAATGTATGATAAATGCATTGACCTTGAGCCAGACAATGCTACTACATATGTTCATAAAGGGTATGTATTGAGTTTGCAATCCTTTGGGCTGAGGGCAGTTGGCATATTCAGATGATTCAACCTGAACTGAATGTTTCAGCTTCGTGTTGAAGTTTTTTCTTTCATAAAACAACAGGTCTTCTTGGGAAAAAAATTGCCTTTCTTTAGTGTTGTTAAAGTGGTAGCATGGCTCATTGAAGGTGACTTTCATATACGTGTTTTTAAAAGTCATGAAGTTACTAAGTTACTGCCTACCCCACATTAGAAATGAAATACACTATACATTTGGGATGGTTTTGCTTACCATGATCAGGGTTTTCAGAGGAGTATGTGAAGTCTGTTTGAAATTTTCTTTCTCTTCTAGTTTACTTCAGCTCCAGTGGAAGCAAGACTTAGACAAAGGGTTAGAACTCATAAGCAAGGCCATTGAGATTGATAACAAATGTGATTTTGCATATGAAACCATGGGAACGATTGAAGTGCAAAGGTAATGCTGAATTGCAGTGTTAAGAGTTCTTAGTTACTTTTGAAATTACAGCAGTTCTTTAAATTTCCTTATGGATCATAAGTGTTAAGGTCTTCTCCCTGGTGCTGTGCAAGGCTAGCTCTCACCCAAAGTCCTGATTTCTGTTCTGTTACTCTTAGGTAAAGCCTTCCATTCTCTGTAGCATAATTCTCATTTATGATCTGACAATTTCACATTTTCATGACTTTCATACTTACTGGACAACATGCAGATGAGTCTGTGTATGTTTAAATACATCCCTTGTGCATTTAAAGTGACTTCCTTAATCATCACTAGGCTTCACTTGTATCTAATGTTGTCCTTAAACATAATGGGCCATTTGTACTGAAGGTCCTGTGCTGTTCTCTCCTGTAACCAACAGGACTGCAGATTGCAAGTTCTCAGGGTACCAAGGAAACACTAATGCACTGTTCTGTAACACTGTATTGCAATTGGGCAAAGGTTTGGGGTGTAGCTGAGAGTATAGTGGAGTCTTTTTTTAATATGCCCAGTCATCAAAAGGATAGACAATTAAACTATTGCCTTGAGAAATTTTGCAAGCTTTTCCTATTTAAATAACATGCTTCTGTCTGTGCAAGTTTTCCTCTTATGTCTACAAAGACTTTTGAAGGGAGACAAGAGTTCATTCAGTTGTCCCAGCATTATCTTTGTAGTAAATAAACTTGGTGTCCTGGTGAGAACATTTTATCCTGCACTGCCAGGGGGGGCTCTCAAGAGGAGGGCTGTTCAACAGCTGTCCTAGTTGCTTAGCCTTGGTAACAGCTTCTCTCAGTTCTTACGGTGGTTCTTCCCAAAGTCCTCTTAAGTTGCTGGCAGGGGAGAGTGCAAGTCCTGAAGGCAAAAAGATGTTGCAGAGATTAAAAAAATTGCTTTGGCCGTCTTAATTGGACTGAATTTTCATTTATTTCAGAGGTAATCTGGATAAAGCCATTGAAATGTTCAACAAAGCTATCAACCTGGCCAAATCCGAAATGGAGATGGCCCACCTCTACTCCCTCTGTGATGCTGCCTATGCCCAGACAGAAGTTGCAAAGAAGTATGGATTGAAACCACCAACACTGTAAAGGAACAAGGAGGAAATGGTGTTCTAAAGTGAAGTTGCCCACTTCAGCCAGCCCTAGAGACGCTGTTGCAGACCATGCTGAATGGTGGAACTTAGTTTTTTCCCGTTCGTGGTGTTGTCATTTGCTACATCTGTTAAATGTTTAGGTGTTGTGGGAGTGGTTGTTCAAGGAAGTATGCAGTGCTGCATCTTGTTCCTTCTGCAGCAAAACCCTTAAGGTGTGTTAAGGGAAATAAAGTTGCAGGGGAACAAAAGGAAGATATTTTGGCCATGCAAATAAAAACTTCACACTGGTTCATTTTGGGTGATTATGTTGTGGGCGATTTTTGCTTTTTCAAATAATAATACAGCATGTGGGGTTTTTTCCTGTTGATTTTAAAGGTAATACTAGTCAGTGCTGTAAAATAGATTTCTTTTTTATATCCTATTAATCCTTGAGGGTTGATTTTAATTTTACAAAAAGGCAAAAATTAATTTTCAAACTTTAATAATAGAGGGTTTTTTTAAGTCAGTAGATGTGGAGAGAATCCCTGTAAATATATGCAAGCATGCACAATCTTCCCTTAAATTCCCTTCCACCTTCTGCATAACTTAGAAATAGTCCTGTGGCAGCTATTAGGGAATTAATTTGATAGTCCTTATCTTCACCTCAGAAAGCCCTAGAGAACTGATTAGGAGAGCAAGTAAAAAAGGTTGGCTGGGGAAGGAGGTCAGGTAACACTGCTTCAGCATAGACTTCACAGGAAGAAAGGCTGTGTTCCTGTGCAGCAGTCCTTACTTGAATGTCAGGGGAAGTTGTTCTGGAGGGTTCAGAGGGACTTCCAAGAACAGAAAGTACTGCTGGGAGTCAAGCTCCCAAAGGTAAGGTCATGCTTGCATATAATCTTTGTAATCTCTGATGCTTTTGCATAAATGTAACAGACCATCTAAATTCTCTTCAGTCTCTAGAGCCTGCTGTGTTACTGCTCCTTTTAAGAGCCCATTTGCAGAATTAAGTGAGATAAGGAACAAAGCATAGGCTAAAACTTCAAATAATGGATTTGGAGTCTGCACTGCTTTCCTTGTTCCATAGACTTTGTCTTATCCGAGATTACAAATACTGTAGAAAGGAAGCAACTGTGCTGCAAACAGGAGAGGGGCAAATTGTGGAATAGTCTTCCTTTAGTTAGGAACTTCACCCTTGCTCTGGGTGTGGAAGTCAGTCAGTCCATCTTGCCTCTCCCTGGGTTGATGTGGCTGGATAAACCTCATGCAAATGATGTAGCTTAACTTATGACACGCTAGTTTGGGCTTCTTTCCATCCTGAAATCATAGATTTGTTTGTGGTGAATTGTCTAATGTATTTAATCTTTTAAAGAAATTAATGATGCTGTAGTCAAACTGTCTTGTTCTGTAGTTGTGCCACCATACAGCAGCAGCTTGCATTTTCAACTTGACCTTCCTTTCTCCCAGCAACTACAGTTGAGAATTCAAATGGTGGAGAGTAGACAAAAAGATTTAATCATTCTATTTTAGCTAGCTCAGTAGGTGATCTGAAATCATAGCACTGGTGTAGAATTGAAGGTATGGGAAGGTACTGGCAGCTTCTAAGGGCACTGCACGTAACAAGTGTCAAATGTCTTCTCGAACTTCCAATCTCTGCATCAATTACCTTGAGAACAAAAATATGCCAGACTGAGGAGTCCTGTTCTCCTGAGGAGTTTTTATTCGCATGGCCTTATTTACATTGGCATTTTCTCCTCATCACCCCACCTGTACCCCATTCCTTACCCCACCCAATCAATTAAGGGAAAAAAGCATGTGCTGTCAATTACTAGCATTCCAAATCATCACAGACTTTTGCCTGTTCTTGAACTAGTTTGAAACTGCACTGAAAGGATGCATTGTCTGTAATTTTTTTGTAAATGACATATCACCTGTAAACTGAAAAAATAAATACTACCTTCAAGTATCTCTCTCTGACATGTATAAGAACAGGTTTTGATGGAAGTGTTCTCTGCTGTGGTGAGCTCTGTGCTTATTTGATGTTGCTCCAAATCTAGGACGAACTAGTACTGACTGACTCCTTATCATCTGCTCTCACTTCAACCCTTAAGAATGAGGAGGAGATGTGGAATCAACAAATCTGATCTTCGCTTGCTTCCATCACCCACAGAGGTATGATCTTGAGAGCTGAAGATTACAGGGGAAAGGAAGTCGAGCCAGGAAAGCTGGGAGTCTGAGTAGCTGACATCCTGTTAATGTGTGTGTGCAGGTGGATCCCTTTAGTGAAAGGGACTTTCTTTAAATGGCTGATAGAGCAGAGGTTTTACTTTAAGCCAGGTGTGCATGTGAACTTTGAGGATCGAGAGCTGAAGTGAAACAAGTATTATTGCTATTTAAAAAAAATAAAACTGTTGAAATTATGTAGGAATCTTGTACTGAAGACTTGGATAAACCTGGTGTATCCTAGAGGGATACTCTGGGAAGTTTCTTCTACATACAGTTGTCTTGCAACTTAATTCTGATCATGTATAATCCCTGTTGTTCACAGGGACGAGTCTCAGGCACATGGTGTGATTCTTGGGGTGTCCTGTGCAGGGCCAGGAGTTGGACTTCAAGATCCTGGTGGGTCCCTTCCAACTCAGCATATTCTATGGTTCTAAGCTGTGACTTGAATTACTAGGCTCTAACTGCAGATTGAAAGTGAAGAGGGAACTAACACATGCTGAAGAGCTGCACTGTACCTTACTCTGGAACTGTCAAGAGCAGCTTAGATGCTGCTTTAACCAGCCTAGTGATACTAACACTGCCCAATACAACAGGCAGTACAGTGTTTCTGCCATTTCTTTAAAAAGAATTTAAATTATTGCAACTGGAAATTCTGCAGCTATTTTGGGGTTGTTTGTGGTTGGTTTTCTATACTTACAGAATACTGGTGCACATGTATAATACGACTACTTAAAAGTGCCTGTTTTCTGTCAATACAGAGGTTGAGTATTGGCTTCTTTAAGTATTATATCTGAGATCTGATAGTGTACTTCTTTTCATTGAAACCCTCAAAAACTCACAGTCCCATTTGTATCACGAGTGGAGCACACTTGAGACCCTACTAAATATCCCACTAAACTAAGGTGCTTAGAAGTTGTCCTGACAGACTTAAGAGGACTGAGCTCATGTCAGCTCTTGAACTGAGTTCACCAAAGTAGCTTGTGACAGATTTTCATCTGTCCTCCATTTGGGATTCCAGGGGAGGAGGGTCCAGGCCCCAGTCTGTTGCAGACTGCACTTTTCATTTTCAAAATTTCAGTGGTCAACTTATGAGAGTCCTGCACTACTTTAATCCTCCAAAGGTAGTATTTAGTTACTGCTGCATGTTAAACTAGTAGAGAGAGGGGAGGGAATGACAGAATAGTTTAGGAAAATGGATGCATAATAGTTACTATGATTTAGAAGTTGGAGCCCAGCAATGGCCATCATGGATGCAGATTGTTGAGTATGTGGGAGGCACTAATCTAATGCAGGAGACTTGGCTCGAATGGTAAATTGTTAATTTTTTAATATTTATTTTCCAACAAATAAATCTTCATTTCACTTTATGTTCTGTGGCTTGTTTCTTAAGAGTTCCAGTCCAGTATGTACACCAAAATGCAGTGAAAATACAGACCAAAAGACCTGCTGAAATAGTTAATGCCACTGAGTGGAAGGGTGGGACCTGTCTTTTGAGAGGAAGAATGCATCAGGATTTGACTTCATTCAAGTGTTCATTTTCCTCTATAAAGCACACATCTGGCTCATTGCAGAGAACCAAAAGAATAGTAACAAAAGCAGCTGTGGGAAGAGGAGGATGGCTGAACGTGAATAAAAGGTAAGGTGGTTTGGGGGATAATATAGTTAGCTAGACCAAGACAAAACCTCTCCTTTCCATTTTTGTATTTTGAAATCTTTAGCCTTACTGGTTTTTTATGCTGCTAGAAATCTGAAAGCCTATTAGTATAGGCTGGAGAGTTGCTTCTTTTTTTCATCTCAAGGAGGAAAAAAAGGCATCATTTGCAAATTCTTTTTACATTAAAAGATGTCTTCCTTCTAAGAAGAAACCCCAGTCAAAACTACAACATGCATTGTTTTAACAACACAGTAACCCGCATTACTTCAACAATAAACAGGAATTGCCATAAGGAAGATTCAATACACATAATTCAGGCAAGAACACATGAACCAAAAACTGTTACAGATTCTTCTATAGCAATAGCTCTGTCTGGCATCTTGCATTGTCCCCAGTAGTGCAGAGCAGAATTTGGCCTGTTTTGCTCAGTGTTAAATGTTAAGATTTCCAAGTTAGAAGTAGGGCATTCCAGGAGCTTTGTTAAGGCCCATACATCTATAAAGGACTGAGTGGGAAGAATCATGCTTCTAGATTATCTGATAATTCACTGGAAAATTCATAATACTAAAGCTGACTTGAGTTTCAGAGAACAAGGTTTCCATTTCTGTCTTCTACAAAAAAGCCCCCAAAAGGTAACTAAAACATTGTCATGCATAAAAGCAATGTTAATCACTGCTGTGTTGAACTATGAAATACTTAAGTGTGAGAGGAGATATAAAAGTAGGATTTGAATCAACTTTAGAATTGCACCATTAAGTTTTTTTTTTGTGTGGTGGTTTTCTAACTGGCACATTCGGCAGTAAATTGTAGAGCAAGCAGTCAAGGAATCCTTCTGAAGATGAAGGGAACAGCCATTGTGGCACTTGAACCTTCCCTCTTCACCCAGCTTCACTTTTTCATCTCTACACCATAGAGGTCACAACGCTTCTGGCTTAAAATAGGAATTTGTTGACGTATTTCTGCAAGTTTCTTCAGATCTACAGGGGGAGAAGAAAGAGTTATGAGAACAGCAGCCAAAAAAGAAAGCTCCTGACTTGCTCTGAGGTAAGGCAGGGAAAAGAGAACTACCAAGGAGAATGGACCTGTAGGGCACTGCAAGTGCCAGGGCTGAAGAGCCTCAGCTTTGCTCTTTCCTTAGGTGGCAGCTTCCTCCTAAGTAAGGAAATGACAGGAGTAGAGCTAAGTGCTGCTTGTTCTTGCTTTAACCCAGCAAAGGGGGAAAAGGCATTGGAATGCTGCATTATCTGTAGTTGCATGTGCAAGGCCACAGACTTAAAAAACTGTCTCTCCTTAGTCTCATGGCCTGTACTTGAGAAAAAACAAAGAGGAAAAAAACCAAAGCAACTTTACCCTTACCTATATCTGTGTATACAACTGTTTCCTCAGCCCCAGCTTTGGCTATGACTTCACCCCTGCAAAATTAAGCGCATTTGTTCACAGCATTAACACATTAGTCTCAAGGAATCAGTCCAGTTGCTGCTGTTTGTACAAAAGGGAGTTCCTACTCTTGATGCCTACAGCTGTAAACACAGGCCTCTCCTAAAAATAGCATCATAATTCATAACTCTGGCATGATGGAAATGGCTTTCAGGCTTTATATGTGGCACATTTTATATGTGACATATGTATCCTTCACATGTGTTCCAAAGATCAAGAACCAGGGCATGTGAGCATGCAACATACCTCAAGGGTAAAGGGACAACCATATATGGCAAAGACTAACACTTTCTCCTTTCAAGATCCTACTGGCTTTTAATAGGAGTATGCTTTTACTCAGCATGAACTACTGAACATGATTTAGCGTGTCTCCCGCTGAAGTGTTCTGTCACGGTTTTCATCATATAAAGTTAAAAGCTCAGAACACAAAGATTTTCTGACTTTACAATCAGCTGGAAGAAAACTATTGGTGGATTTATTTGAAAGAAAAATATCTGCCTGAAGATTTGGTCACTTTTACCTCCTGTGCACCTGCATGACTTCTGCTCAAGTCAGAATATCTCTCTTCTCTAGCCGAAGACATTCTTCTTGTTCTTTATTATGTCAAAGCAATGTTGTTCTTTGAGGAAATGAAATAGTTTTGTGTAAGCTGTTTAACATGGTTTGGTTCTACACAGAAAATTACTGTATGAGTGATATATAATGGACTGAACTTCAGGGACAAGTTGAAAAGGTCAGCAGCAAAGCTAATGCTAAATGCTAGTACTAAGTAGCATCTTTACTACCAAAATGAATACATACTTTTAAACTAGTTTTAGTTTCTTGTTTTTCAGTTTGACAGTTTTAAATGATGGTTTTGAGAATGCAGGCTTAAGTCTCATGTGCTTTTTACCAAGAATTTACATTTTCAAGAGTAGGTGGAAATGTGGGACTGAAGCGTCCAGTAAAACACATTTTTTAACAAAAAAAAAGGTGTTGTTTTGTTGTTTTTAATTGAACTCACCATGGATTTACTACAGTGCTGTGTCCCCAGGCAACATAGGATGCTTTTTCATCTCTAGCAGGAGATATGGTAGCTACGTAGACTTGGTTATCAACAGCACTGTGTTCAGAAAAAGATGAGGGAAGGGGGATAAAGTGAGAATTGCTTTTTATTCTACCATTTAACTAAGCAGAAGAGAAAGAATTCACTCAGAATGACAAGCTTTATATCCTCCTAAGGACTAGCCAAAACTGTAAATGATATGAAGGTCAGAGAAAGCAGAGCCTGGAAAGAGAAGTCTCTGGCACCTGGCTCCAGTGTTAGTGCACAGAATATCATGTTGTTCCCATTTTCATTCTGTATGTAAGAAAGTTGATTGAAGCTGACCAATAAATAATACTGCGTCCAGGAATCTCAGAATCTATTTCTATCTGTAATTAGAGCAGTTCTCAAATGGTTATTGGCTCTTCTCTCTAGAATTTGTGTGTGAAGGGTGTTTATAGAACCATGGGAAAAGGTCCTTGAAAGGGCATAACTGCTAGGGGCTGGCAGGAGTAAAGACTGTAGTAAAGTAGTTCCTGCTTGACAGCAAAATCATTTTGGTGTCCCATGCAAGGCCACGCATCATGAGGAAAGGTGCAGCTCCAATGGCAGACAGGCCCTGTAGCACCACTTCTGCTGCATAGTGTCATGTGGAACACAAGAACAGTTCAGTTCCATGCAGTAAAGCTCCCTCTGGAACAGGAGGATAAGCTGTTACTGTGATCTTACCGTCCCCTCTGTAGGAGTTCCCAGTGAGCTGGTCCTGTTGTCAGGTTAAAAGCCCCTGGATATATCAGCAGCTGGCAACCTTTGTTAAAAGACAGTTAGAACCCAGACATTATTAAGAGGAAGATAGGTTTACCCTACAGTGGCCCTCAAGATGAGGTTTCTTTCAACTTCACAAATTCTGCCCAAAATGGAACCAACCAGAGCCTGTCCATGCATAACACAGGTGATTACTTAAATCAGCAAAGCCCTAACGTGGGGATATACCCAATTCCCTCACTGCATCAGCAAATGTGTATCAGGAAATGATGGATACTTGGTGAGAAGAGTCATTCATCTGGATAAGAGTCTTGGCCACAAGATGCATTTTGTGTTACTGGGTGAGGATGAGAATGCCCGGTCACACAGATTGCTCACTACGTACCACCCTGAGACAGCCCTGCTTATTTCTGGCCTTAGGGCTCCCCCTGCTCCTTCAGGTGATCCAGCCTCACCTTTCTGGCCGTAGATTTGAGCCATCTCAGCAAATCTCATGTCATAGCAGATGCCCAGGCCCACTTTACAGTATGCTGTTCTCAAAACACAAGAGACAACAGTCATATCGCTATCACGAAGTACACAAAAGCAATTACAAGACTCCCTGTAGCCCTCCTGTCAATTGTTATTTTATGTCTCACAGCAACAAGAGGGGCTATAATTAAATGTGTGTCCAACAAGCATTGGCTATTGGTGGGGGGGAATTCATGTTTCATGATGAAAGACTTATGAGAAGCAGTCTTATCTACCCTTCAACAACAGCTGTTTCCACAAAATCATGTTCTATCGGGTCTTTGTGTAACATATTCCTCTCTCATTTAGCTGCAAGTTTTTCAATTATTTCCTTTTCAAGAAAAGAAAGCACTCACTGTTTGTCATGGACTAAAACTGCAGTCATGTCCTTTCTCAGACCATGCACATTGCAAGGAGGAGAAAGTGACCACGGGAGATGAGACTCTTTGGAGACCTCAGTAAACAAGCTGTGTTAATTTTTGAACACTGTGGGGTGGGGAAGAGTAAATATCTTTCTTTTTCGTCTGATGTGGTTGATTCAGGAACACTGGAATTCGATTTACAAGTTACAGTAATTGTCTCCATTATTGTATCATCCTCACATGAAACAATGTGTCAGTGGAGCTGTTTGTTACAGTTGTTTGTTTGTATAGTTGTAGCGGCTTGTACAAGCCATGTTTTATAAGAACCATTTTCAAGCTGTAACTGCTATAAAAAATACAGTCACTTATCTTTAACAAATCAATAGGAGCATTATTTAATTAAGGCAAGTGCCACAATGTGTGCTGCAACCCTTTCTACTCCTCTGTCCTTTTGCAACCACGTTACCTTTTTAAAAGTTTCAGGAGTGACCACACATTTGAAGCAAAATTAAACTGCATTTGCTGTGGCTGTCAAATGCCTAATATAAATCTGATAGTCTAAAAATCCATTGCTTGGAAGGAGGAGGGGGAAGAGAACTCCAGAATGATTGTGGTGTTACTGTAGCACAGCTCCTTAAAGAGAGGGCTTGTCTTGTACTCACGTGTGTCAAACATGGAGAAACTATTCCCTGGACTCAGTGTTTCAGACTCTTTGAACTGTATCTTCCCAGGAACATTAATGTCAAACAAATGAACCTGCAATTATACTGTGATCAATAACAATTTCTGTGCTTGGTATTTGAGCCTCTTTCTATTAGTCCCATGTTTTCCACTGTTATCTAGACTACTCTTTCGTCAGGATCCAAACTAAACATTGCTTAAGACTGTTAGATCCCCAACAATAATTAGTTTTCTTTAAAGAAATATACCTGTCTGAAATTGCAAATCCCTGCAAAATAGCAATATCCTGATCTAACGAGTAATTTTGCAAAAGAAAGGATATATATAAAATGTCTTGAATTCGGCAGGATGATTTTAAAGCAGGTTAAAAAGGGTGATATTTTCCTCTCTAAGATTCAAGTCTCATTCCTGCAAAACTTCTCCAGGAAATACCTTCACTAAGTCAAAAAGCTCCCAGCTTTGCAGATGCCTCTGAGGCCCTGCAGACAGTCTTTGTCCCTCTGTTTCAATGGAAGATTCTCTTCCTGACTGGAGCTTCCTAATAATAGTGCTGGTTTGTATTATTACTTGTTCATACTTACACAGTACAAGCCTGCACTCATTCTATGAACTGGTAGGCTTGCAGACTGGTGGGGTATGAAAGATGGTAGGCAACACAATAATTCAGAAAGTGATCTAATAGTGCAGCTAACTGTAGAATTAGTTAACAAAGTAAGTGAATACCTGCACCCAGAGGTATTTTGCACCATCTTATTTTTTCCAAGTAACCTTGCATCCTCTTTTTTGTTTATCCTTGAAAGAAATAAGCTGTTGTTCACCTTTGGAGTGCTACCTGTGTGCATAGTAAGATTTAACACTCTGGAGTTACAAAGAGAAGGCAGTTTCTCAGAAGGCACAAGGCAATGTTGAGGTGGAAGGTGACATTAAGCAAACATCTACCACAAACAGCAGTTACAGCTTCACTGTGGAACCTGGGCTTTGGTTGCCTCCACTAATCATACATATAGCACATAAAGTATGTAAAGAACAGTATTTACAATAACAGAAGGACTAAATACATTGGGAAGCTGAGGGAAAACCCAGATCCCACTTAAGTGGCACTATGTTTTAGACTTAGATCAAATATCTGGGTTTGATCAGGTTTTACTTTTTATCACAGTTTTCCCAGCATGTAGGGAAAGGCAATTATACCTTCTTTAGTTTGTCATCCTCATCTAGACCAAATTTATGACCAGCTTCTGAAGGGATGTTTACATGTCCCAAATAAAAAGTACATGAAATGTCACTGACAGTACACAACTATTATTAATGATTCTACTAATTTCTATCACCTTTAGGTACAAATGACATAATTTGTGCAACACTGCTGAGAAACCTTTTCATAACAATATTCTGCCATCTTACCTTCCTATGCTTTGCCAGCATAGCACCATCAGGCCCAAAGACAGTACATGTATTATACAGCTTTCCACCATCCTCTTCTGGAATGGATCCTTTGTAAAGGCAAGAACAAAGATTTGCCCCACTGTATTATATCTGATTTTGATCCAACGGCACTAAGAGACATTGCCCATCTTTTCCTAAATGGGACAGTCACTAAGAGTAAACTACCTCCAATGAGATATATGTTGCACTCCTTTGCAACTTCTGAGAGCTTTTGTGTTGATTCCCCAGGGATCTTCTCTGCATACTCCTTAAAGTATTGGGTTCCATATGGAGAATTAAAACATTCCTAGAAGTGGATGGAAAAGAAACAGCTAAAATCCAGTAACATCACTACAAGGAGATGTACTTGGCTTTTCAAACCCCTCTCTAAAAATGTTCTCAAACAATGTTTAGTTACAGGAGTTTAGTTTATAGGAACTCAATAAGCAAATTAAAAAATATCAGGAAGGCCAGAGAGGCTTTAACCTGGTGAAATGCGGGTGTGCATTTCTCAAAATTACTCACTGTTTTTGTAAAACAATCCTTTAAATGCTATTTCCTCACAACTGGACAGTGTCCTCTGTCTTAGGCCCTAGTTAAAGATCTGCTATCCTTCAGAACCAGGCATGTAATCTTTAGACAGTCAGATTAATGGAGTAGTTTAGATGCCTAAACTAGGTGGGCAGTGGTAATTGAGATGTCCAAGACATCAAGAACTTTCAGTCTGAATTATTACACTTGCCAGCTCTGTGAGGACGTGAGACACTCCACCCAACACTTTTCTTGTCCCCTAAAGGAGTACAGCTGAGGGCCACAGATAAACTATCAAACAGTACCAGCACTTACTCTTTGGTAAGTGACTCCTAGCCCAGGCATCTGCCTCCACTGTTACCTTGGCTCATTGGATGTTGTAACCAACCCACCCCTCACCCTTCCCCCAAAAAAGGAGAAAAAAAAAATCAAGCTGTGAATAGCAAAATAAACATTTATGCCTTGCCTGGTCAAGCAAACTTCTTAACAACTGAGTTGGGTTCTACTGAACCAGACTAACTGAACCAAAAGTGGGTGGGTATTTTTGCCCCATATGCAGACACTGGGCCAGCAGGTGCCAGCTAATCCACAGCAGAACTTGTAGTGGAAGAAGCAGGAAGGAAAGTCTCTGCAGGCTGCCAAATGAGCTTCCCAGGCTTTGGAAAGCTGGGCTGATCTTCAAGGAAATGAAAGCACAGCCAGCTGCCTCCACCTTCATCTTGCCACTTGCAGTGCCCATGTGGGTGGCACTGAAACCAGGGGCTGCAGAGAACAAGCAGAGCTCTGTGCCAGCCTGCAGTGGCACTGCCTGGGGCTGTGCACAGGCTGACACTGGGACAGAACTGCAGACTGTCTGCACAGATCACCCAGTCCTGTGCCCTCCAAAGCAGAAAAAAACACAGGGACAGATCTCTGAATTGCTTTCTATCAATTTTTAGATTCAAATGGATTCTGCTTTTATTTTTTTATCCATAAATATTACAAATTGTATTTCTCTCACAAATTTTTCCATGTTCAGAAAGGAAAAGGCTAATATGTCACAGGAAAACTGCCACATGGCTCTACAAAGGTGCAGATTATATAGTCAGTGTGAGTCACTTCTGTTCTTTATATAAACTTATTTTAAAAAATCAAAACAAACAAACAAACAAAAAACCACAAAAAAACCCAAACTAAAGAACAAAACAGAGGGAATATTCATGCCCATGTCCTAATGCCAGTGTAAAATTTACTTCCCAAAAGTCTGTGAAATACCTTGCCCTTGTTTGACAACATCTATGCTAAAAGCATAAATCATCATTAGCAAAGTAAGTATCTCAACTAAAGAAGTCTGGGAAACCAAATATTTGTACACATGATGAAACCAGCAAATAATAGGTAATCTCCACGTAGGAGGCCCAGGCAGAACACTCAGTGGTTATTACATTTGCAACACAAGCACTGTGTTAGCAGAGAGGAGCTGGGAAGGTTGCTTAATGCTTCCCCTGTGACATCAGGAGAGAAAACATTCTGTGTGTAAAACTGAGACCAAAAGTTCACCCAGAGAAGAACTTTGGTCTCCTGAGTCAGAGGCTGCAGGGTACAGGAGCAACACATGTACTCCCAGGAAGAGAGGGGAAAAGCT
This sequence comes from Manacus vitellinus, assembly GCF_001715985.3. Classification (NCBI taxonomy): domain Eukaryota; kingdom Metazoa; phylum Chordata; class Aves; order Passeriformes; family Pipridae; genus Manacus; species Manacus vitellinus. The sequence continues at coordinate 2,646,647 of NW_021940122.1, forward strand.
CAAAGCTGCACTGGGAAGGTCATCTTGTTGCCAGCACACCCATCTGTGTGAAAATTCAGCACAGTCATCATAGCTGAAGTTCAAGAAGTAAATCAGAAATGATCAGTGATTTTAAGTGGCTACTTACGTTCCCACACAAGAAAGTCACAAGAGAAGTGCCCTTTAATCGTAATTAAGCCACACATAACCTGCTGGAAATGTCTTAAGTCTGTTTTGTTTCTCTGTGGATATATCTGGAATGCCTACAGCAAAGAGAGTCACCATGTACCTGTCTTCTTTCACCTTCATGTCAACATTCTTTAGCTGAAAATCACCTTTTTCTGCATTTCTTCAGCAAAAATTCCAACTACAGTGCTACTTACATGAATTCAGAATGTAAAAATCATGGAATTGCCTGGGATTTAAATTAGCAAAAACTTTGCCAGACTCTTACACTACAAAAAAGGAAAACCTGTTTTCCCCCTTCCCTTCTTGTCCCCCACCTCTTAAGTGTGCTGCTAGATAGAACCTGTTTTTCTTTTTTTATTTTTTTTTTTAATTTTTATTTTGAAGCCTCCCACAGCTTGTAAGCTATGCAGAGAGAAACAGGAATACAGAATGCCTTAGTAACATCAGCAAGAGGTTTTGAAGGGTTTGAGGCACAGGTGCCAAGTAGACCATGACCTTTACTCACAGGTAGAGCCACAACTTTTGCTCCTTTAGCTGATGCTTCTCTAACCAGTCCACAGGCTCGTTGCAGATTGTCTGATTTAACAGCAGACACGTGAAGCTGAATAAGAGCGAGGCGGAAGGCTAATAGAAAAGAAAAAAACATTCAGCGGAATTCACCCAGGAAACTCTTCAAAATATGAACTCAGTAACAAGCACTTAACAAAATAAATTTTTTAATCTATAAGCATATATATAAACCACTTCCAACTCATTCTGTGGTCCATGGCTCTCATAGCACAGGGAGAACACTGAAGGCCAGGCTTGCTAATGGGAACCATGCACAGCCATCACCATGGCCAGGGCAAAGATCACAGAGTTCTTGTGCCAGTTCACTCAGCCCAGACAGTTCCCAGCCCATGTTCCAATGGAAGGTGCCATGGTGCAGAAAGGGAGACCACAGGTCATCGAGCCAAAAGGATGTGTGAGCCCATCTTTTTGTGGCACATGTCGCTTGACGAACACTGCGTGTCCTAAAATGTCACTAGCAAACCAAAGAATTGGATAATCCCCAAAGCACCAAATAAGGGAATTTATCCCTCAAATCACACCTAGTCTGGGAAATGGCTATGAAGGCCAATAAAGGTAACATCTTTCCTAATAACTTCTTTGCAATTTGGTTTCTAGCCAAAACACAGTTGCAAGTGTTATCAACAGTTTCTACTGTCACTAAGCAGGTTCTATATTTGCAGGCTTTCAGAGTTTCCTTTTAAACAAACAAACAAATAAACAAACTCTAAAACCAACCAACCAACCAACCAAAACAAAACCCACCCACCCCCCTCTGGCTTCATAAAGAAAAGTACCCCAGCCACAAAGTATCTCTCTTCTCTGGAAAGCAATCATAGATTACTGTAGGAAAAAGACAAAGCTGTGAGCAACACAGCCTCAGTAGTCAGGGAAACAGGAAGAGCTGATTCAAGCAAAATGGAGATTGGGCCAGGAACAGTGAAGGCACATCCTTTTTCCTACTTTAGATCTCACTTCAGTAGCTAAGCAGCTAATTTCTAGAAGTTAAGCAAATGATTAACTGCTCCCTTTGTCACTCTTCTGATAGAGAGCCTTTTACTATTGGATCTATTGAGTAAATAAACCTTAACTGATATTCTGAACAGATGTGACCATAGTTTACAGACCCACTTAGGTAACCATACCAGGAATCTGTCAAAAACTTTGCCGTACTTGTGGAATGTGTTTTAGCTCGGAGAAATTGGACAATTAAAGATTTACATTTCAGCATAAAGTCACTTTTGAAAACAAACAAACAAAAAACCCCAACAAATCAAAAAAGCCCCCAAAACACAGAAGTAAACAAAGAACAAAAGAGCATCTACTAGGAAAAAAATCCAATAATGGTTAAAATGCTAGAAAAACAATAATCTTATTTTCCCTATGCCTCAAGTTTGGAGTTTGTTAAAGGGCAAAATTAAAGCTCAGTCACAACAGAATAAACAAAACTGTGGGCACGAGTAGATGTAAAACCGTCCAGATGCAGAAGTAAGAGAAATGCAGAGAAATGTGCAACAGTGCTGCAAAGAGAGAACTCTGCTTCCAGCCTGGATAAGCTGCCTCAGAAACTTCCTTAAAAGCAATTCTCAGGATAAGCCTACAGCAATGCAGACCACAACCAGATAAAGGCGCGTCACAGAACAATAATGGTTTGCATTTGTATCACTACAAAACAAGCTTTTTTTTTTTGGAGGGGGGGGGGGGGGCTGTTCTTTTCTGTAAAACACCAGAAGGCGAGCACGCCGCGCTTTGACACATCCCCTGAGGAAGCTGACCCTGCACGGCGAGCGCTGCGTCCCGGTCTCCGCACAGCACAGCTCCCTTGCTTCCTGCACTACTTCGCAGCCCTTCCAGGGGCTCCGGACCGAGGCCTTTCCCGGCCGCACCGGGGCTGGCCACGCGGGGGCGATCCCCAGGCGGTGCTTTTCCCTGTGCCCGGGCGGGGTAGGCGGGGGCGCGGGAGGAGAGGGACGAGGGGCCCCCACTCACACGCCCATGGCGCCGCTCGCGCGCCGCATCCCGGCCGGTCCGCACGGAGCATGCGCGGGCACGGAGGGGCTGCGGGAACACGCAGTCCGGGCCCGCGGTTCAGCTAAAACCGGCTCAAACCTGCCTTTAAGTGGTCCGCTGGCTGCCAGGTCTGAGCTCTGAGCAGGAAAACAAGTAGGGGATGAAGCACCCACCTTCCTGCGTGACCCCAGTGGGTGGCAGGGAACTGGCGGTGCTCCTCCAGCGCCACTCCAGCATCCCGCAAGGACACAGCTGTGCACCCAAACCTGGAGCTCAGCGCTGCTATGCCTACGGCCTTTTCCCCTGCCCTATGCAGCCTTATGCTTGTTAAGGGCTCATCCCAAGGGATCTGTACCAGTTGACAGGTAACTCATTCACCTGGGACATCCCCATCTATCTTCCTCTGTAAGAACAGCATCTCCTAAGGCAGAGACATCCCCACAGTACTCCACATCCAGATAGCTGCGTTCAGTTCTGGGCTCCTCAGTACAAGAAAGACAAGGAGCTACTGAAGTGGGTCCAGTGGAGGCCACAAAGATGATGAGGGGTCTGGAGCATTTCTCTTATGAGGAGAGACTGGGAGACCTAGGCCTGTTTAGTCTGGAGAAGAGATCTCATTAATGCATATAAATATCTCCAAGGTTGGTGCCAGGCTCTTTTCAGTGGTGCCCAGTGACAGGACAAGGAGCAATGGCCATAAACTAAAATGCAAGAAGTTTTAACTCAACCTGAGGAAGAACTTCTTAACGCTGAGGGTGACAGAGCACTGGAATAGGGTGCCCAGGGAGGTCATGGAGTCTCCCCTTTCTGGAGACAGTCCAAAACCACGTGGGCATGTTCCTGTATAACCTGCTCTAGATGACTCTGCCTTGGCAGGGGGGTTGAACTGGATGATCTCCAGAGGCCCCTTCCAACCCTAACAATTCTGTAAAACCAACACACTGACATGCCAGGCTATTCCTCCTTAGCTTTAAACACCAAGTGCTCCCCTTAACACAGAACATTGCTGTCTCACATATGTATCTTCCAACCTCAAGCTTTTTATAAGCATGTTTGTAGAACTGTAGATTCATGTTGTATAGAAGCAGTATTTCTCAAGCAAGAGCATCTCTGTAAGCTGACAGCACATGACAGCATAAGGGGCAAAGATAAAATGGGTAACCCAGGGTGATCAATCTCTTACACACATTCCAGGACACATGCAGAGAGATAAAGGATGGGAAGTACATAACCAAGCAGTGACAAACCTTCCTTCAACAGTGACAAAACTTCCTTCAGCAATCTGTACCTTGCAGCAGTAAAGGGAACCACTCATCCCAAACTGACCAAGTCAAAGGATGGCAGAATGGACAGTGCAGAAGCTCTTTGGCAAGCCTCTTTTATTTTTCACTTGCCCATGGTAATAGAAAGAGCATATTCGATTTTATTTCATTTTTTCCCCCAAACAGCACACCTTGCTGCGCTCCAGGTGCAAAGAACAGCTGTCTCCTGACTTGACACAAAATAAGAAAAGCAGTATCATCCCTTCAAGGTGAAAAGCACAGACTAAAAATCCAGCTTCCCATGGATCAGAGAGATAAAACATATTTTTCAAGTTTCAAAACAAAAATATCTCAAAGCACTAAGTATAACCAAAACAACAAGTTACACGCCATCACCCCTCTCCTTCCCAAAGGGGAAACTTTTTAGACATTCAATAGACTATGCCTATATTGAAAAAGGTTATTTGACAGTATCAAAAGCTCTGAAACTACAACTGAAATGAAGTTGGAAGGAAAAGCTACAAGCACAGCTGAGACCTATGTGTAAGGGTTAACAGGAACTGAACTGAAAGAAGAGCAAGCAATCTCTACTTATATCTGGAGAAGGCAATGTAAATAAAACTGCAGCTCTACAGTCAGAGTATTTTTGGTGGGTAATGCATGTGAAGTTCTGTACAAATTCTCCTACACAGCAGAATCTAAAAGACTTTGTGAGACAACTGAAGGCCACAGAAGCACCGACCCTCGCTACGAAACACAAAGGTAAGAGCTTTCAGTTGGCAGGAAAGTTGACTCCGACTGTTTCTTTCCTGCTACAGACCTCATTTCTATCACTGAAATAAAGAAAAAATAAAAACTAAAACTTCAGCAACAGCTATCATCTTATATTCAACAATACAGACAGCAGTGCATGCAGAATAGAACAAGAGCCTGCAAATCTCTGGCAAATAATTGAAAAAAATTCCTTGAAGATGAAAGGGACAGGAAGTAGCGTACCTACTATTTGATTTTTCTTTTCAAAAAATGTCACTCTGGTACTATAACTGGAATTTCTGCTTAGCAATACAAGTTTTATAACAAAGGTAGTAACCACAAATATGTACTATAAGGCAAAAGTAACCTTTAAATTGTGGGTAGAGATGCACAAACATCATTGACACTATTCGTAGTTTGGACTGAGCTTTGTAAGATTTGTCTGCTGGTAATTGGCACGATGCCTTTAAAATTACAAATAATTAGATTCTTAATGGCTATATATATGTCTACACAGAAGAGATTTAAGAACTTACTGTTGCTTTACTTATTGTAGATCTAAAAGGTCTGTATTTGTTGTCCTCACAGGGAAGCATACATATTAGCCACTTTCCATATTTAATACTCAAATACCCCTGTTTAACAACTGAGTGTAATTTTCCCTTTTTCTCCTTCTGACTAGGAAAAATATGTTGTGTCATTCTGTTAACGTTTTCATAATAAAAAATATGATGTTGAGAAGTCTGGAATTTATGCAGAAACCCCTTCTATAATTTGACCACTTGTTAATTCATTTTGACCTTTCTATGAAAGCTTACTGTGGCTTACCCAAAAGTACTCAATGGAATTAGTCTAAATACCAAAATACTTACGTTAGGAAGTCACTGGCAGTAGGTTCTGATGATCTGCAGTCAGCTTCTTCACTCCAAAGACCAAAGTCACTTCCATTTACAAAACACCTTTAGGGAAAACTTCTAATTGATTCAGAGAATTCACACAGTATGCAGCTAAATGCATTCTGACAGAACAAGTTATGTTCAAATTGTACTGGTTTATTTACAACTGTAGTTTATAAACAGTAGCACAAACATCTTTACATGAAAAAAATCTCATTGCTGAAGTAGGCACAGAGTCAGAGACTCTTGAGGATATTTTCAGAAGGGATTAGGAAGAGGAAAATGTAATACAACAGCTGCTGGGCAAAACTATAAATACATGAGCATTGGCCCAGGTGCAATTTCATGCAAATATCTTCAACAGTTCAAGTTCTATTGGTGTTTACTCAGATACTAAGAAGGAAAAAAAAAAAGGAATTAGTTCCAGAATTAAGGTGCCCTAGCTTGATTCCTAGTAAAATAACTTAGAATAAGTGTTTTTTATAAAGGTCAGTTTAACTTATTTTATCTCCTGATGAAGTACCAAATCGTTGGTTTTGACAGAAATACTCAGAAGACTTCATGCAGCAAAGCTAATCCCCACTATCTTTATTTAACAGTTTTTGATGATTTCCTATCAGTCTACAAAGATGCTATGCCTTGTTCATAAGAACATTCCTGTTCTGAGCTTTTTACCATGAGAACTGTTCATGAACAAGTGGAAAGCTGATGATAAACAATCACATAGTTGCCATTAATTAATTTAGAAGTTGTTACTTAAAATAATTTACACAAATGCTTGAATCAATGAAGGCAACAGGTTAAGAACATATTTATCACTGGAATCTCTTTACTTAATTTGTGTGAATTCGTTTTCTTGTTGTCAGCATGTACTTTTGTGCTGAACTGAAGGTTTTTAAACATCTAAATGTCTCAGACATTTTGTTTCTGAGGAACAAGGTAACTTGTTTTCAACTGTCATATTCTGTAATGAAACATTAATTTCAATGCACATATTCATCTTTGCATGAGAAACAGCCTCAATCTATGAAATGTAAAATTCTGCTTAATTAAAAAAAATCACAATCCAGTAATAAAAACTACAGTTAATATTGGTATTTAGAAATAACCCATACCACCAATGCCAGTTACTTTACCAAGTAGTTGGTAAGACTTAAAAAAAGTTAACTTTACAAATTGCTTGTATTTTTTGCATTTATTTGCAGCCCAAACTGGACTTTACCATTTTTAATGAGGAAACAGTATTTCTAAGATTTGTATCTGCTCTGCTCATAAACCTAAGTCTTTAATTATCTTTGATACTACCCAAAATCAGATTTATAGACCGTAGGCATTTACTTTCAAGGGATAGTAATTTAAAAACCATTCTGTTTTCAACCGCTTCTCTGTATCTCACAGTGGTTCATTCCTTTAATACACTTAATGTGAACCCAGCTGCATCTGCTTCTGCAAAGATGCAGATCACTCCCATTAAGGCTGCATTAAAGTGAAACAAACTGACCTTTATAATAAACATTTCTTCAAAACCAAGAAGTTATAATAAAAAAATTAAAAAACGTTTCAGAAATTGATAATAATTTACCCTATCTTAAGCCTGCTACTCAGGCACTTCCACCAGCAAACAGAAAAATTCTCATAAGTTAGTATTCCATTGGGAAACAGTCAGCTTGTGTCCACATAAAGTATCTTAGTTGCTTCTTCTTTATAAACTGGTCTCTACAAAGTCTTTAGTTACTAACTCTCCAAGGCATCCAATACTTTCATGATCTGTTGTTTTATGGCTTTGGTAGCATCACCTGCATTTGGAATCAAATACCTTAAAAAAAAAAGATTAGAAAAAGGCATCATTAATTCAGTATAAAAGTTTTAAGCATAAATTTCATAATTCTTTTGATTCTTTCTCTGGTTAGGAGGAAGAGATGAGGGAAATATATTAAAATGAAAAATACTGAGAAAATACAATTTAATTCCTGCTTATACTATGAAACACTTTCTGTTTGTGAACCTAGAATTGCTGAGGAGCACTTCACAGGCCATCTTGGAAAGGAAATGTTCTTCATTAATTGACAGTGGTACAGGTCAGGCAGTTCAACATCTCTACTGCCTCACTGAAGCATAGCAGTCCTTGCTTGGCTTTTTGTTTTAAATTCCTATAAATAGCTCTAGATCAATCTGCTCCAGCCAACAAGGTGGTGACAAAGTAATTCAACAAACAGAAAAGTTTTCTGCAACGCTTTAATTTATCTTTGTCTGGCCCACTACCAAACTTCCCTATTTAGGTAGAAAACTCATCTCCCACCTCGAGAGAACTGAACAGCCACTGCACACAGTTGTCTCCAAGGAAAAGGATAAGAAAATGTCCAACTGATGTTAAAACAGTGCCAAGAAAAATCAGGCCACACCAGTGGAAAGAAGCCTGACATACCTAACTTTCAGGAGTTCAGAGTTTTGAGGTTAGGCTTCTGGACTCCTAGTACAATGCACAGGAAGAGTGAGATGCCTAAAAACATGATCCCATAGAAAAATGACCACTCTGTTAAATCCCATTCTTCACAAATCCCTATTTTAGCTGCAGATGGTTGTCCACTTCATTTCTATTTAAGACATATTACAAAAAGAAAACACTTGCACACATCCCATCCCCAACAGCTGTCATTGTAGTTCCTCTCTGCTGGAGGAAAGCAAAGGCTCCTTTTTCTGCTGGCAGATCTTTTTTTCTAGTTCACATATGAATTACCTATTCCTAAATAAAAGCTATTACTTTGAAACTCAATTCTGGGAATTACAGCATGCCCGACTTCCAGCTGACAGCATTCCAGATATCATTACTACTTACACCCCTGCTACTGAGATGGCTTACCTTTCAACTGCCAAAATTTCTATGCCTGAAGTATTGCTATTTCCATATTTAAAGGTGATCAGTTCTGGGTGTTTCTTCTTGGACGTGATTTTGACTACAGAGTTGAGTGCCTGTCGAGACTGTATGTAAGCCAGACCTTTTCGTGATGGAATCTCTCTCAAACAGTACATATGAGTTGCTGTTACTAGGAGATGACTTGAAGGAAAAGAAAAATACAAATTAAATTTGCTAATGAACTAAGTATCAGGTATTTAGAAAGCTAAATTTTACAAATAAGCTAATGGAGAGAGCTAGATAAAACGATTTCCAAATCTAAGAAGTAGTTTTAAAACTAGAAAGTTTTGAAATTAGAAAGGTCTACAAAATAGTTCAGATTTTCCTTGAGTATTGTATCATAGCCATTTTTTAAAATGAGCATGGCATCCTTAACAGCATACAAAACCAGAGTGAGCAGTTACCATGATCACCTCAACACAACAGCCATGAGTTCTATCAGCAAAGATCACAACCACCAGTAACATGTCAGGCCACACACAGAGTACAGAAGGTGCCTCCAAGCTACTCTTTCACCCTTCCATCATTAGATTACTAATCATACATCACAGAAAATAAATCTAAAGGGAAAATACTAATAAAAGACAAGAACAGACCATGATGCAAGAGAAATTCTGTTGTGATTTTCTGTTATGAAGATTCAATGGTATGTGTGCTGTTTGGGGAAGTCAGAACAAGCATCATTCTCTGCTTTTGCAAGATCAGCAAGGTCACTGAATCTTAGGGCAAGATGGGTGCCAAGTACAAGGCATAGAGAAAAGCAGATAAAAAATAGAGCCACAAGTACTTGGGTCTAGCTGGTCTTGAAAATAAGCCTATCCATATTGAACATAGTTTTCTTACTGTCTTGTTCTGCAAAGCAAAACCTCATACTAGGTTTTATACATAATTACCATTCTACAACACTGCAAAGATAAGAATAGGGATATAGTGGTTACATTTTGTTCTAGGTTGTTTCACACTTTCATTTCCTAGTTTAATATAAAGAATAACTTAATTGACCAACATTTTTTTTTTAATCAAGACAGACATTTTCATTAAACTTCGGACTAATTTCAGTACCTGGGAAACATATGACCATTTTCTTTTACTTCATTACATGGAAAGTTATACTTCACATCAGGTTTATTTATCCATGTTTGGATGTTGACGACCTCTTTTCGATCATCATCTGACATTGAGGAGCTATCAATTTCATCTGTTTTGAAGGGAGGAGGTAAAAACATAAAAAAAAAAAAAAAAAAGAAAGTATTTTTACTCACCACCAGACAACTTTTCAATTCACTTAAACCCAGAGGAGCTACACTGGTTCAAACCAAGGTCCACTTAGCCATAAACAATTATTCAGAGGGAAGAAAGAAAAAGGCAGGCGTATCTGATACAATTATTTTTAGCTCAGGGGATATCTTTGGCTGGTCCAATTTGTCTATTCAGTAAAGTTTCATGGATTTCTTTTACATGAACTTGTCCAGAAACTCCTTGAAGCCATGTAAACCTTTTGCATCTACACCAGCAATATCTTTTGGCAAGGGGTACCAAAACCAAGCCAACTACAGTCCAGGAAAGTCTCCTCTTGTGGCTTCTAGTTTCTTGTACAAGAAGAAAAAAACACCTGTTGATCCCTTTCAAGGCCAGGTATTATTTTTGTGGACCACTTTTCCTTCATTAAAGTACCTTTTTCACATAGCAAAACTTCTAATATTCAGTTATGCCTGTTGTGAAAGCCCCTGCTCAAGCAGAGCCACCTAGGGCAGGCTGCAATTATTAGAGCTGATGGCAATTCTTTACTACAAAAAACCTCAGAACACTAAAACTTCACAGAAACAATTACAGAGAAACATTCTTCCATTCCAAAATAATATATATTTCACTTCATATGTGCTGGCTTTGCTTATTCAAATCATTGCAGCAATTCTGCTTACTTACTAAGTCTAATAGTCTTTTAAAAGCAAATGTAAATAGAACTTAGCAAACAACCACTACTGGAAACATGTTCTAGACAATCTGTCTTTGAGGAGCTGGTTTTCTGAAAGCACACAGACTTTCCCAAACACTATTATGGATGCTCAAAGAGCTGTGCAAACTTAATTACACGGCATTTGGAGAAGCATCTTGTTAGTGCTAAAGCTTCTGCCTGACAATTTAATTTTGCTCCTTCACAATTTTTATAGCAGACGATGATGAACTGTTTGTCATCAATCTTATTTAAACAATTCCAGATCCTATGACTCTCTTTCATTAATCTTCCTAAATTATTTTGCACGTCAAAGATTCTTAGACTAGTTATTTGTTTCTCCCATGGAAGCTGAGCATACCTTTTGGTCACAGAATGGTTACTTGTGAGATAATGATGATTGGGAGTGAGCTAAAACTACCAGAACAAAACTAGGACAAAACAGCAGGTCTTCACCACTCTAATGTTAGCACTGGTCTCAAAAAAACCCAAACAAACCTTTGTGAAGTGTGTGGTGTTCCAGTTTTGCTTGTAATTTTTCAATCGGATAAAAAAATTAAACGAAAATTGCATGGTTTTTTTTCCTACAGTATTCTGCATGCATATCAAGAGAGGAATCAATTATTAATTGATTCAATGCTGAAAAGCGAAGTCCAAAACACTGGAAAGGTGTGCACACATTAGCCATATTAAGTGTAACTCCAACTATATTTCAGAAATTCAGATCATTATATTAACTGCAAATACTAGATAATCAAATTGAGTTATATCAGCAAAATTAGGTCCTTTATATTTTGCTTACTGTAGTGAAGAAATAAAGGTACAACTGTCAGTTTATGTGTACAAGACCAGTGTAGAAAAACACATCTTTTCTATAGAAATAACAAGTAAAAACAAAAAAAATCCACTAAACCCATGCATTTCCATTTCTTCCTGTTGGCTGTTTGGTGCCTACCCCGAATTATTATTTATTTAGTCTGCTTCTATATATTTGAAGAGGGTTGGTCTGAGGCACCACCATAACAAATATGATGAAGGATAATAGAAAAATGTCACATTGCAAGACAAAGGTATAAAATACACTCTTATGATTTAGCCCAACTTAATAATTTTGTCTAAATAAGATAATCGAGGTAAGAGGAAAATCTTCTACTGTACCAGTATCGTACTCTTCTTCATCCCCGATGCTGAATACCGGCTTCACACCACGGTAGGGTTTTCCTACTCTGTCACTGCTGCTGACATGTCTGTTGGCAATGAAAAGGGCAGGAGAAGACATGGGATGGGAGAAGAAAAGTAACTTTCAGACTGATGGTATGACTTCTACAATAACATATTAGCAAAATGCAAACACAGCTGTGCGACAGAGAAGGACAAGAGAATTTCATGGAGCTGCCTGCAAGGAAGATGTGTGACCCATCGAGCAGCCGGGTTAGTGAAAGCATGTACTTCAGTGACGTGGTGAGGCTGACTGATGTAACAAAGAAACTGAAAAGAATTACTGTTTTGTTGAAAAAAGGTACTTTCTTAAATGACAGCATACACTAGAGACCTGAAAACTGGCAATGTGCCAAGTTTCTAGCGTGGAACTGAAATACATCTGGGCAGTCAGCGTAGCTTCACAAGGATGCCACGTTTGGATGGAGGGAAAAATAAAGACCACTAACTAATATGTCAGGAAGGTAATTTTTCTTGTTAATTCTTTGAAAAATAACGAAATATCTTTAGACTTCCAAAGTGGGGTTATTATAAAACATCCACTGTAGTGTGAACTTTGACTTCCTGTCCATTACTTTGTCCAGCACGAGTCAAATCCTGAAATATTTGGCCAAACAGTTCCTACTGCTACAATTACAGCATCACTGTGATATTGACCTCAAAAATCACATCTCTATTGCTTCTACAGATCATATTAAATGACAGAAACACACACAACTGAGTCTTAATGTTTGACAGGAACAGCTGCAAATCCTAAAATACTTTAAAGCTCCAGCTCAGAATGCTGTGATTACACGGTCACAGCTGAATTGTTAGATGTTCTTGCCCTCAACTGCTGACAACACCTGAAAAATACAAGAAAAACCTAAAGGTTCAGAAAGCCACAAAACAGGCTGAAAAAAAATAAACAGTTCATGATTTTAGTCTCTAGAACTGGCAACAGTAGTGTAAAAAACCCAGAACCAAACCAACACATGCCTCTCCCTTCCCCTATTTCAAAAACCTCCTCCCCTATAATGTGTATTTATGTTTCCTATTAATTTTAAGACTTGTTTCCTATTTTAAGTATATTCACAAACTCCAGTTTACATGCTACTGTAGAACCAAACTAGACAGGGAACCTCTTTAGTGCTAGACAGGGAATCTCTTTAGTAATAGGTAAACTAATACTAGTACTTAGGTATGCCTGAAAGTAGAATTGAAAGTTAGAAAACTACATTTTCCATGGGTTATATTTACTGATACAGACAAAATGAAAGGAAAAGCTAAATAGAAAAAAAAACCACCAAAACATAAAATGCAGTCTATAATGGAACAAAAACCAGACATACAAAAACATGCTCATTAGTGTTTAAGACAATAAGCATCAATGACACTGACAATTCAAGAGGGCATTGCTTCTATATGGAGGGTTTTGTAAATATGCTTTAGTAGCACATAACCAATTGAGTAAGAAGCAGCACATATAAATAGTGTCAAATTGAATGACACAGGAAGGATCTAAGAGAAGTTCTCACTGGTGTTTATAAATTGAAGTTAGTCAAGACAAGAGACAATAAGAAGCTACTTTATAAAACCCTGGTAACAACTTAAACTAGAAATGGATTTCCTTTAAGGTGTTTACACGGAAAGCTATTGTTACATTGTTACAAATTGAATGCAACCTCCTTTAGTGACAAACCTGCCGAATGAAACCTACTAGAGATAAACACAAAGTGGATCTAATTGAATGGATGGAGAAAAAAATGCCATTCTAGGGTTTTAAGAGCTACAATTTTAAGAAAATACTCCAGTGACATACAGTGTGAACTAATTTATTATTGCATCTTCCCAATGAAAGAAGATAAGCAATAGAAGTGAAAGGAGTAAGCAAAATAACCAAAGTAAAACCTCAACCTATCAAAACTTCTTGGTTACAAATACAGATTCATGTGTCTTTTGAGTTATGGAAGAATCACTGAAGTTGGAATTTTAACACTTTCTTACCATATTCTAGAAACTGATCGGGTAAATGTGGGGTAAGATCCCCATGATCTTTAGGATTTCTAAATTAACAAAACATACTATGTTTTGGGCTATTGGGCTATTCCCACCTTTTTTTTTTTAAGTAGAATACCAGTTAACATTACTATTGGTTTTGCTCACACAACACCATTCTGCAACGCTTATGGGCAAGTCCCATCTCAAATTATGTGCAAACTACTTGAAAGAAAGATTGGTCCCAAATCCTTGAAAACCTAAATAGCATTTTGAATCCTCAATAATTCATCCAGCATGAATCTTCATGCATTTCAGTGTATGAGGGTCAAATGGTACAGAGTTCCTAAAGGATGCTCAAAGTTCTGAAGTGATTATGCACGAGCCACTCTTCATTTATCACAAGTAATTTTACACAGTATCAATTCACAACTTTTATTTCTGAAATAATTATAAGGCAATACATCTGAGACAAATGTGAGGGGCCTCCACGTTTACGTGAAATGCAGTAGTTATGTGAACAAAATGAGGGAGAGTTGCAAAGCATATTTACTTATTAACTCAGCATTTTTCTTTTCCCAGTAATGAGCATGTCTGTTTCTATCAGCATGTTCTACCACCATGTGATAAGAAGCACAAAAATTTGAGATTTCCAGACAGAATTTCCATATGGGTTCCCTGTCATATCTAAGCTCTAAGGATGCTTTATGAACAGTTTATGTTCCATACTTGTCTGTCTTGTTAAAACTTTAAGTCTTAATTTGTTCAGTAATTGCTCCTGCAGTCTTCTACTAGCACAAGTAATTAATAAAATGTCGATAGGAATGACAAGTAAAAAAAATTCTATACAAAGCAATAATAAGAAAGAGAATGGAAATAACAAAGCAGAAACTAAGAGAAGAAAGCACTGCCAATACATTCTTTTTTCTTCCTTTAGTCTCTTGACCAGTACTTGTAAAAAGCAATAGCTTTAATATATTAAAAAAAAATATATAAAAATATGCAAGCAATCTTGTCAGTGTAACCAATGCTTACAAATATTGTGATGCCATGCTCAATACAAGAAAGGTGGTTTTAGTCAGACTGCTTAATTATCAAGCTTACCGCTCCAGGCTTGCTCTGTCTGGCCAGGAAATATTGAAAGGTATTCTATAGTACATTGGGGCAGAGGACAGAACAAAGAATTAAAAAAAAAATGCAAAGGAAAAATCTAGATAAATAATTGAAATTCTCTATATTGGCAATGTATCTTCTTCGAGGACGATGCTTATAAATAAAAGCAATGCTTCATGACAGCTACACACAAGGTAGAGAAATATTTGTAAAAAAAAAATTGACTAAAAGATGCATTTTCCATGCTATGTATGGCTTACATATAAGCCTTATTTGATTTCACAAAATGACTTGGGTTGGAAGGGACCCTAAAGACCACCTTATTCCAACCCCAGTGCAATAAGCAGACACCTTCTCCTAGACCAGGTTACTCAAAGCCCCATTCCAGCCTGGTCTTGAACACTGCGAGGCATGGGGCATCCACAACTCCTCTGGGCAACCTGTTCCAATGTCTCACACCCTCACAGTAAAGAATTTCTTACTCATATCTAATCTAAATCTACACTCTTTCAGTTTAAATCTTCACATTCCTTCAGTTTAATTCTTCACACAACAAAAGCTACTACCAAATGTTATTTAATATTTTTTCGCCTCTTCATACTAATTTAAAAGAACATTTCCAACATGAAAAGGACTGATCTGTAACTTTTGATTAGGTACAAGACGACTTAAAACTACTGTTCATTTGGCATGTATTTTAAATCCTACTATCAAAGAAACACTAATTCTCTGAGATTGTTGAATATCAATGTGTTGGCAACATACAACTTCAAATACTGGACTTTAAAGAACTACAACAGGCTATTCATTTAAAGCTTTGACAGATGAAAGCTTTTATTCTTGTACCTAGTTAAGGTAAGTACTTGGAATAATGAATTTCAAATTTGAAAGTGTCTTTTAACATATTTGTACATTCTTGTTCCTAGCTGCACTTGAAGATACAAAAAACAAACAAAGGTGAATTCTGGGTTTGAAAAGCAGCTTTACATCAGAACTTGAAAAATCAAGATCTTCAAAAAAGTTAACCTCAGATTGACAACATGCAGCAGCCAGAAAATCAAAACAGAACGAAACCAACCAACCAAAAAAACCCCATCCATAATCCTGCTGTCATTAATTCATTCCATTAGAGTCAGGATGGACAGGAACTGAAATAAAAGTGAAATCATTCTTCGCTTTTAGACTGAATACAAAACCAACACACTAAAAAAAGTCAAACTAACCATACAGCAACAAATTCTAGATAAGCATCCAAGAGAAAAGGCTTCTCACACTGGCTTTGCACTACTAAGGCAGGATGGTAGGGTTACCAGGTCATGATAAAATTGTGAAGAGGGTAGAGGTAGAAAATCTAAAAACTGAAACTGGAAGACAACTTTTTTTCCTAATTAGCCCAGTTGTCACTCTTATAAAATAGCCATATGGAATGGGAAGTCATTCCTCCTCATGGCTAATTCACAGTGAGATATAAATGACGTACCTGTCCACTGGAGTAGATGTATTTTCAATAAAACTAATAACTTTTTCTTTCACGTTCACAGATTTAGTCTTCAAAGCAACCGTCATTTTATTCACCAGGGACTTAACTCCTTTTCCATCACCTGAACCATTAGGAGCATCACCCTGTAAAAGTAACTCCTCTCAGGATTAATCATATAAAAATAATGTTATTTCATCTCTTAGTTTATTAAGAAAGGAAACAGACTACAAGATAGTAATCTACTTTTTGCTACTCAGCAGAACATTAATTACAGAATTAAGTATTTCTTTAGAGTTCTGTCAAATAACAACAATGACATGTATCTGAAGTAAAGATGATCCAGTAAAGAAAGCTTGACAAACCATATTACTGAGCACTCTGCTATGTAAATCTAGAGGAAGGAATCCTATTAATGACATATTTCATCCAAATTAAGAGCCAAATTTTATGCATAACATATCAGCTGTAGAAAAGATAAAATTTTGAGCTTTGCCATGAAATTGTATGCCACGTTATAGTAATTTATTCATGGAGTGAATAACAGACAGGAAAAGAGTTATCTATTACATGTATTCTGCCAGAGAATGACTGCAAGCAAGTTCTTTTCTACAAGCTCTTCCCCTCAAGAGAATAAAAGTGTTTAGTTACCTCTGATTAGAGAGTGAATACAGTTTGAAATTAAACATACAACTGTAAACAGTCATGACTTGCAGTAAGGCATTTTACAGCACAGAATGAGGAAAATGAAGAAAAAGTTCAGCACACCTGGGGCTTCCATCCCACTATACCACTTGGGCTTAAAATTCACTTACATCAACAGAGTTTATGCCATTTCTTGAGCCTGAGGTACTAGCAATCCAGTGGCCATATCCACTTTCTGGTCCTTCCACATTGATATCTGCTAAGTGCTGCTGGAGAGCTGTTAAAGGGCCATTAAAAACATTCAAAATTACACTGGATTTCATCTGTTGATGAAAATATTGTATATACCTGAGACTAATGGGTAACAATTTTTCTCCACATGATTTAATAAAACAGATTAATTCAGATACCACTACAATAATTCCTGGTTTTTCTTTCACTAGTACAAAGGCATAAGGATAATCTTTATTTTAGTAAAGTAAACAGCAGCAACTAAAAATAAATCACTGCTCTGATCTTGAAGACAGCTCTTATGACACTGCATGTATTGACTAGAAATGCCTCTATACTAATATTGTAGCACAGATCTCTCCACTGCTGTAAAACCTGATGATTTCCAGCAACATAAACTGCAGCAGTATGAACTCTTCATAAAGTCTGCAATCTACAGGGGCTAAAACATCAAGAATGATAAGTTAGAAGAAAGAGGGAATTTCCCCATTTCCTGCTTTAATTTTTCTCCATTCAGAAATTTGTGTAACCACAAATGTGCAACTGCACAGTGTTCGCTTAATAAAACAAAAACCTGACAAATGAGACCTATTTGCTACTCATTTAGATGATTTTTGGCAAAAGCCTCACAAAAATATCAACAATGACAAGATAGCAAGTTTTCTCAAGCCAAAGTTAATTATTAATAAGCTTACCCATAAATCCTCCTTTGGCAATGCTTACGTACTCCTTATTTTTCTGCAACAGAAAAGACAATTTTGGTTAAAACAAAAGTCTGTGGAGTAAGTTTCCAAGTATGGTAATGAAACATGGGTTAGTTTGTTTGATAAAAACTGCAAACTTGAGTAATGTAGAAAACAGTTAAGGGGAAAATGTTTTGTCATTTATTATCAATGATACACGCAGACACATTTTATCTCAGCTATTAAAATCAACAGCAGTTTAGTTGTACCTGTAGGAAGTGTGCTAACACCATGTTCATGTACATATCTTCTTCTTCCCTGCCACTTCCCATGAAGCACAGATGTTCCCCACCAGCTATGGAGCCAGACTCAATAGATTGTTTTTGTGCTTCTAAAAGGGATTTTACAGACTGTGCAAATTCTGATGGGTTTTGAAGCATCTGTGGAGCGAACAAACAGAAACTGCTGTTTAACACCAACATACTGTAACATGAGTTGTGAAAAGAAACAAATTTTGAGAATGGTTATTATTTGTTGAGCTTAAACAAGGCAACACAAGAACTGTACAAGTCACACAAACACGAGACCACCTGATTGGAACCTCATGTTCCGTAAAGAACACTGAGAATGGTCCTTTTCTTCCTCACTCCACTTGTTCTCCCCAGGAAAGAAACACAACTAACATTTGTTAGTTTATTTTTGCAGGCATCAAATAAGAGAGGAACGAGTGTTTGCAACTTTCATGTTGCATTAATTTGGTAATACAGCAGTGGGACTGGTTTCTACATTTACATATGCTTAAACACAACATGTTCAAACTTTACACAGTTGAAACCCTTTAAAATGTGTAGAATTTCTAGGTGCCTGAAAGGTTTTCTTCTTGTCTCCCCACTAAGCTTTTTCTCATTTATTTATCAAGATTTGGGAAAAAAATTACCATTGGGAGTACAAGGAGATATCTGTGATTCTTTGTACTCTCAAAAAATCGAGGTTGTGGTCTCCTGAAGGCCTACTATGATGCAAAAACATGAGTTGCTATAAGAAAGAGATGGAGAAACAAAGACTTTCTCAATTCAGGTTAAATTTTAACCTGCATTTGTGGGGAATTCATAAGGAAATTCTGACCTGTAACTGGACTGGGGAGAGGAGGGAGGAGGAGGGATTCTCATTATCTAGCCTTTACAGTGGATTAAATGATGAAGTTCAGTCATAAACACATAACCTAGCCATCAGTAAGTCAAGTTGAACATTAACTGGGGTCTTCTTAGAGCCAAATTCTGCTGCTTTATAACCTCACTACTTTCTCTATCTATCTACAAATGAGATGGATTCCAAAGAGCTTTCTTTCCCTGTTGTCTGTCCTTACAGTAAATTTTGTGTACTTTGCACATACTCTGACACTGCCAACTCTCCCCTACTAAGCCACGTCCCCAAGTACCACGTTTACAGGTCTTTAAAACACCTCCAGGGATGGTGACTCAACCTCCTCCCTGGGTAGCCTGTTCCAATGCTTGACAACCTTTCTGGTGAAGAAATTTTTCCTAGTATCCAACCTAAATCTCCCCTGGGGAAACCTGAATCCACTTCCTCTTGTTGTATTGCTTGTTACTTAGGAGAAGAGACTGATACCCACCTTGCTATGACCTCCTTTCAGATAGTTATAGGGTGTGCTAAAGTCTCCACTCAGACTCATTTTCCCTCCTGTATAATTGTATTTGTGCAAATAATACTGAATAATGCATACTTTTAATTAGAGAGGTAAAGATATTAGATGTAGGACTGAACTTCTTAACTAAGTAAGGTATAAAAGTCTTTTGTGGGGTATATACATTCCATACATATTCCATAGACTGCAAAGTAAAGTAAATGAGGGTTAATCTAAAGGTGAAGAATACACTGTTATAGTCAGCTGAAGTGGAAGTGATTTTGGGGAAAAAAGAACAGAGAAAAATATGACTGAATGTTCAGTTCTGACTTCATAATCAAATGGAAAGTGCAGCAAAATCTTTATTGAAGTTATAAATCAACAGTACACCTCAGTCCCAAAATAATTGCACTTCCTCTCATATTGTACTGCAAAAATTTTAAAGAAGTAACCAAATCCTTTTCAAGACATATGTTCCTTAAAAACAGACTGTGGTAGGACTGACTGAGACAAAAAAAAGACAAAGAAAAAAAAATGCTTCTTGTTAAAATTCATGACACCTTTCACTGGAAAATGATGCTAAAAAGAGATTTCTCCTCCAAGCAATGACTAGTCTTTAGTCTGTATGGGTTTCCAGTCCTAACCAAAGAATAGGAAGCCTGGAATCCCAAATTCTAATGTCATTAAGGACTAAAATTGGTAAAATGATGGTTCTACGATCTCCTTTAGAGAAGCTAACTTTTGAAACCTCATCACATAGCTAGACACTGAGTCCACAGACTAAAGCCTACACTAAGGATACTTTATTTTCAAGACAGACACTTCTCTCTCCTTCTCTCTCAGGACTCAAATATCAGTGAAGAAACAAAAAGCATACGAACCAAATCCGAGTCTAAATGAAAGGCTGTTGATAAATGCCCAGCATTGTATTGCTCTGCAGGACGACAATCCACTACAAAGAACCTTACTCCTTCCTGAAAGAGAAGGATTTGGCCTGTTACAAAATTTTAAAATTGTGTAATTATTGACATAATTCAATTACATTTTAATACTAATTCCAATACTACAGGAACTGCTCGAAGGGGCTAACAGCTGTTGAAAAATCTTACTTCATTTGATTAATCTGAACTTCTGCAGTTACCAGACCACCAGCAGTATTCTAGTAGTGGCTTTCCATTAATGCATCAGCTTGTGCACGGGAAAGGATCACCCAAGTGCAATACACACAGTGTAATTATCTCTCCTCTACTGAGAACAAACACCTGGTACGAAGGCATGCATCAACAAGACAATGCAACAGTCCACTACTGATCAGCACAAGATTTAAACAGGATATAAAGAGATGCTTAACTGTATTTGGACTAGAAAAAAACCCCAACAAGCTATTAATGACAACACTGGGCCCTGGAAACTGCTACAAAAAGTCAGTAGTCAATAAGAAACACTGTAAGCTAACTATACTATGATCCATATACTTCAACACTGAAAGTCAAGTCCCTGCATCTAACAATGTCTGCAATTAACTACTACCAAAAGAGCATTAATCAATTTTATTTGTTCATTTAAACTTTTCATTGACAAAAGACAACATACTTAAAGGTACTGAGAAGTGGGTTTGAAATTTTCCTCTCCTGTAGGCTACATGTGGAAATTCAAATTAGTGAGATATTACTTTAAGTTTACACTCCTCAGATTCAAATCACCTGTATTAAGCTCTAGTTGCTACAGCACAAATGCACTGAAGTCAGCAGATCATTTACAAGGAAGACAACTTCAAGACAAAAC
This sequence comes from Manacus vitellinus, assembly GCF_001715985.3. NCBI lineage: Eukaryota > Metazoa > Chordata > Aves > Passeriformes > Pipridae > Manacus > Manacus vitellinus. Next base: position 2,667,927 of record NW_021940122.1, read on the forward strand.
CATTTTTTTCTGAAATAGCAAATATATATTTGTGCTGTTTGCATTTAAAAATATTTGTCAGTAGTAAGTGATTCTTTTCCTTTTCTATAAAGTTGGGGGGTGAAGGTTAATTCGGTATACTGACTCCTTGTTGCTGATTTGCTTGAAGAATCTCAGACACAGAAACTGCTAGACAGAGAGCCTGGCTCAAATCTGTGTCATCATCTTTGAGGCCCAGCAAGCTGCTGCCAAAAAGACTGTGGTTGTCCTAATAAGGCAAGAAAAAAAAAAGTTAACTGGAGCCATTGTCTTTAGATGTGAAAGTTTAAAATAAAACTATATCCACTAAGTCACAAACATTAAACTTGACACATGCTTATCCTATCTCTACATAGTAATCATATTTTTGATTAACTGAAACTGAAAATCATGTCAGGGTCTGAACTTCATTAAAAACATGCTTGTTCACCATTTTGACCACACCAACATGATGAAGTGCCTCTGGTATTTGTCTCTTGGTTGTTTGTTTTGGTTTGTCCCTCAAAAAAATCTCACGTACCTGTCTACAAGGATCAGAGAAAGTACATATAAGCCAAAGGCAATGGCTATCAAATATTTAATTTTATTCAGTGAAGTCAGATATCTTGAGTAAGGAAGAGCTGCAAAAACAGTGTAGGTGATAACAGCTTTATCTCTAGTAAGCAACCCTTTCCTCTTTGCTATCACAAGTACAGCCAGGACTGTGGTGCAGTCTACTACACTGCAATTGTGTCAATATGACTTCTTACAAGAAACTTCATGACTTCTTACAAGAAACTGGTTTGCAAAACAAGGTCATCAGTCAGGAAGTAAGAATATTGCAGGGAAGCTTCTCTCCAAGATGTTTCACTTAACCTTCTTATCTTACAAAGATCCTAACAGTAACAACCATCAGAGTAACAACATGAAAAAATTGTTAAAAAAAACTGCAGTGAAACATTCAAAGTTAGTGAGTGCTTAAACAGCCACCAAAAAGAAGAGAATTTCAAGATTACTGTTATTACCTTCCTGAAAGAAGCTGGAGTTTTGCTACAGTAATATTGTGCCAAAGAGAAGAGATCTTCTATATCCTCTAAATCAAGATTGGCTGGTGAAGTTTCTAAGAATTCTGAGACAGACAAACAACATAAGTGCAACACTGTTTCAGACATAGAAATGAAGCAACACACATATTTTCAAATAGTAAGAACACTTATTTTTAATAAGGCATAACGTAAGCTAGTTTATTGATCCAACATTAATATTGATCCACTCTCTAGATGGAAAGAGAAGACTCCTTATCCATAGGAAATACTCCTTATCCATAGGAAACTTATGCTTTTTAAAAGTTCAAACCTTCTACACAAACTAATTTTTAACACATTCTTACTTATACATAATTTTAGTTTTCAGTTGTAATTCTAAGTCAGCTACCTTTTTTAAAAAGGTCTGACCAAGACAGTCTTCCTGTTATATGTCCAGGATGATACAAGAGCGTAGTTCTACAGTAAATGGTGAAGATGCAAAATTCCAAGCATTCTCATTTTTAACTACTAGGGGATTAATTATATTGTATTATGTATGTGAAAAAATACAAAGGCAGATGAAATATGCTCACAAGAAATGTAGGGTATTTTCTATAAAAACAGAAGAGGGTAAGACAAGAACAATGAATTAGGCTCAAATCAAGTGCATATGAAGATAATAATCCAGAAAATACACCAAGTGCAGTAGATTTAAAGAAGGATTTGAAAACTGCTGCTTTGGGCTTAGAAACACAATAATTGTTTCAAGTACTTCAAACTGAAGTATAAAACTAGGTGTGGGACTACTAATAGGAAACACAAGGAGAGAATGTTAAGGGTAAATATGATGCAGCAAAGAACAGTAAGAAAGGAATTAATGGGTGAGGGATTAATGAGAAAAGTCACATGGAAATAAATCATTCAGTTATTCAGTAATTAAAAATAATAATAAATGGGAATTACAGTATATGGTAAATATTTCACTAGCAGTTATGTAAGAGCAGTACTTACTTATCATTTCTTCTTTATCTGATTCTTGTGCTAAGATAACGTCTCTGAAAACAGTAAAGTCACAGGCACAGATTAAGTCAGTAAAACCAAAATGAAACAAACCTGAATTAAAACAGTGTCAGTAAAGAATATTCCAAATTAACTATACACTTACTTTGCATTGACAAGGATGATCAACATTAAGAAATAAATAAAGAATGGATCTGCTTGTTGTAGATATCCATCCCATATTGCCTGAGTGACTTCAGCTGAACAGTAATATGAGAAGAGGCTTCCAAGCTAAAAAATTTGGAAAATAATGTGAGAAAAAGCAATAACCAGGAACAATCTTATCATGATAACATTTTTAACTGAGATACCTAACAAAATAAACCCAGCAAAATTATGGTAAAACATCTGTCTGCACTGTGCACTGAAGGATAGTTCTACCCTCAAAACCAATTTTTATGGAAACAGTGCATAACACTACAGATTATCTGTGAACAAAGACACCTCGTGGGAAGGCAAAGTTGGCTGTACACTGTCAGAGTTATAAATTCAACCACAGACAACACAATCAAGCTGGAATACTGTTTAGCTCATAGACACTGCTAAATATCAATTACACCAAGAAGAAATTCATAGGAGAATATATTTACTCAAATAGCATAGCAATTAGGACTTTGAAAGGATCCTGCAAACATAATTATTTTTATTTTTCACAGTAGAATTGAGCTAATTGAACATGGCTGCAACATTAGTTTAACAACATCACTTACTTAACATTACATTAAGATGCTTTACGACTAATTAAACATTTGCAAGCAACAGAAAATTTTCATTACCATTTAAGAAACTCTTTGCCTGTTCCCATGTTCCCACTTGAAAATACATCCTCTCTGATATGCACAAGTTCAAAGAGGATAAAAGGCAGGAACTTCTTTTCATACGTGTCAGATAATATTTGCAATCACACCTAACTCAAATGCTGACTTCACTGGGGTCTTACAGAACTTGCTGATGCATGCAAATTCTGTATCAACAGAGCCACAGCTTTCAAAAGCTCAGTCTCTGTTTTTAAACACTTTCATGGAATATTTCAACATTTCCTAGTATAATCTCTTAGCAAAAGATAAGATCTATTCTGACTCAAATCCAAATGAAGACAAAACTTTAGTGAACAATAAGATAATGACAGGTGACAGGTCTCTGTATGTTGCTCATATATTTCTTCATAGTAGCAATACCTCTATATAGAATAAGAATTTTCACAGATGAAACAAGGAATTTTACTGTAATATCATAATAATAAATGAGGCTTAAGACTTTTTGCTGAAATTGTACACCAGAAAGCGTGGCACTGAATACTGGCAGCTACACCTACCTCACTTCCCTACCACCCTTGAGAGGGAAGATTATTTTTTTTTTCCTAATTAAGCACTAAAATTTTAATAAACAACTTCAAAGAAGTTTTTATTTACTAAGGAAAATTCTATTAAAAATGGAGATTGAGTAGTAAAAAAAAAAAAATAAAAAAGACCCGATACCTCTTTTGAAGGCTCATAACCGGCAAAAGGCAGATTCTGAGCGTATCAAAATTCTTCCTGGACACATTTTTATAAGAAAATTGGAAGCAGCCTTAAAAAACACCCCAACAAATACAGACCTCACAGTTTAATAATTCATTTCAGTCTTCTTTGACTGAAAGTTCACAGAGTTGAAAAAAATTTGACAAAACCAATGGGTATGAAAGAACAGCCTAGAAGAGTTAATGTGTCAAAGTCTTCTTTATCAAATTACAGACTTTGCATGTGCAAGCACAGCATCATGATTTTGTAGTAGCACTGAAACACGAAAATTCTGCTTTATGTTGTAGTCCTGCTACACAAGCTTTACAGAAAAATTATTGAGGTGAGCATCCTTACAACTACCCATAGCTTGAGGTAGTTTTGAACAGGAAATGACTAATGCTTCAAGAGCTGTAAAATATATGTGTCTAAATTGTAATAGACATAAATCTATCTATTAGCATGGACGTTTTTAAAACAATTCGTATTTGGACTTTAAAAGACACGTCAGACTGATGTATATCCATATCTACAAGCATATAGCTGCCCACTATCAAAAGTAATATTGGGGCTTCTTACTTTTTGAGTATGTCAGCTGCTCTCATTCTCACTTATTCCAAGAAGTTCCTAACATCTGTGGCTCAATTAACATCCAGAACACTAAAAATGTGATGTTAACAAGACCTCATATCTTACGTTAAACAAATGAAGACAAAAAGCTCACATTAAATTAAAACATGCAATTTATTTCAATATATGCAGTTCTATTTGCCTGTACTACTCTTGCACAAACTGGCAACATGTACTTAAGTTTCAACAGAAATTTATTTTTCATTATGTTTCCCTACTTTCACTTTATTACCCAGTTGAGTGCATATGAGTCTGGAGTCATCTTCTTGGTATCAAGAAAGGAGCAGAGTTCAGGCTCATGGTACTGAAGAAGGAGTCTAAATAGATGAAATGGTCTTCCCTTCATAAAACAATCCCTAAAAGGTAGCAGTGAAAATAGTCATAAACTCTTCTGTAATGCTGCAGTTTTCAGACTTACAGTAGCAATTCTTTATCTCTGATTATGTAATTTCCTGTTCATTGTTCTTTTAGTTCACAGGCACTGAGCATGAAGTCAACCCACCTCAAGAGTTAAACCAAAACGAAACCAACACTGAAAACCCCATATATTAACAAGGCAGCAGAAAGAATGAAATACTGCCAACACTTGACAGATCATACAATACAGAAGTATTTAAACCAGATTTAAATATCAAACAAGACAAGCATGGTACCAATGCTGTTAACAGAATAATAGAATTTGAGAATAATTCTAATTAAAAAATATAAGTAATTCAATATTTTGTTAGATTAAATTCCCAATAAATATTTTATTACAGTTAGAAAAATATGAGTAAAAAGTATATGATTTAAAAAATCAAAAATAGCAAGAAGTTAAAACCATCACTTTCATCAAATAGTAATCATGGTCCAGCAGTCAAACGTCAAACGAAGACCAAACTGACCCAAGCAGAGGTTTGCAGGTCTCCTATAAGTTGCCTTTTTATGTCTTTCAAATTCTCTCATTGAAGAGAAAAGGTCAGAGGAAACAGAGGAAACAGAGGAAACACCACCTAGATTTCTACAGAGAAACTCAAGCAGCAGATAGTCTGAAAGCCCCTGAGTTAGGTGACCATAACGCCACTGTGACCGCCCAGAGCCCAACAGCACCTCAGATGAGACCTGGACACAACCTGAGTCAAGTGACAGGACTGGTAAATGCCTCCTGCCACAACAGCAAATGTGCACTTCTCATATTATGGCACATATCCATCAGCTGGGCTGGAGTCTCCTCTCCAGGGAACCAGACTAAGATCTTTAATTACAGACTATCCATACATTTATTTCACAAGGCCTTAATCAGAAGACACTACAGCCTTGCTGGAGTGTCATGGTGTTACTCTAACAGAAATAAAAACTTGTTTTAAGGAGATCACCAACATAAAAGCATGAAAAACTCCCACTTAATATTTTTTATTACAAATAAAAATATCTAGCAACTTAAAAAAAGTCATTACAGTCACAACTCAGCAGATTATAGGGAAAATATCAATTACTTCTAAAGAGATTTTGAGACTTAATTAGTGCTTATGAATTACTGGTTATGGAGAGATAGAAGTATTTTAGATACCAAAAATGGGAAAAACACTTTCCCATAACATATGTGAACTAATTCATAAATAAGTATTTTTGATATTGCGTTTTATGGCAGTTGTTCATTAAAAGGCACATCGAGCCTACGTCAGTCACATGCTAATTTTTTACATCTTAAACCAACTCAACCACCTCCTGGATTTCAGGCCAACGGGTACCAAAAGATGCTTCAGTTTATTAACACATGATGGCATCTGACCACTTTGCTACTTTAACCAAAACCAACGTGCACATCCTTTCAGAAACTACTCCCGGTGCCAATAAAAGTAGCACAGTGACAAAAGAAAGAGCCTTACCTTGGGATGAATTTATTCATGATAGCATAAAAACAGTTGTACAAATCACTGCGGGGCAAATGAAGGTGCACCAGGGGTTTGAGGAGGTGTATCCAGCCGAGGCAAGAACTGTATTTAACATTGCGGGATTTACAGTAAAACGTAATAACAGACTCAATATCCAAAATTAATACTGACTTCTCCTCTTCTGGCACTGACAGCTGGTCTGAAAGAGGCACAGAAATATAAGCTGTATTAATGGCTTTTTGAAGAAAGTGAATGAGATTATTTCATAGCACAATTGCACCAATAAGGACTGCTCAGGGGAAAAAAGCAATAAAAACAGACAAACAAAAGACTGGCAGTTTGGATTAAATGCTTACAGAAAGGTATCCAAAAAGGTATCAAAATACAAGTGATTTTATAACCCCAGTAGGATAAGGAATTTAAATATCATTTAAATACCACAACAACAGGATGAAAGAAGTTTGGGTTTTCCAGGATCTATATGAAACAAAGATGTAGATTCTTTTAATGCATAGAATTCCCCTCTTCTATTCCTATTTTATGTGCTCAGAACACAACTCATGCTCAACTCTACAACAAATTCATTTGAATTTCAACACAGATCAACCCACAATGCACACCTTTAATTCCTCAAAAGTCGACTGATATGTAGATTTATCCAAATCAGAAGTCTGAGATCAGCTAGGTTTACAGACTTATAAATCACATTTTTTTATGTCCAGGATGGAGGAAAGAGATACCTACACACTACATTAATACAGTGGCATTAAATTTCCAGCAAACATCTTTCTTCCTCAGTTACAAGAAGCCTGTGAGTCTCATTACTGTTAATGATATTTTTTATTACAGAAGTCTTTAATAGTTTCTCATCAAAGCCAGTCAATATTTGGGAATTCCTTTCCTCTACCCCTCAGGAAAATAATGAGTACTAATTGGGAAGTTTTGTTACCACTGTGAAAAGATCCTGTGATTAAATAACACAGTGGAAATTCCACTCTCATTCCTTTCCTTTACAGGACAGAGAGAGAAGGAAAATAAGCCCGCTATAAAGTGTGGAACTGCAGCATCTCTGTTCTCTGCCTTAACTTTCAACTATGCAAGAACAAATAAAAGTATGACAGGTTATACAATAGAAGATTCTTTTATGGATGTCATTAAGAAGTATCCTAATTTATGATGAGTTGGCACTGACTGCATCAGCTGATCACTGACATTAATGCTGTTTCATGGTGTCAGGGATTTGGCCATTTTTGTGACGAGCTGCCAAACGTATGCTGTGGCAGCTCCTTACAGACACACTGGAGTATTATTGCCTATGTCCTGGCAGCATCTTGCTTTCACAAACACAACCTTTCATTTTCTATGGAAACACTATTAAAAAATATTTTTCTGTAAAATAGCCTTTGAACTCCAAAATGTGTAATAAATTTCTTCCCTTAAAAGTTATATGCATTTTGCTGCTACACCAGTTTTTCAGATTAAGAACCAGTCACTACACAATTAAAAACCTGAAGGACACTATACAAAGAGTGTGTGCTTTAAAAGATGGAGCTTGGAAAGCAATGATGATTTTTTCAACTCATGAAGGTTTCTGACCATGCAAACTATCAAGCTAATAGTTTAAACTTCCATGATATCACCCATGCCAAGGTCAGAGTACAGGTAAGATACTACTGTTCTCTTACAATTTCTTACTGATTTCTTTCTGCTGTCTCATCTTCCTCCTCAAAGCTTCCTCCAAAACGTAAACATCATTCAGGTTATTTAATTCAAACAACAAAGTCTTAAGACAACTGAGAATGCAGAAACTTTCACACAGGTGATCTAAATGCACTTGAACTTACCAATTAGCTCTTGGCAATCCTTATGAATTATAGTCTGTTCAGGTAGGTCTAAGGAGCCATCCCAGGATGCAAGGCTGTCTCCCTTTCCTACAACATTAAGTGCAATCTGAAAACAAAAACAGAAAGCCCTCTAAACATTTTAGTGTCTTTTTGTAGTTACCCAATTACTGAACCCAGTAATTTAACTAAATAGAACTATTCTAAAACTGAATCAACATACATGCATATTAAAATTCCAGTAGTACAACTCTGCAGAGATGATTGGTAATTAACTCACTTGGCTCAAATGAAACACAACTTCAAGTATTTCCTGCTTCTTAATTTAAGCTCATATTCACCTTCCAGACTTTGGCCCTCAGATCAGCAGGTAATTGCCTTCCTTGAATGATGTTTCTCACAGTTTCAAGATCACAGCCTCCTTCTTCTAGAGCGTCTGCAAGATCCTTTATCCTAAAATAATGATACGTAATGTTAAAAATCAATTACACAATTTTTTTCAATGTTTATTATTAAATAGATTTAGACTGAAGGCTACTGTCAGGCAAATCCCACACATATGTAAAGACATAAGACAACTTGGCAATTACTAAAAATAAATACTTGCAAAGTGTTATTTATTCCTTTTTTTTTTAAGGCTGCTTGTTCAACTTCTAATTCCATTCAATTTACATACAAGAAGAAAAAGTTTGCTTTTTCGTTTTCTTTAAGTGACAAATGTTGCAAGATGTATCAGAGAAATGCAAATTTAGTTGCAGTTTACAACTTTCAGCAACTTTCCATTTCAGCATATTTTCACACACGCACAAAGCAAACATTACACCTACATTAGATGGTGGAGTTATTTTTAAATAAAGTATTAGATGACCTAGAAAACAGAACACTTGTTTCAAAGGTTTAGAACAGTCAGTTTTTAACCTCATCTTTCCCTGAAATGGGAAAGGAGCTTTTAGTCAAACTCAGATTTATTTAACTATCAAGTTCCAGTATTCTAAGTGTGGACATACGTACAAGACTGAACTAAAACAGATAAAAATATTAATTATAGTGTAGAGAGTAGCAAAATACACAAGACAGTCGAAGAGTAATGACAGTTGCCATAGTAAGACAACAAAAGTTCTCAAGTATTACAGATAAGAAGGTATGCATTCAGAAATTATTACTTTACAATCTCTCTGATAGCTTCTGCAGACTGTTTCAATTTTCCATGCTGTCAATAATGAGAGAACCACATCTGATGATTTCAGGAATTTCAATATCATGTAGCAGAGCAGTGGCAAAACACCAGGTTCACTGGAAAAACAGCAATGGCAGTGACACATAGGTCCCATAGGCAAAAATTCTCCCTTTCTACATCCTCTTAACTCTTCTAGCTCTGACACATGCCTTAGGAAAGGCTTTCCTTCATATACCTGACAACTTGAACACACAGCCAGGAGGTTTACAGCCAGAGAAAAACATACAACACAACTTTATCCAGGACAGATATTCAAGTGTGAAGATGCATTCCTTGTGAATAACACATCTATTTATACACACATGGAGTAACAGATGTTAAAGTGTTATCAGTGTAATTCTCAGTTACTCCACCTTACATACTATGCAGTCCATTCAAATACCCACAGAAAAAGAATGTCAGCTGTTGAACTCTTGTCTACTTGTTTAATTTGCATTTATCCACAACTGACTTCTTGATATAAAGGTTCACAAGTTTGGTCTCCTGAAAACTTAAAACGCATACTTCTGATTTTCTAAATATCACCCTTTTGGATAAACAGATTAAAATCTCACACCTGTAAGAATGTATGCAGACACTTAGCAATAAACAACAAGCTAGACTTACTCATAGACTTCTCGAAGTATTTACAAGTTTGAAGAGTAAACATTTTCCTTGCATTGTATCACCCAGCTTCTTTGTGAGTATTTTTTGGTAGCACTTTAAATCACATTTCAAATATACACTGGGGCACAACTAACTGTCTGCTTCCTTCAAGTAATTTTGCAACTTTTGATGAAAGAAAGCACAGTTTACAAAGAGACTGACTTGCCTTATTTTCTCACATTTTTAGTATTTAAAAAAAAAAAAAAAATCCCAAGGCACTCTTGTAGGACTCCAGGTTGCATGGGTTGATGACCCCCTTCCCGAGACAGAAATGGAGAGGAAGGGGAATATCCAAGTACACTTGTACTTCCATCACCTATCCTGTTGTCCAACTGTATATGTAATGACTGACACTAGAAAAGTTAAACTAATTAATCAGTTAACCCCAAATAAAAAAATCAAGTATTTCTAGGACATTTACACAAAGAGACATCCTAGCCCTCAGCAGAAGTTCATGAACTCTACAATGATCTAACTTTAACAGAAGTTACACATCGGCTCTTAGACATATTGCACATTTCTGTGAACAGTAGATACGACAGACTGGAGAGCAACAGGCCTTGAATTACAGCACACAAAATACAACTAGTTGCTACAAGTACTGTCCAAGTATTAAACAGGTATGCATGTGGAAATGAATGTAACAGCTGCATGCAAATTCCGCTTCAGCTAGAAAGGTCTTAAACTGCAATACTTAAACTTGGTTTCTATGTCACCCAAGGAAAACACTTAAAAGCACATCTACACTAACTATAAAATCACCCAGCAAAGAATGTTTCACAGACCCACAAGTCCTAATTCTACCAGTTACTAGTAGCCCATATTCATAGCTTAGAAAGCTGTGCATGTGTAAATATCAACTTCAACATGTTATCTGCAAATGTGTGCTTCTGCTGCTTGATAATATATTACCATTTGCAAAAACTTCTTCCAAGTACTGTCACCCCCACTTTGTACACCATAAGGATGACAGGCAAATGCTAGTTTTACTACTTCACCTTAAAAAACATGTCCATCTGCCACAAGAAGAGATGTGATGCATTATCAACATGGAGTTAAATGAAAAAACAGCAGGGGAAAAAAAATGCATTGTTCTATTGTGACTCAATTAGCTACTCTTTTCCTCCATCAACTCCCAAGATTGCTCACAGCCTGGAAGTAAGGAATTTTCAAAGACTGAGGACATTCTTTTTTAATTAATATTTTCTTCAGACTAACTTGCAAAGTACTAAGTATGAAAGTGATTTCGGTACTTTAACACGTGTCCACCGGCTGTGGTTTACCTTATTTCAGTCAGTGTTGTTCTGTAAATACTCCAGTAAACTGCTTGCAATCTGGATCCTTATCTTTCCTGAGTGAGGATCCAGCTAGGAAGTCTTCTATTCACAGGGACAATTATTAAACTTACTTTAAAAAGAATGCAGCACTTCTCCTTATTGGCAAATTCCCCCAGATCTGAACATCTGTACTTTCTGCTCCACCATGGCTTCACTGCCTATTTCTAGATGCTATTCAAAATCTTGGTTAGATGTGTAGAATTCTGGCCTATTCCAAGCCATGGCCTGAAAGGTTAATTCCCACATGACATACTGTTCTAAATGTCACAATGCACAATGCTCCTATTAGTATATCTGGAGCAAATTTCCATACTTGCAGAAGGATCTCTGAAATTCCTGCCAGTCTGGTGACATATCACAATCAATAGCTAACTACGTTCACAAATAGTAACAGGGCTTTTTTTAACTAAAACACTTAAGACAGGAGAGAAAACTGAAGGCATGGAAAATTGATCAACTGTTGGGAATTCAGATTAACCCACTTCTTGGGTTTTTTTAGGTACTATTTATATTGTGACTGAGGTTCTCGGCAATACTTATAAATCCTAATAGAGGGATTAAAAATGTGGGGATGTGAACATCAGGGAAAAGATAATAGGAAGTGACCAATAAACTACATATAGTATTAAGAATGCTACCATCAGTTTTATGCTTTTTAAAATCTGTTCACTCTGGTTTCTACTTTTAATTTACGATTTTCCTGACTACTGGGAAAAAGCTTCAGCAAAAGCTATATTACTTTGAAATTAATGAGTGCTTGTTCTCTATTGAAAGCAAACAAACAAAAATCAATCCCTCACATTTACTTCAAAATGTCCATTGTATTCAGAACACCCTTGAATCTTCTTTTTTTTCCCCAACGGAATTTTGGAGAAAAACAATTCTCTGACATTTTTACTTCTATTTTTTTTCCTCAAGTCCGTCAGTTTCCTGCTGGACTGGAAAGGAATTTTTTTGTTTGTGTGCTTTCAGAAGAAATATCATGGCTTCAAGCACTAATAAGCCAGATTCTGAGCATGGAAAAGGTATATGTGAACCCGATTTGTCATCCCGTTGTCTTAAACAGTTGGAGTGCATTTTGGGACCCGTAAAATGGATTATTCCAATGCAAAGTTAAATGCACAGGAACAATTCTATCTGTGGTTACAGTCATATTTAGTTAGTTCAGGTCTTAACTATCAAAGTACAGATCTTACAATAAAAAATTACTACTTCATCAAGCTCCCTGAAGCTTGAGCATTAATCATTAGGAAAAAAGTTGGTTTTGTCCATTTTTAAATCAAAACTTTTGATAAACTTCCTTAATATACTGAAATAAAAACTGACAATTTCATCTTTCAAAGTCTGTCATGGTGGCGATGTTGTTTGGGTTTTTTTTAATTGTATTGTACAGTGGCAAATTGCCCTCGTTTTTGTTGAACAAAACACCAAGCACTCAGTACAGATTTTGAGGGCTTTAAATCATAATTAGTTTCTTACATTTTTCCCCCCTCTGCCTTCCAAATCACTTATATCAGCACTGCATGTCAAGTTAACACAGGAAAAACATAAAGGGCATTTTGTGTTAGTAAGCACATCCAGATTCTACATACTCAAGGTGCTGTCACAGTCTCTGAACACAAAATTATATCTGCCTTTTAATCACTCCTAAGGAAGTGAAGAGGATATGGAATCAGCACTGCCAGTTTTTCTCCCAACAGAGCTCAAACATACACAAGTACCGTTTTGTTTTTGTTTTTTTAACTTGAAATCCTATATACTTCAAAATACAATAAAGTAGTAATTTACATCAAATAGCTCTTTCACAAGATACATATTCTACTTAGAAAAGCAACAACTGTTCACAGCACTAAGATATTAAGACAACAAAACAGTTTAAATCAATAAATGAAAAAGAAAATATTTCACTGAAACTGGATTTAAAAAAAACATAACAAAACCAAAAAGCCATGTGAAGTTTCTAAATGAGGATTACAACTTTATATTATTCACAGCATACAGCTCTAGTAACAAGATGTATTCTCAAATATTAATGTAGCATTTAAGCATAAACCTCTTGAATTGTTCCCAAAAACACTTTAAAAAAATCTCTTCTAACAAATGCCTTCAAGTTTGTCTTTTCTGGTAGTACCAGCATATCAAATTTATCATAGTTTTGAAGCTGGCAGTGAGAATATCAGCAATGTAGGCTGTGTCTTGAAATATGTCTAGAGACCACACGCGTCCTTATCCTCATTGTTGTGATCTGGGACACAGCAATATTCTTTCAACATTAGTAATGAAAGAGGTTTGAAGTATTTTTTTCAGAGATATTTCAACATGGTTCTTATTCAGTGTCAAGGGTTATATTTCAAAGTGTCAAGACTGCACTGTCAATGAGTCCGTCATCAGCTTTGTAATTACGTGATTAAATAGTCAGGTCTGTACTTAGAAATAATGCTTATGCAACACAGTACTTTATAGAGCTTCTTTAGGTCTGAATCTATAACTAAAAGAAAAAAAAAGGCTAAAAAACTACTCCAATTGATTTTCAATTTCTAGTAAATGACAGTAAGTTGTTTTATCCAAGAGCTGTACTTGTAGAACCAAGTTAGACAAAGAACAGATTCCAGCTACACCTGCATGTGTCTTCTGGCTCCTTTACAGTAAGATAACTACACACAAAGAAGGCTAAGCATAGTGTGCAAGACACTTTGAATCCGCCACATCAAATAAAACCTAAAAGTGAAAACATCAGATTTGAAGTGATCATAAAAAGCAGGTCTGTAAAGTAATTGTTTGAGAAGCGTGTGCGTGAAAAGGACAAAAGAACAGCAGTGGCACAGAGCCACAGAGAGAAATCACAGGCAATGCAGAAGCACAAAGACAAAAACAAGTGAAGATGCCACGAATGGAGATGCTGGGTGCAGTAAGAATAGCTTCAGTGTTTAAACACAATGTTTGTTTAAGCCTCAGCAATCTCAAGTGAATACACATACAACAAATACTAAAATCGCATCATGTTACCATCAAAATGATCCTATACACGCTCCAGAAATAGTCTCTATTCTTGTCCTAGAGGTTCAATGTAAAATCCATTATAAGTAATAGCTGCACTAAAGGAGGGTGGCGAGCAAAATCATTCAGAAAACAAGGCAGGGACCTACAGTTGTCACCTGTGCTGGAGAGCAGGCACGCAGCGAAAGGGGAAGCTGAACTGAACAAAGCAACTCTACTCCAGGCAGACTCCTGGAGCAGTTCCTACAGCTTATTAAAGCTGTCCTTTTAAACCGGAGCGACCGCTTCGCCCCGGGCTGGGCACGGCCCAAGGCCCTTGTTCAGTGTCTCTCCCGTGTGCGGACGGGGCCCTTCCTCTCCCTGGACCCCGGAGCCGGCCGGCGCCGTCTGCTCGGGGGTCCCACCGCGACCCCCTCACACACCGAGAGCGGCGGGTCCCGAGGGGGAAAGGCGGCGGGCGGGGACGATTTCAGCCCTCTCCCCTCTGCCCCCGGCCCGCCGCGGAGAAAAGGAGAGGAGGGGGAGAGAGGCACCGACACCCCCGTAACTCACCAGCTGCCCGGTGGCGGCGTCTCTTCCCCTTCCGCCATCGCTGTTGACGTGCCCCGCCGCCCGGCCGTAAAGCGCGCTCGGGAGGAGTTTTCCTCTCCCGACGCCACTCCTTCCCAAGCCTGTCCCCTTCCCAGCTGCTGTCCCCGCTCCCCCGTGCTGCCGGGAAGCGAGGGCGCGGCCGTACGGCGCGGAAGCCTGGCACGGGAGGGGGGCGGTGCGGCGGGAGGACGGGCCGGGGCCAGCCTCTCAAGCGCCCGAGGCAGGAACATCTGAGCGCTTTCGGTTTTCACAGAGCTCTGCCGTACGTAGGTTTGATTATTAAGCGCCTTCCCCCACAGTCTGCGATGTGCCACAGGCTGTACTCGGGGCGAAATCCACGAGATTTACACGGAGAACCCTGTTCGCCGGGGCTAAAAAACACCTGGTAGCGCCCATGAGCAACCCTGGGCAGGACAACGCTAACGCTCTGCCACGCACGTTCCTTACCCACCTGCACCCTCAAGGGGGAAAACCAATCAGTATTTCTCGATGGAAGTTCAGAAGAACCATTGGAGCGGTTTATACACGGAGTAACAGTGCCGCCTTATGATAAATTCCAGTCCTTACACTCCTCCGTTTCACTTCCACGGCTTGACTCGGGATGTGCTCCAGTAGGTAACGCCCAGACTTTAAGCGGGACGGCTCCTGTGGGAAAAGACACAGCCTCGCTTAACCTGCAGGCTCCGGCTCCCAAAGAGCCAATACCATCTGTTCCCAGGTAACACGCAACCTCTTCACGTAAAACACCTCAATCAAGAAAGCAGGTATTTTACGGTATAGAGCCGGGTTGAGGCAATCACACGGACGTTGTGAGGGAGCGGGTAACACTTTTTTTACTCCTTTCCTCTTTTTCTCGCCTCTTCTACATTATTCACTTTTTTTTTTAAAAAAAAAAGATAAACCCCAAAAGAAACAAACAAACAAACAAAAGCCCTCACATCTTAAACGCCCGCGTTTATTTTAGGAGAACAGTCCGTAAGACTCGCCCAAGGACCGTCTCTCCCCGAGCCCCGCCGTCCCCGCCCCCGCCGGCCCCCGCCAGTGCGCAGGCGCGGCGGCGCGCGGCCGGCGGTGGCGGCAGGGGGACACGCTGGAGGAGCCGTGTGGGACATTCCAGGTATTCCCCTCTGAGCTCGCTCCTCACCATGGCCTTGGAGCAAGTTTACTGAGATCCACCCCCCATCTCCTTCCGGCCCCCCTTCCTTTTCGTTTGCGTTTTGTTTTTTTTTCCCTTTCCATTTCCCCCCTCCCTCCAGCCCCCCGCCTTTCCCTTCTCCGCTTTTAATTTACTTCTGCAAGTTTTCCACTCTCACTCGCTGTTTCTCCCGTGTCTGCTTTCCCCTGCTTGCTACCGATGGCGGGTTTGCTTGTAGAGCAAAATCTCGGCGGCTGGTTGATGTCTAATCTCTGGCCCCTCCGACCTGGGATAGGCGATGGATAGGCAAAGGAAAATATAAGTACTTAGGTAGCAACAGGAACCCACTCAACAAAAATGCATTTAAGCGAGGTTTAAAAAGTGGGGCCAGGTGAAGGGGAAAAACCTCTTGCTTTGAATTCACAGCTGTCCCCCTAAGCCGTATTTTCTTCCAATGAAAATTTTTTCGTTTACCTGATGAAAGACTTTTGCATAATGTATTTTCCTTGTGGGTCCCTTCCAACTCAGAGTATTCTGTGTTCGTTACCGTAACAGGTGAACTTACTTACAGGCCTTGGAAACAGTTAATCCACAGTAGAGCATTTGGAGGGAAAAATACCTGTGGTGCTTGAAAAGCATCACCCATGTGCTCATTGGAGTGTGTCATGTGCCATGTGTTGCTGTAAAAGAGCAGGAGTTAAACAGCTTTTCTCCAGCCCTTGCTCTTTGGAGTATGGTACTCTGGCTGATTTGTCTCTTTGTTCTGATGCCTATAATATCTGTTTCCTGTACTTCTCTTTTTTCAATGTGTCTTGCAACCACAGGCTGTAAAGTGCTTTATCTGCAATGTTGAGATTTAGTATGGAAATTTAGGTAGATCTAGGCAGCAAAAATTACTTTAGGCTTTATACTGCCCTATTTGATTGATTAGTTTTTAAATTTATTTTTAATACAATATTGGTAAAAGTTGGGAGTTGTTGGGAGTTATCTGCATCTCTGGGAAGACTCCAGATCTTTGAATTCTTGATAATTGTTGCTTATTTTCTGTGAAAAGGTACTTGGAGAATAGTTAGAGAGGAAACAATATAAAAATTGTATGTATGTAATAAAGATGGGTCATGAGCCCTAATAAGGCTTCTGGGCATTCCATTTTTATTTTTAGTCTGATGCAGGTTCCTTAAAGAGTTCCAGTTCCCATGGTAAATGCTCTTCATTAGGAATGTTTCTTAAGAGTCTACCTACCAGCACATTCTCCCAACCACAGGTTTCATTTGGGGTAGGTGATCAACAGATTATTATAATGTTGGCAGCTTTCCTCTAGAAACTGGATACAGAGCAGGACTTTGATGATAAAATTTTGACATAATGGATAAACCATCTGACTTTGGGGTGAGACTGTGAATGACAGCTCTTCCAGTTGTGTAAAACTCCTTGGGATTTTTGCAATTGCATTTTTGAGCTCCTAAAATAATTCAGGTGGGAAATAACTTCTGGAGGTGCCTAATCCAGCTCTATATACCTTACTCCAAGAACATGCTTTGAATGTGTGATGAGTAATGATGACAGGTGAGAGTTGTGCAAACCATATACTCTGCTGTCCATAGCCCACCTTGTAAACTCGTTGGCAAGTTCTTTTATGGAGCCTGTTGTTGGATTAAGTTGAGACAAGCCATCAGTAAAGTAAGAACATCTGTTACTTTTATTTTGTGTAGCTATTTTTCACGTAAAACATGTAAAATCAGAGGTTAATTTGTACTGTATCTTATGGATACTGTAAAATGCATTAAAATCATTTGGCATGAAAGAGGAAATCAGGGGTTACAATATACAATGTAAGCAGCAATACAAGAAAATTTGTGAGCACCTTTTACAGACTTGATTAGTTTTATCTCTGTGAAACATCAAGTTTCATTAAAAAAAAATTTACTATTTGACTTCATTTTTTGACCTGTTCTAAAATAGCATCTCTGCCCCAACAGTAGATGCAGAGAATTTGAAATGTAATTTTTAAACACTGATCTTTTGCCAAATCCTTTATGATTAACCCTAGAATAAATTCTGACCAACAGAACATTCTTCCTAATAACTCAGCCCTCAAAGGTGTCTTAGATTTTAGCAACCTGTATTTAGAAACTTGTAGTTAGAAAAGGCTACTTTTAAGACGAGTATGAACATCTTTCATACACTTAGAGTATGAAAACACAATATACATATAAATGTATATCCTAGTATATGGATATATAAATAATTCTAAATTTGCTTTTGGCCACATCATTGGAAATCATTATTTTAGAATCCATATTAAAGGTTAAAAGTAGTTACTCTCACTTTGAGACATGAAAGTTTACCCTGCTGCAGGTGGTTTATAGATGTAAAAAAACCCCCACAAGACCCAAGAAAAAAACCCTGAAGGGATTACCCATCTGTTTACCTTATCACATGACACAAACTAAAGAGTCTTTCCCAGTAACTTCTTCATCCAACCTTTAACTTTGAGAGGAGAAGTGTGGAGAGAGTGGTTAAGGATTATTCTCTACTTAGCAGTGTTTTTTAGTGTTACAGATGCCCCATGTCATGCAACTGTAGGATTTCCTTACCTCCCTTTTTCCAGATCATGTCACAACTCTGTCCAGTCTTTAGTAGGATTTTTATATTGCATTCAGAGTTATAAGGGAGAGGATAGGGAATAATGAGGAGTTTGTTTTGTACTGGTGAAGGACACCAAGTTTTTCTTCTTCTCTCCATGAACAGAGCACTTCTCACAGCACTATAAATGTCTGTGTCTTGCCTGTAGCCAGCATGCCACATCTCTCAAGCAATTTGAGGGAGAGGGATGTACCTCTATTTGTCAGAAATTCTTCCAGTTTCCTCCTTTTGTGTTACCACTCCTTCTCTTTCGTTCTCCATGCTTTCTTTACCGCCCTTAATCCCGTAGAAGTGTAGTATCCCTGTTTGTCAGTTTTAGATCCTTAAGTAAGAGTCTATGTGGGCCGTGTTCCTCACAGGTAGAAATGAACCATGTCATCACAAGAGAGGAGCAAAAGACAGAAACTCTTGTATGGCAGCAGTACAGATAGGGGAGAAATGTAATATGGGGCCATGGAGGATGATTTGGCAGTGTTCTGTGGGCTCCAAAGCAAAGGATGCTGTTGTGGGAATTGATTTCTTTTGCCACAGGTTCTCTTTTCTTTCTGTAGACTGGCTATAAAGGGTGCCAGGTAGCATCAATTTGTAATGTGTGATTTGCAGCTACTGAGAAGCAGACTGTTCCTTGTCGTGCATTCAGTGGGAGCGAGCGCTGGTGCTTGACTGGAGCTGAGATCTGTTGGTGCACCTGTATATGGAGAGGTTTGCATCTTTTTTTTTTTTCTGGCTCATCAATGAGTTGCTGTCCCTTATGATTGAATTTGGTCATGTATTTGAAGATCTCTCTGGTAAGCATGCCAAGTTGACAGCTGCTGTTTGAAATCTGTGTTTCTTCACATTTATATACACTCAATTTTGCAAGTTGCAGAATATTTAGTGGTGTGCTTCTGTGAGCTCTATTTGGATCTGGACATACATGACATGGAGTCTTGAACTTGACAGCTGCAGATTTAATGAATAAAATTGGAAACCTTTTCTTTTTATTATGAAAAAGTAATTTTTTAATGTCTTCATTTTGACACAGGTGTGTCTTGTGCAACACAAGCTGAAATAATTTTTCAGTAGAGTGATCTTTCTAAACTTTTCCTTTTCTTAAGTACTTCTAGAGAACTTGTGAAGCTGTTGAGGGAAGCATAGGTTTCTTACACATTTGCAAAAATGGTCACGCAGCAGTGCTAACGTGTTGTACTGTCTCAGTGGTTAAGTTAAACTTTTAGATTTGAAATAAAAGGGCAAAGTCAGGTAACTGAATGCATCAGAATCTTTCCTTGCTTCAGGAAAAGGACTGCAGTTCTGGCTATGGCATTGTGATCACCACCAGCTTTTGCTTTATGTAGGAGTTAGGATTTGGCAGTTCTTAAAGAAACACCTATGTGAAAGGAGTTTTCCCAGGAATTATCTGTTGAGCCATTTAGACTGTTGGAATGCACTCTGTTAGGGAAGAAGAATGAGGGAGACATTAATATCAGAGAAATAAATTAATTTTTATATTCTAAATCAGCCACTCATGTTAGTTGGTATTACACAATTCCTATGGAGACATTCCTTGCAGTAATAGTATTCTGTTAGTTTTAACTTTCTGTTGAACAGTGAGAAATTTTCTTGTCAGAGCAGCAATTTCTACGTTTCTGAAAATTGAAAACAATGGCCATGGAGTCTCTCCTAAAGTTTTGATTTTTTTTTTTTGAGTGCATTGACTGAAAGGAAACTTTGAGTGAACTTTAAGTCTTTTAAAAGCAAAAAGGCAGATTCTCTCATGGATGAACCAGAACTGATTGTGCAAAGAGTTTTTAAATAAACTCCTTCACTAGGAACGCAGTTACATATTTTACTTGAATGTGAGCAGTTGAAAGGAAGGTCAGGATTGTGAAGGAACACAAGAGCAAAACTGCACTTCTGTGTAAGTCACAACTTTCTGTTAAGCGTGATACTAATTTTGATCAGCTCCAAAATACTGTTTAAGTGAGCCAAAATCTGATTACTGTAGTCCAGATGGTGAAAGTTTATATAGCTAATGCAAACAATATCCATCTTGAGTCTTGCATCTGCTTCCCTAATATAACATCTGCATGAATTCGAGTGGAGATAATCACGCTAGTTAAATCATTAACGAGAGAATTGTTGATCTTCAAATCATGCTTTTAAAGTGATGCTTGGCACAACAAGGAGCTCTGCATTTCTCTAAGTTCAGTGTGTTATATGAGAGCAGATTTCTCCATCCCTCTCTTCATTCTGTCTTTACTACCGAACACAAGATATCCATACTGAAACACTTCTTGATTAGACCAACTTTGAAAACAAAACAACACCTCCTGCAACCCCTCTTGAAGTGATTGACCTCATTTTTATAAATCTACTGAGCCAAACTTACTATTTTTATTTATGGAACTTGTCAAAATGGAATTTATAGTAGAAACTTATTTGTGTCTCCTGTGCTTCTGTACTGTGAGAGCCAAAATCTGAAATTGCACCAGAAAGAAGGGGGCATAGCTTGGTCTCTGCAGACATGGAGTTAGTTACCTTTGGCTCCTAAGAATTTGACTGTCTCCTGATGTCCTGTGATTGGTGGCCATAGATATGCTGACCATGTGGATAGTTCCAGATTTTTCCCCAGTGGAAACAACTGCTATTGAGATTCAGGTTGCTTAAATCTATTTTAATGTCATAGATCATAGAAAATCATTTACCTTTTCCCTCCACTTTGAAGGCAGGTTTTAGACACAGTCCTTATAATGTGTATCTTTCCAGCAGCGCTGTCTTGGAGTGGTTTGTTGAGGTGCCCAGCAGGAATTTTGGCAGGTGCTTTGGTTGTGCTGGTAGGCTTTGGTTTGGGGATCCGAGTTGGAGCTGACCGACGGAAGGCGTTGGTGATCTTGAAATAAACCGAGAAAACAAGAAATGCATTAGCTTGTTGATGTCTTTTCCACTTTGTAAATCCGGCATTGCTCTTAGAACTGTTTGTCTGAACTTCCTTGATCTTGTTGGTAATGAGAGTGAAGCTTTGTGTTTAACTTACCTACTTGATTGCTGAATATCAAAGAATCTGAATGGATTGAAATCCAGACTATAAATAAGAAGGGTTTCCTGGCAGTCCTCTGACTAGAGCATCAGCCCCAGGAGCTGAGTGAGTGATGCAGTGCAAAGGCTATGAACTGTGTGACTTCTCTGCGTGAATAATCAGAGAACTTCCACATGCAGAAGCAAGTCTTGATTCAGTCCTGAGTAGCAGACAATACCTAGCTCATACTGTTGAACGAGATCATTCTTTGACAGTGACCAGTGTACACAAAATTAATGTATTTGTAAGAGAACTCTCCCTCCAGAATCCATCATAGTCCTATTTAATTGCAAAGAGATAAATATACAAGAAAAAAAAAGTTAATATGTGTGCTTAAAAGGGGTGAAGAACTGTCAAGGCAAGAAGCTTGTTTAAAAGGTACCATTATCTGAAACCAGGATTAAACACACACTACTCATAGAAAAGCTTTTTGTACCATAAGCCTTCTTATATACCTTTTTCAGTCGAGCTCAGGGTAAAAGAATTTCAATGAAGATTTTTTTTAAAAACATGAAATTGAAATGGTGTTCAAATTAGAACAGTAGAAAACAGTGTCAAAACTCTGGTAGATTAAGTATGAATAAGAATGAGCTAGATCAAAACAAGGTTTGGGAAACAACTTCCTAGTGGCCATAAAGGTCTGCCTGGAATTACTTAAAAAAAAAAATCACAATTCAAGAGCCTGCCATTTACCTGTAGCTAATTGCATATGATGGGGGTTCTCAGAAGGATAAAACTGAGCCAACATAAGATCATTGCATGTGCTCATGGAGGAATTTGTGAAAATTTGCGCATCACGTTTGTGCTTAATGGATCGTGAGTAAAGAAAAAAAATCAACCTGGGTTTAATTGGAGTTTGAGAACAAAAAGATAGAATAGTACCAATCTCCCAGAACAATGTGTCTGTTTCTAAGAGTTCTGAAGGAGATGATATTTAAAATTGCAGAATCCTTATTAGTGGTGTGGAATCCACCACTGAAATGGTTGGCGATGCCAGAGGAGTGTGATGCCACTTTAGAGTAAAGCTTCACAAAAGATTCTGAAGTATAACTGCTGAACTGATCAAAATGACAATAAGAAATAAGATGTTCACCCACATGGTTACTAATTTTGTGATGGGAAAACATCCACATTTCTTGTCGAGGATAATATTCAAGTATGTTAGATATTGTTATATAGGTGTATGGTGTCAGATTGTCTAATGATGAACAAGGGTTTGTGCAGTGTTTGTGAATGTTTCCAGGCACTGTAACTGTTAAATTGGCAGTAGCATTGGATTGTTTGAATAATCCACACTGTGGATCTGTCTCTGGAAAAATTTGGAGGCATAGCTTGAGAGCTGGTCCAGAGGAAGGTTCATTTGGCATAGGTAGTTTGTATCCAGCTAGGCTGCTTTGTAGGTTCAAGAAGTTTCCTGTAGTTTGGGTTGACCCATGTCTAAGGGAAAGATATAGGAAAGCCTTTAACTTGCTGTTGCAGGTGTGACCATGTAACATTTTGATTAAAAAAAAAAAGACTTGATAGTGGTCTCTAACAAAAGAGTATAGTTTGAAACAAAGTCTGTGTGGAAACTGTGGAAAAAGAAGGAAAGTTCTCATGGGTAAAAGAGGATAGAAAGCAGAACAGAGACCTAGTTTTATTAGTATTGTGGAGACAGCATCTAAACCTGAGACACTCTGGTATTCAACATATTCACAAACTGCATGGAAAGACAGCACTGAAATGATAACATTTGCATATGGTGTAAAAGGGAGGTTATTAGAAGCAGAGCTGATAGTTCATGGTATTGAGTAATAATAAAATAATAATAAAAATGTGTATCAGTTCAGTGTTAGCAAATTAAAAATAGTATACATAGGGAAAACTAGTTCCATACAGTAGTGACATCTGTTGTCACTCAGAACACAAGATCTTGGAGTCACAAAATTGTCCTCATTGCTCAGTGACTGGCAATTATTAAAAAAGTAGCAGGCAGTTAGGAATTACTAGGAAAAGAAAAAAATCAAACCTGTCATTTTTTTAGTGTGTAAGTCCAAACCATGCCTACATTGTGAATGTTTTGCAGAGTTCTGTCCAAACAGCTGAATGGAGAGGAAAAATGAAGAAAATGTGGCAAAGGCTGACACTTATGGAATGTCTTCTGCATGAAGATTAATAACATACACTAGGCCTTTGCAAGTTTGGGAAATAGATTGTGGTGAGAAAAATAAACAGCAGAAATCTAACCATATGGTGAATAGGGAAATTCTCAGATGCCTAAGAGGGCATACACTGAAGGTAGGTTAAAGGTATGTGGAAAGTATTTTCCCTTGTTAATGAGCTGTGAAACTCTTTGGAACAATTTTTGAGTGATGATATAAATTGGTTTGGAGAGAGTTTAGACTGCTTTGTGGCATCCATCGAGGACTGCTAAACACAGATGTGATGTGGATTTCAGCTGTGGATGACGCTAAGTTGTAGGCTGCTAGAGGCTGGGTTTAGTACTCTGTCTTAAAGTTTGTAAGCAGTTACTGCTGGTCACTACCAAAGATGAGATATGTAGTCTGAGTCTGAGTAAAACGTCTTTCATATTTTTATTTTAAAATCGGAAAGTTTCAAGTTTTTTTTCTTTTTTTTTTTTTTCTTTTTTAGTGTATTGAGAAAGGAAAGAGTTTGGCTTTGAAAGTGAATAGGAAAAAAGGAGGTGCCTTTTTCTTTGCCGTATTCTTAAAGATTTTTACCGCTAGGTGGCAGCGAAGTTTTCCTTTTGCACCGCACCACGGCATTTTCACTTAAACTGGACTGAAACTTGTCGTTAAATGCTGAATAAAAAAAATTAACATGCATTTTCATGATAGTCTTGAATGTTAACATTCGTATCGTTAGTATGCACCCCCAAACCAAAAAGCATTTTGCTTCAGTTACCAAAGGAAACGTGTTAAGAAAGAAGGGGTTGATGTTGGAGGGGATAATTATGTTACTGCCATATGGCTTCCCTTGAGTACTGAGTTGGAAGAGTTTACCTCTGACTGTGTGATGTGGCCTGGTAGATGAGGCACAGAACTGAGAATAAAATGTTTGGGGGGGCTATTACTAGCAGGCTACTGTCTGATGTAATTAGATGACAGAAAACGTGTCTGTGTCCCAACTACAAAAAGAATTAGATTAACCATAATTTTCTGTGTATATTGAGATGAATAGATAAAAATATCTATGTAGAGTCTTGTGTACTAAAGTGTGATTGTATCTCCAAGAAAGAATTGTGTTTGGTTGTTTGGTTTTGGGGTTTTTTTCCGACAAGTGTTCCAGTTCAGAGATTGCATAAGATTAAAAGTGGTTGGAGTATTCTGTCTGTATTTGATTGAACAACTGTGTTAGTACTTCAAGAAGATATTTGTAGGTCCAGATTCTTACAGTTTTTGTGCATCTAAATGGTATTCAGGCTCTAAGGTTTTATTAAATCAGTGGGAAGTCAGGTGTGAAAATACCCTGGCCTATAGTTTGCACAAGGAGTCTGGAAAGCACTTGGAAGTAACTGTATATAAAATTCTGCATTGGTTTAGTTGTACGTGTACTGAAACTGCTTGTGCAGTCCTCCTAGTTCCTTCCCTACTAGTTAGTATAGAGGCACATAAGCAGATACATTGGCTGTGGCATGCTTGTACCTTAGGATGTCTGGTTTGTTTTTTGGACAGACCTGAATGACTAAAAAAACCCTATAGGTAGATTTTGGTGGGCTTTTTCAATTTGATTTTTAATTCTTATCTAGGTATGGGAAATCCGTGTGCATACCAAGAATCTCTTCGAGTGTATGCACCCTTTCTACCAATTTATTTTCTCCTTCAAGAGGAATGGGTTTTAGTCTCCCTATTTTTTTTGGACTCTCCTTATATTCTGAATTTTCTGGCTCTGTGTTCCTCATTGCTGTTTAGTTATTGCTCCTTGAGTTCCCATATGTAGGCCACTTTTTATGTCTGCTATCATTCCAAGGAATAGAAGAGGAAATAAGATATGTTTATCCTTCAAAAAACAAGCTGAGTTGCCGTTCATGTTCTGGAAATGCCTTGTTTGCATTAATGCTCTTGAAACATCCCTAGAAACAAAATGTTACCTGGGAGCGACCGGAGTTGTGCAGTTTTCTTTTACTTAATGCATCTAAACACAGTTAAGTAAGCATCAGTAAATAATTGCTGTAATAGCAAAGACAATTAACCCCAAAGACATTAAACCATCCCAGTTTTTTAAATTATAAGATTATGTGGTATGCCTGTCTGTAAATATAACAGCACCATCTTAGTTTAAGGCAGTAGACTTGGAAAATAGCAAAGTTTTTGTCCACAGTGCTTGCAGTTGTAGAAATAAGCAGTTAAATCTAATTTTCAAGACAAGCAAGAAAGCTGCATTTTCATAAGGATCTTTTAACTTAATTTTTCAATTAACTTCTGAAGTAGACATCAATCACCTGTAATAGGAATTGGCAGAATAAAGGGTGTTAGAATGAGAACTCATACACAGAGGATGTGTTTGTTGTCTCAAGGTGAAGCAGGCACTTCGGGAGTGGGGACAGATACTGCACAGGTGACAATTGGGACCTTCTCACACATTAATGTGAAAATAGCCCTTCTTAATTTCAGGAAACCAACTGAGAAAGCATTCTTTGAAATACCAGGATATATATATTCCATACACACCTTTTTCCCTCCCCCACGGGCACAGAGGTGGCTTATTTTATTTATATGGGCCATCAGATATTGTAACACAATACAGTGATTGCTTTCTGGGAAGTGGACTAAGGCAAGCGTCTGTGGGAGTGTCAGGGAGAGAAAATATTTCTGTTTCTGTGCTGTTAAAGTGGTTCTTCTTTTGGTACTAATCTTTTTCTTTTTCCTTCTGAAAGCTTTGCTTCCTGTTTGAACTTTATTCATTTAAATAGGGGGGAGCATGTAGTACTTCTGCTGTAAGTTTTCTTATTTGCCTTTCTACAGTCATTGTATAGTTTGATCAAGGAGAAATAGCTTTAGATAAGGTTCTTTCTCACTGCTTTAGTTTAAGAAATTTGAGCAAGAGTGTAGTTTTCAGCTTTAGTGATAGTGGCCAGAGGGTGGTGCTGAAGATCCTTTACACTGAAGACCACATATCTGTGTGTGTACAAACATGCCTCTTGCCAGACTGAAGCTTGTTTCTGGATGGTTGAATGCAGTCAGAACATAAGACAGGTCTGCAAGTGAGAATGAGCTAAGATTAAGTGATAAACACGAATATTCCCTTTGGTCTCCAAACCCAATAGCTTTGGCTGAAATTTCCAGTTAGGCATCCTCAACTGCACAGGGCATTCAGATATTTCCTTTTCTGTATTTGTCTTTCACTAGGTCCTGTAATTTGTCTTCTAGGAGTCCAAAGGGAGAAGTCTCAGTTGCTCTGCATTTCATTTTGTGTAACCCACTCGTGTGTGTGACTATACTGAGATGTGCAAGCAGGAGCAGTATAATCCTTACACTTTCTGCAATTGGTAGGACCTTTGCCAGAGGGTTGTCTGCCTTGGCTCACTGCATTGTCACATAATAAACAGCTCAGCAGAGGGCAAATTATTAGTGATCTTGTATAGTTGTAGTACTTGAGCCATTAAGTGGGAGAGCAGTTGGGTTTGTTTAATCTGGAGAAAACAAAACTGAGAAAAGACATGATAATTGTCTTCTAATATGTGAAGGTCTGTTGCAGAGAAAATAGTTTTCAAAGTCCAGTGGGGGGATAGGAAAGCAAATACTGCATTACAATTTCAGCAACATCAATTTACTTTAGGAATTAGCAAGCTTCTTAATGGCAAAGGTATTTCAGCCCTGTTGCAGATTCCCAGGGTAACTGTGAAATTGTCATTGCAGAAGTTTTTTAGAACCATACGAGCCAGGTTTTTGTTTGGAAGGGCTTAAGTCAAGTTATACTAAAGGAACAGGCTGGAAAATGTCCTGAGGTCCCTTTTAACCTCAGTTTTCTGTGTCTTCTCTTCTGCTGATATTTGGTCTATTACAGCACTCTTGATTTCAATAATATGACACATCTGACAGAAAAATCTGTATTAATATTAGAAGTTATTTCTGTATATGTGACACAATTTGCACTAATGTACTCAAATGTGTCACTGCACTCTTATTTTCTGAATGCCAAGTTTAAATGTACTTACTGGTGGTGGGGAAAAGAAGCGGGATTGGAGGCAGAAGTTGTGTTCCCGGTTACTAAAATTCTTTTATGTGCCTTGCTTTCCTTGGGACATGTCTACAGTGGGAAATGTATGCAGGGAGAGGTAAGGTTATGTTGTGGGTCAGCTCCCCTAGGACAAGGATTTACCTGGGGCTGGTTTACCAGCATCATCCTGGAGCTGGTGGTTCTCTGAAATGAACAGTTGTTTGCTGTGAGTTGTCTTCCCTTTGCCTCTTGAAAATTGGAGGGGTCTCGGGCACCTCGTTAGGGCACCGGGGGGTCCCTGGGAGCAGAAGTGGTGTGTGGCCGTTTTACTGAGTCCTAAACACGCTGCAATAGTAATTCTGTCCTGCAGAGGGTAGTGCCGGCACTTAAATGCTTCTGCAGGTGCTTAGCTGTCAGTGCTTTTAGACATCATACAATTGTGTGGGATCATCACTTCACTTGGTTTAAAGCTGCACTCCCATTTATTGAGTAAGATTCTTGACAATGAGTATCTTTTTGTACAGATTGTGGGCAGGTAGAGATATTTGTGTTTTGGTATTGCTAAGTTATGCAGTTTTTAGAGATGTTTGGAATTGTGCTCGCACCCACTCACAGCTTTTAATGTGAAAATGTCTTCATATCAACTGTTCAAAAGCTCTGAATATGTTTTTCCCACGTCAGTGAATATATATGTTGAAAAAGTTTATACGGGTAACCAGATTGGACTCTAATGCGTTTTGCATGGAGAAGGAAAAAGAACCCTCTGCTTTTACTGTTGTGGCTTTTTTTCTGTCTGTGAACAGGCTGTTTTCCTCTGGGAGGGCCACAGGTGTGTTAATCAGAGTCCTATTTTTAATATATATATAATTTTTCTAATATATGTAAATATTATAATTAAAATTAAAAACTCTCTGCCTTTTATCCAGTTAAGATTGATGTTTCTACAGGATAAAACATGATCTATAGTGGCTTGAGTATGAGGCGATAAAGGATAAGGAAATATAGATACTAATCACAGTCCATGTTGTCATGCTCATATTTTGCACAAGTCAGTTAACTTCTCTCACAAAAGAGATCCAGAAGGATGTTAATGGGACTGATAAATGTTTGTTGTATATTTGAAGTGCTTTGTGTGATGTATATGCATCCTAGATTGTATCCCGTCAGACAATAGTGGTAGTATCAAAGGTGACGGGACCAGGGCTTTGGCAGTGATTGCAGTATAAAGTGCTCATCTTTTTTCCTTTTTGCTTGTCCCTTCAGTTATGCTGATGTAAACTCTTCTGCAAAGCTGTACTGTGAACGGGATCCTGCTTTGTTGGGGTTCTTTGTTTGGTTTTGTTTGTTGTTTGTTTGTTTTTTTTTTTAATGAAATTTGTGGAGTGTGGGGGTTTTGATTTTTTTTATTTATTTATTTTTTTAGTCGAAGTTAGTTTCTTGACCTGCCTCACAATACTGCCTTCCTGAACAATGGTGACAACATAACTGAAAGGGCAATATTTTGTGATATAGGTTGTGGCAGGGGTGGGAAAGGGAAGGCAGCTTCTTTTGCCCATCCCACTAGGAGGACCCTGTGAGGTCAAGGCACTGTGTGGCAAGTGGAGAGACATTGAATAAAAGAAGTCTTTCCTCTTGTACTCAAAATTTGTTTCTTGAGAGTACTTTGCTTAGTGGTCAGAAGAGAATCATATTCAGTTGTCAGCTCTGATATTTGAGGCTTTCTGGGTGCCCACAATATGATGGGTCATTGGCTGATGTGCTGTGTACATCACAGAGAGAATTCAGCTACATCTTGGGGCTACTGGCTGCAAATTTGTGAAAGCACTTCATGCTGCTTAAATTTTTGAGATTGGTCTTTTTTTTTTTTTTTTGAGCAATTTCCCACTTACAGTACTTGGTGTTAATTTTAAAACATCTCTATACACCCACTTGTGCTGTACTTGAACCATAAGATCTTTCTTTCTTCTGTTTCTTGGTAACATAATGTTTTGGTTTTTGCTTAAGCCTGGAGATTAGGCAGTTGTCAGTTTTTGTTTTGCCTGTCTCAGTGTCTGTTTCCTAGGGACAAAGTCATCCTGCAGATGGTTACTCCGTTTCCATCACCTAACCCTGCAGCATCCATTCAGTCTTATTCAGAAAGTAGTGCTGTACGGTTCTGTTTCTCATTATTTTTTCCCCAGTGTGAGGAGCACGCCTTCTTAAGCTTTGCATGAAATGCTTACATACAGATCTTTTTTTTTTTATTACAGCCTTACATTCTGTCCCCAGACACCATATTGTCTACAGTGGTTTGGATCAGGAAGATTAGCTGACTGCTCCTGTAGTTTTTGTAAATTCTGTTTCTTAATTAGTGACTTACAGGCAGTTTTTGAATAACCTGAAATACTATACTATGGGCACTTTGCTCTCAGATTACCATTATTGCTTCTTATTCTCTTTTTGATTTTCCTCCTTTTCCTTCCCTTCCCTTCCCTCATCCATCTTCCCTGCAAGGACAAAAATTGCAAGTATTTCTTCTGAAATATTAATTCACATAAAAAGAATGACTTAAAAATGCTAAGCACCAAAGTGTTTGTGTTGCCTTTGCTGGTGTCCATTTGATTACTCACTGAAATAAAATTGAAAAGGGGCAGGAAGGTGAACTGGTAACTGCTGTCTTTTTTTAAATTGCTAATCCTCTCTTTCTTTTCCTGGGAACTTAACATCTGGGGAAAAGAGTAGATTTTTAGACTTTAGAGGAGACGCTTGCCAAGTCTTTTGGAAAAGAGAAGGGTTGATATTATGATCTGCTGAAAACTGCTTTTACACTCTTTCACAGTTTAATCCCTCTGATATTTGCTGCTCACTATGCGACCCTATTTCCCTTTAACATTCAAATGAATCATTACATACCTGTCAGACTTCAGGCTTTGGAGCAAATGCTGAAAGGAAAAGCATCTCAGCCTCCAAATTAACAGCCATACTTACCATTTATGGAATGCTTGAAATTCCTAGAAAAGCTGCCTTACTTGAATTTTAGTATGATTATGCTTGATATTTTTGTTCAGAGTGCTTGAATCAATTTGCAGATAAATCATTAAAATTTCTCTTTGCTGTTTTCTCTTTGTCTGCCAAGGAAGCAGGTGGATATTCCCACTCAGCAAAATGGAAATAATCTTAAATATGGAGTGATAATCTGAACAACTTGAAGTTAATTTGTATATCAGCGATTTGAGTCCTTAAGCTGTGCTTTTGATTTGCTATTTTATGAAAAAATTACAACTAACTTGTTTCTGTTTAAACAGCTAAGTTTCAGCTCTCAGCAAATACATCCAGGTGTTTATTTTCTCTGCCTGGTGCTTTGAAATGGATCTTGGGAATCTGAAGAGGAAGAACCTGTTTTATTCTGAAAACCTTATTTTCAGGCAAAATAATGATTTGATTTTTCATCTGTGGAAATGACTGACAGAAACTGTGCTGGGAAGTCAGTTAAGATCTGCACAAAGAATGTTTTATCAGTAGGGGAATGTAAGCATCCCTAAATCAAGGTGTGTTTTTAGGAAATGTAGCATTTTCATTTACATGCAGTGCTGATGCTTCTTCCTTTGGAGTTAATGGTCATGAGTGGCTGCTTCCTTTGTCTTTTGGTAATTGAGCAGTTACTAATAAAGCATTACGAGTTTAAGACAGGGACAGAACTACTGTCCTGTTTAATGATTAAACTTATAAATGGTGTGAACTCTCACCTAGGTTTTGTATTCAAAACTTAGCTTTAAAGTCTGAATGCCCTTACTCATAATAGCTTGGTAATTGTCCAAAGGACTAAGTGTGCTTATTGCTATGTCCTGATTTGTGCTTTTCTTTTATAAGATGTTGTAATAGATGGCCAGTTGGTTAATGATCAACACATTTCTGTGTATTTTGTAAGGCAGATATGAAATTATTTTTTTCTACAAGCTTTTTAAGTCTAACTGAAGAAAATATTAGTGCCTCTGGAGAACGACTGTTAATCCTTTAATTTTTGGAGAATTTGGTGTCTGTTGGTATGCTGGCAAGTGAGTACTTCAAACACAGTAATTCAGTACCATGCTTGTAATGTGTTCCTGCAGAGATCTCAGGTGTGGATCAGCAGGATATGCAGTAT
Organism: Manacus vitellinus; assembly: GCF_001715985.3. NCBI lineage: Eukaryota > Metazoa > Chordata > Aves > Passeriformes > Pipridae > Manacus > Manacus vitellinus. The sequence goes on from NW_021940122.1 coordinate 2,699,780, forward strand.
CCCAAAGAACAGAAGTGTGGAGAACATGTACCACTTTTTGGGTTTGACTGAGCCTTGGGGCTAAGAATGTGCAACCTGAACATAGTTAAGGAACTTGTTCATACAATTATAACACACGCTAAAATTTCTATAATCTTGATTTGCCAGGCTTGGCTGCTGTCTTGATCAGTAACTTTTGCTGAAGCTGGTGTGAGTTGAAGTATGCTTTGTACAGTATGAATATGCACCTCTTCTGACCCAGATCTTAGATCTCACTTGTGCAGCCATGGAGATCAAGTGAGACAAAAAAAGGAGAAAGGACCTCTTAGGAAGCCTTCAGGTTATGTCTGACATTAAGGTAGGCTTGTGCTTGTTTTTTAAAATTGCCACTGTTCAACTGTAATACATATGTTTATATCCATTTCTATCACATATCTCGTGATTTAATATTTTTTCTTCCCATTAATTTTACTGAGGAAAAATTGTATATAGGTGGTGGACTTTGATTTTGAATAGAAACTGTTCTAGAAGCAGTTATTATCTGCAGTTGTAAACATTTAGATTCCTGTCCATCAAAAAGACTTAAAATGATAGAAGTCCCCTTGTTATGTGAAAGCATGTGCCAAAGTTCTTTGCTGAATCTGTTGCTGTTATACTGCAGAAATATTTTTTTTTCTGTGGGTAGTATAAGCAGAATAAAGATAAGGATTTAACGAATGGGGAGTTTCTGCTTACTTGCAAACTTCCTTGTTGATAAGAAGGTTATTTTTTTTTTAATAGCACCCCCTCAAAAGCAATAAGTATCTAGGCATTTAACTTTTTAGAATAAGAGCAACTGTTGCAATTTAGATTTGCAGTGTTCAGCCTTTGCAAAAAATAGATGTTTGAAAGGGCATTCCAGGTCTTCTGGACTGATTTGCATTCAGTGGGAAGTTGATCTACCACTAGCAGTATTTTTTAGGAGGTTAAAAATGACTGTGTAGCACATGTGTAAAGAACAGAATTGATTACATTTCTGTCCTTCTCTTAGGCACAAATATGTAACCATCATTGAAATACCTTAGCCTGTTTTGTCCATTTTGTGTGGTAGTCCTATTTATCCCGGACCTAGAGGCCTATGTGTTTGGAGACTTGGTGTAGTATTGCTTCCTAATGCTTCTATCAACTTTTCTCTGCCTATTATGTGAAAAATATGAAGGTATGCCATGGTTTGGTACTCTTGTTTCTTTTTCAGTGGACCTGTGTGATGTATATTGCATTTCGAACTGATGGCTAAGAGCTTAGATGAAATTTGAATATTATGGTCAAATCCATTCATCTGGATTATTGTTTAGGAATGTAAGTGTTGCTGTTTATTGTTTTACAGCATACCTAAATGATTGCAATTTTTCTGTTGTATTGGAAAAAAACCCCTTGTTTGGGGAGAAATATTTTGTAATACAAGCTTCTGAACTCAGTTCACATATAAGAAAGCTTTACAGGAAAGTTTAAAAAAAGTTTTAACCAAACAGTGTTAAAAAAGATAGGGAGGAAAAGTGGTAGTTGTGCTCTGGTACTTATCACATATGCATCATAAATTTGTACTGAGATACAATACATAATATTTTGAGTGTATGTGATGTACTGATAATTATCTGAAATGAGAGGGCTCGGAGGAGTTGGGAATAGCAAGGGAGATAATGAATTAAGTCTTATTTGAAATTAGCAGGCAGTATTATGGCTTAATTCAAATTCTACCATACATGCAGAAAAATACAAACCACACATAACAAACAAAAATATTCAGCAAGCAATGATGAAAATAATCAATTATTTACTGTTTTTTGTAATGTTAAAATATTTCACCAAGGCAAGTTGCAGTCAAAAGTAATGTGAGTTATTTTGAAAATGGCAATACATAAAGATGCATTTATACAAGTGCAAGACTAAATATTTTACATAACTGTATTTTAATGAGAAGATATACAGTAAGTGCACACTTGATAACACTAAGCAGGCAAAACTTAACGTTAGTTCCATATACTGTTGTAGTTCATGCACAGATCTTTCCCAAAGTAAAGAGGCTGTTCCAAATAATTCTTGCTGGGATGAAAAACGGGATGGGTTGCTGGTAAGGGTGCTCAGCATGGATGGGGGTCAGTTATAGACATTACTTACTGTAATTTGTGATTGCCGTGGAAGAGGAGTGGCTGTTGGTGTGATAGTAATACTGCTGGTGATTTTATTGGTGGGCTTAGTGGGTAGGCCATTGGCTAGTGCTGGAGTTCTGTTGTCTTGCACTGGACTACAAGGGCTGATGGGCTTGGAATTGGTGAGAGCTTGGACGTAAGGACTTCCTAAATGAATGTGGATTTTGTTATCCTCAGTAGTTATGACACTTGATCCTGTACTGTTAGATCTCTGAAACTGCCATGATGACTGCCTGTCTGGGGATACTCTAAAAACAGCGTGCTTGGCTCCCATTTCCAAAGGCTCCGGGGAGAGAGTTTGTTCCTGAGAACTTGAGCCGGGTAGAGCCAAAGGGGACATTGTTCTTTCAGGAGTTAAAGAACCACACGATTCAGGCGTTTGAGATCTTGCAAAAGTAGTCATAGTAATAGGAGAAATTACGTGCTCTGGAGTCACGTAACCTTCTCCTGCTTTCGATTTTACAGGTGTTAAGGAGGCGTTTTGAATAATGGTTATTCTTTGCTTTGGAGTGCCACAGTTGGGTATAACCGCTGTGCTTTTGTAGGAGTGAGGGCTTTCAGTGGTAGGACTAGTTATTTCAAGGGTTGCTGTGTTCTGTCCATGGTCTGGAGTTACTTTTATGTGAAGAGGTTGGCCAGGTGTATGGCTTAGCACTAGATCTCCAGTCTGTGCACAGTTTCCATTTTGCTTTGTATGTATCTTTCCATTTTGAGGATGGCTCTCTTTGGACTTCATCCACGGGATCCATAATTTTTTGTTTATGGCATTGACAGTGGATGAGTTGCTTTTGAAAGACACTGTTTGTTCCTCCTCATTATTGCCTTTGTCCTCATTATCACTGTCTTCATAGAGCTGCCCATTTATGACTCGCTCTAAAGGCATGAGCGTTTTGTAATCGGGTGGTTCATTGTCTGCTGGATCTGTTTGGATTTCTTTAGAAAAAACTTGCACATCAGAAATTCTCCTTCCATTGTGACCAGACCTGAAGTTCTTGCTGAAGGATCTGTACCTCTCCAACTCTTTCCTGAGGCTTTCCATCTCTCTCGCTAAGTCCCTGTTCTTGTTTTCTTGCTGGAGAAGTTTCCTCTGTAAGACTGAATGATCACCTCGGAGGTGGCAGATTAGGTCTTCTGTTTCCATGTACTCATGCATTTTTTCTTTCAGTGCATCAACTTCTCTGGAAAGATGACTGGATTTAGCTTCCTCTTCTTTAAGCTTCTTAAAAAGGCGCTGCTCCTGATTGGACTCTGCCTTTTCTGTTAATTTATACCTAGCCATTTCCATTTTCACAGCTTCCAGCTCCTCTGATAGGAGCTTGGCTCTGTCCCGTTCATTGACATATTTTCGTTCTAGACACTCAAATTCATCTTCAGTTTTCATAAGGTCATCCTCTATGGCCTTCATTTCTTTGAGCTTCTGCTTAAGCCTCTCAACTTCTTGAGAAAGCTCTTTGATTATGTTGTTTTCCTGCTGCAAGGAGGTGCTAGATTTAGTACCATCCTTAAGTTTACTTTTAAGAAACTCTTTTTCAATGTCTTCCAGTGATTGGAGTCTTTTTCTTAGAATATTCACTTTGGAAACAAGATCACTTCCTTTCTCCTCTTCTGCTTTGAGTTTGTTTTTCAGTTCATCTCTTTCTTTTGTCACACTGGACATTTTTTCCTCTGCATCGGATTTTGATTTCAGTGCCTTTTTACTTTCCTCAATTAGTTTTTCTGTAACTGACATCACTTTATTTTGTTCCACCTGAAGCTGAGAAGTTGCAGCTTGAAGCTTTTCTTCTGTTTGCTTTATTTTTTCTCCCATCGTTTTTCTTTCATCCACAAGCATCACTGTTAGGCTTTTCAGCTTTGTCAAATCTTCTTTGAGTGTAAACTCAGTTTTTTCTAACTTACTTTCAATTGCTTCAAGCTCACCAACTCTAGCTTTTAAACCATCCAGCTCGTGGGACAGCTGCTTTGTTAACATTTTTTCCCTTTCTAGATTGCATTTCAGGGAGTAACATTCCTGTTTACTCTTGTTGAAAGCGTCTTCTAGTTTCTCCAGCTCCATAATTCTTTTGTTAAGTTTATCGACTTCCCCTTTGAGGTTCTTGCTCTGTGATGCTTCTTTTTCTAATTTTTTATTAAGCTCTCTGCACTGATCTTCCATTTTTATGAGCTCTTCATCTTTTCCTTCCATCTCCAGCAGTCGTTTCCGTAGTTCTTCTACTTCAGTCATAAGTGTGGCATTGCCACACTCTCCCTTATTTATCTTATCCCTTAGGTCTTGCAGTTCTTCTTCTGCTTTTCGTAGAGATTTGTTGGTCTCTTCCAGCTCATCAATTTGTCTGCTGAGAGCAGTTAATTTCAACCGGAGCTGGCGATTCTGACTGTCTTCGTTGGTTAGTTTGGCCATCATTGCTTCTTGGTCTTGGGAAATCTTACTGCTTTGGGCTTGAAGTTCAGCCTCCAGCCTGCTGGCTCTCTGTTTCTCTTCTTGAATTTTTGCTTCAGCAAAAGCCAGTTTCTCATGTGCTTGCTCTGTAGAAGTGGTTAATTCTTGAATTTTTTTACTTTGTTGATTCAACTGCTCAGTGAGTCTTTGCTGTTCATCCACCACCATTAAAGCAAAGGATTTCAGTTTAGTTAATTCTTCTTTCAGTTTAGCTATTTTCTTGTTGTTTTCCTTCTCTTTTTTTGCTTGATATACTGTTTCTTGTTCAAGAAGCTTTTTCAATCTGTGGGAGGAAAAAATATTGTATTTTGTAGCCATTTTAATGGGCATTTAAAAACACATTTGAAATATTATGACATGCCAGATGTGCATGTCCACTTTAACTGCATGTGCACTTGTAACTACAAGCAGACCTCTCCTTGCAGCATCATTTGGAAGTGCCCACTGACCATGCTTTCTATTCAGAAGTTCTTTTGTAATGAACATTCATTTGGACTTAGCAGCTTCAGTAATTCTGCATCTTTGATTACATTTTTAACTTTTGACAGGTGGCAGTGGAACAAAACTATTTAGTATTCTGCACTGGAACTGCACTTACCTTGACTGTTTGCTGAGGCTAGGTATGTGCAAAGAAATGTGATCATTATAGAGTTTGAGAAATCAAATCAGTGCAGTCCTCAAGGGCAGGCATAATTTACAGCATCATCAACCTCCTAACTTCGTTACTTATAAACCATCCTGATGTTTTATGATTAAACCTTGTAGATGTTCAAGTAGGTGAAGGAAATGTAGCCACATTAGGCAGTTAGTCAGGCTAATGTGAATTTGTAAGCAGCACATCAGACCAAAATTAAACCATGCAGGTAAGTCAGTCCTCAGTGAAAATGCAGTATCTGACCCTGTATCAAACATACACACACAAAAATACAGTCAGCAGATAAACAGGTGTCCAGGTTGTGCCTTGTGAACTTAACAAAGCCCAAATGTCTTGATGTTAGTTAGGCTTGACTTCAGTCTTTTGTCCAAAGCTTGCAGATATGCTTAAGTGTAACCCTGCTTTTACATGATTCTTGAAGATTTTCATGACGATTTTCCAAAATTAGTTTTACAAGTTTATGTTGCATCACAATAAAGACTGAGGATTAACATATTTAATTTGCTAGAGACTTGGGATAAGGTTGTGCATTTGTTTAAACCTCCAAATACCTCAAGTAATTAGGTTCTTTTGTAGGCTTTCCTTTGTCAGGGAGATGTTTGTGAAGAAGTTGACCTAAAGTATGATTAGGTTTGTCCAGCACATATGCCTCCTTTCAATTACATTTTTCCTACAACCAACCTATAGGTATATTCTGGTATTAAACAAAAATCTGAAAAGCCGAGGTGGAAGTAATAAAGTATTAGAATTTGTATGTCTCACTGTTGTTCATATGTATGGTACAGATTGAGTTGTGTAGATCATGTGAGGGAAATGACCTGCGTTATCAGGACTGTGCTAGTACAAAATGAATATTTCAGCACTCATTAGCTGAGGCCCCTTTGTTTTTCCCCCTCTGAAATATGATGACAACTGTCTAGAAGTTGCTGCTGAAACGTAAGATTCCTGTCCCACATTTGTCTACGGTCACTATTGTGATGCCCTTGTCCAAGAGATGAGTCTTTACAGCTTCCCACTGACAAGTTCTTGTTGCAGCCATCCTTTTAGTTCAGGAAGAGCTTAGATAACAGCCTCCTTTGCACAGCTCTTAATTAGCTGTTGACTGACTGGAGGCATATATTTCTGGGCAACAGACTGCCTCAGCAGCATCCCCTTTGCCAGCATTGTGGTTTTCCAGCACAGAGAGGGGAAGTCCTTGCTATTCTACAACTGTCCATCAGACTTGTCCGATTTAATGATGATATTGTATAGAAGTCCATGGCTATAAAATTTCTTAAAAGATCTTCACAGTCCCTGCTGTTTTTATTTTAGGGCCTAAGTTGCACTGCCTTGAATGTAATGAAATGCTTTATATGAAAAATTGACAGGATAGAACATAGCCATAAGCAGAGTTGAAATCAAAGACTTGAAGCAGTCACATATTCTTTGTAACAGTCAATTAACATAATGGGGAAAACAGACATGAAAAAGCAGAAATGTAAGGGGAGAAGTTTTCAAAGTTAGTTTGAAGGAATGCTACTGGTTGGCAGAACAAATAAATGGGGAGAGGACTGCATGAACTTCAAAGGCAGCTTTTTACTGTGTTGATGGTATATAAACTTCTGTCCACTTTTCAGTGCTACTTTCAGTTTGAATTCTTTTTAGTTTAAAAATCTCTCTTCTCTCCCCACCCTTGTCTCTAAATGCTTTAGTAGTGAAGTTCAATTGATGATTTACTGTTGCCATAGATATAAAACCATAACAGAAGCACAACTAACAATTTCATTTGGAATTAACTCAGGTTTTGTGTGTGTTTGAAGTTAAGACATATTAATACTGTTACTGGGACTTATTAGCATTTGATTTATTTTAGCTTGCTTCAGTAAAATTTGTTTTTGTAAGGCAAATTTATCTGTGGTCATTAATACTTAGGTTAATCAGTGTTTAACCCAACATTTCTATATTAACTAGTTAATACCTCTCTAGCCAAGTGAAACTCTAATGCTCCAGTAACTCATGCCTCTTAAATTGCTTTAGAAAGAAAGCCCTTAGGTCAAATAGTAACAAACAATTGTAATTTTCATGGGGATGCTATATATATTTTTTAATGCAAATAAGATGATTGTGGATACATAATAAATTTTAAGTTGACACTCAGGTCAAGTCTGATCAAGTCTGTGTTGCTTGGGCAATTTGAACAAAATGCCTAAATTACTGGTACCTGGATTGTTGTATAAACTGATAAGGATTTTCAAGAGATTCAGTTTCTTTGGTCATGCCAAAAGACTTCAGGTATTTAAAAAATGTTTCCTTCATTCAAAAGATAAAATGCAGTTTTAAGATAAAAGTCTGTTTTAAGAGAACAGACTCTCAAGCAAATATGTGTAATCCCTGAGGTCTGTTTCATTTTTTAAAAAATACTTGTGTAAGATCACTTGACTGAGGTTAAGAGCATAGTGCAGAAGCTGTGAGTTAAAGGGTTTTAATGTGTTTCCAAAAAAAAAAGGGATGGATTAAGCATGGTATATTTTTTGCTACTGTGTTATTAAGTTTTTGCATTTGTTTTTGGTAATATCTATAGCTATACATAAAATACCTCAACAGTGCCAAATAGGTAGTGATTTCTCGGATAGAGTTGAGATTGATATTGAAAAAAGCCAACTGGGCGTCTTTTAATATTTGTAGAAGAGTTTTTCCTTGACTGCTGAATTCCTCTTTCATAGTTCAGTAGGTCACAATGTCTGTCTCTGCACATATGCACTTAGGAATGGAAGAGGACCCTAAAATGTTTGGAGGAGTTGGTGTTATTTATTTGTTTGCTTGTGTTCTTAAATTAATTGCTTAGTTTTGGTAAGTTGTTTTTTTTTTTTTGCCAGCTTTTTTTTTGGGAACCTGACTACTGTGGGCGAATGCTTGATGATGTATATTATTTGAATTAAGCAAATTGCAAGCTTAATTGAAGAAGTTCTTTAACTGATTATAGCACAAAGTGACTTTTATCACAGGATAAAAATACTTTGTGTTAACTTCATCCAAAATACTCTTTCTGAAGAAGACTAGTATCCAGAGTATTTGACAGAGCAATTTTACTAAAAATATGCAAAGGTTGAAAAAGCTGGCTTAAATAAATAATAATTTTACAAAAAGAACAGGCACTCCACTGTCATTTTCATTGCCAGTTGAATTTCGTCATCATGTAATTTAATATGAGGCAAAGGTGGGTATAATCATTTGGTCAAAGCTTTCACACAATTCTAAGCAGCTGACTTCGCAGGACTACAAGAACCCTTTCTGAATTGGGCCCAGCAAAAATGGACATTGGAAATTGTTTTTATGAACATGACTGTTTGGTAGTTAAGCAGAGTCAGGGCATTGTCATTACTTTTTCTTCAGAGTTTCTGTTATAAATTATTGCTTTATTGTGGCTTAATATTGTACTTATTTGTAATACCAGTTGACTGCTTCTTTATTTCCTGAAAGAAATTGTATTTCTCAGCTCTCCTCAGTTCATTGTAATTGTTTTCCTCAGGATGCATCCTGCAGCTTCTTGGTGTTAAGGTCATGCATTCAGTTGTGTTCCATGTTTTTTTCCAAGTGCATATAGCTTCAGCTACACTACATTACATTTGGCAACATGATTGTGTTCTCTACAAGATGTGGAGACTCCCATAACAGTTCACTGTCCTGGCATCATGTGATGACATTTTGTCTTTAAGTGGCATTATCCATTTTCTGGGTGACGTTTATTACATGGGTGTTGTTTAATTTATGTCTTTACAGGATTCTAAGAGGGCTGCTTTTCCTTTGAGTTTCGTGGAAACCAAAGAAAGCATGGGAGACTGAGATTGCAAGACTTATTTTTTATTTGTTTTAGTTTGTTCTGGAATGAATCATTATTCTCTGAATAATAAGAATAAAAATGATTTAAGCAATGTCGTAGTGATAACTTTAGAAAAGACTACATTCTGTAAGGATGCAAGTAAAATAGGTGATGGCTTGTAAAGCTCTGCTTTTATCATTCCTTCCATCAAATGAGTTTTTAATATACACATTATCAATATTTGTATGCGATCATTCTACAAGAATGACTGCGATTTTTAATTTCTGTGATTTTTTTTTTTAAATCATAAAGATACATATTTTTAACTGGCTCTTGCTCTTCATCCTTCCCCATATAAGAGACATGGTTTACTAGAGGCTTTACAGGTTATAACATGAGGGAGACTTGCTTCTAAAGTTTTTGGCCATATACTTGAGTTTCCCTGGTACAATGCAAATAAAAGCACTAAGCTGAAAGCTTTTAAATGTAGATGAAGTCATGCCTCTTCCTTTGAGGCATTCTTCCCAGTTAGCAGTAAGATGTGGTCTGGCCCTTAATAAGAGAAGAAACATGCTTCATCATTTCTGGTAAATCTTACAAGTTGTTGTAATTTTTTGACACCAGTGCAGTTAAATATTTATTTTTGTAAGAAAGCCAGTCTGTGCCTTCCACAGTTTATTGAAACAAAATTTGGATTTGTTAAAATGTTTCTGGGTTTGGGGTGGCTATGCATTTTTTAAATTTTTTTATTTTCCTTTGCCTACAGTTCTACTTATTGATGTGCAGTTTTTATGAAGACATATGCTACAGCTTTTTTATGGCTCTCTATTATCTTTATTAATGCTTCTTTTTTCCCCTGTCATAAAGAAAGTCAAAAGCCTTTGGAATTACAGCAGCAACAACATACCATAGCTGTTGTGTAATCTGTTGGCTTTATCTGAATCAGTCAGCACTTCCTAACAGAATGTGAACACTTACTCTAAAATTTGTTTTCCAGTAGGGTAATTTATATATGTAAATTTCAAATAATTAGGTTGTACTAGGATGCAAACCTCCACAAAAGGTGTCTCCACTGCAAGAGGCTGTGTAAGGCAAATGTCCCAATAAGGAAATCTATTTTGTAAAGTGAGAACTTTTAATGAGGGGGGTGTGAATTTTGCTTATTACTCCACAGACTATCACAAAGTAATTATCGTTTTATCTGATACTTAAAATGCTGACTTGCTTTATAAGTCTTAATAAAAGTCACAGATGATGAATGGTATTGCCAGTTCTGGGTTAACGGGCAAAAATTCAAATGGATAACCAGATGTATTTAGCTGTGATGCTGAATAAACATGTGCAGATAATATATGCTTTTAAAAATTAATTAATCTGGGACACTAACGTTGTTTGTAACCTTGATTTCACAACTACTAAGGTGCTGCAAATTCTTCCTGGTGATATAGGGATATTTGCACTCATAAATGTTATGAAATCCTGTGTAAATTCAGTGACAGTAAATGGTGTGAGAAACTTTTAGCAAATTTATGTTGGTTAATTTAAGACCAGATTAACTTCCAGTTTGAGTAATTTTACTTCATCACTAAAATTCTCTTTTGTTTTATTATGAAACCTCAGTTTAAGAAAATAATTTTCTGTCTTGAATCATGTTCTTTCCATGTCGAGATGTTCTTGGAAATCATCTATCCAAACATCAATCTTGTGTGAAAAGCATTAATGCTTTCTGTGGCAGTAAGGATTCAAATGTGCAATGTGATAATTATTGTGATGCTCATTTCTATTCTTCTAATGGCAACCATCTGCAATGCCTGAGATTATGGTAGGAAGGTGGGAGTGGGATTTTTAGGTGGGAGTGAAAAAGTTGCTGTCCTATGAAATTGTTGGCAGGTTGTTTTTTTTGATTTGGTTTGTTTTTTTCCTTGACTGTCTGTCCTGAAAAACAATTTCAAATGAACACTGACTTGACAAAACCACAGTATTAATGAGCTTTACTTGAAGTTAGCCTTAAAAACTCTGGGGCCCAGAGTTCAGCTATTATAAAACACAACACAATGAATTGTGAACTGGACTCTGATGTGTCACCATTTTTGAGATGTGCTCTTCTTTCTTCTCCCTCTTTCTAGACTTAACAGCTATTTCAGGTATTCTTTGAAGTCAATATCTATTAGTGTTGGCATTTCAGTACTGTATGATTGTACATGTAGCATGACTGTTAATCCTCTTCTGATTCTAAATGCATCAATAAGGTAAGCAGCTCATGGGAATACCCCTTGGGTTTTGTTAGTTAATAGTTTGGGATTTTTTCATGTTAGCACAGTGCACATTCAGCACCCTCCCTCCCTCCCCCATCTCTCTCTCTCTCTCTCTCTCTCTCTCTCTCTCTCTCTCTCTCTCTCTCTCCACACTGCCTGTAAAGTCAGAAATAAAGCAAGTCATTTCAGATGCAACACCAGAATTTGGAACTCTTTAAATTTACGTCAGCCAGAAAATTATAGTTTTGCAGATGGAAAGCTTTTAGGAGGAAATGGAAAGATGAACCACAAGAGATGTGGTATAGGGGTCAAACCAACAAAACTCAGGCAGAACTTCTCAGTTACTAACCCAGGTCCTGCTTCTGTTTTGTATTCATCCTTAACAAGTAGAATTTTGTACCTGAACCTCAGATTTATCAAAGTGGAAAAGCAGTGTGTACTTACTGTAACAGATTATTTTGAGAATTAGTATTAACTGATATAGGTTTTCAGTGTATAGTAACTACACAAAATAAACTAAGACAACTGCTGCTTTTTATAATTCATCATTTTAAAATGTTGTCATCATCTAAATTATTGCATTTGATGCTTTGATGTTACATTCCAACAAGTTAAATTGATGGGAGAGATCTTGAGTCTTTGTGAACCTGAGTTTTGTTTGAAGTGTATATTTTAAGCATTCCTTCTAGAACATTATTGCTCGACCACAGTTATTGAGCTGTTTTTAAATCACCAGTGTTGTAAACCACTCAGTACTGCAGAGATAAACAGGACAGGGCTTAATCCACCCCCACCCTACCACCCCCTACCCCATGGGCAGGTGGATGGGTTTGCATTTTCTGCTCAAGTGTCAGTGCTAGTAGTGGATACCACTGCATACTGCTGGGATCCTGCAATACTGCTAGGATTTACCAAGGGAAAAGTTGTAACAGGAGTTAGCTCAGCTCCTTAAAACAGTCTTTTAGAGCCCTGTCTTCACCCCCATTCCCCGTGGGAAGATTAGGCACAAACAAGGGAGTGCATCTTGCCCACTGATGATCCCAGCCATGTGTGTTTACTTTGTACAAGGCAAATGCAGTTATCACTGCCATGCTGTATTTACTGTTGATGGAAGTGTAATAATTGGAAGTCTCGAGTTTTTGTCTTGGCTACTTATTCTGCATCCTTGAATTGAGAAGTTTGTAGAAGTTCTGATTCTCTGAACGAGTCAGTTGCTTCAGCTCTGTGTAAGTTTGCAAACCGTAATTTAACAATAATAGTTGTCTGAGGTTTTTTTAAGCTATTTCTATAGATAAGTCTTGTGATTTTTTTATTCTGTATGTAACATCATAATGTGTAGGTTCAAAGTGGATCTCTTTTATGGACTCCTTTTATGGGAGAGGCACTTGGGAAAATAGGTGCTGTTCTGGTATCTGATTCACCTGAGGCAGTGCTGGTGCTGCTGTCTTGACCAGAACTGGTCATAACTGTGCAGGGATCCAATTTATCCAAACTTTCTTTTAACTTCAATTAGTTAATATTTTTGGTATGACAGAAAATGGCACTCAGCCAACAATAACACATCATGTTACTCAGAGGAGACTGGTTAGTCGTAAATGTCATTTTCCCATAACATTTACAGGAACTGGATGTTCTCTAAAACAATTTTAACCTAAGTTTTATATAAAAATAAATGTCTGGGGCCACATTTTTGTCCATGGGCAAAATAGGCACTGCGCCAATCTCTTATGCCAACCATGGCCTTATTTATATATTATCACTCATCAGCAGTGGTAAAACTTAGAACTTTCCATCCTGCTGTGCGCACTTAGTCTTTTGAACTGAAGGTGTCCTGCTCACGGCTGCCAGCCCTGGATAAGCTGCTCAGTCATACAGTTACCACTCACTTCTAGACAGGTGGAACTTGGCTGCAAACTTTGTTGTGCCCTCCTCATGCTCAGTGCACAAGACAAGAATTTATGTGCTGAAATTTTGACCAGAACCATCTAGATTAAACATTGTGTGTTAAATAAAGGTAGTACTGAATGGGACTGTCAGGGAAGACTGAGAGTTTGTCATCATTTGGAAGAATTGGCTCTAGTTAAAAACAATTAGACATTTCTCAGGAATTGTTATATAGATGCTGTCACTGCTTTGCAGGAGGATTCAAATTCCTTCTTGAGGGTCTTGTCCTGTTCATACTCATAAAATCTTTATTATATACATACATCTTTAAGACAAAATCCTAAGCCCTTTTTCTGGTGTGCTTATTGCCTGAAGTAGCTCTGTGTATGTGTACAGTAAACTCTGAGTGTTTGGGTGGTACCCTATTCCTTCTTTTTTGGCAGAAAACATAAATTTTAATTATTACTGCAAAATTAGCTTGAGGTATTTGAATTTTCCTTGATGCTATGTTGCTTGAAGCAGAGCAGTTGAGGATTTCCAAACAGGCAAAAGACTTTTATCATGTTTACTGCGAGTTGCAACTTTTTCTAGTAGCCAAGGCTGTAGTAATAAGAGCAACCATAACGCTAATGTCAAACAGAAATTTCACTTTGAAGCTAAATGTGTTTCCCATAAACCTGATAATGTGAAGGTGTCCATTTTCTCTAAGATGGGCTTGGCCAGCACTTCGTCTTGGAGGACGCAGGTGAGAGAGATGGTAGCAATGCATTGCAGCATGGTTAAATAGCTAAAGTTGGCTTTGAAGCTACAAATGATGAACAATCCTGCCAATTTCCTGTTTTGTACTGTGTGACTTTCAGAAATTGTGTTAGAACTATTCCTGATGCATTACGAATTGCTTCTGGGTACGATTCTAGGTATTGAACCTCTGCGGTTACGGCAACTTTGCTACCTGGGAGATAGTTCACTTTCTTGCTATCTGTTCTAATGTGCTAAAGGTTTGGAAGTTGCATTTTCTCTTGTCTCAGCAGGCCTCTGGCCACACTGACCTTGGAGTACTTGATGAATCATCTCCTGGTGCAAAGTCAATGCACCTTTTTGTCTAAAGCATGTTGATCCTTAGCATAAGTGCTCTTGTTCAGGATTTAAATTTACATGGTTTCTCCAAACTGATCCTCTTCAAAGAGGACAAACACATTGTTTTAGACTATAGGATAGGAAACGATATTGGAGACCTAAAGATGATATAGTCTGAGAATTTATTTAATGGTTATAGTTCTAACCAAGGTTTACTTCATAGATTTAATTGACATATTTAAATAGCAAGGAATAGTTTAAGTAGTCTCTTCACCTGTGACAGATTGTTTAATGTAAGAACATCTTTTACTTTCAGATCTGTTGATTATGATGTGTTGAGGTAATATTTTTCCATTTTTGTGCAGCTTAGGGATTTCACTGTATTAAAGATCAGATAGCCTGCTTAAGAGTAAAAGAAACTGGATTCTTTAGTCATATGCCCACTCAAAGTGCCAATAACAATGTTTGGGGTGGTTGTGGTGTTTTGGTTTTTTTAGCTACTTGCATGTGTGTTCAGCAGTTGGAGTAACTTGCTTGCTTTGGAAAATAAATGTTTCTCTATTTCCTAGGGAAAAAACCCTAAACTGCTGGGATGAAAAAAGTGGATTTAACTAGTTCTAGCTATTCTGTGACCAGTGATTTTTCAAACTCTTAAAATTGGTCTGAGCAGTTTTCCTAAAGCCAAGAGAGATAGTTATTTTTTCCATCTTTAGTTGTTTTCCAGTGTTCTTTGCCTTTCAAAAACTGTCATACAAAAAGACTTTTTTTAGGAAAGAGGAGTGTCATGGGCATGTATGCTTCCCTTTCCCCTTCATGTGAACGACTTCAAGTGTTCCCTGTTCATCAAAGAACTGTTAATTCAGTTGAACATTCTGTGCCTTGTTATTGTACCTCAAATTGATTTATAACTCAGTATAATTATGTGACATTTGGCTACATGCCCTATATGATCTCTTTTTTTGCCTCTTGGCTGATGGTCTGTGATGTTCAGGTTATATTTTCTTATTTCAGATGTCACTCCAAAGGAAGGAGCCGTAGCATGCTTTTATGTACAGTATGTTTGTGATGTAATACATTTTATCTTTTATCATCAATTTATAATATGGTTTCAAATGTTGAAAATAAAGAGATAGTTCTCTCTAGACAAAACTTGCAAGTTTGGTTAACTGCATTAGTCTAGATATATGAGAGAGTAATTTACAAGTTATAAAATGTTACCATGGCAATTTCTGATTCCTCCCACCCAGTTAATCCTGATTGAAACAGGAAAATGTTCTATTTACAGAGATGACAGTAATCATATAGAGCTTTAAGTGAAGAGGTGGGAACAAAGCAAGGGCAAGGAGACACCTTTCAAAGTGGCTGCTCCTTTGTATACCCAGTTACATTTTCTTCCCTCCTCCTTTATAGGGGTTTGCAAAGTTTGTAAGCTTGAAGATTCCTGTCAGCTGTTGTCTGCTGCTTTCCCAAAAGGGAACCAATGTGTGCATCTTTTGCTGCAAGCCTGAACATTCTCCACCAGTTGGTGTTGTCCCTGCACTACCCTTGTAGGCAGCTCTTTGTCTTGGATTGACCTATATTGAACCTGTACTTGCTGCCTTTACTTTAGAGGCTTTTCATCCCCCTGCTCTGCTTACTCATATGTACACAAATTAACATGCCCACTTATATATTAGATATGTTTTTAGAAACACATATTTTAGAAGTTTTAATGCTGCCAGGGTTCACAGTGACCATTCATTGAAGGCAATTCGGTATTTAATTGGGGAATGATAAAGGGCTGCTAGTGCAAAGACTCTTCTCTTTACATGAGAGATTATATGGTACTGTTGTGCAAGATGAGAAAATGTTTCAGCTTTGAGCATTTACAGATTGCATTTTTTCCCCCCATCTTCCTACATCCGAGCCTAGTGTGTTCAGTGTTGGATTTCAGATATTCGGATTAGGGTTGGCTGCCCCAAATGTGGAACTGTTACACCCTCAGGTTCAAGTGACCAAAATTTTAAAAATTAATTAGGCTTATATAAATAACTTTCCTTTATCTAGGTATGGATATGTAGCAGAATGGCTCTACTGACATGCAGAATGTGCTTGACTGGGGAGAGCATTTTGACGTTGAAACCAAAAGCAACTGTGGCATTTAATAGGCTTCTTCTGAGAAACCTCTGTGTAGCTAAGTAGAATAGAATCATGTTTGGGAATATGATGGGTGACATTAGTTTTGGGTAGGCCAAGCTTAAAAGTAATAAAACTTCCTTATTTTCTTCATAATTAATGACTGATAGTTATGTAAATTGTACCAAAAATTATTAAATCCATATAAAGTTGACAGAATTCAGTCAGCTTAAACTTAACTCTTAGATGGTTTTGTCTATGTTCTGAAATCCAGTATGTAACTATGAGTGCATTACTTCCATTTTTGGGGGGGGGGTGTTTCATGGTAGTACCAACATGCTGCTTCATTTCAGTTTTAAAAATTTTTCCTCATTTGGAAATGCTCTCATTGCAATGGTTGCTATGCAAACACTAGATAAGCTTTGTGTCTGATAAAAAATGACAAAGTTTTAAATCAGCTCTCTGCAGTGAATGTGAAAGAAAATGCTTTGAATATTAGGTTTACGGCAGATTTTAAGAGCTCTGTCATTTCTTTGAAGTGCAATCGTTGTTTTCCTTCCCAGGCCTTTGGAAATCTGTAAAGGATAATGAAGCCTGATGCATTGTTTCACATCCTTGAAATTTATGCAAGATTAGTGGTTTTCTTGTCAGGAGTACTTTTTTCCTATCCATGTTTTCAGTCCTGTTCACTGGAGCCTTGTCTACCCTACCTGACATATGTCTGCAAAGGTTTGTTGAACCTGGGGTGTGAGCAGGGAGGTGGCTGTGGGCTTTGGTTTCTCAACTTCTCTGACTATGCATGGTGAAGCAAAATGGCTCAAGTTCTGCTTCTTTACCTGAGCAGCCACTCTCTGGTGGTCACCTGCCCAGCATGAGGCTGTAGTCAAGCAGTTGTGTTACATCATCATCATATGAACAATGAGCTGTAGCAGAAAGGGTGACTTCTTCAACAGGTACAAAGTACATGCATTTGTTAACTTGAATGACCAAGGTTACAGGGCTTTTGAGTTGTGCTGAAATGTTGTCTGGCAAGCTTAGTGTGACCTTTCACCACAAAGTTTCCATATTGTTATGAAAGGAGGGTTATACAATGCTGTTGCTAGGTATTTTCTCAGCTAACCCTTATTGCGTGAACATTCACCTCTGCATTGTCACCTCAGTTCTGTTGTTCTGGTGAGGAGGCAGTGCTTTGGGAGGTGTTTTTTCTATTGTTTTTAACTGGCAGCTACGGACTGCCTCAGAAAATCTTCAAACATTTTCCTAGAATTTGTAAACACTTGAGAAAGTGAGCTGTGAAAGCTTGAGCATGCTCCATTGCTGCTTTGGTGTGGGTGCAATTACTGAACTTCCAGAAACAACCTGGTGCACTGGATGTGCAATCAAAGTGCATTTTATCTTGCTGACAGAAAACACAGTAAACCTCAAAATCAGTATAATGTACTGAGAGGTGTTAAGAGTCAAAATGCCCATTACTTCACTTAAATGACAAGACTGGGCACTATATTTAGAATTTTTCAGCGATGTCTGTTACCTTCTTGGAGCCAAGTAACATAGTTAGTGAATGATTGAACTAACTAAGCTTTCAACTGCATCAAAAAACTCAACCTAAACCTCAAAGGTGCCATGGCAGAATCCATTCAATATGAGAAAACCAAACCTAAAAAATTAAAAATTATTGATAAGGAATAGTTTCTAAGTTCAAATCATCTTGATGACAGGCTGAAGTATTAAGGCAAACTATTCATGAGACAGAACTAAAGTTTTATGCGATGTTTTTTAAAGATATGGCTTCCTACATAGTAAACTCCTTAGGATTCTCTGACTTAAATATTTTAATTGTTTTTTTAATTAACTGTACTCAGGTAGTAGCACATCCAGGATTTGAGAAAAGCTGCTTGCAGGAGGGGTCCAGAGGAGCAGTGGTTGCTCACTTGCCCATGCCAAACTACACATGGTGAAGAATTTTTACTGGAGAAAAATGCCAGTCTTTTAAGAACTGCCACAGAGGAGAAACTCGCTGGGAATAAAACCAGGCTGTTTTTTTTATCCCATGACAATAGCAAATTTGGTAATTCATCATACTATTAGATAAATAATATGAAAATGCTGTTACTCAGCACAAATGAAGAAATAATTTGATTTTACTAGTACTGATGGGGAATAGAAACTAAGTTTAAACTAGATCCCATGGTCTACTGGATCAAATCTCTAAAAATTCTGCTGTCAGCAGATGTTTGTCAGTGGAGGAAAGGGAAGTGACGGGAAAGGAACAAAGGGTCAATGCAGTTTAATAGGAAGTTGACTTTCATTTTTGGAGGATATATTTGTTCTTAAAATGTTTTCACATTGGATGTTGTGAGAAATTACTATAAAAAGAAATTTAAATTAAGAAATATAGTTTAGAGTGCATTATGTGACAATTAATTTTTTTCACTATCTCCTTTTACTGTTAATTAACACAAACTTACATTTTAATCTCTTAAATTTAGGAATGCCTATCAATTAATACTCAATACTGTTAAGAACAAAGTAGTCTAATACTGGGGCGAGGGGCATGGGGGGATGGGGGCACACACAATAGTGAGACAGTTTAATCATTATTCCTCAGTCTAATTATTTTGGAGTTTTACCAGTAGAAGTGAGAGCAAACTTGGCTCTATCAAGTGAAGAATGTTTTCCCTTTCAATCTAAGGAAGACAGATTACGGGAAATAGAGTTCTGGCTTTTGATAGATGTTATGATTTGTATTAGGCTAGCAGTATTTGCAGTACAGATGGTACCTTAAGTACTGCTAAAGCAGTAATTAATGATAAAAAGTTACCCTTCTCTGTTGGATTTGTAGGAGCTGAAATAGTCTCTTACCTAGGGGTAGGCTTTTTTCTTTTTCTGCTTACTGACTTTCTCAAATTTGTATGTTTATTGTCTGTGTAGCATTTCTATTTCTATTTTTTCTTCAACATACTGTAGTCCTTCAGTTCAGTCCCTTCTCCTCAGACACACTTTTTGAGGACTATTACTTAACTTCAGTCTGTAATACATCTTTTCGTAAAGTAGCTAACTTTTCCACTTTTTAACTTGACACTGGATATTTGTGAAACTAAGTAATTGTTTTAGAACTGCTAGGAAATACGTTGCAAGTCTGCGGATAGGACAGAATAGTGAGCAGAAAACTTTTTAAGGAGCTCAGGATACTGGTCTGGAGTATTGATTTTCTACTATAAAATTATATTTGTTCTGGTTGCTAGGATTCTTTTCATTCTGCATATACTATATAGTGTCCTGTCCCTTATTCTACAGCAAGGCAGACTCGAGGCATCAACAGAGGTGTAAACTTAGCTTGTCGCGAGAAAGATCATGCTGGAAACATGGATGTGACTTTTATCTAAATGCCAAGGTTAATAATACACAAATACCTGAATTATCTTTGAAACGAAATGTCTGTCTATATATTTATATTTTTAGAAGCATGTAGAAAATAACTGCTTAATATTTTCTTATTGTTTAAAGCCAAAAAGAGTCACGAAAATATTCACACATGTTATTTTGAGTTAGCCTCTAAATCTGTGTATGCATGATACTACAGCAATGCATATGATTGTATCAGCTTTGATTTTTCTCAAACATGTACTTGAACAGGGATTTTGCAGATTTTAAAACATCAAATTAAGGGGAAAAGAGCCCTTTCTGCTGTCCTAACATTTCATGCTGATTTAATTTAATATTAAGGAAAACGAAAACATACAATAAAAACATGTTTCAAGAAGAGTTTGAGTTTGAAGGTCTTAAGGAGTCTACCTTTCCTAATATTTTAAATTACACATAAGACTTTGGAGAGCAGTGTTTAGTAGTTTGAATCTGCAAGTAGGACAGTACAATTGACTTAATTGTAATTGTTCCTATAAAGAAGGATTTGACAGGGTTTGGCCCTTAGTCGAGGGAGAGGACGGTGTAATTTTGTGTGCTATGCAGGTGTGAGTTATAAACATACTAAGGTCTAATCTTTCAAGGTGCTTAGTGCCTTGTCAGAACTGTTTTTCATTCTCTGTTTTCTGGAGTTAATAAGTGCGATACTGTTGAGCATCTTGCATAATAAGCCTTGAAGAGACCAGTGGATTTTCTGATTTTTTTTAAAGTCTCGTCATGTTTTTGACCAGGATTTAAAGTTTTTTTCATCAAAATCTGACAGTTCTGTTCTCTTGTGACTTGACACTTGCACACAAAACACAGAAGAGGGAAGCAGTGTGTAGGAGTTGAAAAGTTTGTTAGTAATTAAACTAGTTACAACTGTGTTTTTTTTCAGACATAGCAAAATCTTATTGCAAAGTAATGTTTGTGGCAATTTATACATCACTCTGTAAACTACGGTAGAAGTTGTTCAAAAGTATAGTAAATGCTTAGAGACATATGTGCATACATGTCTACTAATATATAGCATATGCATGTAAATACAGCATAAAGAGAGGCAGTAGCTCTACCTAATATATTACAATACTGTTGGACTCTTTCCACAGCTTTAAATGCAGTCATGATTTTATCCGACCATTTGGAAAGTGTGTGTAATTCATAACTCCCTCCTTCTTTAACATTAAATTAATTCCTTGCCTGTTGGCTCTGTAGGAATTGTTTAAAATACAGTTTGTAATGTTTGCAGTAGTCACCCTATATCTGAGCAACCAGACATCTTCTAGACCTCCTGGTGCTGTTCTGGGGTATTTCATTGTTTCTCAGTCCTCACCCCTTTTTTTTTAGGAAGCGACTTTTTTAGAAAGTATCTCAATAGGAAAAAGCAAGAAGCGCCAGTGCTTGCCAGAAGAAGCTTGCTTCCCACCCTCTCCCTTACCTTGCGCTCCTGGACTATAGAACTCCTGGGTCAGCTATTGCTCCATGGTGCGGGGCGCTGAGCTGTAGCATCAGGGATGTGAGCATTCCAGCAGTCCCACTAAACAATGAGAGATAGGCTCTTTGCATGCCCCAAGCCTATGGAGCATTACGTCATTGCCTTGCCATATAAGGCGCTCCGTGTTGTGCAGACTCGTCGTGTCTGACTCGTGTACTTCAGTGATAGCCAGGGCTTGGAAAGCTTGTTAATGTGTTCTGGCTCCAGCTGACGCTCAGGACTGTGTGAAAAATTTCATTTGTCTACCAGTTCATGGCCAAGAAGAATGTGCGGAAGGTTTGGGTTAGGGCAGTTCCTTTCTATTACTGATAATAAAGTCGTTAGCAGTTGTTAGCTGATTAGGTGCAGTGTTTTCCACTCAGACTCGCAGCCTAAAATTTGAGAAAGGAAAAATTCAATTCCAGGTCATCTTCTTTAATTAGTTGTTCTAAGGGAGTTTTTCTGTTTTTCTTTCCTTTTTTTTTTTTTTTTTAATATGACAAAAAATGTGACTTTAGCTGAACTCCTCTGAGGGGGATATGAACTTCGAGCCTTCCTTTTTTTTTTCCTTCTGTAAAGAGTCGGGGTCCTTGGAGGATAGTATTTTATTTCCTGATGATGTAACTACAAAACAATTCTCTAAGTGATGATGGGAAGGCCAGATGAAATCTGATTTTTTTTTTTTCTCTTCAATGTTTTTTCTACAAAACCCTTTCCTTTTTCGTATGTTTGTGTTTCAGCTAACACAATTAAGCAGTCCAAGCAACTATTTTTAGTAAGGAGGTCTTAAAGAAATGAGTCATTTGTTTTAATATTTAGGAAAGAGGCAGGAAGCCAAAAAGTAAGATTTAGATTGAAGAGCTTAAAATGTATCTCTGTATTCCCTGTCCTTTAGTGTACACCCTGAATAAACATTGAGAACACAAGGAAGAAATACTTGAAATGGGCACAAAATTTGTTGTTGCAATTCCACTAAGGGTAAATGGGAGTCAATGGAATAAACTCCTTTTGTGTTGGTGGGTAAATTAGACCATGGAAAGGCATTCTACACTACTAGAGTGCAGAATGTTAAAGTAGATGCATCCACAATTCATTTATTTGCACCACTTGAATTTCAGTCTTCAGATAAACTTCAGTATAGCTTAAGCTGTCCTACTGCCTTCTTTTTTGACTTATGTCCTACTAGAACATAATGCTAACTTAAGGCAATTTACTTATTTGGGGGTGTTGTCTGTGGGTATGAAGACAAATGGTGATTAAAATGCTTGCATTTCGTTAACAAGACAGACATCTTTTAGCTACTTTGCACATATTTACCCCGAGTGTAGGCTGAAAATTATTCTTTGGCTGGAAAATTCCAGGCAACCCTTCCCACTGCTCCTAGGTAAAGACTTCCTCAGCACTGTGCTGCTTATGTGTATGGGTGATCCCTCTTTGGAAATTTCTGTGGAAGCTGGGATTTGGGTGCTTGATCAAAAACTTCCAAGCCTATTTAACAGTGCAGTACTGTATACTAACCCTTCCAAAATTGTTTTGGAGATAGAGAAATGTCTTATTTGAAGATAGCAGTGGACAGACCGGGATAACATTTTATTTGCTATTCCAGGAAGATTTAATAATCAAATCCAAACAAAACCAGAATAACCTTTAGCCCAAATTGGCCTATTCAGTCACTTGGCTAATGTTTTTGGAAACTAACATTTTGTCCATTTTTTTCTCAAAACTATCTGTGTATCATTTGAATTACATAAAAGGTCATCCAGGTGACCTTGGTTTGGGGAATATCTTCAGCTACAAACTCACCCTTCCTGTTGGGGCTCTGTTTAGAGACAGGACAACTGCAGGTGCCAGGTCCTGTCTCAGGGCAGGCTGTGGAGATACTGCTGTGTTCAGTTCTAATTTGCAGAGGGTGTCAGGTAAGTTACTGTGTGGAAGGGAACTAGGAGTTAGATGTGGATGCATTCTTTTTTTACATATATGTTTGTGTATGCAAGCGTACGAATGCTTAGAGTGAAAACTACTGTTTCTGTATTTTACTTGTTTTTTTTTCCTTTCCTTCCCCTTGCAATTGTTTTGTTTTTCTGCATCTTCCCCCTTCACCTACACATACCCTATTTCTGTAGTCTGCATGAAAATTGCCTGCATTTTTGTCCTCCCACATGAAACAGTTGTTTTAGGCCATAAGCAGCTTTGAAGAAGAGGACTTCTCAAAAGCTGGTGGTCAAAAATCCATCCTTGCAGTCCAGTTCTGTTCTGGAGTTGCAAGGAACGCAGCTCAGATAGTGCTGGTGATAAGTTTATTGGCAGTCTGGGAGCAGGGAGTAGGGAATGCAAGTCCTCCTGTTTATAAGTCTGTGTTTACATCTGGGGATGGCCCAAGTATGAACTTCTAGTTTCTTAATTAATTCTCCTCTGCAATACAAAAGTGCACATCTGTGACCTTCTGCAAACCAGCTTTATCAAAGAGAATCAGCTGAGTGTGTAATGACCCGACTTCCTTCTCTTATACTGTCACAGCTTAAAGGATAGAGTACAGTATTATTCCAAGTCCTGTTAAGGAATATATGATTAAAAATTCCAAATTCTGAATTACTATAACACGAAAAGCTTATTTATATTCGAGGTAATAAATAGAGTTGCAGAGAAGCCTTCCTTCGTTTACTGCTTTTTCACAGTGTCTTCCAGTATCTGTAGGTGGAATCCTGGCACTGGTGAACTGTACCAAAGAGAAAAAAAAAGCCTTTGAGCAGGCAGCTATTCCTGCCTCATTCTCCATTGCTCCCTGAAAATGAATTCTGTTTCCTTAGTTACTAGACATAGTTTTGCACGTACTTGGTGTATTTGCATGTATTGTGACAGCAAAAGAAACTGAATTTGTAGAAATCAGAGACCAAATGAAAATCTTGTTAGATCATTTGGTTCATCCCCTGACAATGAAGGGCTGCTCTCTGCAGCCTGCTTTCAGTGACTTCTGTCTAGTCTCTCTGCTTATCATTTTGTGTTGTTATTTGTGCCCATGTTCTCTCAGGATTTTACTTGAAAAAAATAGAAGCTGGAAAGATGGAAGACTGTACGAGGCAAGGAAAAGAGGGGATAAATAAGCTAAAAGACTTTGAGGCAATTGTTTAGACTTCATCTTAAACTATCTGAATTCCTCCCATTACTTCCATCGTTAAACTACTTCTCTTTCCTTTTTCTTCCCATGGCAATTCACAGCAGCAGTTCCAGTGTCCTTAAACCCATAACCTATCTGTTACAGCATTTGACCCCTTCCTTTGGCCATTTTGTATCTAAGATAAATAAAGGAAATTAGAACTTGGGCCTCAGTTCAACAAAGCACTTAAAACATAGCCCTGTGTGTTTTGTTGAAAAAGGAAAGGACTTCAGCAGAACTCTGATTTTAATGATATATTGAAATGCTTGGCTAAATCAGGCTCTTGGTCCCATTTACCTCATGTAGATATTGTTGAAGCTTGGGTTTTTGAAATTCTCCCTGGGCTCTAAATCTTTAGGCTGCTTTTGTATTCCTAAAATAGAAATCTACAGAAGTACCCATGCTGTCAAAGATTTTATTAGAATTTTACATTACTTAAAACTTTGCTTTTTTAGAGGTGGTGTGCTTAAGTTTTGCATGTGATACCTGATGAACTGAAACATGCAGGATTGACAAGTTGAATTTTAATGCCTTGTATAAATGGGATCTGATATTTAATGTTTTAATAACTCATTTGACTCCAAGGATATTTTTCCACTGTGTGCTCAGCCTTGTCTCTGAAATCTGTGGGAGTTTTGACATAACTCAGTGGAAGAAAGCTCACTCTAATTATTTCTTGGATTAATAGCATCCTTCAGAATTTTTCTATCCAATTTATTATTTCTCCTAGCATTGTGTTTGATCTCTTAGATTTCATCAGTAAAGTGTTTTAGTGTTTTATATCCTGATGTATAGATTAATGTTTGAATATTATCATAAGGAAATATGGAGGCTATTATGGGTTAGTGACAATCTGAAATGCATTGACAACTCATAAATGCATGTGGAAGGCAAGGGGCAGAAGCAGGGGAAAGTTCTAAAGATAACATTCTTGAGATTCATGTGTCTTTTACTATGGACCACGGACGGAAAGAGATTCATATCTTCATTACGGTGTGTTTTTAATTTTTTTTGGCAGCAGGAAGAAATATTTTCCCAGACTCTCCTATTGTTTGCAGATTCCATTATTCCATTTTTTTGGCAGATACAAATAGAATTCCTAGCCAAATATTAGGGATAATTAGATCCCTTTATGTTGGTCACTGCGCTGGGAAACTGATGACTGCATCTCTTAACTACTAATGACTTCTAAGGAGAACTTGCAAGTGCTTCGTATCTGCTTGTGAGGTGGTTTCCTTTTGCATAAGGGACCATGATAAGTTTTTATGAAAAGGACATATTTTGCATGGCAGAGCTTACCAGAGATTAAAAGAATTTAATTTTTATGCATTCCCTGAATCTCTATAAACCATATATAGCCAATTAATCTTTTCTCCGTAATGAAATGAGATACTGTTCTTTAGTTTACGAAAACTCTGTATAATAGTGTATTTTAAGGAGGAGTTTGGGACTGAATGTTTCTTTTGTTTGTGATGGGTTCTGCAGTGAGTTTTTTTTTATAACCCCCACCTCTCCCACCCACAAGTGTGCCTGTCTAGTTGGGATGTTTCTGAAGGCATGACAGTCATGTCGGTATTAATGCAATAGCACAAATAAGTTGTAATCCTGTGAAGCCTGTTGCGATAAGTTACCTTGGAAGATTCTAAGTTCCATGTCTGTGGACATGCTTGGAAGTAGGACATATTTTATTTATTTATTTATTTATTGTCTTTATTTATTAGACCTCAGAAAAAATGTGTGACACTATGTAATTAGTTGCCTGCTTTTCTTCATCTGTCTCCTTTGAAATTCATTCAAAGCAAGATTCTTTCTGTAGAACTTCAGGGCAACCGTGTGGCTGAAAAATTTTGAGCTTCAAGTCTGATTCCACATGAAACCCTGTCTCAGATCTTTTTTATGTGTTAACCTAAGCTGTGAATTCAGTCGTTTTATTCAGTGATCAAACCCCTTTCTGAGCAGTTCATTTCTTGTTTGCATAAAACCTCATGTTTGAGTCAAGTTGACTCAGCTTTTTGCATTGACATGAACTGAACATGGTGCCAGTGGAGGATGCTCCTTTCAAAGGTTTGATGATTTGAAAAAGTAGCTCGAGTTATTGCAGGTTCATTCAGTTCCTCTGCATTATTCACCATCTCTTCCCTTATGCTTTTCCCTTCGTGGCTGTTTCTTCCCTTGTTGCTGAGCAACGCTGTGCCACCAATGGCTCGGAGTGCAAAGCCCAGCACGCAGGTAAAAGGGATTTGGCATTCAGTGCATTTCTTGCAGGTTGCAAGTTTTACAGGAACCTCATGAGGCTGTTGCCTGCTTTGAGAGCACAGGCTTGTCAGGCACCCACTGAGGTGACTGTGTTCTTGAATACAGCATAGGAACTCTTAAGAAGGCTTGTTAACACCATTGGTATTATACAAAGAGGAGTACAAAGTTGTCATAGTTTTTTTTTTCTTTTTAGTGGTTAAGTAGAGAGAATCCAGAATTCAAATAAATCTTGAGTCCTACATTTCATTGTTATAATTCTGTTGAGCAGGCTTCTCTTGCATCCTACAGATTAACCCAGTGAAAATGTAGCTGTTAAAAAGCTTGACTGAAAGGGAGTAATGTTGTAAGAGAATGACTGTGGATTCTAAGGAAGGCAAACTTTGCAAAGGGAGAAAACATTTTTTGTTGGGCCGCCTGCAATAGTAGAGTAAAACACAAGTATGTTCTTGGGCCCAGAGACCCTTCTTTGGGTTTCTAGATGCTGCATTTAGGTTACAAAACCTATGTAATAACAGACATACTTTCTGCTTTGATAAATCCCCCCTGCCTTAGGATTCCTGCATTTAAAAAGCCTTTTCTTATTCTCTGTAACTTCAGTAGCTATACACTAGTCCCTGTTGAAAGCACAGTCCCTCAAGTTATTGGTGATTTCGATACCTGGTCAAGGAATATATATTGAAATAACGCAGAGGCAAATGTATCCTATACAGGCTGTTTTAGATTGTGGATTCTTAGGGATGTAATGTAACTTGTACAACTTTGATCCCTTTGGGATTCAGAATTGCTGAGCTATCCGATAGATTCATAGTTTAGAAATGTGACTTAGTAGTGTGGTTCAATTCTCTGGTCTGGAAAAGTATTTACAGAATTTCTTGATCTCCTAGTGTGTAGTCACGTGTAGCTCTTTGTGTTAGTCTTGCCCACAGCAGGTACTGTTCAGGGAGTCTCTTGGGCTTGGGGAAATGTATTTAACAGACTCAGACACTCCACAGCTTCAGAGTCTGCAACAAAAATTTCACAAAACCCCTGAGTGAGGAAGGGGAACAAATACAAAAGGGTATTAATTTGGCCTTTTTATGGCAGCTTGCATGAGACATGTCAGCCTTAAGAACCATTACCTTCAACTCAGCAATGCCGTAGATGTGACATATCTGGGAACACTTTTATTGATCTCATGTCTCTGCGTGTTATGTCAACAGGATGGACTATTACTAAGAAAGTCTTTTAAGAGATGAACTCAATGCTTGAATAACCTACAGCTTGCTTCATGCTTGAAAATTGAACTCAAGAACAAAGAAAGTGGTTTAAAGAAATTATCTTCCAGCACTGAAGGAAAGACAAAATTTCCTTTTTAGTCCCTGAAATCCTATGCTCTTTAAACAGTCTTCCCTGCAGCCTTTCCCACTACTTTTTTTTAGTGGGGTTTTTTAGTTGTTGAGTACTTTGTTTGTAATCTGTTTTGTTCAATTACGTATTTTTAATCATAAGGATGAAGTTTTTATTCCTTTTAACATAATTTCCCGTTGATAACTTAGTTGAAAGCATTCTGACAGAGCATAAATTCTGGCTTCCATTTCCCCTGGTCAATGAACTCAGGAACTCATAATAGGAAGACTAATATTAATTAGATGAAAGATAGCTACAGTCCATACAAATTGTGTTTATAAAGGGTGTGATCATGATGAACTGTGTAGAGTTGATTAAATACAGTGATATATTGGGTTCTTTCTTGTAGTGATACGATTTCATATAAATGAAATCTGAAGTGGCATCTTTTGCTACAAAAATCTTATTGTAGGTTTGATAATTGCTAATAATTTATCTGATAAGCAGACCGTATTTTTCAGAAGAAAGTTAAGCTGATTTCTTAAATGGATATAACAAAATGCCATAGACCTTAGTACTCTTAGGTGACTCTGCAGAACAAAGATTTAAGCATTGTAAATTTGTTGACCTGTGGGTTGTTCACACACCTCCCCCCCGCCGTCTCCTTCCCAATAAATACATAACTGCATGTATAGGTAAATATTTGTGCAAAACTCTAGCCAGTAGCAAGGACTCGCAGCCTTTTTGTGGAAAATGGCACCACTTATTATTTACTTTAACTTTTAAAATGATACATAATGAAATGTCTCCATTCCATGTATAATAAATAGAGACCTAGAACTAGAAAGTTGCAAAAGAACGAGTATTTTCTGAATTCCTAATGTGTGTTGTATGGGTTAAATGAAATCCAGTTGTGCATGACCTCTTAGTTTGATTCAAGTTGACTTTTCCTGCTCTAAGATGTCTGTGTTTTGGGACACATGAAGTTTGTTAATTCTTTGCATTTCTGTTTTATTCTGTTTTTCTGGGTTTATTTGTTTTTATTTCAGATTTCCATAGTAGATGGGCAGAGGCTATTCTCACATAAAACAAACAGTCCTTGACTTTGCTGCTGAGTAAAGAGGAGCGAGCGTACACGAATCCAACACTACCAAACCAGGAGTTATTTTGCTAGACACCTAAGATGTGTCCAGAGTGACATAAGGTTATACAGGGCTTGACAAGAATAAACACTTTGAGAGCTATAAAATGCCTTTGACCTTGGGGCTTGGGAACGTAAGTGGAGCCTTAACTTGTAGCTATCTGCGTGTTTCTAAATCAAAGCAAGTCATGCCCAAGAGATGTTGTGAAGTGTATTTTGCTCAGTGGTCAGTGTGGTGGGTGGTTACAGTTCTTGGAGCAGTTCTGGTAGGCACAGGTATCCCTGCAGCAGAAACACTCATACCTCAGAGGCTTGTGGAAACCCTTGTTGGTGGCTTTGCTTGTGGAGGGCAGGATCTGAGTGGGAGTGAGTTCGGAAGTGCCTCCAGACCTTCCAGGAATTACTCTGAAAAGTTTGCACATGCAATTGTACACAAAGGAGTTGTGGATACTTCTGAACTTTTAGGGATGATGGTTCTAATGGATTTTGATTTCTTCCACTTTTTAGAAGAAGTGACTGAGGGGCTGTTTGTGATACCTGAGCTTCAAATGCTGCACTGGTATGTGTTCCACATGTGTTGATGTCACAGAGTTCAGGTCATTTAACCAAACTTTGTCTCATTACTTTTGCTTCAGTATTGTGGAAAATGCTTTCTTGGAAGCATCTTCTCTGTCTTAGGTACTTCTCAAAAGCAGGAAAGTTGCCCATTTTTGGTAGTGAATTCCTGCAGGCTTCAGGGAATAGTATTAATGTAAGTAATACAAAAAGAAGGTGAGAAATCGTGTTTGTGGATTCTTTTGCAAGTATAATGATTCATTTCTTTTCATAACTGCAGTATAGCAGAGAAACCAAATCACCTTGTAGAGTTGTTTTTTAGGGTTTTTTTTCTTTAACTTCTTCACCAGAAAAGGAGGATTACATTTGTCAGGTTATGTTCCAGTTTGTCTTTGTCATGTTGAAAGAAGAAAATTTGTTAGTGAATTATTGGAAGTGGAGGAAGGACCATGTGAAGATGCCAATGTCCAGTGGAGTGAGTGGGAAGGACTGGTTAGAGGCATTTTTAGCTTTCTACTGGAATGTAAGGAGGCTTATTGATTGCACTGTTGTTCCCCTTAGGGAGGTCAGTGGGAAAGGGAAGAGGTCCAGAATCAGGAAGTAATCCACATAGAGTACCAAATGCATGCTTTTCACTTTGACATTAATCTGAGTTTAGAAAGGAAGCTGGCTGTCTTGCTTTTCTACGTGGACTTATCTTAGAAATCTCTTATTTCAGATAGGGCCGACTTATTACTGTCAATGTCATGGCACTGAGCGTAGTGCAAGTGGTCACCTCTTTCACAAGGAAGAAAAATGTTCACTTTGTTTTCTAGTAGAGCTCTAGGTTTGGTTTTTTTTTTTTGGTCTGTCTTCATTCTTCTGACCCTGACATTGTTCTGTCTCTCTCTTCTTAGTAATTTCTTAATTGAGAGTGATTTTACTGAGCTGATAATAGAATCTTATTGTTTTGTTTTGGTGGGTATTTGAATATTTTATATTTGGTGGACTTTTTTTCTCTTTTAAAAAACACTTCTTCACTGATCTGAAATATGAAAACTGCTGTATGTAAAACCCCATCAGGTGACGGTCCCTTTAAAAGTGTTTGTATGTTTTATGACTTCATAGACTGCTGCTGTTTCTACTTAACTACTGTTTCTACTTCGATGAACAATGAATGTAAAGGGAATGTGTTTGTGTGCAATAGTTGAATGTCAATCCTAAGTTAAACACTTTCATAACTCTTAAGCTGTGGATGTATTGATACAAGTTGGATTTCCATGTATAACTTCTCTCTTTGGAATTGGACAGATCTTGTATGTGTTCTTTTGGCTGATGCTTTTTGATCCTGTGTTATTTAAAGTTACTCAAAGAAATATTTTTTACTTTTGTATTCATAGATACAAGTTGGGAGAGGGTTTTGTTCCATTTTTTGCAAACCTATTAAATTCAAATGAAGTTGGGTTGTTCTAAATGGTTTGTTTGTTTTACTAGTTTGGAAGAAAGTTGTGATTGTGATTCTGTTCTTGGTGTCAGAAAGTTTGTAAAAGCTACAGAGCAAGCAAACCGTAAACGGAGACACAGCTCTGGAGCAGTTGAGTAGTTCAGACTGAAAAGTGTTTGGGCTCCTGAATTCTCTGGTTCACAGTGGGCATGCTCAGATATTTTGTTGCTTCCAAAGTAGTATTACATCATCTTAATTGCAAAGTCACTATGCTATAGCTGTCTGTACATCCAAAAGAGCTCTCAAGTGGGATATAAAATATCTGCATTACATAATCAGAACAAAGCCTTTATTGGTTGATTGTACCCTTAGGGTGGGATGCTGAATGGTGGTTGCATATGGAAGATGTAATCTTGCAGAATTAACCATTTCCTAACCATCCTATCAACAACTGTGAAGTGAAATAATAGCCTGGGGATAGGATTCGCTTGGGAAGAGTGTAACTAAAGAAAATAAGATTTTAAATTGGTTAAAGGAGTTCATCTTCTTTCTGTAAATGCACTTAAATGTATTGAAACAAACAGAAAGAATGAGAAGAGTTTTATGGTTATGTTTAGAGACTGATTTGCTGAACTTTCACGTGGCATAATTACTGTTCTTAATGAATTCAAAGGAGGTAGACCAATTTCCACTCAGACTGTGGTTTTAATTTGTTGGAAAATGATCTGCTTAAAAACACTGGAAAGAAATTTGTTTGGTTATGGAATATTAAATTTGTCTTTCTGAGCTAATTTAAGCACTTTTTAGAGTTATTGATTTGTTAAGGGCCATATGTGCAAAATTATTGCTATATGTCTGGTGATTTTAATTGGTCCGGTTCAGAACTGATCTGGTTTTTAGTAAGACCTTTTTTTGTGAAAGGTATAATATGGGGTTTATAGTTCTCAAACTACATGAAAGTGACACCAAAGTTTGGTCTTTTATTGATTGTCGTGGTATTTTGTGTGATCTCAGTCTAGTTTTAATGAACCCAGATTTCATAAACCTCATATTAAGTAAAATAAATTAAATAAATAGGCAAGTCCCTACTCTGTGGGAAATGAGACCACATTAAAAAAAAAAATCAGACAAACAAATACCTCACATTAAAAATTCTGAGCTTTATGTTATGATGATCTACATGTGATTTCCTGTGTTGTCTTAATGCAGTTTTTATACATGGCTTCAGGGTAAAATTGCACCAAATTTTCAAATTAAGACTTCTAGTCAGCCTTTAGATAGATGTACTTTTAAATCTGGAAGGTGTTTTTCAGTGAAAATACTGACTGAACCCAAGGCCACGGGTTTTGTTCCTCTCTTCCCTCTTGCACTGCTCCCAGACTAAATTCAGCACCAGTAAGAGTAATCCATCAATATTGACATTGTTTTTGAGATATATTTGTTGAGGTGTGAGAACTTGTTGGCTTCTTCTTTTGTTATTGTACCTGTCCCAACATGTCCTTAGGAATCATAAATTTGATTTGGTAATTTCATAGAATCCCCCCAGTTCTTCTCCAGACCAGTTCCAGATGGTCAGTGCTCCCATTAAAATCTCAAAACAAGATACTCATTTTGGAAGTGTTGGCCTCAAAATACTGAATCTTTCAAGAACCACTGGGACAAAAAGTGTGTGTAATACTGAATGAAAAAGCAAGGCATGTACAGAAAAGACAAAAACAAGAGCACACGTAGTGTCATAGGTGTTCTTTGAGCTCCACTGCTCTGGAACTGTCAAGTATGTGCAGGAGTTGCAGGGAGAGAGACTGCAAACCACTGGTAAACTGAGCAGTGAGTTTACAAGAAAAGAATGTTGGATCACCAGTGTTGATGCTTGGGTAAGCGATTCACAAAAGAATCTTCCATCTGGAAACTGAAGGGAGAGAAAGTTTATTTAAGGTGGCCTTTAAAAAAAAATTTGAAAATTGCTTCTCTGGTACGTGGCTGCAGCTATATATTTTGCAGCATGAGTCATAGATGGCTTTATAGTTCTACATCCCCTTGCATAGGAGGAATAAACTTTGGAGAAGAGGAAGTTAAGAGAAAACAGAAGTGTGAACAACTGCTAATGGTGCTCTCTCTGGCTCCATTCAGTCTGCCATTTCATCCTACTTGAAGGGGGTAATTCAGAGATTCCTTTCTTGGCACATAAGTGGCAACATATGTTTGAAACAGTGAGTGGAAACTGTAGGAAGAAAATGACAGGCATATGGCAACAGAAGGGCAAGGAAAAATTTGTTGCCCTAACGTTAGCCACATAATTGGTACACTTAACTTCTGAGCGACTGATTTATTTAAAGACAAAAAATTTACGCTCCATTTATTCAGATTTTCTATATGTAGCCTACATCTTGCAATGCCTTCATAATGTCTCTGCTCTCTGAGGGAGTGGAAGGTGGTATGAGAGGTTCAGAGCCTCAGCAAAGGAGTAGAGGGGTAAATCTGGATGCAGATAAACAAACCTACCTTTGCTCATATTCTCATTTTAAAAAAGAGGAAAAATTGAAAATGTCCTTTATTTTAATGTTAAGTTTTGTGTTTTCTTTTTTTACCATAGCAAGCATGTTTATGGCCTAATGTTACCTAAGATTTACTGCTTATTGAAAAGAATAGCTGTCCTGGAAACAGGCATCATCTGAAATAGTGTTTCCAGGGTGAAGTACATGCTGAGGTAACCTGCTGACTTAGTCAAAGAAGAGTTTCTACCCACGCATACATCTGTGCACAATTGTAAGCAAGATGCAGTATCTCAGACTCTATGTGATGTGGAGAGAATGTGGGTAGCTCTTTCTGTTTCCTCAGTTAAGTTTATGCCTTGAGTTACAGAATTAATTTCAAGGGAGAGTGTTGTTGGGAAGGTCAAGATCAAACCTGGTCCTGTAGAGCTTCTGTTGACATGCAAAATGTGTGTTTAGGAACATACTTTGGCCTGAAGGTGAAAACTCTTCCATCCAAATAATCTCAAAAAAATGCTTAGGAGGAAAGCAGTCTGTTTCCTTTCTATTGAGAAATAATTAATCAAAACCCTGGGAGAATGTCTCCCACCACATTTGCCTTCAAAAGTGTGGCCTCTTTTTCACGAGAGTGGGGGGGCCCTTGGAGAACTGTAGCTTGGCAACTGGTTGGTTGTGTTATGGTGCTTATTCCGTGGGGATCTTAGTCCTCACATGGAAAAGGAAAATCAACTAAACGATATTTTAATTTTAACTCTTCTCTCTGACCTCTTTTGGGTCTGGGATTTTATGGTCTAGTGATTTAATTTTGAGATGGTAAGTCTTATGTGAGATTATAAAGAAATACTCATAAGTTGTTTGCCTTACGCCAACAAATGTATTATTTTGGGGAGGTGAAGCTTTACCAAACTTAAATTCAGAAAGTGTGCAGTGTTAAACTTCTAAAAATAGATAAAAAGCCAGCTGTAGCTTTTTTAAAATAAAAAATCAAAACAAAACAGCCTCCATAGTACTCTTCATTAACAAGTAACACTCTGAAAACTTGAGAAATCTGAGCTAGTTTCTTTATCAGAGTAAGTGACATCGCAAATACTGCCAGCAAAAGGAATGGAAACAAATGTTTTGAAAGGAAACCTATTTATGTTATTTTGGTTGTCACCCATGTTAGCAAAAAGCCAGGAAATGGCATCTGGAAAATGTAGAAATCTGTGGAGTTAGTTAGGGGTTTTCTTTCTTCCGTTTTAGCTGGGGAGGGGAACCTGTACAGCAAAATTTATTAATGTACTACTTGTTTTAGAGGAAAGAGTAGACATTTTCAAAGAAATTGCAGGAAAATTATTACAAATATTCTATTTGGTATCTTCTGTATATTTTATTTTACTTAAATGTAAATGTGTTCAATTGTCCCAGAATTTGTTTGGGTGGGGGTTGTTTTTTTTCTGTTTTGTTTTGTTTTAGTAAGTTGACTGGTGGAATCACTTCCATGCGTGCAGAATCCTGTGATTAATTATGTGTGGACTGCAGTGATGCAGGTCAGAAGGGACAAGGACTTGTATCCTTGTTGTGGGGCCCTGCTTCCTAATTATGAATCAGCTTGTAGAGTTCTGGTTGTGTTTCAGTTTCTGAGCGAGCAATGGCCAAGGAAATAACTACATTCTGTATCATAAACACTTCAGCTGATGGGAGTTTTTTCCTTGAATTGGCCATCACACCCGCATAAAATGCTGTGGGGACTTGTAATGTTTGAGGTAGAGCTTTTTGCCTCAGTACTTTGGTTAAAACATACAAACTGTTGCCCACTGTCAAGTGTCAGAAGAGAATGAGTGTATGGTCACTGTACTCCACCACCATGTAACTGTAGTCTCAAGGTGTGACATCTTTATGTTGTGGGAAACTCAAAGTAGTTTGTACAGCCTTTTTAAGCAACGTTTGTGTGCCATGACTGACAGTGATCTTGTAGAAGGGCAGATTTCGAATGGACATGTGTGGGCTGCTTGCTGGGCATGGAACACACGTGCACAAGTAGTTATTTCTTGAGGAAAGCTGGCAGCCTTTTCAGCAGAGGGGCAGGGAAGGGACCTCTTGTTTCCCATTCTCTGAATTACAGTCTCGGTCTGATGTTCAGTTTTCAGCAGACTGCTTTGTTTGTAGACTAAACTCCAAATTTGTCAGTGGTGCAGACAAAATTACTTTGTCCTATGTTAAACTTGTATTTGTCAGGTTTGCCGTAGAGGCACTGAGAGAAACCCTTTTTGATCCTGGTCTAGTCTTAACTTCTCAGCACTAGTGTTGTAGGGCATTAATCAGAAGTAGCTGTCTCCTTCGCTTGCAGAGCTGCTGATCTGAAATCCCATTAAATTTGC
The DNA here is from genome assembly GCF_001715985.3 of Manacus vitellinus. Classification (NCBI taxonomy): domain Eukaryota; kingdom Metazoa; phylum Chordata; class Aves; order Passeriformes; family Pipridae; genus Manacus; species Manacus vitellinus. The sequence continues at coordinate 2,735,753 of NW_021940122.1, forward strand.
CACACAGAATTTGAACTAGAGCAATCTCTTCATGCATCTTTCCTTACCTTCCTTAACAAAACCTTGTTCTTAGTTCACCTGATGCATCTTTCTACAGGACACGGGAAGATATCTGAAGATCTAACATATTATAAGGATGACCACCAACAGTGTAGCTGATTCTAAAAACATTGGCATGATTAATCATGCTCACCTGCCTTCTGTGTGTCTTACCTGTGCTGTCACATGGCAGTGGGTATGAGCTATTTTGAGGAGAGTCACTAATTGACTTTGATTTGGGTGTCACTGTCATGGTTGCCTTTTCTAATGCTGAGAAGATGGGATGTTCTCTCAGCTGTGACTTCTAAATGGGTAGATTTGAGCTTTTAGAATTCTTTAAATCCTTTTGTCAACTGTCATTTGAATTGGTTTTTTCAGGCTGAAATATAAGCAGTGTTGGTTTGATGTGCTAGGATGAGTTTCTTCCCTGGGTCTTAGGGATCAGTATGCTTGTTTACTTCCCCATTCTGTCCAGATTGCTGATGCTGTTGTAGATTGTTTTCCATGTTGAAATTTTGCCTAGAGATGATTAAGAATTGCATATTCTTTAGAGCTCTCTGAATAAACTAAAGGGACAACAAATCTAATGCTTTGGGGGCTTTATTGCAGATTATGATTGCAAGTTTGTAAATATTCTAAGAGGAGGATGCAACATGAGTAGAATAAAGATCTGATGTAAATATTTGGTTTTTAAAGTCTAGAATGTCTTCTGATGCTATTTTATGCCATTTCCTTTTAAGCAGAATGTTTGTATGTTTTTAGAAGATGTAAACGCCTAAGATGTTAGCTAACTAGTGTGGAGAAAATAAAGTGTGTAAAAATAGCCTACCTGTACACTAATGAAATAAATATTTCAACAATGTAAATAGATGACAGTAATTGGAACCTAAATGCACTTTTTGAGATTATGGTCACCAGGTCAGGAATTTTACGTTTCTGATTCATTCCTTCCCTTCTGGGAATAAGTATTACAAAATCTATTCTGTTTGCTCCCTTCCAGGAATCCAAAATATCTTCGTTTAATTTTTCTATTGATTTAATTGTATTTAGGGTACCAAAAACAGCCATTACTATTTCATAGTGACTTGAAAGTAGAGAATAAAAAGATCTTGTAAACAATGTTAGGACACTTATTCTAACATGAGGTCAGGACTCTTGATATAGGATGCCTAACAAAAGTGTATGAGGTAGACTGTAGAGTATGCAGGGAGAGAATAATCTGTTCTCTAATAATATCTTATTTTGATTTCTGATAGGAGATACATTTGATTTCAAAATAGTAATTTTCCCTTCTTTTTCATGCATGTTGCTGAATCCTCAGAAACAATTGTTAACCATTTCGGTGCCTCTGTTTTGCATCAACAGACTCAGCAGAATTTCCCAAATTTTTGGGTTAGAAATTTCTGGTAAAAGTGTCATAACCTCATCATCAATAAAAGCAACAAGCTTTTTGATGTACTTTTAATTTTAGAGTTACCATGTTTTTACGTTCATAGAGGCTTTCTGTCTCCATAATGTAAGGCAGACTAAAGAACAGCTCCTGAACTGCCTTCACTTTCTGTTCATGATGCACTGTGTGTGATGCATTTGATTGTGTCCTCTCTTAATATATGAAACAAGAAATTGGGCAGAGAGAGCAGACGAGTGAATATATAAATGTGTATGGAAATGTCACTGAATATGGACATTTCAGCTGAAAGATTGAATTCAATTAAGAACATCAGATGTGTAAAACTGTAAAATAAAATGTATCTCAGTACACATATGTACAAAAATATGAGTGTGTATATATGTGTGTGTATGTATTTATATGGACCTATGTTCATCGAATGCATTAATGTCAGATTCTCAGAAATGTGGTGACGAGAGAGGACCGTTTTAACTCATGTCAAGACAATGTGCTTTAGTAATTTCTCCATCCCTGGAGAGCTTATTAAACACTAAACAAAATGTCTCAGAATATAACTGATTGAGTGTTTTAAATTATGCACTTTTGTTTGGCTCTTGGCCAGCTCCTCATTGCAGAGGGCTGTGGCAAACAAAACCTGTAATTTGCACTGACAGTATCATGCAGTTCACTCTGCAAGCTTCTCAACTCAGAACTTTTATAAAGTAAACATTCAAACAAAGCTCAGGTTCTTAATGTAAACACATTTTGTAACTTTAAACTTAGCCAAACAGTTTAGAGTCAAATAGTGGTTGTATTTTTTTCCCTTTCCCGTGAAAATGTCATTATATGTTTTCCCTTTTCTTTGCTGATAAATAGGGATATCCCAACATGAATAATGAGAAAAGACAGCAGTAATCAAAGAACTTTTTTTCTTTCTCACATTTCTTTTTTTTTTTTTTAACCATGTGGGTTTAGCATGAATTTCCTAACCATTTTATCATTTATTAGCAAGTGTATCCCAGTGAGGATTGACACAAATTCCACCACACATCACATACCTGCTTATCACATTCCATTTGTTCCAAACTCAGAGTGAAGCATGGAAGTTAGTGGACTTCTATGAAATGCGTAATTTTCAGATATTTCTGTGATTTTGCTGTTTGCCTTTTTTTCCCCTCCCATTTCCTGAATTAATTTTCTTCCAAAAGAGTGTTTCCTTGCGAACTGAAATGTGAGGTCTAATTGTGTTGCCAGAAGTAGAATGGGAAGAAACCTGAATGGGCAGAAGCAGTGGATGTGAAACACATAACCTGGGTCAATCAGTGGTCAGTACCTGCACGAGGGAGAAGTACAAGAACCTGTGCTGCAAGTGTGTTATAAATCAACAGCCCAGTGCAGATCTATCTTTCAAATTACCTGTTCCAGGAGAGGTTACAGAAAGGAGTAGTGACTTAGCTGAGTTACCTACAAGTCATCACTTTGGGAGTGGGATTTTAGTCGATGTGAAGATGTCTGTCTTCAGTCAGTTGAGTGGGGCTGTCATGAGTACATTCCCATGGACAGCACTGCGATCTCAGGTGCCACCTCCAAAATGGAGACATCTGAGCAAAGTCCCTTGCCTTAGATATCTTCATCTATAAGCTGAATCACACCTCTGATGTCAAACATGGAACAGAGTTTACCTTTTGTTTCCAAACATAATTTACAGCTACAGTGGAAAGCAGAGAGGGGAACATGAGCCCTAGGAAGACAGAATTCACTCCATGTTAAGCTTACTAAAAGGTGAGGTAATATAGCTATTATAAGATTGTCTGGATACCTCATGTAAGAGTGGAGAAACAGAAACATTACCTGAAAAGAAAATGAAGGTTAGGATTCTTTTTGGGCTGCAACCAAAAGTACATGTTTTGCCGTAATGACTGCAAGAATATGTACTCTTTATAGACTTGATGATAAGAACAGAAAAGGAAATTAAATGGAATTATTTCAGTACTAAGGACTGATGTATCTGAGGACAGATGGATAAAATAGAATAAATATATTTTTAAAAAAAATAAGAAACAAATGCATGGAACTTGCATAGGAATGCCTGCTTAGAATATACTTTATGAAGAGCTTATGAATTCCTCTAGCACGTAGTTGTATGTACTCTCTTGTTTTATGTATTTGTTCTAAGTGCAATGACAGTGAATAAGACTTGACACCAGTAATGATTTAGTGTTGTGTCATCCTTCAGTTTTACACTTGAGGAAAGTGAGAAGTTTTTGTCAAATAAGGAAAAACTTCCTAAGTGTTACACAGCAAATAATCAGCTTTTTTCTTTCCTGCTGTAATTATAACAGCTGAACAAACATGAGGAGAAGTTTCTGAAAGAATTGAGGTAGAGCTCTGGATGCTACAAGAAAGTGATGTTCAAATGGTTCACAGTGGTTTTTTCTGCATTCTTGGTCTTAGTGTCATCTCGTATTAGGATTCAAGTATTCCTGTATCCTAATTCTTGAAGATATTTCAGTGTCTTAAATATTCATAATATACATTTTGCATAATTGCTTTTTTATTTGCGTGGATTCAGTTGAAGAGGTCTTGCAGTATGTTCCCTCCAGCATATTTTAAGATAAATGTAATTCAAGATATTTTTAGTATTTTTCTTTTAAAAACAAACAACCTCTCCCTTTCTTCTTGGAGGTAGGAGAGCTTGGCTCTATTAGGAATAATTTTTAAAAGCCTAACTGTTCCCATGAGCTCAGCATCTTTATTCCTCTCCCCATTATTTTTATGAACTGCTGCATGCCTTAATGCATTGGGAAGTCTGGCTGCAGTTCTCTTAAGAATAAGAAGGCTGGATGCCTAAGCTCTTTTGAAACTATGACCCCACATGCTAGTACTTATTTCTTTAAAATTTGACTAAATATTTCATTGCAGATATTTTCAAGAGACTTATGCATGGGTTCCTATGATCTCATTCTTAGCTTTTAGAAAGAAAAGAAAAAAGTGAAGGTTGTGATATTCTACAACTTTCTAAATATTCAGCTTTTGCAATGGCAAATCAAACTTCTGATGTTACTTCTTAATTTGTGTGCAGTAAGGATGGATAGCTCTTTCTGTAGGGTTTGTAAATCCAGCATTATTTGCTGTGGAAAAAAGCTGTTTGTGTAGTAGTGAAACAAAATGAGTTATGGAAGTTTGTTTCATGACTGGATTTTTTTATTGTCCAATAATGTGCCAGGTACTAGGCTTCCACCCTGTTAGGATGAATACAAATTTTTTCTGCAATGTCCTCTTACTGGGGTCAAATTGGACTCTTGCTTAATATCCTGGACACTAAAAGATACCTGTTTTCAAGAGCCCCGTAGGCATTTAATAATTTAGAAGTCTTTGTTTCTTTCTTGCATTTTAGTTGAAATTAGTTTAGGGATGAGAAAATGGGATGATGATGATGGGTAGGTGCATAGCCCAAGTAACTCAATTAAAAATAGAGCTTGATAAATATTTATTTCAAACAATTGTAAGCAAATAGTTAGACCCTTAGGGGTTTTTTTAATGCACATCAAAGTGCATGAAAAACATATCCCTGCCAGGAGACGGTAAACGAACTGCTCTAAACTCAGTCTTGCTTCAGTTCAGATACCAGAATTAGCAGGATAGAACAGCAGAGTGTTACTTAAAGGACAGGTGGGGAAGGAGAGCAGACGTGGCACATGATTCTGCTTTCCTCTCAGCTGGCTGGAGTTTTTTGTGTTTGCCAGATATGTGCCACTTTTCTTCATTACTACAGTTTCTTGTTAAAAAGTAGCGCTGCCTCCCATTTCCCTGTCTGCTTTATGGCAGGAATTGCCCATCTGCTCATAGCTCATCAGGTTCTCATTCAAGTTCTTTTAGAATACTTAAATACCATTTAGTCCTAGTAAAGTGCTAATAAGCTTGTTGCTTTGTGTTGTGCAAATTTGATTTAAAGCTTTTTCTGTTAGCAGATCAGTTTCAGATGGCTTCACAGACTCTTTCTCCATAGCCTAGTGTGAAAACCGCCTTGACTTCCAAAATATTGGACTCTGATGCTGTCAGTCAGGGAAGAATACAAATGAGAAAGAACTAAGGTTGTGACAAATGAACCAAATTAAGTTTATACCTTAGTGTTCAGAGGAGAAGAATGTCCAGATTCTGATTCCTGCCCTTGTCATTATTTTGGATCTATGGTCAGTAGTCTAACGTTTATTTGATTATCTGTTTATATATGTACTTCAACTCACAGAAAGTCTGGATATGCTTTTACACAGTTAAATATATTATTTTTCTCCACTTTTCTGCTTTCCTTCTTTTTCTTTGTAACAGCCGTGCAACTCCTACATCAGCATAGTGTGTTTTCTAATTCTGTTTTAAATACTGTATCAATAGTATAATCATATTCCTCTGAATGTTTTCTTCTCAAGTACTTTAGAAATCATATTCTATCTATGTCTACATTTACAACTGGACAGACTAATTTTTATGTTGGATTCTTGGACCTGGAACTGAATGGGAGTCCTTGCACCCTTGTTCTTTGGCTGTTTGGTTTGTAGTTGGGTTTTTTTGTGGTTTTGGTTTTTTGTTGGTTTGGTTTGGTTTGGTTTCTTTTTTTCTTTTTTTTAATTCTGCTTGTTTGAAATGCTCTTTGGATAGAAAGAGCTTTGCTACTTCCTGTCAAACTTCATTAGCTACTTAAATGCTTTATTTCCAAGAATACAGAGTTATAACAATTTCATTCTTAATCGATGTATCATCCTGAACTGTGCATGCATTTGCACCTGCCAACGTTCTACTGAGTTTAAACAGTCTTCTTCTGAATTTTAAGCTTAAATACCAGCAGCCTAATTTTGTTTTACTTTAGGTAAAGTTTGTGCATCCTATTCCAGAAGTCTTTCTGTAGTCTAATAAAACTGAACTCTTTCTTCCTGCATCACTTTGTCAACTACTTTCTGAAATACAACTGTACTGCCTTAACTAACTATGCTTTGGTACTAGAATTATTTTAAAGATGTAGCCATGGAGACAGTCTTGTTGTCAGGTGGCTAAAAAGCTAATTTTTTTATTTCAAGCACTTTGCAAATTCTTATATATGTTGCTGTTTTTATCATGAACAGCTCCTTCTCAGTTTTCTCCAAGAAATGGATATCTACTGGATACCATAAAACCAACTATCTTTGCATTTAGTAATCAGAATACCCAAGGGCAAGTTTGTCTATACTTGTTTTGAGACTCAGATCTTTGCATATGTAAGTATTAAACTACACATTTTAATGAAATGCTGGCAGTGAAACCTGATATTATATGAAATTAGCTTAACTTTAAGATTGGTTATAGACAAGAAATTTAGACCAAACTGTTCTTAAAATTTGATAATTCTTATAAGCATCTATGGAAAACAGGCTAACAGATAATCATATAAAAATGTATTTTATGAAACTAGAAGGTCTTGAATACCTTCTTTTCTTTCTTTGCATTGGAATGCCTGCTTTTCTTACTTTTCTTACTTTGCATCTGAAGCTAATACAGAGCTAAAGAAGATGGGAATTCATAGAGATCAGGATCTTGAATCTGTAAGGTACATTCCTTTGATAAAACTCCATGCTGTTGAATATCTGCAATTGCAAGAAATGATGCATTCCAAAATGGTATTATAAATTTCCTTACCCTTTGGTAAACTGAGGGATTAGGAAGGTAAATTAGCTCAGTATTTATGCCCTTCTGTAGGTTTAGTACTGTGTATCTCAATAATCCTTTACTTCTAGGGCAAATACTGCACTCAGGGAGACCTAAAGCACACACAGACGATAACAGCAGCTTTCACTGTCTGTTAAGGAGAGTTGAACTGTATAAAGTCAGAGTTTGTTCATTGCTTTTTCAATCAGAGCCGCAGTGTTGGCTGTTAAATTGTGCTCAGAGACCCTGAGAAAAATGGGTTCTGAACCAAAGATGATCTATATAGGACTGATATTTCAGTAAGAGTTGTGGTGGGTGACTAGCAATTTATAACATGGATTTATGGATGTAGTGCTGTATTACAGTGGTGAATTTTTGATAAGCACTTTTACAAGGTCCTCTGAGTTTTTAATACAGTGGTTTTCATTAAGTTTATTTATAACCTATAGTTTTTATTGGCTATTCTTAAATCTAGCCTATAAGGATTTTGAAGCAAACTTAGAGATATAAAAAGTTAAGTAACTTTATCCAGTAAGTGTGTTTATCCAAATATGTCCTCAAACTTCTCAATTTCCCTTTTAGAAAGCCAATTAGGGACAGTCTGACTCATTCTCCTGTCTGACAGAATACGAGGACATCCAGAGTTTAGCTGGCAAGACTATTGAAAAAAAGGGAGAATTTTAGGATTTCAGTGAGTGAGTCTTGCTTCTCAGTTCCTCAGTTGGATGTAAGATGAAGTTTTGAAATGAGAAATGTGAAATATTGTCTAAACATTTAATAAACTATGTCCCAATTTCCTGATGACTTAAATGCAAATTGTAGGATCTGAACATTCCTAAAAGTCATCTTCATAGTCATAAATTTTGTATGTCAGACTAAGGTTTACAGTGCTAAGAATTTCCTGATAACCCTGACATTTTTAGCATACAAATCAAATTGAAGGGAGAGGAGGGTGCATGATCTCCATTTGTGCTGAGTTTTACTTTCTTTTCCACAAAATTGTCTAACTTTATTCAGGCTGTGAGGAGGGAGGCTAGCATGGTGTGCAAGGAAGTGTGAGTGAGATGGTAACTGAAATGGAAGGACAGTTTAAGAAAAACAGGGGTTTATACCCTGATAATGTTTGTGGGATATGTGTCTATGGCCAGTGACTTGAAGGTACTGTGAATCAAAGTGCTCAGGCAGAGGAATTTCCCAGTAGCATATAAAAGGCAAGACTTTGATGGCTTTTAAAAGTCAAGAGCTCTGTTTTAAGCTGCAGGTTTTTAATCAGCTCTTGTAATTTCAAGCAAAATGTGTGACTGGAAAGGTACTGGCAAGGAAGTAAATAAGGCAAAGAGCAGTTTTGGTGACACTCTTTTGCGATGCCATAACTTGGATACTGTCTCTGCTGAGGCTGCTTGAAGTGTCTTGGGCAGAGAATGAGAGCAGAGCTGTGCAAGGTATGTCTCGTCAAGCTTACGTACATATTTGAAAACAACCATGTTTCTGGATTCAGTGAGTTTCCCTTCTCCAACGCTCTTGGCAAAGGGGGAGTCTGGGAGAAGGTAACTGATGCTAGGCCAGACCTGGCCGACATAAATCAGTTAGCTGTCTGGGTATTTTCGGTGTTATTAGCCCTTTGGCACTTTTAATTTCTTATTTTGGAGGGGGGGCAATGAATGGCAGAATACTTCCCCTGTCCTCTTTCGGTCACAGCTGTTGGGTTTGGATTTTTATCTGCTTGTAAACTTATGTTGTTGATGATCAAGTTATGGTTCGAGAGTCTTTAGTGCTGGAGCCTTCTTCTGTTGTCAGTGTGTCCGTGCAAGATCTAGCTTTTACTGGTCATGTTTCACAGCATAAACTTTTCTGTGGGAGTGTGAAGGGACTGGTTAATTCTCTGCTGCTCAGTCTTTGGAGTTCCTTCAAATCATGCCTCACGGGGGCCATTGTGTTGGGTTTTTTATCCCAAGGGCTGTGCAGCTGGGACCTACCGCGGAAGGGGAGTAGGCACTTCTCCCTTCAGAATCGTCCTGAAGCAGCAGACCTTGCTGCAGCTCACTCAGACTCTCATCTTAGAGTTTTAACTGCTGTGGATCTCAGCTGGGTCTGTCTGTGACCAAAATGGGTTCTTTTTCAGCCTTAGCCAGGTTTCTAGTTATCTTTCAATAGAGAAAGGAAGTACTGTATTGAGCTGTTAAGGACAATAAATTATTGAACAGATATAAAAGTATAATTTTATTTATGGCAATGCAACTTCTATAGAACATTTCTACAGGGATTGAGACCTTTGTGCATTTTGGCATTTGAAATAAGAAGGAAAATTGACAACAGCATGCTTGGAGAACAACCCTCTGTTGCCAAGGGAGAGACTAGATGGTCTAATGGTTTTTCTTCTGACTACTCTCATTTGCTACTCTGAGTCACCCACCCGACCTGCCTCCCCCCTCTCCCCCAATAGGGGACTGAAGCACAAATTTTAAAAATGAAAGTTCATATGTCCTTCTTGAACTTTTAGTTAATTTCTGGATTTATACATATTCTGTGGGTTTTTTCCCAATATTCTTAGCAGAAAGGTTCAAGTATTGAACTTACTTTTTCAATGTGTTCACACTCTTGGTCTTCAGGCACATTATCCAAATGTGTGGTGTTTTCCTGAAAGGCTGTACAATGTGCATTTTAGGCTCAAGAAACAAAATAATGTACTTCCATGAAAATCAAAATTATCATGTAAGAAGATTTTTATGTTTATTTTTAACAATTTTTTCAAGTAATCTCTGTTCTCAGCAGATTTAGTGCTTCTGATTTTTCTTATTTATTCTCTGTTTAAAATGACTGTCTCAGCATGGAGACTGAGGCTGTGACATTTTTCTTAAAGTTCTTTTGTACGTGTATATAATGCTCAGAGATTTTCTAGCTGGGCATGAGTGCACTGAAACTCACAGCATGCCATGGGAAACTTGGTTGAGTTTATATCTCAAGTCTTGGTAACTGATGTGTGACCTTCATTCTCATGGCCATTTTTCTCTTGCCTGTTCTTAAGATACAAAACTAATTATAGCACATGCAAGTCCCTTAAATTTTTCTGCCACGAGAAAGATCATTGAGATTTCTCCTCCTCCACATTCAGATAGGAGTACAACTTTTCCCATAGCAATGGTTTGTCCTGGAAAATTATGGTAGTGTCAAATTTTCTATCTTAGAGAACGATTTATAGATTTTTCTGTCTGTCTGATGTTGTGTGTTTTCTTTTCAAACTCCGGTTATGAAACCCTGTGCCAATTTCTCCTTCTCTCACAGCCCCACCCTGCAATGAATCAGAAGTGCACAGTGTCTTTTTTTGGTCACAGGTCTTGGTACAGTCATCTGCTTTTATTGTTGCTTATGATTAGGCTCGTTCTGCTGTGCCACACATGGAGTGGTGCACTCAGTCTTATTTGGAAATGTAAATTGGTGACTAGAGCGAGGGCCTCATTACTGAGGGCAGTGCCACACCAGGAGCATATTTGGCCAGTGCTTCATGCTGGTCACTGATTAGATGTTGATTTACAAGAGCCATAAATATTCTAAGACTTGCCAGCTTAGCAAGATCATCTTTCCCTTTGAGCTCTGACACTGGGGTTAAAAGTGCTGACCAGGGCTACCACCAGGGTGGGTCTCCACAGTTGTCCCTTTCAGGAGAATTTGTGTCCTTTTGCAGGGAGGGCATAGAGCAACGAGCAGCTCTTTCCCCACTCATGAGGGTAGCAGTGTAGGAGAACATCTTCTGACTAAGGTGATTCGTTTTGTCCTCCCCATCCTCAAAGTGTGCAATGATAGTATTGGTTGGTAATCGTGATAGTGTGCCTGAAGCAGTGAACAGACATGTTATGTGCTCAGAATTAAAAAAAAAAAAACAACTAAATATGAGTCTCACTTCTCTGTGTCATTCCACCAGTGTCAGTGGAGTTGCATGAGAAATGGTTATCATGTAGATCTTGCATCTGTGTGCTGATTACAGTAGGTGGAATAATTTAGAATTGCACCATGGATCTAGAGAATTTCTCAGTTACGTTAACGCTGAGTTGAAAGCCCTGTTTCTATTTCTATTTGTTCTTAATTTTAGTATTGAAGAAACAGAATGTGACCTTGTTTAACAGTTTTAGGGTCTTAACCCTAAATTCTATTTATTTGCTCTAAGATAAGTTATTTTTGTCTTCCACCATGCACAGAGACTGTTGTAAGAATCTTTGAATCCTTGAATTTTGACAAGGATTTGATTTCACAACATCTGTTGAAAGTTATGTAGTGCAACAGTACATAGTTTTTCACATACGAGCATGAGGTAATTAATCTGTGTACATCACTTCCTTGAGTCTGTCTTTGTGCCTCAGTGGTATTATTAGTGGGGCTGTCCCATTGGAGTGTAATGTAGAATAAGAATGCTAATATTTTGCTTGTGGTGGGTCTTTCTTAGTCACCTACAGAGCACTAGATACCCATGAAAAAGGTCAAATGTACAGAGATCTGGCATCCATTCCACAGCTTGCAAGACATAGTCTCTGGCATATGTAATACATAGAACTCATTGCCAGAAAGCTAAAAGGAAATGATTGCATTTGAGTACAATGCAATCGACAACAATAGTTCAGTGTGCATGAAATTAAAACCCGCTGGTAACACATGTAGAATAAATAAGTCAACGGTGTTTATTTTTACTGCAGCTTTCTATAGAGATAAGGTCCTGCTTCTTATATTTAATTGGCTTCATTATGAAAAATAGCAAATATTAATTATACTCACTCTTATAGAATATTGAATTTTCCAGACCTTCAGTATGTTGTTGTTCCAATGCATAAATGTGTTTGAATTAAAGTATAGCAATGTTATCCTGGTAACATACTAACACACTTTACCTTTTAGCTAAGATCACTCCTCTCCTTGATGCCCTGGCCCAATTTTCAAGCACTGCTCACTTGACCTACTGTGTGTAGCAATTACTTTAATCTGACACTGAAAAAAACCCCCAAAACACTTTACCTAGTGTGCTCAGTGTCATGAAATCTCCTTTCTTACTTACTCAATACCTGAGCAGTATTATAACATAATATGATTTAATTTTGGTACAGCTTTAGTGTGATGTTTAGTCCATGTAATAACATTTCCTTACTCAGTAAGAATGTACTGTGAGGGTACACAAGAGGAAATACATGGCTTTAATGCAGTATTGAGTGTGCATTCAGTGAAGGTACATAGAAGGCTGAAACAGCTAATGTGGAAATGATAAAAAAATTGAAGTGAGGGCCTGGAAAAGGATTTAGTTATTTGGAAGTACAGAAAGATATGTTTGGTTTATATGTGAGTGGGAATTTTTTGTTTGTTTGTTCTTTTGTTTTGGTTTTTTTCAATATTTATTTTTCTTGGAGGTGCTATGAAGAAAAATTTGTGAGTCTTAAATCTAGAAAGGTTCAGGTAAAAATGTGCCTAGGTACAACAGGCTGAAAGACAAGTGGTATGTCTTTGTTACCCCAGTTTTAAGAATGGAGCTATTAGAGAATTGTAAGGATGAAGCCAAGGGCAGAGAGTTAAAAGACTGAGTTCCCTTCTTGTCTCATGGAGTTGGGGATGATGACAGGTTGCTCACATGGTGAGATTTGTTGTTTTGGTGGTGGTTGGAGTAGGCTTGAGTCATCATAGAGATGATGGCTGGCTTTGAGTTTCTGTGAGGAGAAGCAGAGTGAATGGACAAAGAAAAGACCTGAAGAATAAGACCTATGGGGTCCTATGAACAGAGCAGAGGTGGACAATGCCAAGTTTCCAATTCAGAGTACACTGAAACACCCAGAGAAATGTGTCCAGATGGAGTCACAGAAACTGTGTGGGCAAGATGGCAAGGAAGTGCTGAAAGCTCATTTGTGCCCAAGGCAGCTGAAAGATCAGAGACAGTGAAGATGGATTAGGTTCAGAGCCTTGCCAGAAGAGACATTATTAATCTCTTATTGAGAGCGGTTTTGGTTAAACATTCCACAGAAGCCAGACCAGAACGATGCCTACAATGAAACTGAGGGAAAAGGTCTTTTGATGAAGATGCCTAAGACTGCATAAGGACCCCAGGCAGCCAGCAGAATCACTGACCCTTGGGGATCTTCAGTAGTCAGCTGGACAAGGATCTGAGCAACCTGATCTGACTGTGAAGTTAGCCCTACACTCAGCAAGTTGTGCTGGAGATCTCCAGAGATCAGTTCCAACCTGTATCACTCAACAGGTGGTCACATTAACTGACTGACCTTGAGGGTGGCAGCAGTTGGAGCAAAAAACACAGTGTTTTGTGGTGTTCTGCTAGATGAGAAAGACTACAGGTGTGAGACTTGTGCATATTAGGTTTCATTTTTTTGTGCTTGGTGAATGCCAACCCCTCAGATGGGTATAATTATTACTTTTATCTTAACCTTATGATTAAAGGGTGGGCTCAGTACAGCACACACTGTCTCACCTAAAAAATCCACTGCGCAGGCTCGAAGGGTAAAGACCTTTCCCAAATCTTCGTTCGCGAAGACTGGCCATGATGATGATGACCTTAACACCGAGAAGGCCCTTTACTTGATGTGTTAAGAACACATCTGTGTTCTGTCATCTGTAGTCTGAAGTGGAATGGTTAGGTGACTGGCTTAGGGTTTTTCACTTGCCTAAAGCATAGGGCATAAGTTTGCATTTAGGAAACGTTAGGATTTTGTTGTCTGTAAACAACTGTATGATGTTCTTCTTTGGACTAGGTTCTCTAGATGACCTTTGCCAGTGTGAATTCAGAGCTAAAAGAAAAACTTAGGGCTTTCCTCCCTATAGAAAAGGACTCTCATATTGGTAGATGATCCTTAAACTTAAGATCTTATTGATTGCTTCTATACCAACCTACAGAGTTTTGTGCTAATGTTTGAATTCTGAGAGCAACATTTATCATAACTGCCTTTAAAAATCTATTTACATTGCTTATTAACAAACTGATATTTTTCCCTGTCCTGTTGAATAACATTCAGTCATTTAACCCATGTATCTTCATAATAAAGCTTTACCCCTTGTATATTTGGGGCTATATAGTATAAAGGAAGTTTGAAGATGGAACACACCTATACATTGGAACATTTCTTCCTTTCATCCAGGTGCTCGTGATGTCTTTCAGTAATTAGAAAATGGGGAATAAATGTGCTTACATAATATTTAAAGCTCCTTGAGATTTGCAGTGGAAAAGGACTGTGTAAATGCTAAACATTTTACTATTTTGCTGTTTTGTTTCTTATTTTTGGTGTGGGGTAGAGAGTACTGTGTAAATGCGTAAGTACTTGCACACATGCGCCATGTGTTTTCGAACCAGGAACATGCATATCTGGAAAACCTTCTAGTTTCATATTTTACCCTCATAAAATGTTTTTTAAAACAGCAGCTTGTATTATTTAACTGTGCTGCAAAAATACAGATTGTGGATTAGTATTTTTGGACAAATGGGTACATCCTCAGGGAAGATACAGTGGAATCTGCATTACAATCTAAAGTAAGTTTTCCTCCTAGTCCTTAATCCTGATCTCCATCCTCCAACCCCATGAAATGCAAGCACTTCTAAACAAGGTCAGTGGCTTTTATACTGCAGTTCTTCATGTGCAGCTTGTAGTCTGTGTATCTAGCTTCTGGATTTTTTTTTTTATTATTATGTTACTATGAGCTTTAGTGCTGTATTTCTTTAGGCTCCAACAATGCAACAAATATTTCCCTTCTGGACTCTGGTTGACTTTGTCTAGTACACTGCCACGCACAAGTGGTTTGTCTTGGTGTTCCTGTCTGATCTGCACACCTACAGAGTGTAATTCACGTTGAAGTGCAGGAAGGACCTATCCAGTTGTTGTCCACTGGTCTCCTTTTCTCCTCAGAACCTTTTCTTATCTGCTAGAGGCTTATCAGTGTCTCCATGTGTTAAAAGTACATATGACTGAAGATGAATCAGTATAATGATGGTAGTATGATTTCATCATTTGTTTACTGGTAAATGTCTCTTGTAAGTAATGACACTCTGTTCAGTTTGAAGAACAGTCTCTATCTCGAAACTACAGCAAGCCTATGGAGGATTAGTTTTGGCTGCCAACAAGAAGAATGCTTAAAATGCTAAAGGGTTAACCTTAAATGCTAATCTGGTTCTCATTCCTTGAAAACTGTCACTAGTCCTGTCAAAAACTTAAACTCCCAAATCTGACAATGTGCAACTGCTGAGGACAAAGAGTCTTGTTTCCTTATTATGAAGTCAAAGTGAGTCTCAATTGTTTAAGGTGAAGAGGTTTTACTGAGTCATGGAAGACTCTTAATATTTTGCACAATCCAAACAGTAACTTTTAATGAGAAATGTCGTCAATGAAGGGCGTAAGGCAGCAGAAAGGCCCTAGGGGTGGAGGGTTGCCTAGTTTATGTAAAACATAAATTCATCACTAAAATTTTCATTTAAGAATTTTTTAGTTCTTCCTAAGCCCATATACAAGAAAGAGGAAATGCTTTGTTTCTGTCTTATTTGTGAATGTATCCAGAACAGTACGTAGGAGTTGGATCTGACTAATAGTTTCTTTCTTCTTGCTATTAGTAGTAGTTTTCAGAACTTCAGCATCAGTGTTTCATAACGTCTAAGTTTTTTTTATTTTGATCACATAGTCACATATTATTCATGTACCTTCTTTGGCTTACATACATTCTATACTTTTGAAGGATATCTTTAGCATATACTGTACCCTTGCTCTTTGATAAAAGCAAGATACTTTTTTGACTAATTGAAGTTCGGGATTTTGCTTTGAATCTGAAATACTGTTAAGAATACTATATATCCATCACACATCCAATAGAGAATATTGCTTCTGGCTGAAAACAAAAAGTAAATTCATTGATGAATACTTACTGCTTTTCTGCCTTTTTTTTTGGGGAATTGAATTGAATTGGGAGTAAACAAAGATTCATTTGTCATTGATTTATGTATGAAACTTTTGGTAGAGTTCTATTTGTTCCTAATCCAAATGCAAAATTCACGTCCTGAGAAAATTTAAAATTGGACTAAGGTTTTTGAAATGGAAGAAAAGGTCACTTTTCTGTGTCAGGCAGGTTAATGTAGAAAGAACTGTGCCTTAACTTGCTGAGTGTTTTTTTGGTTTTGGAGTTTTTTGTTGGTTTTTTTGTTTTTTTTTAGTTATGGCAGGCAATTGCATGGAGATCTTGATGGCGACATTACTTGGCAAACATTTTGGAATCAGCTCAACATGTGACATCACACCCCCTTAAGCTTTTCCACATAAAATACGTTCTCCAAAAAAAAAAGATTACGAAAATTGAGACTTAATCTGAAATCTATTATTACATCCTCTAAGGTCTCATTAGACACCTCAGTACTCCTCCCTCTTCCCACCATTTTCCAGGCAGCTAGACTAAATGTTGTAGATGATAGTGGTAAATGTTTTATAATCTTCTTGGGGAAGGGGAAGGGGAGTGGAGGGGGAGGGAAGGTTATGGAGAAGGGGCAGGGAAGAGAGTTTTAATCCCATGCCTATCCTGTTTAAAAATAAATAAATAAATTGCAACGACTCTGGTGCTTAGTCTTTTCTTCTGTGCAGTTTTTCACACAGTGTGAGCACATGCATCTGATGTAACATTTTCCCACTTTTAGCAGCTGTTTAGCTCTAAGAGGTGAGTGTCTGAGATTTTGAGAAGAGAGCAGAGAGGAACACTTCCATTGATCTCAGGCTTTGGTTCCTGATACTATGATGTTTCACAAGAACAGTTCACAGTATGTGCTCTTCTCTGCGTGCTTGTGCTTGCCTGCATCTGTGTACATTTTTTCTGGGAAACAAAGGGTTTTTCTCCCCAGCCTCTGTAGTTTCAAGCCATAAATATGGCTGGGTACTTGGTGGGAAGCATATGTGCTGTCTTTGATAGACGTGCAGGAGAGAGGTGTAGTGCAGAGTGCGAACATTGCCAAAATGCGTAGAACATGATGTTACACAGGCGAAGCAAAGGAAGAATTATCTATGCATAATGTGAGTTTAGAATAGGCTTGACATTCTCACACCCAAACATTTCCATCTGTTCCTAAGCGAAAGGAAACTGAGACAATATTCTCCTATCTTCTGGACTAGCTATCCAGGGAATAGGAAATGTTCTTTGATATTTTTTTCCTTAGGATGTGTTCAGTTTTACTGCAGATTCAGAAAAGCCACAGGATAAAGTTGCTTTTTTTAAAGACAGTAAATGATATTAAATTGTTAAATTCTTCTGAGAATTGGTATTGATATTGTAAGACTGTGCTTAAACAAGCTGTGATGCTTTTAGGTTACACTTTATAATAAAGTTGGATTTATGGGGTTTACGCTAATCCTGATATGAGAACTTTGTAATTCTTATTTTCAAAGCTTTCCGTAAAGTATCCTCTACTTTTGCTTCCTCTCTCTGTCTGACAAACACCTACTTTTCCTCATGTCTTTTTCTTCTGCCATCAAAGGCTGCCTGCCTGATTTCTGTTATTCTGTTACTTACATACTGTAGTGTATACCGAGCATCTAAAACACACTGAAAGGTTCACCCGTGTCTTGTTGTTGTAACTTTATACATTTGCATGTCTCCCTGTATTCTCTGCAGTGTAACATCCATGTCATCCTGCAAAAGTGCTGAAGAATCTGCCAACTGTTTATCCTACCTCACCTGCTCATGGAGATGTAGGCATTATTATTATTTAAAAGTATTAGTCATGTTTTCACAGCTGAACTCTCAAAAGATAACTCCGCAAATATTTCTGATTTTTAGTGGGTGCAGGGTAAGAAAGCAGACAGATCCTTAGATGTAATATTAAATTGTACATACTTCTTAGTATTGTGGCAAGAGGTAGCCTTACCTTTCACATTCTTGTTCCAGCAAGTTTGTAAACTCATCGCTTTTTTCCATGTATTTGCTGTGCTTCCTCTTCTCCTCCTCTAGTTCATACAGAGTCTGTCTGTGTGATTTTTCTACCATTACAAGTTGATCCAGCATTCGTCTGTGAGTTTCTTTCTGTTTCTCTACAACTTTATCAAGCTACAAAAAAAGCAAAAACTCCTGAAATATTTTGAAACTTTTGCTTTGCTTCATTATTGAGAAATTTTAAGAGTGGCATAATAATAAAAACTGCACTTATAGCCTAATGGCCAGGTCTTTTGGTATCTGTTTGGAAAGGTTTATTTAATTCTGCCAGTCAAATTCTGACAAATTTGAAAAATAAGGTACTGTTTTGCAGGACCCTCAGTTGCCTTCTTTTCCTCCTCCTGCCATGACTGTTCCTCAACAGCTACTAATTAACAGTTACTGTTCCCAGGGCTGTGCTTTTCTCATTGATCATTGTGGTAGAGAAACCAGATGTCTTGGCAGAAGTAGCCTCGTCCACTGCTTCACACAGTGGATGACTGGCTTTGGTTGAATAGAAATAGCTGCCTCACTTGTAGCTGCAGAGGAAATAAGAGCATTAAATTGTTTTTGTGAGGGTAGGCAGGTACATCAAAAAGCTGTTTTCTGGTTTGACAGTAAATGCATGGTAGTGCCAAGAGTGGAAAACAATCCTGTCTCTTGTGCTTACTCTGAGCATGGCTCTGGGTTTCTGGAATAAGTAAGTGCTAAATTTTTTAATAGTTAGAAGTATTTCTTTTAACAGCGTCATTTCCTGTTTTGTTCCTCAAATTGCACATGTTGTTGAGATCTTCGTCTTACAGATGGCGCCTTTATAGCACACTTTGAACATCAAATTCCCTCCCCTTCCTCAAGGATTTCTGCTTGACTTCTAATCATAGATTCATTAAGGTTGGAAAAGACCTCCAAGGTCATCCAGTCCAGCTTTTAACTGAAGACCACCATGCCAACTAAACCACAGCACTAAGTGCCACATGAAGTCATTTCTTGAACACTTTCAGGGATGGCAACTCCACCACCTCCCTGGGCATCCCATTCCAATGCTTGACCACCCTTTCAGTGGAAAATTTTCAATTTTTCTAAACATTGTTATATAGCAATACTTTAAGTCAAACAATGTATTTTAGGTTTTGGTAATTGGTTTTAGTTTTTCTGAACCACACAGTTGTTGGCATAACTGTTTGCTGGACCTATGCTGTTAAACTATTAAATAATATCCTCAAATTTAGAGATAATTCTGGGGATTCTGTTATAATTTTGAATTCAGAATGTGACTGACTTATGCAAGTGTGCATATGAAACCATAAGTGGTTTTCCTCTTTAGACATTACTGATGTAGCTGAAGTTTCGGGGAGGATCACTGGAGGCCAACTAAAGACCTGGGAAGAGTCTGTATTTGTGAGCAACTTTTTTCCCTGCTTGTTCACCTTTGGAGACTCCTTCACCAGGTCATAGGAATCCTTGTAACCTTTTTGGAAAAGAGAAATTTTCAGCTCACAGCCCAATGCCTTCTTTTAACTATAGTCTATTCTAGTAGGTCAATCTGATTGTAGTGCTTCACTCTATTAATAGGAAAGAATTCCCAAACGGGCAGTGTGGGAAGCAAAGCTGGTTCTGGTTCTCTGATGTTTCTCCCGCAAGGAATTCCATGTGCTACAAGAAGCACTGGATCTTCAGATTCTTAGGACCACTGCTTATTTTGGACAATTTAATTCCAAGTAGTATGATTAATTATCTTTTCCTCATGTTTATTCACAGTTTGGCCAGTAGAAATGATGACAGGAAGAGTTGGAATGCCTGAACATGAGTTCCTCGAATAAGTGAGGATATCATCAATTTCTGTGTAGACTTCCAAGTCTCCCCCTGCTTATCTCAGCTTTTTTTTTAAAGCTATATATATTCTCTTATGTTTCTCCTAAATAATTGTTAACTTTTTTTGACACTGCTATGAAAAGAAAAAAGAGCTGCTGACAAGACTTTGAAAATAGTTTGAGTCCAGAATATTCTAACAAAAATGTGGACCATTTTGAAAATTTCCTGCACTTTCAACTTATGACATTGAGAGAGAGTCTTTTCTGTTGTAACATAGCTGAGCTAATTTCATGCCTGATCAAGAAATACACAAATTTGTTGTTTTGGCTGGTTTGTGGTGCTCTTACAACAGATCATTTAGGTTTTTTTCATCTTGCTCACTAATAATTTGTACACTTTATAGCAGCAGCTTTCTGGAATCATGATCCTGAAGCAGGACCTCTCCTGGAAGAACATTTCTTACCTAAACCCTTGCATGTGCAAACTTTCTCAGTAAGCAAGTGTCACCTTATACAGTAATCTTCTGGCTGTGTTTTCAGTATCTTTTACAGAGGTTGATCTGCATTGCCTTAAAAGGTCAGGTTGAAGAAAACTGTCCATTTTAATTTCTTCACACTCTCCCTTATTTTAGCATAAGTGGAAATTTCACAAATTGAAACTTTTGTTCAGCTACTAATTTACCAGAAAGAGGTTTAATTGACCTTTCCCCCCTCCCCTCCCCGCCCAAGATTTTGGAGGGATTTTTTGGAACAACTATTGTAGATGCACGAAGCACCCGTCACCTGAGTTTCTGATCCTTATCTTTTTAAAGATCCTGCTGTCAGGTGAATTTACACTGTTCTCAGAAAGCAAACCTGCCTCCTGTTTTTTGATAAAGTTCTGATGCAGTGCTGCTTGCAACTGTGGCCCTGTCTTGCTTAAATTGACATGAGCTGGGCATCAGCTTTGCATGAGTGCTTGCTGGTCACAGCCCTCAGTGTGAGGTCAGATTGGAAGAAGGCAAAGGCTTGAACTTCCAACTGCTTTTGGCAGGCAGTCTGCATGAATGGGGTTAAAAAGTAGAGATAAGCATTAGTGTGGATTGGAGCACCACGTCCAAAGTAGTCCAAAGTACGTGTAGTAATCAAAGGGGATGTGTAAATTGCTATCATAAGAAAACTGAAATTTGTGGCTACAAGCTGATCATAAATCAAATGAGCCTGGTTCTGAACATGTAAATGCTTGATGGGGATGGGGGTTAGTCATCAACCAAGCAACAGTAACCAAGTATAAAATAATTCTACTTCTGCACTGTTGGGTGTAAAGGATGTGGGACTTGCCAGGAGGGTTTTATAGGTTCAGTATATTTTGTTAACTCTGGAGTATTTGTTGAATGGCTACGAGAGGTTAAGTGAAGCAGTAATCCAAGCAGCATGTATGCAAGAAGTAACTCCAGGTTTTTGTTTTGCAGCTCTCAGTGAGTGATGCCAGTGCCTTTCACTTCACAGTAGTGCTTTTGTCAGTGTTGAGATTACAACCGGTTTGGATTACAAACTGGTTTTTGGGATGGGTGAGGTGTGTATTCAAGGCAGGGAAGTGGAACGAGGAATTTTAAACTGGGAAAAAGAACAGTAGTGTCCTGGGGAGACCTGCTTATATTAAAGGGTAAGAGAGAAAAGTAAATAAGCTGCTGCATTAAAGCAGTTTGCATGTTGCAGTTTTCTCCTGTTGCTCAAATTAAGAGATGCATTTAGGTTCCTTTTCCAGCATGCTGCCAAATGAGTTCTACCATGGGTGTTTGGCTGTTGTGGATGGGAACAAGGTGGAGAGTGTGAGCTTGTGATTCCATTTGGGAGAGATGGAAAGAAGTGCTGGGACTGTCTCCTGGTACAGGTGGGTTATAGAGAAGAGAATTGGAGAGACTGCAGATCCTACATCACAATTAATGCAGACACTTGAGATCTGCATATAAGATGTGTAACGGGTATGGGCACTTGGCCTTGTGACACCTGTGTGTGATCCTGTGCAGCAGCTCTCCCTCCCTGCAGCACCAAGCAGAGCCTGGTACTGGGTTGCTGCAGTTCTGTGTGGTTTGTTGGGAAACTCTGTTGCATTCCTCTACAGAATAAGGGCACCTTCCTGGGGAGCAGATTTGACTCTTGCATTTTCCCTGTGGGATCTTGTGGCTGACTCCCATGTATCCAGCAGGGAAGAGAGAGAAGTTGTGTGAACCCCTGCTAGTGTGAGATCCTCACACAGAAGCATCTCCAAGAGCCTGGAGTTCTCAATTACTCAGGCCAAATGCTAAATCTGTCTGTGCAGAAATATCCATTTATATGAACACACACAAGATTACTCAGGCTACACCAGTTCTTAGCTAAAAACCACAGAGGACTAATAAGCAGCAGTATAAATGTCTTCTGTTGAAAATTAAAGTGATAAAATCTTAATTAAGTGATTTGTTGTTTTGTTCTTGCTAACCATATGGGCTTTTCGCTAGAATTAATACTTGAACATGCTGTACAATACAATGGAAAATAAGAGGCATAGCCTTACGTAACTGTGAATAGTTCAGCAAGCTAAAAATTCACACAAATTTAATAGTTTAAATACATTTTGCCACCAACTCGTGTCTGAAGTCAAACTAGGGTGGTGTATCTCAAAGCCATTGCATTGGAACTGAACTCTTCATCTTTCTCTTTTTAGACTGTTTTGTAGTGTTACATTTCTTTATCCAAAGTTCAGGGTAATAATATTCTCATGGTCATTGTTTGTTGGTGTATAACCCTGAGCTTGGGATTACCAGAGACTATGGGAGCACTTGCCTTTTTCAACCCTAGGTGAGCCAAATTTCCATGCAGATATGTTGGTCTTCTTTTCCCAAATGCTGCATTGTCAACAGGCTCTTCCTATGACTAAATTATTGGTATTCTACAGCTGTCATCCTTGGAAAGTTTTGACCAACACTTAGATGATGTTGTGAGGATACAGTCAGATATACTTTGTTAGAAGGCTGATGAGGGTGCATCTTTCCCCAAGTAGATTGGCCTTTAAAAATGGATTATGTTTTTAATTATTCTTAATGGATGCAGAATATAGGCTTTCATCTAATTTCGCTGCTTTTAAGGAGATCTCCAAGTCATAGGAGTTATTGTTCATCCCATTTCAAATAGTGAAGCACCCAGTTTTTTTATCTTTTGACTGCATTATTGGATGCTGGGGAGAGTTAGAAACCAGAATCTGCTTTCTAATTCTGTGAAGATTTGAGACATGGGAAAAAGACACCATAAATTCTGCAGTATCTATTTCTTTATCTCTTTTTTCCTACATTACCTTCTCTGGTATTTTTTTGATTCTTTAGGAAAAAAAAACCTGGTTATTTTTGAGTGTGGGAAAATGATTCTTATATTTTTATTCTGTATTTACTAGAACGTTGAATACTCTTTATTTTCTATTCAAGAGAAGTGGCAGTTGATCTGAAGACAGATCTTTTTGTGAATAACTGGCTCCGTTATTTGAACCGTGCAAAGTTGGAAAACCTTTTCAGGGCTTTGAGTCAGAAGCAAAAACGAAATGAAAGCCTGTTTTCTGTTATGCCCCTCAAGTGTGAGGAAGAAGAGTAATCTTATCTGATAGAAAGAAATAGCTGTAGAGCAAGTTTGACTGAAAAAGCCCTCAGTTTTTTAAAAAAAATTTAAAAACTCTCCTCGTAGGAAGGGAAGACATGATTTTAGTCTGTCACACTCCTCGTACGTTTTGCAAAGGAAGATGTATTACTGCTGTTTTCTAATTTGCTACATTTCTTCACCTATGAATCCTGTTCCCAATGAGTGCAGTCACCAAATTTTCCCACTACATTCTTAACCAAATTTACCAAGAAACTTAAAGATTAGAATATATGAGAGAGTTGTGAGAGAATGTTAAAGAACTGGAAATCCTGCAGTTGCCTTCTGAAATTCATTGTATTTTCACTTGATTTATGGGAAGATACTCTGTGTTCAGGGCTACCAGACTAAACTGTCAAGAGTGAGATGCACAGGCAGAAACAAAGGTGTGGCAAAGGGGGAATTTAAATGGTCTGTTCCCAGACTTTGTGGCTGGTTTCATCTCTCCTTTGATTTTCATATATGTTTTAAAAATACAAAAAAACCCTTAAATGTATTTCTGACATAATTTAGGGGGATTTTGAAATTGAAATTGTGGAATGCCTACCTACTACAGCATCCTTGGTTTATCAAGACCAAGGAGTGGCAGTGGTCCTTCTAGCCTTTCACGTGCTCTCAGGATATTTACCTTTACCTTCTGAAACTGCCAAATCCAATGGTGTTAGAAATTCTTTTTCTGCCATTAAGTGTAAGAAGGAACAAGTGTGTATAAACTTTACATGTAAAGTAACAGACTGAGCTTGTGTTTTCAAACTTCTTTGGACTTCTCCTCAAATTATTTCCATTTGTGCTCAAAGTTTCTGTGACATAATGCTGCAATGTTGTAAAATAAATTAACCTTCACACTTGAACTTTATCTGTTTCAGATTATATCCAGAGATTTTAACCTTTGAGCTTCTGAATGAGTGTTGACCTTTTGCCTCCTATAATTTTCCTGAAATGATCTCTGTATCCTTAGGTACATTTCTGGTCAGAAAATTTGAACAACCTTTGGTAGGAGAATTTTATTCGTAGTTTCTGCTTTTGTTTTATGATGTTTATTTATACTGAGCAGCATATTAAAAAATGTTTATGTGAATTGGAGGCAATTACCTGGGATAAAAAAACATATTCTAATATGAAGGGGTTTTAATATCCAGTGATTTGCATTGCAGGGCAGAAATTAATCAGATAACATTGTTCAGAAAGTATGAGGGCTGCTGCAGCAGTGTAATTAAACTAAAGGTTACTTAGGTGTAATGTGAGAATAATAGATTCCTGCCTGGATGAAGTTTCTAATGCCAGCTCATTATAGCAACTACTCAGACCTAGCAGGTATAGCTGTAACTTCCCCCCAAATTAGTGGGAGTTGGGATATGCAAAGGTTGGCAACTGTGTCATTGCTTCGGAATGGGCCCTTACTGACAGTGGCCTTCATGGAACAAAGGGGGATTGGGGAAGCTTCTGTTTGTATGGGCTGTGAATATGGATAACAGAAAGGGGGGGGAGAAGATGGTTTCAGGAATAGAAGGGTAATTACCAGAGTTTGAATTAGACAAAATCATGTCTCTCAATGTGTAAAGCCACCAGCCTGCAGTACAAGTGAGGATCATTAGATTTGGGTCCCAACTGGACCCTGGACTTTGTTTTGCTGTCACTTACACTCGTTTTAGATTCTAGATTTAGAGCTCATTTGCTTTCTTCCTCAGAAGTGGGTGAGATATTTTCTGTTGAATTTAGTGGGAACTCCGGTTAAATATCAATTACTTGTTCTTACCTCTCCCATAGGCTTTTCATAGATATCTTCTTGCCATTGCTCAGCCTTTGTTTGAATAGCATCTCGCTGGAGTGCCTCTAACACCTTCTTGGGAGTAACAAAGCCGTATTGTGCTTCAAGCAAAGCCAAGTCAATTTTTTCAGCCTTAAGTACTCCTATAACTTCATCTTGGGCCTGCAGAAACACAAAGCAAGGCTTTGTCTTGTTAAAATGTATAAATGTCTTTATAGATTAACTCTTTGCTTTTGATTTTAAGAAAACTGAAAAACATTGTAAATATTCCTGTGTATGTAAAATGACCCAAAATAGTAACGTGAAGACATTTGAAAAGCATAAGGGGAAGTATCGATCTTTGTATTTCGCTGGTTCAGTATAGACTCCAAAATCTTCAGAACTTTCATCAAAAACCTAAGTACTTTGTTAGTGATGACATTGTGTTGCTGTTACTGGACCAGTGTGTAGCATTCATAAAACAAAATTTCAGGGCAAAGTTTGACTTGTAGTATTAGAAATTGACTTTAAATTGTTAGTGCAAAATGACAGAATGCTTCTTGAAGCCTGAAAGTGTTATACATTCTGTATGTTTTGGGTGCAGATGGCTTCTGTTCTTTAACCCCCTTACAGATGTTTCCATGTCTGTTCTTTTTACCCCACCCTGCCTCCTCTGGTGGTGGAGGTTGCCCCCTGCCTCTGTTGCATTGACTGACATAACTGCATGAACTGTCTCAAACATCCATTGTCTGCAATGATCTCAGAAGAAAGTATGTGCTAATCCTAGAGGGGTAGAATAGGAAGGAAGGAAACCAGAAAGATGGATGTATCAGGAAAGGATAACACTTTCACTCTGACTCCTTTTGGCTGGAAGACTTCTGTATCCCTATTTATGACTGTTTAAACAAATTTAAAATACAAAATACTCTATTTCTAATTCTTAGCATTGTGAGAAAAAAGTAGAGGAGTGATCTTTGTGCATCTTAAATGTTCTGGAATTTGGAAAGTAATGGCATCTAACTTAAAAATATAATTATAGTTGGATTGACAGCTGATCTTCAGAGATTTAACTTGGCATTACAGGAGGTGGAAAATTAGGAATAAAAAGTGACTTCTTACCTTTTTCATTCATATGCTTCGTTTTGAATTTCAGACATGATTTAAAGTGTTCATGTTAGACTCATTGTTTTCTAGTTTCTCATTTCACTGTATTCCAGTTTTAAATCTTAAGAATTGAAGTGTGTGTGTATTTATATATTTATATATTTATATTACACAAGTGTAATGAAGAATGTGCGTGTAATATAAATAAATATATTTTTATATATTTAAAAAAACTCTCTTACTGAGAGGAAGAGAGAACTGTTCTGGAGGAGTGTGTGACATCTGAATTTTAATCTAAATTAAGAAAGGCCAAGTAAGCAGGAGAGAAATATTTTGCAAACATGGAAGTTGTTCTGTTTGCATAATGGAACAATCTGTAGAAGTTTGCCTTGGACCTCCCCTCAGAGATTGGTACATCTATTAAATATTTATATTTCATGTGTGTTCTGTTAAGCATGTATGTGTTATTACATAAACATATACACATATGTTAAGAATAGAACTACCCAGGCACTGTTTAGGTAATAAACTCTGAAACCATGTGCTGCACCCATTTATACCACTTTGGCCAGTTTGCTTTTTCCTCTGCCTGTGAACAGTTTTAAAGTGGCTTTCATTACTTCTGTGCAATAAGCCTGTCACAGAAATATTTTACTTGCTCACTGGAAATCTGGTTCCCACTTCCTGCAATTACGTTTGACCAGGTTAGGCATCATTTACCACTTGACAGCTGGTTCCTTTTCTAGGTAGGAAAATGCTCTCTCTTCAAAATCCAGTGTCTTGTGGGCTAAGTGGCATGCAACACTTATGCTTCATATTATGGGAAATAAAATGGCTATGTTTATTTTTCTAGCAAAAGATGTTAGAATACTGTTGAGCAAGTTACTTCTTTCAGTCTGGCACATACTGATTCATAGGGAGTAATGCTCATGACTTCACAGGAGAGGGGGGATAAGAAATAATTTAGTAAAAGATCTTAAAGGTCTGTAATATGTTCTTCATATCAGTTTTACAGCGACAAACATTTTGTATTCAAAATATTTAAAATGGGGCAGCACAACTGGGAAGTTTGGCGAGTTCTTGGCTTTGAGAAGTTACGTGGGGTATAAAGATCACATTTCCCATAATTTTAGGGGGGTTTTGTACTTTGCAGTTCATATTTGTCCTGAATCAAATTAGGTCAGGTGTTTCCTTGACATAAAAGCAGTTTGGGCTTTGTGGTGGATGGGGGAATGGGGGGCTGGGGATATCTTTTAATTCGAAATGTAAAATAGGACAATACATTACCTGTAATTCACCCTCTAGGACACTAAGAAGAAATAGCAAGTCATCGCGAGAGAGATCTTCCCTTTTCTTGAAAGAACTTCTTTGTTTTTTCTCTGCCTTAGGGCTTCTTAGGATTGTACTGGCTTGGGCTCCCTCGTCCTTCTCTTTCTGCCACCTTTGCACATTTGCTCTCCCACTGCAACCAGCCTCTTCCTTAGGGTGATCTTTTGGCCGTGACTGGCTCAGCTTTGGTCTGGTTGGGCTTTCGGTGCTGTTGCTTCTGGAATGCATGGTTTATATCTCTGAAGTTGGAGGAAGTTGGGGAAAAAAGTAATTACTTTAACTAACAGAGATTATAAAATTATTACTGTAGGTGATGGTGGGTGTTGGTCCCTCCAGAATAGTAATTTTCCCTCCCACACAGGCCTGTTTGTCATTCGACAAAAGCTGACAACCTTGTGTAAACCAACAGGACTGGGCTGTGATCCTTACTGGGTGTCTGTAGTGAAGCGAGTCTTTGCTGGTCTTACACCTTGTAACAATTCCCTCCTCAGTATTTGCAAAGGCAGCATCTTTAGCAGCAGTGACAGGCACATCACCACACACCACAGTTCCCATTTGAGAGACAAGACCTACCTCACTTTTCAGGTAAATACTTCTTATGATGAGGCAAATTTAGATTTAGAAGGTTTTCACTAGGAAGATCTTTCTGTTCCTATTTAGTAGTGTCTGAGCCTTTACTGTATTCTATTTTGCCTTGTCTTTCCAAGGGAGAGCACAAAAGTGGTCTTCCACTACTCTGAGTTATGTGGTTGCATTATCCATGTTTGGCAAAATGTAGGGGTTAGCAAGTACATCCAAACTGCAAGGAGTGAGCAACACTGGAAATGCCCCCTCCACAACACCACCACTACTACCTCCAAAACCAAACCAACTTGCCATTCATGACTTTTCCACCTCTGAAAACCATGTAGTATAAAACCTTACTACTTCTTAGGTGCTGGAGTCCAGCACTCTAGAGGTGTTAGTACCTGGTAAAAGAGAGACTTATCCTAACTAGACCCCTTTGAAGTGCCACTGTTAAGGAAACATACTCTAATGCCTTTGCAGATAAATGACTAACACTGTGTAAATATTGATTAACCTCAGGAACTCTGTTTTGGTTATCACCACTCAGATTAAGGTATGAATGGATTATAGTGCACCTCTATTGGAAAACTGTGGTCATGGATACCATCTACCAAACAAAAGCCTGATCGTGTGATTCGAAGGTAATATTAAACATGTTCCAAATAGAAATAAGGCACAAATCTTCTTATTAAACTGTAAAACTAATTGCTGCAAGGTCCAGAAAATGATTGTGGCCTATGATAGGTAGGAGATGACTGTGCAGCTGCTTTTTGGCCCAACAAATCTGTGACTGATAAAGTTCTTTCCAAGCGTCCTCCCCCACTCCCTTCTACCAGATTCTGACTCTAAATCCTAAACTCTGTGATTGCACTCCTTAACTGTGGTAATTTTCCACTGAACGCTACGAACACTTCCTTTTGTTGTTTTTCTGCAAGAACAGAGGAGGTGGAAGAAGCTTTTGGTTTCTAATGGATGATGACTGAGAGTGGGGAGAATTTGTCAAAAATTTTACAAAAAAAGCAAGTGACATTTCCTGTAGTGCTGATGTCCCTTTTAGTCTGATTTGAAGCACTCATAATAGCTGGTGTTCAGTAAGAAAAACTTGATTTTCCAGGTGTCAAAAAAGTAAGGTTTGTCAGATTTGCATGGCAATGTGCAATGGAACCTGTTTTGTGAGGCATCAACAGTGTCATACTATGATGGGATCTTGCTATAGTGCATCGAGGAAACGTCGAGTTGTTCATAGCAGGATGGCAGTGATGTTAGCTGGTGATGATTAGTTTAAGTTAGTGTTCATCCTGGTCTTTCAGTCAAATATAGTTTGACTTTGTTCACTGTGGTCTGCTTGTTAGGCTTACTCACCTTTTACACCTTGCTGATGGAGTAATATTACTTTGGAAGAAGACCACTGGTTTCCTTTGAGTGTAAGATGCTGAAAGCCTGCTTGGCTTTTGTGTACAGTTAAAGGCTTGTGTTTATAAGATGCAGGGATTTGTAAGCTAAATCAGGTAACCTGAATGTACTCAGACTTTGTCTGTGTGCTTTGTTGCCACAAGCACAGGACACTATGAAATGCATAAATAGTCCAAAAAGTCCTTGTGTTTTTCCATCATGGGTGCCAGTTGCAGCAGCAGTCTCAACTGGACATCAAATTACTGTCATAATTGTTGACAAGAAGTGTCAATATGACATTTCTTTGAAAGAAAGAAAGGAAAAAGAAAGCTGTATTTAAGGAAGACTTTTGTACCTTTTTGAATTGGCTGCACCTGGAAATCCTGAACTTGGAAGGACAGTAGTCTCAGCAATCCTGCCAAGAAGGACATCCTCCCTTGCATTTTCTCTTACACTGTGTGCATGCTGTTGGCTTCAAGACACCATGCCACACAGTTTTTCACAGCTGCAGAGGGATAACTGTGACTCCCTTTTAGGCTTGTCACACCTACTTCCTAATCAGGTAGATCAGTCCTTATTGCACTGGCAAAAGGCATTTGGTCCCTGTGAAACCAGCTGACTTGCCAGGTAGGTTACATTCCCATGGAGATGGTGTCTTTGCAGTCTCCTGGAGAGTGTTTTTCTTTTCTTGTTGAGAGTTCTTATGTACACTTTCACTGTCTTCTGTTCTGACATTCCCTAATGCCAATGCCTTCTATCGAATCTGCTGATGCAAATATTTATCAGATTTAGCAATTAACATGAATTATTAGAGGTTGAAGTGACAAAATAAATGTGTGCCTTAAGCACTTTTTTTATGGTACTTGAATGTAGCTGAAAGAGGCAGGAGCACTCTGGTAGTACTGGCCTGCTTTACTAACATATTCTTTTTCAGTTGATTTATTTAAGCCTTCTTATTACCCGCACATTGACAGGCATTATTATTTGTGGTGTTGTCTGTTTACATAAGAATGCTAGTACTAATGTGGTTGTCAAAGGAGGTAGGTGTGAGTAACAGAAGGGCAATTCCCAACTTCAGATTACCTCACAGTGTAGCTGCTGGTGTAGCAACCAAAGCAGGACCTCAGAAATGGACAAAAATAAACATTCCATCCACCTACCTTGAAACTTCTCACCACCCTCAAATTATCAGACTCCCTAAATGTGGCACCATCTAAGGGAGTAACCTTCGAAGTGCACCTGACATTCTGGACAGAATATCAGCTACTCTGTCATGCCCTTGCACCGTGGCAGAAAACAGAAAAAACATCCAGTCTAGTCCAGAGAATGCTGGCTTTCTGCAATGTTATTAAACCTTTGAATGACCGTAGTGAGACATTCAAGGTAGAAGTAGAGTCATTTGAAATTTTCCGCATGTGTATTTTGGTGTGTTGGGTTATTTTCTGTTTTGAGCAACTCCTTCCATGTTCTTGAATGTTAATGAAGAACAACTGGGTTTTTTTCCCCACAAAGTAAAAATGTTAATAAACTCATAAAGTCTGTGATTATCAGTTGTCTCATGGCACCCAAAATAGTGAGACCAGGCTCTCAAGATTAGACTAATGAGCATAAAATTTGCCTTTTTTGCGTATCTGGTTCAACCTATTTTCACATAGATTTTTATAATGATATACAAGAAAAAATATATATGCAAAAAAAAGAGGTAAGGAAGAAGTGTTTCTTCTTGTAATAGAGCTTGTAGTTCAGAGACGCTCTTTGATTTCTCCTGGAGGACTGACTCTTGCATCTTGTGGCAAACTTCTGTATAGAAACTTATTTAAGCCTTGTTACTCTGTACCACCAAGAAGGATGACGGTATGAGATGCCTTAGAAAACAGTAAACAACAACTGCTAAGAAAGATTTGATTGGGTGTGCATGCCTTGACTTGCACTTGTGATCTTTCATCTGTTTTGGGTCAATTACTAAACAGCAGGGATTGTAGATATGTGAACAGAAGAAAGAAGAATACTTGCCAGTGTTCTCATATGATACATTGTGAACCCTTGCTTGCATCAAAAATAAAAGAAGATTGAAAGAGACGATTCGGATCATGAACGTCTGCTGAAATCACAGACTACCATGCAGTGGGTACTTTATTAATAGAGATTAACTTTCCATAATTGTGCTAATTGAAGAGCACAGGTGTGTTCTGCACTTTTGGGCTTTACTTCACGTTATGAGGTGTCTGTTTTACTGAAGATTTTGCACTGATATCTTGCTTGAAGTCACAATGTGCGGGTGCCCAGACTCATCGGATTCCATGCAGCTTGGTAGGCTAGTTCCAGATTCAAAATGGAGTGAGGATGAGTTACCTTGTAACATTGTGGTAAATCGAATTATTGCAAGTGACACACTCAGCAAAGTTTGAATTCACAGTGTTCATGTTCTTGTTTGTTTTATAATTTGTTTTCTGTTCTGTTCTTTAAAAACCTTACTCATTTCTGAACATGCAGTCTTTCTGCGTATAAAGGAGAAATTGTCCTCTTCTTGGTGATGAACAAGTAATCTAAAGGGTCAAAGTATACTTTCCTTAAGAGACAGATGAATAAATGACCAAATGTTTCTATGATGTTAACGTGGTCTCCACCCCCTCGATTATATTCTGAAGGAGATGAAACTGCATTTGTCTCTTTGGCAGCAGTGAATAAGCAGGTGGTTCAGAAATCCCTGCACTTTTCTGGGAAAGACTGAAATACCCTTCAGAGATGACTTCATCATCGGGTTTTAAGAGACATCCCTTTTTCTCCCATTTATTTTCCCCTTTAGTGTTTTCTCTTTCTCGGTGATTTGACTTATGAGCTAACAAAATCCCTCACAGGACCAAATCTTCCCTTAATCCCAGGGTAAGGACCCTGAATTGTTAAGAACTTGATGTTTCTTCCAAAAATCCGTGACTAAGCAAGAAATCATGTCTTTCTGGTTTTTAACATCCCTTAAAGGGCAGTGCTTTTGATTTGCTGAAATTGATAGGACTCCTACCAACATAGTGACTTTTAAATGAGATGTGATTGCTCAGCATAGCAGTGTAATGGGAGAGCGCAAAGAACATGATGTCTTTTGGAAATGCCTATGTGTAGTTTGGGGCAAGAAAAAAGCTGGTCTCACCTTAATTGCTACAGGTCCACAGACTATTTTTTTTCCCTTCCCTTCCCTGTGTAGCAAAGCCTACTTTGAAGCATCGTGCTCATACCTCAGAAGAAATTAATCTCCTGTCCCTGTTCTTGTGTGGCTGTATGCCAGGTAGCGTCCAAGCATGGGAAGGCACTTTTGGCTGGGCCACATCGCATCCTCCACCAGAAAAAGAAGCAAGTTTGTCTTGTTCTTCTTCTGTAGTCCTGGTGTGGCCTGTGGGCTAGCAAATGAGCCGTGCTGAACTGTGGGAGAACATGAAGAATTCTTTTTATTAGTTGGAATCCCAGTATCTGTCCCTTTCACAGCATCACTGGTGCCTTCTGACAGAATGCCTTTAGGACTTTCATTCTTCCCCTAAGTGGAAATACATTTCTTTGTGGTCGATTTACACCACTTCACCACTTCCAAAGACAACAACCTTTCTTTTTGGGTAGACTACTTTAGTGTTTTCCTGGAAACTGTTTGCAGTGGCTTCTGTCCAGAGGGACGTTCTGTCGTACCATGACCAGCTGTAGTGCTTGGGCTGTGCTCTCATCCTCAGTAGACTGTGCTGGTTTGGTGCACAAGCTGCTCGGTAAGAAGAGACTCTAGTGGGTTCTTCACCCAGGGAATCTGGGATAACTGTGTGTTTCCATCCTGGCAGGGAAACTCTGCAAGATTAAGTTGGTTATCTGGGAAGACCATTGCAGGAGTGCTTACCTGTGTATCCTGATGAATCTGTTGGCGTGCAGAGTTGCAGGAAGTCAAGCAGGAGAAAGAAAATAAATTAGCAGTCTGTTTCCCCTCTCACAGGATCTTGTCAAATTTTGGTCTCTGAAGCCCTTGGGGATCCTGCAAGAACAGCAATTACTCAAATGGTGAGAAAATGTGGATTCAGCTGAGGATATGAACGCTCCCAGAGAGGAAAAGCAGAACTTGATGTCATTTTTGTGCTGGTCGTGGTTTATGTTCATCTGACCACAAGTCAGATTCCTCATCCCTTGGATACAGGGATCCTCTTCTGAGACAGAAAGATGTCTTTTGAACTGTGTTAGAGTTGTCCTGTTACTCTTCTCACAGTAAAGATACTGTGAAATTTCCACCATCTGTTGTTTTCTCTTCCCACTTCCAATCCTGTAGAGTTTTGCACATATGTAGTGATTGTGGTTAGGTGAAATCTTCCCAGGTCCATTTTGCAAATGTACAAGCTTACAGTCATCTTTAGAAGACTGAGTTTGTGTGGGAGATTTTGACCGGGTCCTTTTGAAGAATGTGTCACTTGTCTGTCATTTCATTATTGGTGCATGAACTTGTGATCTGGTCTTCATTCTTGTAATGTCTCTAACCACAGGTACATGTAGATATAGATATAGATGTAGATATTATACACACACACACATCACAGGATTTTGTGCCTGGAAGTAGAAAAAAGAACCTGTGCCATGTGGCCAGCTGTTGGTTTTGTGGCTCTGAGCTCAAGTTAAGCCCTTTCTGTTGATTAAGTGATCTCAGCCCACCTTCTGCTAAGTCTTAGGTTGTGTTTGTCCACATATTTGAGTTCATCCTGTGGCAGTTTAAAGGACTCGCATTCACAGTGCTCTGCATGAAAGCATAAGCTGCTTACCTTAAACATACTTGAAATTTTCACATTAGGAGTGTATTGTTGGGAATGTATACTTGTATTCAGAGCTGTCAAATCTTGTTCTAAGTGAGATTCTTCAGATGGTCCATAAAACCAAGCAGTATGGGTAATAGAGCTCTTTGTGTTGATCCATGAGAAAATCAAGAGTTTTGGCTCCTTGATGTGTCACACAGCATTTCTCTGGCAAAACTGGGTATTTGTTTTGAATTCTGAAATGAAGACCTGGATCTCACAAAGGTTCCAGCTCAGAAATCAGTACATGGACTGATTTTTTTCATTATCTCTGGTCATAATTTGGAACTTCTGCTAAACCCTTCTCCTCACTCCTCCACAGGAATTCAGCTTTTGTATTTTGTGGTCCAGCATTTTACTAAGTTGATGGTAGTCCTGGAAAATTATAGTGTATTTATTACATTATAGGTATATAGTTTCTGTAGTTAGACACAGTAGATTGGTTTGAGGTGATTTGTCTTCTCAGTGAGGCACTACAGAGGCCACAATGTGAAGCCAAGGGCTTAGCTGTAGTGGGAAAATGAAGTTGTATGTGCACCGTAGCTTCAATGTGCTGCTGCAGTGTGACAACACTAGTGTAATCCCATGTCTTCATGGTTTCAAAAGGTTAAGGAGGAATAAAAATTAAAAGAGGTAGAACGTCTTTAACTTTCCACTGCTGGGAATAGAGGGTTGATATTAGTATGGGGAACTTTTTTTTTTTTTCTGTCTGCTTCCTTGGATTTAGGTTTGGGTTTTCTTTCTTTTGGAAGTAAAGTGTTTCATACTTGTTTTGTAATTAGACACTAACATAAAAGGCAAAAGAAATTTACTCAGTCCAGTGCAATTTTTACATCTCTGACTTTAGAGTGATTAGCTTTTCCTGCACATATATAGTTGCACATACCAGCACCACTTCAGTGGCCACTGTGTTTACTGTAGTATGGTCCTACCTTTCTGATGGAAGGTAAATTTTTTCTGGCAAAGTGCTTGTGACAGTCATCTTCCGTGCCCTTAAACATGCTGGTAATGTGGTATAAGGTCACTTTGAAAAGCAGCCTATAATCACAATTGTCTAAAAAGAATTTAATTGAAGAAATACAGTGTTATGACGTTATTAGCTATAATAGCTGTGGGCAAAAGGAAAGGAAGAGACAAATGGTATTTCTTGTATTTCGGTGTGTGTATGTGTCACTGTACACACACATCCAATGTTTTAAATAATGTATTTGTGTACCAAGTGTGTATATGTGTAATGCTCTTGTGCTTGATGCTCACAATTATGAAATAAGTGTTCCTTTATAAGCTTTCATCAAAAGAGCAGTAGAAGTACACGAAGTTTTGAAGTATCTTGGTTTTGTTTTCAATGAAAAATCTATGCAAGGATTATCTAATATATATTATCTAGTATAAGTTAATTTGTTACTCCACAGTAATTGGTCTGGGTATCTGAGATCCAAACTTCTTAACCCTTGCAGCCATCTCCATTTCCAATTTAGTCTTTTTTTTTTTTTTGGTGAGTCATGAAATAGGCAGCAGAGACCACAGCAAGGGCTACCGAGTAAAACTGAACACCTTCAAAGTGCAGATGTATTCATTTTCTTCAAGGGTATTTTTGACAAGTGTGGATTTGTAGAGAGATTTGTGTGGGAGTGATCAACTCAGCGTTGCTTTTCCCCACACATGAAAATAAACCACAGACTTTTAAATATCCTGAGAAAAGTTTCTTCAAAGAAAGATCAAAAGTCTTTACTAATGTCTGAGGAAGCTGCGTGGCTGCCTCTCTTGTGAACTCATGTCTATGGGGAGCTGGCAAAGACAATCAAGATCATTATTCTATTGATTTGATCATTTGCAGCTTACTCTAAGAGGAGATGCCTTGTTTGGAGAAGAAGGAGGTGGGAGAATCCACAGATGCTCCCTAATTTTACCAAGACAGACATGAATAAAATAACTTTTCAAAACCAACTCTGTTGTTTTTTCTGATATGTTGTTTGGAATGCTCTGCTTCAGATTACTGTCTTTAACAGTGAATGGTCAAGAGTTCTCTGTAATAGTGAGTCCACTGACATGTTCTTAATTTTATCGTTTTATTTCTTTGGTGGCTATTGAAGTTAAGTGAAATGCCCAGGTATGGCTTTCAGGGCTTCGCAGAAATTTTACATCTGATTTTTTTGTTTTGTTTGCTTGGTTGGTTTTGGTTTGATTTTTATCTCTTTTTGCATCCAAGCAACACAGAACACATATGAGCTAAGCTTTGAAAGTTTGTGAACTTCCCCCTCATCTGGAATTCCCCACCTTTAGACAGCTTTCAGGAGAATAAATTAATTTTTATTCTTCCTAAGCCCTGGGTTTTCTTTCTTCTCTGTCTCTTAATGTCTGTTTCCTTCATGAGCTGTATCTTTTATAGTTCAGACTAATTCTTTATGTGCTGTCTGATAGCAGAGAGTTCTTAACTCATAGAAGCTGTTGAGAATAGCATTTCTCTTTTGAAGGATTTTACTGGTTTTGTCATGCTGGCACAAAGCCTCTGTGAATGCTAGGTAGGATTTCAGGCTTGTATCTAAACTAAGTATTTCCAAGTAGTTGGTTTGGCGTTTTTTTGTGTGTTGCTTTAAGCAAAACATTTTTAATACCATCTCCATCAGTTGCTGTATTCTGCTGCTATCTAGAAAATGGGCAGTAATCTTTTGTTGGTTTATCTGATCAGAAATGAAATAATTCAATTTTCTCCCTTTTTTAGATTTTAGGGTTTTCTTTTAGCTGTGGGCTGGGTTTTCCTTGTATATGCTAAAGTTCTAATCTTTATTACATTCTGTGATTTGGTACTTCAGAGGAATTCTAAAGTTTTCTTTGTATTCTGTAATACAAAACCAGGGTGATTTTGTGTTATTTTATCCTTGCTTGCTTCACTCCTTCATGACAATACCTAAGTATGTAACAGCAGGCTAGCATCTTTTTTGTCTGACTGGGATAATCTTTAGTTGTGCAAAAAATTGGCTCTCACATTTTCCTTTTCCAGCTGCAGCTACAAAATAGTAACACACACATGGCCAGGGAAGATTCCTCACTCTACTCCCCGTACCTCCATATTTAATATTCAAGAGAAAAATTTGGATAAATATCCTAAATATTTTTTCTCAGGAATTTAATGGAAAGAAAATCTCTCTCAGATCTCCAGTCCTCTCACCATAACTTTTCTATGCAGATCAGACCTTACTGTCTGTGGAACAGAGGTTTTAGGTTTGGGGTTTTGGTGAGGGTAAGGGGTGCTGCTGTGCAGGTGAATGGCATGAGTTCCCTCCTCATCTCTGAGCCAGGAGTACTGAGTGGCACTGCCCTGTATCCTCCTTATCCCACTCCACATATGCTGCCATTGGGGTCTTGCAATGATTCATGGTGACAAGTTGCATGATTTTGACAAGAGTGCCCCAGGGTCAGAAGGTGCTCCTAACAAATTTTGAAAATGTTAATTTCTGGGCTTTGGTGGAAGTGGAAGTCAGTGTTGTGCTGGTCTTTTGAATCAAAATCTCTTTTTGTGACAAGAATGTGGATTACTGCTTTTTGTTGTTTTGGAGGCTTTTTCTTTTGTTTCTTTTGGCTTTTATTATTCTTTCATTTTGTTCTTATTAATCTTAGTACTATCTGTTAAAATTGTGACAGCAGAATATTTCTCATTATCTATATTCACCTCCAGAGAAATGAACACAAAGGAAACGTGAGCTTCCTAGTAGATTCTCAAGTCAGCTTTGTAGTTTGTTTTTAGTTTTTGAAGAATTTTTTTCATTAAGATTGATTATTACTTTAAATAAACCAAGTAAAATTATGGCTTTGAGTGATGGCTTGTATTTTTTTATATTGTTCATATTAATTAGTGACTGCGGGTATATGTGGCTGCCAGGAAAATATGAAAAGCACTGAGTTTTAAAAGTAACTGTACACAGTGAAATTAATTTTTGAATGTGTTCACATTACAGATTTTACTAGCCACGACATTCCTTATTATTTATTATAATGCCTTACAGCATTGGACCTTTGGCTCCCATAGGAATATGCTGTGCTCTGCTGACGCAACTTTGGAAAATGCGATAAAAATGCACTGGAAACTGCAGCTTTCTAGTAGGAAGTTTCTTGAAAGCAGTGAAGTTAAAATGCCTCACAGTAAAATGAAAGTAGAGCGGAGGTCAGTGAGCCAGGTAGATATACCCCCTCTCTGTCGCTAGCTGTGCTTTCTTCTTTTTTTTTTCCCTCTTGGAAATTTGGTCTTGAGGCCATCATCTGCGTTTTGGCATAGGACAAACAGAGAAAACTCGTATATTCCTTTCATTGCTGCATAAGGACCCCACAATTTTGCTACATGAGGTTCACATGTTAAGGCAAAAGTTGTTGATTTGTGACTGCAGCTGTGACTTCATCCTGGTTTTGATTATACTGTAGCTGAGTCCTCGGGGGAAGGGCAAGGCATGCTCCAGAGGTGGTTTGGAGCACATACTGTTGTTTGTTCCTCTCTTTGTTTTTCCACTTGTTCAAATAAAATATGTCTGTGGCCAGCTGCTAGCCCAGTGGCTAGTGGAGTTGAGGAAAGGGACATAAATGAGAGCATCTAAGAATATTTTACAAGAGCCTGATGTTCAGAAAGGTCTGGATGCCTTCTTCCCCATCTCCACCCCCATAAAGGCCTCTCTGAAAAGCCCACTTAAAACACCTCTTTATTCTTTTGGAAGAGTGCTACTTAAAATTAAGGCAGAATCTTCGTATTGCCCAGCTTAACTGCTTGGCACCAGTTGTCCTACATTTTGGTGGAGCTTTGTTACTTGTGTGTTGGTGCTGGAGAGACTTGTAGAAGGCTTGTCCACCTGCTTCTGTGATGGCCAGTGACAAACCGTGTGGAACTAGGCAGAAGCAAGGTGGAACCTCAGGACACAGTAGGGACCCTTCTGCTGCCAGCGTTCAGCCCTGCAATTATAATGAGAAAATCTGGGGAGGAACAGCTCCCTAGCAGCAGATTTTGTAAATGGGCTGATCTGCCAGGAGAGGCCCGTTGGAGTTGCTTTTTTTGGTCTTGGTGGTAATTATATTATGTTCCTACTGGTGTTTTCCTGGTAGCTGAGGACAAGTCTGCAGTTTTTTAGGTGTGTTTAGGAGGGCATGAACAGGTGACTATATGTAATGTTTGCATTTAACACGCAAGTCCTTCTTAGAGAAACAATGAGTCATATGCCTGCAGGCACAGCCAGCTTCCTTAGCTTGCTGCTTAGCGAGACTTCACTGAAATTACTTTATCAGAAGCTGATATTTAGCTCCTGAGAGCACTGTGCCTCTTCTGCACAGAAATAATGTTAATTTGTTATACATTAAACTAGCAGGTTAATGCCACTTCTGAAAATACCTGTGCACCTTCTTATTTGAGTCCTCGTACTTCTGCGTTACATACGTACTGACATCTCTCATATATAGAAAGAAATATATATACATATATATATGCACACACGCATATATATATGAAAAAGATGCTTCCTGGTCAAACTTCTGACTTGTAAGTTTGTTTGTGAACATTTCCTTAGCAAGAAAAAAAAAATCCAAAGCAGACACCCTCCCGTCCTCTCATTGCTGAGTGGTTATAAAGGAATCATTTTAACACACAGCAGGTGTGTGTATGTAGTGATCATATGTTCCCAGGCATTAAGAGTGTTTACATTCTTTCTCTAAGAGGATAATTTTTCTTAGTGCTCTGATCAAATCAATTCTGTTTTAAGTGATTAAGTGTTTAAAAACCGTTTACAGTAGAGTGGATTTACCTTGATTAAGATGATATGCAGCCCTGAATAGCTAGTTGTTCCTGGGAGTGCAAGCAATTCTATTTGATGAATTACCACAGATCTTAACACTCCTCTGACACCAAAATTTAAGTTTTCTGCTTAAATAAGTTTCCAGAGATAAAATAGAGGTAAGGCTTTAAATGAAAGGCTAGAGAGTCTGTCCTGTGTCATTTCATACCGAATATCCAGTAAACATCAGAGTGCATATGGTGGCATTCTGCAAGCTTTCCTTGTGCAGGTAAGCACAGCAGAGTCTGCAGGGCTGCATGTGCAAGATTGGATTACAGGGTTAGGGACTGTGTTTTCTGACTCTTATCGCTAGTCTTACTCTGAGTACGTGTATTTTCCTTTAAATGTCATCTGGACAGTCTCAAATTGTAGCATTTTAAAGGTCTCTTGTTGACACAAGCATATTAGTTAATTAAGGAAACAAATCTAGACAGAATAAGATATTTTCTCTTTAAGGTTTAGTCATTTTCTTGACATATAACCTTAAAAAAAAGAAGAAAATGAGAAAAAACCCCCCCCACACACATGCACAAAAAACCCCCCAAACAAACAAATAAAAAAATCAAAAAACCCCCCCACTGCCAAAAAAACCCCGTAACAACCACCAAACCATAAAATTCACTGGGATAGGAGAGAGTTATTGTATTCATGATAACTGAGAAGTAAAACTGACTGTCCAGTCTGTTTTTTATGGTTAGAACTGAAGGAAAAAATAAGGAAGAAATGCATATGTATGATAAATATGAAGTAGATTGTTGTTTTTAACACTGATATTAATAATGTCAGGAAAACCATTTTATCATACATGTTCATCATTATTTCATTTTTTTGAATGAGCTTAAGAAAAACTCTGTAGGTTTATATTCAGAGCATTTACATAGTGAGATTGTTTTGGTCATAATTTCAGCTTCATGCAAATTAGAGCTGCACAGCTGAAACATACCCATCTCTTTAATATTAGTTAATGATTTCTTTAAAATGTATATGGTTACAGGCTAATGCTTCAACAGTAGATAGTAGTGCTTCTTGTTTCAGGAAATGGAATTAAATTGGAATAAGTTGCTCTTCTATGAGTAAGTAAAAAGATTCGATTTTTTGCTGCCCATCAAAAGATTAAAGTAAAATGAAAGTAGCCTTTTGCAAATGTATATTCTAGATTTAATGTTGCTTTATTTGAACGATGATACATACAACTTCTTAATGTTCTGCTAGGTCCTAGACAGGGTTCTTAAATGCCACTGAAAAAATTGACAGGAGTGATGATTCAGAAACCTGTTCATCTTTACCTTACTTCATCTGCATTGCACCTTTCAAAAAGAGGTTGTTGCTAAGAGGGTATTGCAATGCACTGCATTTCTTTGGGATCTGAACAATGAAGAAGCCTTATGGTAAATTCTTGTTCTTGTGATCTTCTTCATATATCTGTTAAACCAGTGTTATCCCAGTTGATATCCTTTATGTTCTGTGATCAACAGAATTTGTCAGAGATGTGGGGTTTTAAGAATTTGGACTAGATACAATTCAGTTTAGCAAGCAGAACTTGATACTCAATGATTACTATTGTTCAGGGCCCGTAAAAATAGTTTGGAGGCTTAGTCAGAACTACAGTAATAAATGCAGTGAGCAAGCTTTGAAAAAAAAAATTAAGAACAGGATCCTGTGAAGCTATACAGGCCACCTGTGCAAGACGTAACCCTGTGGAGATTTAAGGCTACTTTCCCAAAGGGCTTGTACAATACTTGCAAGAAATAGCTTTGTCGAATTTGCAGCTGCCTGGTTAAGCACAGACCCTGGTCATCTGCTCCCCGGCCTGGCAGGTACAACAAAGGCAGAGTTTTGGCCATTGTCTGGTGCTGGAGCAGTGGGAGGTGCCAGTGCTGCCCCTTGAGGTACCTTTGGGCTTTGCCATATCCCCTGCCCTGGAGTGGGCAGCCCAGCCTGGCACTGAGCACAGAACACCTCTGTACCAGCTTACCTTGGC
This sequence comes from Manacus vitellinus, assembly GCF_001715985.3. Taxonomy (NCBI): domain Eukaryota; kingdom Metazoa; phylum Chordata; class Aves; order Passeriformes; family Pipridae; genus Manacus; species Manacus vitellinus. The sequence goes on from NW_021940122.1 coordinate 2,777,957, forward strand.
CTTGGGGACTCAGGATGGCCTGGGGGGATGAAGAGGCAGAAGGGAGCAAGGAAAGAAGCCCTTGACAAAACATGTGTATGACAGTTTTGGAGAAGTGACCACCAATGTTGTAGTTTCACCTTTGTCTTAGGGAAGCTATGCATGCAGGTTGAACTGAAGGGAGCATCTGTGCCCTATTGTGGGACACAAATAAAGCTCCTATATATTTACAGATATAAAATATATGCAAACTTACTTCACTGTAAGGGAAAATTATAAGAGCTTGAGACCATGGTGCCTTATAAAAAAGGATGATCCTGTGTCCAGAATCAGATCTCTTATTATAAATGTTTGCTTTCAGAGTAGTGTTCAGGAAGGTTTTCACACTAGCTTTGCATATGTACCTAGCCTACCTGGCTGTAGGCAGTGAAGAGAGATAGGACTGGTTTTCAGAGGGCACTTCCACAATTCCATGGGTGTATTCCTTCTTGGAAGAAACCCTGCTTTCTCTGTGAGGTACAGCGGGAGACTGATTGGCTAGGTATCTAAGCACTGAGGTGTGAAAGCCTCCTTCCTTCCCTGTTCTGCACTCTTCCTTCCCAAAGGATTGAGTGTTGCTTCTCAAAGCTGCAGTGTACCACTACGTGTTTTGCTGAAGTATTAGTGTCAGACTTGTAAGAGGAAAATTATGATATTAGATGGCTTATCAGCCTATTTAATTAGGTACTTCCATCTCTAAGAAGAAGTCCCAAGGTAGTTATTAGCAACTGTTACTCAGCAAAGAGGGTTTGTAGGGGATCTCTCCTCATTATTTTAAGAGTGCTTCAGCTCAGTCTCTAGCACTGCTCAGAAACCAGAGAGCTTTAACACAGCAAGTGAGCTAAACTGGAAGGCATCATTATGTCTTTGTGCAAACGTATTTTGGGTATTGGATACTGTTGATCCCGTCTCCATAAAATGTAAAGTAGAACCAGATTACCTGTGCTCTTACGTCCTAGGACTAGCAGGCCATGACTGTTCAAATGGGAAAGAAAATGTGTAAGAGGCATGTGATTTAGGACTCAGATAGCCTGAGCAGTATACATGGAGTAAATGGAAATAATTATTTGCTCATAGCATGATAATCGGGGACACTCAGTGGATCAGTTTGCCACAAAAGTGAAACAAAGTGAAATACTTCATTGTCCAGCACACAGCTGCTAACCCATAGAGGTCAGTGCCACAGGAGACAGCTGAGCCAGAGGTATCAGTGCAGCCAGTAGGGAGATTCACAGAGAAACAGTTTGGTTGTGGTAGTTTAGCAGAATAGTCTGAAGGCAGCTAAAATCCTTAAGTGACAGCTGAGGGCACACTGGGAGAATGATCACCCTTTTGATGCTCCCAAATGTTGTCTTTGCCCAAGCCTCTGCTTTTGGCCACTTTCAGAAAGGTTTTTGAACTAGATCAGCCTCTGGCTTTCCTCATGCATTTTTCCTGTAGCACAGGTACGACTCTGGACTATTAGTTCTCCAGTGCTTTTTAAAGCGAGGTAGTGAAATACATTTTGTTTCAATCCACTAATTATTTACAGTGGGGAGTCAGGCTAACTTTGCTCATGTGGTACTTTATATATGAAAAGTTAACTGCTGTCACGAGTCATTATTTCCATTGAGAATAGTGATTCATCTTTCCATGCATAGTCAACAGATCTCTCAGTGGGAATGAAATTTTAGCTCATGTCACCATTCTGTAGGAGGAAATACATATGGAGACAGGACATTGTGTTTGGATACATGTGTTTTCTGTTGAACTGGGTTTGAGAACTTTTTTCTCAAGTGTTTTGAGTGAATTTAGTATTTATTTTTCCACAGTTAGCTTCAGAATGGTAGTTGCAGAGGAAAAGGCTCACTATTATGGAAAAAGATACGCTTCAGGATGGCCTCTCAAGTGTGGCTCAGTCCTGATTAGGAAAACCAGCTTTTAGCTGCTATAACTGCTACTAGAGATAGTATTGCAATCAATGTTTTAGCTGACATGCATTTCTGTTGTATTCCTTTCATCTGTCTGGTGGAAATTTGCCTTACTTTTATCTAATTGCTTGTCAGAATGGTCTATTAGGGATGCTACTTACATTGGAAAGGCCCCTTGGGTAAGAGCTAACCACACCAGCTCTGCCTTCTGCATTACTGTAGTTGTGAAAATTTGGAAAGAACAGCCATTTGGAGAAGACAATTTCAGGATCTATAAATGCAGCATATCACAAGTTACTTTGCACTTTGGTTGTGTCCTTTGTGTTGAATTTTTATTTTTTCGCTTTGGCTGTCTTTTTAATGTTCAGTTTACAAACTTAGTAGGGGAGTTGGAATGGAATTGGGAAAAATCTGAAGTCCAAATGTCACAGTTTTGTAAACAGAATAAATATGCTAATGAACAGCATCTGTATGAACTTGGGGTAGCAGTGTGCATATTTTCAAGTATTGTATTTCTCGTGAAGAGGTGTCTTTTATAAGGACAACTCTTTTGAAAGAGCTTTGAAACTGTGTACCATGACATGATACAAGATTTTGATATTTCTTTTAAGAAATAAGTTTTGGTGCAGTATTTGCCCCAAATTCTAGTCTTCAAGAGTCAGGACATTGACATCCTTAAAAAGATTTTCACAACACATACCCAGTTGTGGGAGAATCTCTTTTCCAAGTGCAGAGTCCTAAGCTTTGTGCAACCATAGGAGTGATGACAGTCAGAGGAGTGCTGTGAGAATGTTTTCAATTGCCTTTATCTTTTGGTGCTTCCTGCAGCACACTTTGGCTTAGGCAATGCCTGTGGTAAGAGGCGGTTAAATTGATGTAAAGACCAAGTTGATTTGACATGCTTTTTAACCAAGTGTTTATTAGTTGAAATAATTTTGGGTGTTTTTTGGCATAATTTGTGTTTGAGTGGGAACTTGACTCATTGTCAGAAGTCTGTGTATATTTGAGCATGTTAAGCTGACGTTACCAAATGGAACCGTGGGAGGCTTTTGGCTTGTGTTTATGGAGTATAAACCAAAGCTCTTACCTTGCTGCCTCAAGAGCCACAAAAATGTTAATATAAGTCAGAGATGCAAGAAAAAATGTATTCCATATAGTCTGTCTACTTGTCAGTACTAGCTTTTTCCTTGGGTTCCTTTCCACTATTTTGTTCCATCTAGTTTTAGGTATCACAAGGGATGAGACTTCCTCTGCATTCCTGTGGAAATTATTTTGCAGTCCTCATAAGACTTTGTGAAATTTTTCCCTCATTAATGTTTCCCGGTTCTTATATTTCCAGAGCAGAACCCACACCAAAACTGTCAGGGGTTGCTTTCTGGTTAGCTTTGCAAAATGATTCAGGCTTCCTTCTTGTCCCTGTCTGCTTTCGTTAACCGAGTGAACCAGTGATCATTCACGTGCCTCAAGCTGCAAGTGTTTTAGGAGAGGTATTGTTATACCTGCTGGTGAAGGGTGCTGTGAACATTTTAAATCAACCTGCATGTATCAGGTGAAGCAGTAGTAGCTGTTAGAGTTTCTTTTATTGTATTTTCTTGTGTTTCCCTCAGACTGGATTTTCTGCACAAAGTCTAGTGTCTCTTAAATCTTCCTAACTGGTTTCCCTTGTTCTCTTCTCTCTGACCCCGCTCCTCTGTATCACTAAGATACTTACATATAAGCTATGAAAAGGCCAATTTTAGGCACTTAAAGCTAGATTTAGATGAAATCAATGTTTCATTGGTAAGCAAAAAGTAAAATTATTCATATAAGCCGCTTGTAAGATTGGGCATTTTTTCCCCACTTCATCAAAGATAATTTGTTCCTAAAGAACATGTTTGTATTTGTCTTGAGCATGTAACGGTCCAAACTAATTTGAGCTATTGTATGAGTTTCCAGGAACACAGTAGCTTTTGCAATTGCTTCAAACCCCAGAATGTTTCTGGTCTATTATCATTTAATTGGTTCCCTCTATTTTATTTTTTAATTGCATATATATATATATATATATATATACACAGTAAATATATGCTTAGTCTAATCGTTATAACTAAGTTCATCAGGAACTGTAGTGATAGGACAAGGACATTCATTTGAATGTTACTTGATTCATGAACATTTGTTCGTTTGATTCATGAGCCAGATAAAGTAATTGGGAATTGCTTACTTTTGCTTTTTGTCTTTGTGTTTTGCTCGGTTTGCTAAGCTAATTTCTTGTGTGTTGTCTTGCTTCTCTGCCTTTAGCTTGAGTTACAGCACACAATAAGGTGCACAGTGGCAGCTGCTTTTTGAAAAGTTGCCATTTGGAAGGAAGCACAGAGGGTTGTCCTGCAGACCTGCACGTACACGCACAACATACGTTACGTGTGGATACGCCCTGCCTCAGGTGGGAACACAAGCAGCTGAAGGCATACAGACTTTTTGCAACACAGAAGCAGTTTTGTGAAAGATGTTTTTTTCCGAGTTTGTAAATGCTTTCTTAGATCTGGTATGTATTCTGAAGCGTTGCACAGTATGATAACAGATGAGCTCAGTTGCTTGCTGCCAAAACCCTGCAAAGAGTGAGCGGTATGCAGCCTAAGGAGGAACACTGCTCTTTTAAGACTATGCCAACCTTAATATTGTTACTAAATTATGGTTTAAATCACAAAATCATCACGGTATTGTTGAAAGGAGGTGCAAACTAGGCACACTGTACAAAAAGGGGGAGGATATGTGCAATACCTGTGAAACCATAGTGAAAAAGGAAAGTAAGAAGCTGTGGATTTCACATCTTATCAGGATATTTGCGCTGCATGATCACAGTCTCTCACCAGTCTCATAGCTGAGCCTTTTAAAAAACATACTCTGCACTTCTAACTGCTGTTCTCTCACAGCCTGTTCTGGTGCCTGAATTGGAGAGACTGTGGTGTGGTGTTGTCTCCTCAACAGCCCTTACACAGTGTGTCAAAAAGCAGTAAAGCAAAGAAACTTGGGTTTGGTGATGTGGTGAGTCTGTATTATCTTAAGCTTCTCAAGTGGAAACAGTGGCCAATGCAGTTCAGTAAAGTGATCAGAAGTAAATTTACACCATAAGTGGAATTTCTACTCTAATTAAAAAAAAAATAAAATTAAACACATGAACTTTTATACAAGTAAAGCTTGTATGCCAGGTATCATTGGTCTGCATCATTGTGGCTCTGTTCTCCCACAGCCAATATAACATGGGTGCAAATTTTGGCTCATTTAATGGAAATATGGGCATGATTGATACAGATCACATTTTTACTACTGAAAGATTCATTCATACACAGAGCTCATGCGAGTGATTGTGTGAATGCTGCTTCATAAATGAATTTAAAAGGTTTCTGACACTCTGCCTGACTTGAGGCAGCTAATTTTAAAACATCAGGAAGTTTTGCGAGGTTGTTGAGGATGGAAGTTTGTTGTGTCGCTTTATAACTAAGTTCTGTGCAAATTCAGAGGACTGTTTGCTGCTTATACAGCTTTAGTTCAGCTTTTGGTTCTACTGAGCAACTGGACAGTTTTATTTGCTGAGAGTTGGCCAAGGGGGTCTCTGTGGGAGAATGCTGATAAACCTTACTATTTTAAACCTGAGTCTCTCTCTGCTGTTTTTGAAGCACAATGTATCTCTTTCTTCTGCATATATCCTGTTGTCTTGCCTCCCCATCCCTGGTTTGGCCTGACTGCTGCAAAGGTGGCAACACTTCACATCACATGTCCTCTTTGTGATCTTTCTCATTTGCTTGGCCGTTCATTTCCCTCGGTTAAGCACTTTGAGACTGTTCAGTGACTTCCATCCTGTGCACCCTGAAAAGTCATTGTTCTTCCAGTGTCCCTGCAAGACTACATTGTTTTGGTGAGGCAGTTCAGGAGTTAAAGGCTTGTGGAGTTTCAAAGAACTGCCGGACAGCTGCTGTAAAGTATCCCTCCAAATCCTAGCTGACCTCATTCTTGTCAGACAACAGTGATAATATCCAAACACGGGTGCAAGACAGGAAGTGTTTCAGGAAGGTATGTGTTTCGTGCAAAGACATCAGAAATGTGCTTTCTCCCAGGGCCACTTACCGTAAGATCCACATTAATTTAAACGAAACAGTAAAATTCCAGAATGTGTTTACAGAAACATTATTTCAGTCCAAAAAAACCATTGCTTGTTGCTCTAGTGTGCAAATGGCAAAAGCAGATGAGTTAACCACTGTATGTATTTAATATAATGATATTGCTGGCTATATGAACCTACTTTTTAATCATATGGAGGATTCACATATCAAAACTTTTGATAGTTTTGCTTACTATTTTTAAGCAGTATCTTTGACTTGAAAAAGTGATGTGAGAGAAATACAAATCTACTTAGAACACATTTTCACATTTACTTCACACTCAAAAACTGATTTGATATCTAACAAGCTTTTCACTAATTTAATCGAGTGAATTCCTTAATAAGCAGAACAAAATCCCATTTTCCCCCCAGTGCATTCTGTGACTTAGAATTTAAAAGAATTGGATAAATGGAGCAATGTCCTCACATTCCCAGTGTAGGAAGTGTGAGAAAATCTTCTAAATTTTTGCAAAGAAATGAAGGAATGGTTTGGCTTTTGAAAGATCTAACATTTTTTACTAGTCAGTCTACCAAGTTATCTGCAAAAAGTGTCCTATATGTACAGGTTATTGTTATTTTCATAGTACTGAAAAATTCATACATGAGAAATGACTTTATATTTTATTTATATTTTTCAGTAGCACCCACTTAAAAACCTGCAAATAGAAATAATTCTTACCGGTTCAGAGATCTTTTGCTGATAGTTGGGGATATTTTCCCCTAAATTTCCTCTTAGTTGTCTCCAGAACTGTGTCTCTTATTGTATGAATCTGCAGTAAAATTCAAAAGTAAATGATTAGTTTTAGCAAACATAAGTAAATATTGCTTAAGAGATTTCTTTAGATTGCAGAGATCCTTATTTCAGAATTAACTTGATAAATTTATTAAAAATAATTTATTAAGAGTTAGAATAGATTGAGTAAAGATTCTACTATTTAAAAAGTTGCACATGAATGATATGATTAACTACAATGAAGTCTAGCAGATGCCTGTAAGAATATTAAAATAAAGCACAGCTATTTACCCTTGAATTATTGTTTCATTTAAAGGCTTGTTTCTTCTGTACTTTTTCCCTGTATTCTTCTGCAGTTTGAAAAACATTCATTTCTGTTGGTAAGGAGTGAGCAAATTCTAGCTGCTAGAACTTATACAGGTAAATTCATCTTTGGAGATTCCCGAGTTTGTGAGGCTGGGTCACTGCTCTCCAAGGGCCCTTTGAAAAGCTCAGCCCACAGCCAGGGAGCTGCGGGATGTTGAATGGTCTACTGGCAAAGGTTGGTCTTTTTTACAGAGGTGTGACCAAGTTGTTCAGGTGAGGTGCACAAGGAGATAAAGGCAGGATACTGGAAGGAGGACCTGAGTGAAACTGAACTCAGCCCTGCTACATGCAGAGGAATGGAACGAGCATGATCTGTGTTTTTAGATGATGATCCAAGGATGTAACAGAAAAGAAAGGGAAGGGATTATTTGGATGCAGCAAGGCATATTTTTGTTATTTGCTGGTAGCAACTCATTTAATATACACACACAGTTGTTTCAGACTGAATTATATTTTATATTTGTCTGCTGTTTCTGGAAGTTATTGCCAAGAGTGAAAAACCGCATAATATATTGCTAGTATTAAACCAACTATTACTGATGGATAATGACAGAGTAGAGGGAGAAGGCACCAGTTAGTCTGGGTTAGCTCATGTGTTCTGGATAACTCTTTCTTGAACTCTTAGATTTCTAAAGTTCTATTAGGCTATGTTGCTTTTTGGATGTGTATAATTGTCTCTGTGTCAATGTCAGGTAATCTCAAGTACTCCCATGATAATCTTTCTTGTGTTTTTTCAGTTAATGTGCCATTTGGTCACTTTTCTATTGGCTATTTTAGTATGATAACAAACACCACAAAGGCTCCAATAATGCTCCGTAACAAAAGAAGCATGTTTGAGTTTTTAAAAGTACAGATGCCCCGCATTGTGACTTATATTTTACTTGTCTTTGTGTTTTAATGTTACAGGCACCAAATTTTGGATCTGTAGTGGCTTTCTTATTTAAGTTCCAAATTCTTGACAGTGAAGCATGGAATTCAGTGTCTGAAGTCAAAAAGGGCTAACCTTTTGAGAAACTTTATTTAATTACTGGACAGTTACCAACTCAGGAGGGAGATTAAACCAGAATCCTGTTTTACTAACTGTTGGTTAAAACCAAAAAAATATTCTGTAAAATGCAGTGTAAACATACACCTTATGAAATCATCTAGCGATCCAAGATATGAGAAAGTATGTTGATCCATCAGTCTGTCTCCTTGGTTTTTCAGGGAGATTTATCATGAGGCATTTAATTAAATTGTTTTCATGTATTAATGATGTTAAAAATGTGTTATTTAAGGGATTTTTTTTTTCTTCACAGTATATTGGGTTGGTTTTGACCAGTATAATAAGATGTACATAAGGAAATTCTCTGCTTCTGCTTCAAAAGAAGGGAAAAAAATTTTTTTCCTGATTTTCAATATAGCACAATAAGATGCTTTCTGGTCCTTTCTTGTCTTTAGTCAGAGAAGGAGGTAGTAAGAAAATACCAGATGTGAATTTGGTGCACCTGTCAAGACCCCAGTGACTTGTCCAATATGTTAAATCCTCAAGGAAATGAGGATGGGCTCTCAGGGATTTCTTGCTAGAATTCAGTCCTCCAAGCCCTCCATGCTGAGAGAAAGGAAGCTTTTAAATAGCTTTTACATATCACTGAAAGTCATTCTACATAGCTTTCACAAATACTGAAGTCATACTAAGATAGTGTAACACTTTTTGACACATTGTCATAGTACTTTTTTTAAGAACCAAATAGAGCTTTACTATTTTGAGTCACTCCTTGAGTAATGGTTTGCAGCAAGTGTAATTTTGGGGCTTTCTGTTGCTTTTCTGGCAACTGTAGAGAGGTCTGTTCCATGTCTCACCCATGCCCAAAATGTGGTGGGTTTCTTTTCTGTTCAGTTCATAATTTCTGCCAGTTCTGTGACTGTCCCTTTTTGATCTCAATGTATTCTGGCCTTTCTCCTTCATCTTTATGCATCCAGCTAAAATACCTCTCCATCAAATGTATAGAGGAATTTGGCACTTGTCTTGGTATTCTGAAAGAAACTAAAACCAGGCTGTTGTGACTGTCCCCTTCAAGGGCTCTTCCATAGTGCACAAGGAACATCAAGGAATATGATGCCTTACTGTTTAGAGAGCTCTGTTTGTAAATCTGTGGATTTTTTAGTGAAAAGAGTAGGACTTTTGATTTTGTGGGTTTTTTTAAATCCAAGGAACTGAGATTTTTGTTCAATTCATGTTTTAACCTTTGTGTTACTGAGCTGTTTAAGGCTGATAATTGAGATAAGGCCTGGCATGGATGGGTTAAAGGTATCAATTTTGTGAGTAGTTACATGTGAATGTAGTAATACTCAAAATCACAACGTACTGCTCTCTCTTGCATACTTGAAATTATGCCTACATATACATTAATAAAAAAGCAGAAAAATTGAAGTATATAGGGTGCATGAAAGTCCTGGTTCCAAAGGTAGGCAGTATTTTGAAGGAGGAATGCTGTAGTTTAGGATAGTTAGACATGCCTTCCCTTGAATGAATGGGATAAAATACCTAAGTCACTCCAGTGCTGTCCCCTCTCTCCACATTTCTTACCTGTAGGTGTGCTCTTTGAGCAGTAGTTGTATAAACTCTCTTGACCAGCATTTTCTTACCAAAGTTTTACAATCACTTTAAGAAAACTATTTGCATTGCACCAGTGGCAGTTTGGTAGGAGTTGTTTGTGCTCTGCTCTGACTTGCTGCCCTTCTTTCAGAGGGTACAGTTTGATGCTTCTGAGCCTGTTTCTGCTCTGCTAAAAGGGGATACCTGTTTTGGTAAGGTGCCCTTCTGACTGAGAGGTGAAAGACCAGATAGAGCCTTCTTTTTAATGATCTCAAGAGAACTTGAATACAAACTGCATGAAGGCCTGCAGTCTCTGAAGGAGATTTGCTGGGATTTGATTCTGCCTCTGAGTCATTTCAGCCTGGTTTTTGACCCATTAATACACCCTTGTCACACTCTTGCTGTTGCCTTTTGTTATAGTCATTACATTTTTCTGGTGTGTCTGCAGCCATTGTCTGTTTTGTGTCTTTGATTTTGTTTTCCTTTACTAGGCATGGATTTTTAAATTGGCAAGAAGATATCAAATTCAGTTCCCACCACCAGAAAACTCTGTGCATTTGCATGGGGCGTATAACAGACATGCAAACTCCATTGCATGTTCCTTTTGGGAAACTGCAGCTTCCTGGGGGAGGACTCTCACTACAGTAGGTGTGCAGGCTGAGTGGGCTGTGAGTGTTCCTCCTCCTTGCCTTTCTACAGCCTGTACTGACAAAGTCCACGTGCATGTTACTTCCAAGGCTTGAGTTAATTTTTGAGACTCTTTTTTAGATGTGGACATGGAAGGAGGCAGTGGCACAAAGGAAGATATAGGAAAGGCCTCTAAGGACCCAGATGTGTCCTCAAAACTGTGGAAAGCTCTTGTCACCCTTTAGTATGTGTTAAAGGCACACACAGGCTCACCCCATGTGACAGATACCTTATATGTTTGAAAGAGTTTCTTGGCTTTCTGCCGAATGTGTGTGGGCCATTTGGAGCAGACAGCTTTTTCAGAGGGGACAAAGGTCAGTTTAAAATTTTTAGGTGTACTATGTAATGCAAGCTATTGGCAGATTTGAAAGATACTCTTGAAGACTTTGTCAAGGAAGAGACCTTTTTTCCAAGAGAAAGTTTTGGGTGCAGAGTGGAAAGAGGAATATTTGCTAGATATGTATGAAATGTATTTGTTTTGAAAGCCACCATTAGATCAGGTGTAAACTGTGAGCCTGGTTTATACTCCTCAGGGCAGGGGAAGATGGAATCTGTTGTTTATCCCAGTGCAGGTTTTCCCCAGGGTGTTCACATACGCTATAGAATATTCATTAATCTATTGGCATTTTGTCTCTAAATCTCTTCTTTGGTTTCAGTTCTTAAATTAAAAAAGACAAGCTAGACACCCCCACTCCTCCCAAAATAAAACTAAATTGTTAAACTGTCCTTAACACCTTTGCTGAATGCAGCACAAACAGCTCTCTCTTACCAACCTCCTGTTTTCTGGCAAACCCTGTTCATCGATGTAGGCATTCTTCTGAGAGATTTTTCGCTGTTGCCCACATACTCTTTAGCTGACCTTCAAAAAAACTGATGAGAAAGGGAATAGTTTTAAGGCAGATTACTGCCTAGTTGAGATATGGGGTTATTAGTGTTTTTCTACGTATGACATTGAACAACTATCAGGGACAAAACAGCCTTTTGCTTCTCTCAAGTCAATGTTGACTTTAGAGCAAGAAGCCAGAAAAGGGACATGTCATTTACATAAGTTGAGCAAACATTCAAAACATCTTGATTCAATTTTAAGGAGAGATTTAGGCCTACTGTCATGGCATGATGAAGATACTTTCCAAACTGGTGTCAGAAGATAAATGCATTTTCCTTGCTTTTTTGCATTCTTTGTTATTTTGATACATTGTCTTAACATTGGAGGTATACAGTTGGTCCTATTTTGTATGTTATTTTTAATATTGAGAAAAGGATGCCATTATTAATGATTAAGAACAAAATGATCAGATGTTTTTATCTAAATATGTCACTTCAGTTATCAGTAGCTCACGTACAGCCATTGTAGTGGGTCAAAGACAAAGGAGATTTCAATTTCTAGAGCTTTGCTTTAAGACAGAAAGTAGACCTGCAATCCTGTGGTTTAAAGTCGTGAAGCTAAGAAATCAATTTGACAGTTCACAGGATTGATACTAAGATAAAATGAGAGGAAAGTGAGGGAAAAGGGAGTGTTCTTTGGGAAGGAAAGAGAAAAAGAAAATAGGCAGCCCACTTGGGAAAAATTAGAAGCAGATGAAGCCACAAGAACCTGTACAAAACCAAAGCAGTGGGTTTGCCATTTTCTGTGGATGATCTTCTGAGAATTGCTACTGTGAAATGGCTTTGGGGGACTTAATAACACAGCTGCTGCTACTACTACCTGCTGCTATCCCTTGCATATTTTGGGTGATAATTTTCTTTATTTCAAGAAACTGAGGATAATTTAATTCTGCTTTTAATCTGCAGGAGTTTTTATTTGCTTAAAGTGAATGGAAGTGATCTGCCCTTCCTTCAAATGATCATTTCGTTTTCAAGATGTTTAAGGTGAAATAGCCACATACAATATTCTAAATTATAGCCACATTTACTGAAGCGACTGCTATCAATTCAGAATGAGTAATAATTTTAAAAAGAAATTCTGAAATTTTCAGGTTTTCTCTTGCTCCAGTGTTTCCCCTTGTCCTTCCTATATTTAGTGGAGTAGCCAAGATACCTGGCTGAGACATGAATCCTAACAGTACACTTTGTACTCATTGTACAATTGATTCACAACTATACGCTATGAAAGATGTTTAAAAACATCTAGACTAACATGGAAATTACGTAACTGTGGTGAAAACTTCAAAAGAAAGCTTGGGTTTTTTTTTTCCTTCTTTGCCTTTTTAGGTACGTGTTTGGGCTGGCTTTTTATCCATGCCCTTTTGCAAATCCTTCATATTTGTACTCTAAGTAACTGGTTCATCAGGAACTTTGAATGAAGTATACAATCTCACGGTGGGAAGATATCTTTTTTGGGGTTTTCTTTTTCTAGTTTCCACGTTCTTTTAGGGTGTGGTTCAAACTGAAATGAAGTTTAGGTTGGTCTTTCCTTTTTTGACCTGCCAAAGTGTTTGTTCTGCTAGCGTTGCTCTGCTCCCTGTAAATCAGACATTCTTCTCAGGCTGCGTCAGGTTACTAATGACATGATTAATGCAGGAAGGGTAGAGAAGGATGACGTAGTGGCTCATGCAAAGTTTACCTGAGAATTATCTGTAGCTCTCTACTGTTTAGTGTCTGTGTGAGTCATGGCCTGAAGCCCTGCCATTCCCTGTTCTTCAGCTGGGCAAGATCACACTTACCTCATTCTATGTATGCATTTCTCCCTTTCCTGCCAAATCTGATTAGAAGCACTTTTGTTTTAAAGTCCATGTTTATGAAACATTAAATACACTTTTTGCAGATAGCTGACCATAAGGCTAAATGAAAAGTGCCATTAGATATCTGTGATCCAGACAGCTTTAGAAACTTTCTCTCTTCTTACATTAATTCTGATTCTTATCAACTAGTCTTTTTCACATTCATGGGTTTAGAAGTGATAGTGTTATGACATTAGTAAGCTTTGCAACAGGACCATGAGTCAGTTGCTGTCTGTCAGTAAAGTCTCCTGTTTCTTCTTGTGTATTTGTACAGATCAAAGCTTACAATATGCAAACAGCCAATTTGTGATGCTGTCTCTAGCTTTTGAAACTTCCCTGGGCTGCAGGTACAATGATTCCCATCAAATCTGATTCACCTATTGATGCCTTAATTAAATACTTGGGAAATTGAACTTACTGATCAAGAAATCTTGAGCATGTTCTCTGATATACTTTTTAGTCTTGGTCATTCTCTTTATTGAGGGCTGGCTAATTGGGCCTTTTTTGTACCTGAAGACGGGATTTGCTCTCCTAGTTGTGCATGTGTGTCCTTTAGCTGTCAGACTCTCTTGAGTCTCTCTTAGGAGACTAGAATGAAGTCAGTGTAGAATTTGCAAGTAATGCTGATTATTTTTTCAAGATTCTTTTGTTTTCTCTGTAGGACGATCACAAAGTCTTTGGCATTCTTCAGGTTTCCTCAGCTGAAACTGTCGTCTTTGTGTGAGCTGCTCAGTCTGAATTATCTTGTGCAAAAAGTGCTTAATGTTTTAACTGTACAAGAGCATGCTGAAAGCAAGCTATAGTTTTCCAGCCAGCTCACATCTCACAACCTGCCAAAGCCTATATCAGGAACATGATGTGTGGGAAAAAGTTCTAAAATGATAGACAGAAAAATGTCTTGTGGGAAACCTAAAATGCCATGAGACTCATTCTGTTAATAAAGAATGTTTTTACAAGCACAGCATCATCCCCTTTACTTTTTGACATTTTGAAAAACGAAAGCTTGAGAGCGTAACATTTGTGTAGAATGTAAACAACCTTGATACTTAGATAAGTGACATTTCTTGGAAATAACATTGCCTTAAGAGAAAAGAATGGTCAAAGTGAATAATTAGCCAGAAAAAAAAACAAACAAAAAACCTTAGTTCTGTAAGGCTCAGCTACTTCTAATAAAGGCCATACTGATGCCTGAGATAAAATTTTATATGCAGTTTCTGACTGCATTTTGGAAACATATCTTAAAGAAAACTTATCCTATGATCTTTAAATCTGAAAAGATGCACTAGATGAGTAAATTCTTAATGGAAACATATCATTAAAAAACTCAAGAGTTCTCAACGTGGAACACATGCTAATGGAGTTAATGATTATAATTACACAGATGCCTGAATGGGGATGGCAAAAGTTCATGTTCAGCTTAATGTTGTCTGTATTTAATTTTACTGCTTTTAAAGGAACTGTTTATATAAAAGAGTACCATAGATTTTATTCGGTGAGTCAGTGTTTAGGCAAAAAATAAGCATATTGTTTGACACGTGCCTTTATGTAAGCTGTGTTTCTAGAATCTGTCTTTCAGTTTGAGCGGTGAAATGGTATTTCTGGCTTTTTTTTCTTCTGGCTAAATAGCCAGTGCCTTGGCTGTAGAAATGATTTTTTGCTTTTTGTCTAAAGCCCTCTTCTTTTGCACTTTCAACTAGAAAATAAACAAAGCTTAAAAGTTTTTTTCTCAAAATTGAAAGACACTGAACGAAGTAGAAGTGAAAAAAGAAACTGTTCCGTAAAACTTGTACCTTCACTTCTCCTGCAGTTTTATGAAGCAGGACATGGCCCACCCTCAAGTTCATCAAGTTGTAGTTGCCTCTTGCTGCACATAGTGACAAACAGCCCTGCGGGGAGAGAGCGAGCTCCGGCTGGCTCCTTGGCTCAGTCGAACTCAAAAATTCAGAGGAAGCTCTGATTGAGGAAGGGCCTGAAAGGCAGGAAACAGATTTTGGCAGCAGTGTCCTGGCTCAGGTGGCCAGATAACAAGTGTACCAAGCCAAAAGAACTAAGTGGCTTAAATGGCCAGAACTATAGTTTGTAGTCTTATTTATTGGGCTACTTAAATCTAGATTAACTAAGGAGCAGTTTGACTTTTGCACATGCTTTTCTTTGGTTGGCATTTATGGTGTGTTCTTGAGCTTCAGACAGCTTGTCTGATAATACTACAGGTCACCATGTGTTTCTGTGTGCAGATAGGTAGCTTTCTCAAATGCTTTGTAGGGTCATCTTGGTACTTCAGTAGTTTTTATCTTGTATTTCACCAAAGATATAAGGGGATGCAAAAGGCCAACATTAGATTCTTACCTATTCAGAAAAAGCCCTATGAAGTCTCCAGAACAGTGAAGATTTAGCATTTCACTTTTGCTGTGTATGCCTTTCTTCCTCTGACCTTTGCTGGTACATTAGTTATACCAGGGCCATAGGAAGCCTGCAGCAAACTGTTTCAGTTTGATGTTTGCATTTTATCTTCCAGGGAGAGCGCACAGAAATGCTTTTTCAAATCTGCTTTCAGAGTTTGCATGTTGCTGTAATCCACTCATCAGTTGAGCAGTCTCTCATTACAAGTTACCCGAAGGATATGGGGAATCGAAGTGTTAAAAAAACCCAAAACCAAAAACCTCAAAAAAACCCCAAACAATAAGAAAAAAAAAAGCCAAAAAAACCCAAACAAACAAAAAACCCAAAACCAAACCAGATCTAAAACCTCCGAACAGAACAAGTGGAATTGAAGAAAATTATGATATCAGGGTAGGCATGATGCTCAGAGTTTGTGCTGGGAAGGTATCACATGTCAGAGAGAGATGGTTCATGCTCGTGATGCAGTGGAACAGCTGTGCAAAGGTCTGTGCCTGGAGCCTTTCTTTGGCTCCCTCTGGCTTTTGAGGAGGGCCCAGACAATGCCTTTGTGATGAGATTTCTTGTGTTTCTTTTGAGACTCTACCTCTTCTAGGTCTTTCTCAGAGGCTAAGCCTTTTCTCCTGGTTCACTGGTGGCTAAAACAGCCCCTTGCAGTAAACCAGCCCCTTGCAGGGTTGTTGCTCTTTGACATTCCCTGCTCACTGCTCAGCTACCCTGGAGCCCTTGGTGTGAGCTCAAGTAGGTAAATAGCTACAGGGTAATTCCGAGGGTTTCTGAGTGCCCTGTTGCTCTTTGGTTTAACAGCATGAGAAAAGTGAGTAACTTAACCAACAGAGATCTTCCTTCATTCTTGGTCTAAGTGTTCTCCTGGGAATTGGTGGGTTTGTTTGTCTTGTCTTTAGATAGGCCTGACTTTCCCTCATCTCCCATAATTGCTGCTGCCACCATTTTTCCATTTGAGAAGGTGTTTCCAGAGATAACCTCTTCAACTTCCTGAGTGCAACTCTGTGGCATTCTTAATTTGTACATGTTATTTTCTGCCATTTGTCTAGCTTTGGAAATTTCCATTTCCCAAATCCCTTTAGGAGAGATAAAAAAAACTCACTTTGTGAGGGTGATGAGGCACTGGTATGGTGACTTTTAGATCACCATAACAAATATTTTCCATTTGTGAATTTACTAAAATCTTCTTACAGGTAAATATTGGAATTTGCTGACGGGGAATCTATTTTAGCATTGTATAAAGGTTTTCCTTTTGTAGTGATTCTCCTAAATGTGTTTAAAAGATAACAAGAAGTCACAAAAGTTAACACTGCATGATATTCAGAAACTGATTCAGACATCAGGAAAGTTCGTGTTAAGTACCACTTCATAAAAATGGAACTACTGGATCTGGTACTTCTGTTATTGGCCTATTATTCTAGGGAAGAAGAACTTTTACCTGCTGTTCTGAAAGTCATTCCCGGTGGTGGGGATGGACCAGCTGAGGAACAGATTTTGATGTAATAAGTTTCAACAAATTTCATTCAAATGACTTCCGAGATAGGAGAGAGAGATCTTGGTATGAGCTTTTGGACTTACTTTAGTTTTTTCAAATCCCCACAGGACACAAATTCATGGGATGCCAAACCACATTGGTTCCACTGTTTGTAAAGCTGCTTGCTCTTTTTTGTGGTAGTTTTTTTAAATCCAATTATGGCTGCCTTTGCTAAACTTGTGTTGTGTTGCTAGCTTTACTGTGTGTGTTCCAGTTGCTAAAATACAAGAAGCCACAAAGGGCATCAGTATAATAAACAAGAACAAATAAGGACAGTCTGAAATGCTGTTCTTGCAGATAGCTGTCTTAACATCTGAAATAAAATTGTTTCTGTTTTTTAGTATTTATTTTAGTTACAACTTTCTTACACCACTGTGAACTTCTTTTCTCCCAGTGGAGTAAATACAGCAGGACTACTGCTCACTTGTAACTGTTTAAGAATTGCAAACAGTAAAAGTAAAAAGTAAAAAATACCTCAGATTTGAGAATGAGGTTTTATGTGAAAAGTATTTTGAATTCTAAACATTAGACCTGCTTTCAATTTTGTATGCATGTTTGTCATGCAAAATTTTGGAATTGTCATCTTATGATGAAAGAAATTCAAACTTTTTCATCTTTTCTCATTTCTGATTCCCATTTAATATAATGAAATAATCACCATGATGCTTGTGCTTACTCTAACTGTAGTTATTTACAAATAACAATGATGAAAGCTATGATTATGAAAGCAGTTTAGCCTGATAAATATCCTTCAAACTCCTCCCGATTACATTTAAGTGACAGCAGTATGAGATTAGACTCAGTTTAAATTTGAGTCCTGTATTTAAAAGTTCCTGAATTTCTGTGGTCCAGCCTCCTCTTTGAAACCTGGAAGATGACCTATTAGAAGCGTGATCCTTGTTACAGAATTGCTCCAATTTTCTGTAGAGACCCATCACTTCTGAAGAACTTTTTCTGTTCCCTTGTTACCCTGCTTTAAGACAGGTTTCCCTGTGGTAAAAGTTTCCTTTATTACTTGTTTGTTTATATTAGTAGTGGTTTCCTTCTTAAGGTTAATTATTGTTTCAAAGAAATTGCAATTTCCTGTTCTGGTGTAACTTGTTTTCTTTAGATTTGTTCCACAACTGTCATGATATCTGTAAAATATTGTTCAGGAATGCTTGTTATGTTGAAGGTGCAATGCTCCAAGGGATGATTCTTAATTATTCTTACTTTCTTCTGTCTCTTTTCTTCCAATTTTAGGTAAGAATGACTTTTGCGGTGATTTTTGGCTTTTGAAGAATGTCTCCTTTGGTAAAGTATTAATCTATGTTCCTTTAAAAAGATGGTATTCTTTTTCTCTGTATTTAAGAGAGGAGGGGGAATCCTTGGCCAAAGTTAGTGCTGTGCCCTTTTAAATACTCTGATATGGTTGCTGGAAGAGAGTTTGAAAATTTCAAGTAGCTGTTTGGGGTTTTCTTAATAATTTTCTGTATGCAGAATGACTGTAAAAATGCACAAGCAAGTTATTAACTGTCACCTGCAGTAGTTTGGAGAAGTTTGGAATATATTTCCCTTTAATGAAGTGATATGCTGCTTTGGATTTCTTGTGGAATATCTGCATGCTCACAGCCCAAGCATATAATGAAGCTTATGTAGTATAAGTTCTTCATCTGTCTATACCCAGGAAGAATTTAAAGCTAGATAGTAAAAAGTAGGTAAGTTGAACACACATTGTAAATTAAATGATGATTCAACCTGAGTAATTAACACAAGTTGCAATACCAGTATTCCATAGTTGTTGTTTCTTTTTTTCAAAAAAAAGAAAAAAAAAAAAAACCTGATATGTCTTTACTGTGTAATAATGAAGTGGGGGCTGTGCTGTCCTGTGCTTTTTCCCTCCACACCCGTACGAACTGTAGACTTGGAAGCTTCCCATTGAAAGGCTGCAACCTCAAGGGAAAAGATCTTTCATTTAGCAGGCCTAGAAACTACTGTCGATTATAAGAGAATTGGTATATTGTGGGGAGTAATGCAACTATAAATATGACTTCCTGTGCAGTAGACATGTTTGCCAGTTACTGGAAGCTTGAAAAAGGAGATCTTGTCTGGTTACAATTCACAATCAACCTATGGAAAGGACTCGAGAACAGCAGTCCGTTTCTTTTATCAGGGACACGCTGGTTCACAGGACTCCAGTTCTGCTTTTTTGTTCTTTTTCCTATACGTGTACAGTTTTAATTAATCAGTGAGAGGCCAGGGCATGAGGTAATGCTGGAAATCAACAGTTTGAATCCTGTGATTCTTAGTAGAGAATTAATGGAAACAGAGGTATTGCTATCTTCTTGGTCAAAGTAGTATGTCATTTGGACAGTATCTAAAGGCAGACTCTGGGCTGCTGTGTGCACAATATTCCTTTGGGGTTTGTCTGTTTTTAGAAGACCAAAACTAAAACATGAAATAGTGTAATTTATACTGGGAAGTAATCCTGATCTTTAGAATTCTCTGGCATCTGTATTGTCACAACTTAGTCAGAAGGACCCTCTGTAGTCCTGTAGTCTAATTACATTTTGTGTAATGTAAGGCAAAAATCTCTCGCTTATTACTGAAACAGATTTTTTGTGGGTTTCAGCCTCTAATAAAATCCCTGCAAGTTGTGTTGATTTTAATTTTTCTCAAGTCTTAAATATGCTCTTTCCTTGCCATTCTACCTGAAGGGTCATTAGTGATGTTCTCAAATGAACTCTGCAGAGTTGCTTTATTTCACAAGACAAAGCTTGTAGTTACCCAGAAGTGGGTGCATGGTGCTTGTCCTCATCTTTACTGCTTCCCATGTAACTGGATCCCAGGTGGCAGTGAAGAGGAGGTGGAAAGCAGTGTGAGAAGGAGATTAGGATAGATAGGGACTGACACTGGTGCATGAAGAGTGAGGAAAAGGTATGAAAAAGCTGGCATCAGTCACTGCTTCAGAGAGATAAGAAAACATTAATCTAAAATGTAAAAGGTGGGATTCCTATATTTGTTCTCTATATATTGGTCTTGACCATGTTCTGATTTTTAGAGTAACCAGATTTAGAAGAGATTCAAACCTTTGGGTAGTGGTTCTCAGTTGATGGGAGAAACCTGAGAGGAGGAAAGAGGGAAAGCACTCATGTTCCATCACTTGCACGTGCTCTTGCTTATGTACTTTCGCTCACTGTTGTCCTTTCCTAGCAGTCTCTTTTGTTGGTTAAAGAATTACCATATTTGAGAGTTGGAGGCTGAACAAAGCTGTAATTACCAGACAAGACCACTGCATTAGTTTCACTCTGTCAACTGCCTGCCTCCATATGCTCTTTCCACTTCTATCCAAACTACCATGCTATGTACTCCACAAAGGACCAGAAACCTGGACATTGTGGCACTTGCTCTGGGCCACATCAGCATGCAGTGTATGTGTATGTACTGCACACACAGCACACTCCTGGGCCATATGGGTAGCCTTGCTGCAGTGCCATTTTCTGGTTTGTTTTCTGAATAGACAAGCAGCCTGGGGGCAGGAGGAAAGAAAAATCTGCTGGGAAAAAAACTGGATTTCACTTCCTTGAGATCAATTTTTGCACTGGTTTTATAGAGTCACTTTCTGTAATTCCGTTAAGAAAATAGTTAATAGTCCTACATCTTGCGTACAGATAGAAACACTACTTTCTTCCATCTGAGTTCTGTCCTTTGACTTAAGGGAACCATGATCCTACAAACAAGCTGTCTCCTCTGAAGTTTTTCATTAGCACAAAGCTCATAATTGGGGGAAGAAATTGAAGTATGGAGTTCAGATTATTTATTTTGAAATATAAATTTAACTGCAAAAAAGGAAGAAATTAATTAAATATAGATGTAGATTACATCACTTGTTCTGCAGTACTTATATTTTCTACAAGGATACCAGTTTACTGCCAAAACATGACTCAAAAGATCAATAGCAAACAATCTGTACAAGTTTACACAAGAGAACTGAAGTATTTCATTCTGTAAGCATTGTGCTTTAAAAGCACACATTGCAAAAATAGATACTTCTTTGGGAAGGCTCCTTTCTTAATTTTCACTGTTGCTTTCAGAAGTATGTCCAAATAATTACAGGGTTTCTTTTTTTATTTCTGAGAACTCTGTTGCTGCACATGAGAATGTAAGAGAATTGGAATGGCTATGGCTCTGAATGCTTGCAGTTAACAGTCAGTCATAATATTTCTGTCCACAAAGACAGTCTTAAATTAAAAAAAAAATTACAAGTTTGATGCATATTTATTGTAACAAAGAATTCAAATGGAACTCTGAAAGGTACCTTTCTTTTTAAGGATATGCTGATCATGGTGGCTGTGGTTGAGGGAGATTCATTTGTCATACCTTTATAAATACTGCTGTGTAGTGCATGTAATATTTCATGCACTTTGATTCCTTTAAAACCCTCTGGATTTTCTAATCTAAAAATCTGTGTATTAAGAAGTGAATGATGCTTTCTCTTGTGCTTGGTTACTGTTCTGTATTATAAAACTATTTGCACAACATAATACTTCATTAATAGACATATCTCTCATTTTTGTATAGTCCTTTTTTGTTGAGAATGTTAAATGTTTTGCTTCTCAGTCATTGCCTTTACAATTCTTCTAATGCTCTGTATGTTGGTCCATTTACCAAATCAAATGTCAGAAGGGAAAAGGAAGGAGAGCTGCCAACTCTCTCCAGTTTTCTAATCTGTTATTAAAAAATTACTTACAAATCTCTCAAGCTCTAGGAGGAAAAATGTGCAGTTAAGAAATGAATCCTGTCCCTTTTGTTCACCTCATGCTTTTTATTAAACTCTTTGGCTCTTGATTTAACGTTATCTACACAGTAACTGATAGTCAAAGTCTCCACAGCATTTCCAACAATTCCAGAGGCGTCCTGACCATCTACAGATAGCAATGTTTGATAGCTCTGGGGTTTTTTTAGGCTGTAAATGTTTGAGCCTGTCATAGCTTTTAGATTTGAGAAAAAGCACACGTTTTAGAAAAACAACTGAGAAAAGTCAAAATGGGAAAAATTGGAGTAGGTGGGAAAGAAGGGCAACTGAGGTAGTCAGGGCTTTCAGCTCTGGGTTTATTGCTGAATGTTCCTTAATTTTGGCACTTATCTGTTGAGGTTGTGAGAACAACCTTCATTATTCATAGCAGTTTAACAACCACAAGGGTTTGTTCTCCTTTTACAGAGAACTTGTCAAAATACTATGACAACTAGGCTGATTTTAGACAAACAGACCCTGGCTCTAAAAGACAGTAAGTCTACAAGTCAAACGTGGAGGGCAGCCATTGGCACTGGAAGAAGTAAGAAACCACAGATTGTTTTCTCATTGGATGAAGAGCTTGAAGCAATGTAAAGTTAATTGAAGAATTCCTTGAAAGTGAAGTCAGCCTAAAATAAAAGCTGAGGGGTCTATAATTTACTAAATATGAAAGGGTTGTAAGCAGTAGTGAACATAAAAGTTTGAAAAAAATGTATTTTAGTAAACATATCTGGCTTGTGTTATGGACTGTCCTGTTTTAATTATTCATCTAAATAATGTAGATTTGCAGTATGATCTCTAATTAGGCACAGTTTGATTTATTGAGCTGGCCCCACATAAACCATGATGTCATGCTGTACTGCTCAAAATTACAGCTCTGCTCTTGCAGTTTAAAGACGATTATTTTTAACTTTGGAATGCTTCAGTTTTGTGCATCTTGGCTTTTAGCTTTGTGAACTTAAGATGTTCTCTGCTCTTCCCTTCCTCCCTCCCCCGGATCAAAGCACTCTGTTGTAATGTAACCAGAACAAAATCCATTGAAATGGACTTATGGACGCTCTTGGCTTTAATGGTTGTTGGTAAATAAGAAGAAAGGCAAGACTCTTCATGTTTGCTTTCAGGGGGGTTGAGAAATAGGTACAATAGGTATTAAACTATGTTTTGCCAGGTGTCCAGATGCTAATGCTGTTCCAGAGCAGAAATGTTTCCTTTATGTCTCCAAGAGGTCTTAGTTTTCTTTTGATGCTATACTTGAAGAAAAGGAAAAAAGGGGGAGAAAAAAGGAGGGGGAAAAAAATCACCCAAAAAAAAAAAAAAAAAAAAAGAGGAGCAGGATCTGCACTGCCTGTTTCTGCAGGTAATAATTATTCACCAGGCATGGGAACGCTCACGCACATTAGTTTTTACTCATATGTGTTGGATTTTCTGCTCATTTCCCATTTGAATAGGAAAATTTGCCTTTACTTAAACGAAAGTCTGTTCCAAATGCAAAAGGAAGGCTTTTCACAGGAAGGTTTCTGCATTTCCATACAGAGGAGGTCTCTCTTCTGCAGCAGTGAGCAGCATCCCTTGCTGCCTGCATCCCTGATCTGGACTTGTGGGCAAAGGGACAGCAGGGTGTGGAGGACTGAAAAACTGAAAGTTAGATCACAGTATAGTCTCTCCTGCCAACCTCATCCAGCATGTTAAGAAGAGACCAAGCATTTTAGGGCAGGGAGAGTCTTTCTGTGGAGGTGTCAAGACTATTTTAGGTTAGGATCCTGGAGCAAACTGGGAAGAAAAATAAAGGCATGGAAGTGTCACAGTCATATTAGAAGCACTTAATTACCCACAGATATCAAAAGAGGGGCATTGTGTTTGGAAGGCAGTAGCTGTGGCAGAGAAAGGCAGATTCCATTTTCTAACAGAGCAATAAGGAGAATTTCTGAGTAGGAGAGGAAGGTGAAAATGTCTTCCTGTGGATTTTAGAGGGAAGATTCTGTGAGCTGCTCTTGGTAGTGATTGCAGTGTTTCAGACTCATGCAGGTTGAGAACAAAGCATGTTGAGTCATTGCAAAGCTTTACTTTTCACGAGGAGCTTTGATTACATAGCACTTGACTCAGTTTCTATGCTATAAATTGATTACAGCTTAAAAAACCGTGGGATTTCTTAGGGATTTTTGTAAGGATATTCTTAAATGAGTATCCCACTTTTAATATAATCAACTGTTGACTAATATATTGGGTTTAGATGTGTAACTGCTTTTAGTTGTCCTATAACTATTTTCAGTTTAGGTAATGAAGGTTTCAGAGGATGTCGCTTCGGGGGAAAAGGGGAAAGGAGTTCATACTCTCAGTGCTTTGGTGCCAGTGAACGTAAATGGATGGAAAGTATGTGTGAGTTTGCTAACAACTTCTATGTATAGTGGAAAGATTTGATGTCTGAGTTAATTTGCTCCTTTTTGACCTGGCAAAGTTGCCAAGTGAAACTAAATTTAACCAGTTAGAATAAGGTGAAAGCATTAATTCTTTCAACATTCTGGTCTCTGGTTTGCAGTCAGTAACAAGGGGCCTGTAATGTCTTGATTGTAACATAATGTCAGTAAGGACAGCCAGTTTTTGGTGATGAGCACGCCACCTGTCTTGTTTTGATGAAATGAAGCAAGTGGTAGGTTTCAGATAGGTCTGAGATGCTCAGGTTTTGTCATGTGTTAACAACACATATGCGTTTGTTTGGTTTTTTAAATAACAATTACAAAATCCAGATATAATATCTTTTCCAGCATGGTAATTAGCAGATAGTTGAAATGGATCTTGCCCTGAGATCTGAGTGATTATCATCCACTGTGTGTGTCTGGGCATATGCATGCACGTGCATTGGTTTTGTTCTCATTTTCTTTAATGGATCTGGCAATATACTTGGGACAGAAGCAGTCAGACCTTGAGGAACTTGCGACTGACAGGAGCTTAATTCTTTTTTGTGTATTAAATGGCTGGTGTAGGTTTAATTATTTTTTTCTGGCAGCTCTTTTCCTTACACTTCCTTGCTGAAACTGGTCTTGGAAATTAGAGGAGCAGCTTGCCTCTGAGAGTGATAATAACAGCTTCTCCATCACTTTGTCTTGTCATTAAAACTGGACGTTCATGCACAAGCTGTCTCACAACTCTGAAGTTAAGGATTGAAATTACTCTGTGAATATCTTAGCCTGCAGTATATGCTGAAGTGATCCTAGTGACCAGACAAGAGGGTGATGATGACTGTCATGAAGTATTGAACAGGGAGGTGGGACAGGAACATGCCTGCTGTGATACCTCTGGAATTGTCAGGAGGTTACCAGATGGAAAATAATGGTACTTTCCAGTTACAATATTTCCAGTAGCTTTCCCTTTCCTTTTGCTCTACAATGTAAAGCTGTTTAGTGTCAACTAAAAAACCTGTCTCTTCAATAGCACGTGCCTGAAATTATTTTCTTGATACAGATGCTAAAAACAACTGGGATCACAACATACAAAAGTACTTAAACAGAGAGATGGAGGTGATCAAATCTGGTACACAGGGAGTCTCATGAGTGTAAAGTCATATGAATGACATGAAGACACAGAGAGGAGCACATCTGGCAGCTGCATAATTTGAACAAGTCCTTGGGCATTGATTAATGGTGTGCTGGTCACATACAAGAATTTACCACGCATATCTTGCAATATTCTTCTACCCCCTCATTCCCAGTTTCGCAGCTGCAATTGTTCTCCGGCCTGTTCTGGTCAGAACAAGCAAGCTCAACCAAAAAAGCTGAAGGAGCTCATCTGTGCTAGTCTGCCTTGGGTGGAAATGATTAGGGAGTGATCATGCAAGCAGCTCAGTTTGTTTGAGGAGTGTTGACCTGCCCTGTGGCTGTGTGTGGGAAAAGGGAGACATATCCTCTGAGGAGAGGTGACTCCTGGCAGAGGATGCGTGCTCACAGTCAGTGATGGTCTCTGCTCAGCACGTGGGGGCTGCAAAGGCAGGTACACGTGGATTGTCATCTGACTGCTGGCTCTTAGGTTGCTGACTTGAGCATGGTTAGCATGGAAGCCACAATGCAAGAGGTCAGAGTGCAGGCTGTATGGAAGTGGCTGCACACTTAGAGGCAGACTGCTGCACTTGCTGGCAGAGATTAAAAATAGCACAGCTTTGGTTTGGTGTTTTGCAAGATGGCTTCTGACAGGCGTAGTGGAAGGTGTGCCTGAGTAAGAGTGTGGCTCATTATTGATTATATCTGCAATTCAAGAGGCAGTGCTAAGATGATTCACTTTCATTAATTAAACCTCTAGCCCCATCCTGGGAGGCAGGTTTAGAGGGGAGGAAATGGAGATGAGTAGCCTAAAGGTGCAAAGGAAGTCTGCTTCAAGCTGAAATTAAACTTTGGATCCAGGCATCGTGCCTCTGGAAATTCCTACAGTACTCAAGTTTCGTGTCAACACTGTCCAATTACAGCACTGTAATTTAGAGTAATTTATGAATCTGTATCAGTAGTGGATAAAATTTGCATAAACCACATCCATTAACAATAAAAGGACTGCTATTAAATAATTAATAGAAAGATCATACCATCAGTAACATGGACAGACTGGCTAAGAAAGGCTATTGCTTCTTTATGTCTGGCTTCTACTGAGCTTTGAGAAGTAGATGTATTGTCAGAGCAGTGGCCACCTTGTTCTGTATCTCATCTCTATCTGTAACCATTAGGCACAAAAAGATTACAAAAACAAGGCAAGTTTACAGTCATGCCTTTTTTTTTTTTTGACCATATCTTGCTGGTTTTGACAATTCTGTTCAAATTCTATTCTGAAATCTATTTTCAGCTTTGAATTTTGGAAATTATGGATCACTGTGGCAACATATCCATAGTAATCTGTCTTTCCTTGTGAACTGTATGACTAAGCACACCCGAGCCTCCCTCATACACATTTTGTAATCACCATCTGCTAGTGGTGTGTTGTGGTATATATTTGCATTTGTGAAGTTTTTTTCTTACAGCAGGATAAATTCATCTGTCCACCATAGCCTAGAAGACTTGAGAAATGTGGTGAGTCCACTTACACACTGTTTGTTCTTTTATCCATTTTATAGAAGAATTAGTGGTTATGGAAACTACTAAAAGACTCTTCATGTAGAGATTTGAAGGGAGATAAGGAAGGCCCTTTTAAAATGTGGAAGAAGTCACTGTGTTTTGTGTTTCTTCTCAGAGCTTTGTGGTTGCCTCCTTGCCATGGGTAGGCCTATCACTTATGTTAGCATGCTGACATGCTTGCACTGAACAGCTTTTGCATTCATCATAGGCCATCCAATCCACTTAGTAATGTTTGAGAAAAGCCTTTTATGGCTTTGTTTGTAGTTCTTGTGTTAGCATTGTTCTTTAAGAACAACAGCATCATAAAATGGTTTTATGAAAAATGACAAAAATGGGTAATCCATTCAAAATTATTTTTATAAGATTTTAAAATAAAAGTTGGGATTTTTTTAGTAGTTATACTTTATTATGTATGACTGATTTTAAATGTTGAAGGAACAAGGGAAATTAGGAAAACAAATTTCCCCTGGTTTTCATTGCAGGCACATGGGTCAAACACCCAGCATGTTGTTCTCAGAAGAAATGGTTTCATTTTTCCTAATGTGGACATGCAGTACTAAAGCTTGCTGTTTTATGACTGAGTGGTACTAAAATGCTGTTTATTGTCAGTCTCTTCACATCTGAATCATGTTATTCAGTCCAGATTTTCTTTGAAACAACTGTCAGATGTGCAGTATGGATGAACACTGGAAGAAACCAATGGATATTAGGCACTCTGATGCTTTTAGTTGTTTAGGCTAATCATTCATTTCACACATGGAGAGAAAATGCTGATTTCTTTAGAATCTCTTTAGATTTACATGTTGAATGAAGAGTGTAGCTGATTTTTTGTAAGAAAAAAATAATTGTGGGAAAAATAGTAGGCTTTTGCTTTGCTTATGCTATGCATTTGGAAACAATGATGAGTTGGTGTTATGCACCACCTTTGTAATTGATGAATGTATTTCTTTGTTTGCTTGAATAAGGATTTTGCTAAGAAACAGTGGCATTTGGTTTCTTTATTCCCTCATCCAAATTTTACCAAGGAGGAGAAGAAAGAAAAACTTTCTGGGTTCCTTTCAGGTGGTGACACCCTCTCTTCCTGCAAACAAATATACTTTGATTTCTCATCTGCAAGTGAAAACCGACTTATCTTGATTTCTCATGTGCAAATCCAAGGCATGGGCTTCTCATTCCATGTCGAATCAAGGGCTAGTATCAGCTTTGTTGCATCCTGACCTGACACACATTGTTTTGTCCCTTCTGAATCTCTCCCTTTTACAAAAAGTGCTTCTTTTCCTTTTATCTCTTACTTTACAAAGGTGACTGAAACCCAAAGAAAGACCTTGATAGCTGGAAATCTGACTTTTAGCTATAGGAGTTAAATCTGATACTAGGTACTGCCTCTTTCCAAGAGCCTTGTCATGCCTGCAGTTTGAAAAGTATTTCAATAGCTTTCATATGATCCTGTATGGATGAGCTTCTGATTTATTTTTCTTATTTATAGACCTAGTCTTTATCAAGTGTAAGTAATGAAAAATCAAAGAGCTATACCAAAGAAACAGGATTTTCATTTCTGTTTGGAACATGTGCCTAGTCATGATTGTAAAGGTTCTTTTTTCTGATTTTTGGGGGGTGTTTTTATAAATGCATGGCTAGAACATCGCATATGTTGTAATACTTTCCATTTGCAGAGCCCTCTGTTTGATGATTGCAAGCTGCTCTGTAAACATTTTTCAGTCTCACAGTCATTTTTCAGAGTCTGGAGCCTTCTCCCATTTTTGGTGGGAATGTGACTAAGTGATTTGTTCGGGGTCACCCAGGGTATCAGCTGGAGGACAGTGGCAACATGGATCTCAACATTTTTTTTTGCTTTTCTGATGTCTTAATGTATTTTTCTCTACATTATATAGTGTAGTGCAACATATCTAGAAAATAACTAGAAAAAGTTTTTGGGCTGAAAGTAAAAAGTCTGGAGAATAACTTGAGTTCGGAATAATTATTACTTCTTTATAAATTTTAAAAATAATGACTGTTGAGAATAATAGATAAACTGGATTACAGTATCAGTCTTACAAAGATACTTCCTTTTAGATTATTTTAGATCACACAGATACTATATATTTCTTACGTGTAAACTTAAGTTTAGGATAATTTTTAAAATTTCAGAACAGAAAATGTTAGGATAAGGAGTTTTTATCTGTGTGGTCTTTTTCTTTTTGTGTTTAGTGGTTCGTTTTTTGTGTGTGCATGGGGTTTTTTTGGTGGTTTGGCATTTTTTTCGCTATCCCCCTCCCCACGCTGGATACAAGTGCAATACTTCCACTGCTGCCAAGCGTAAGCAGATCTGCCATACAACAAAGGTGATAGGCAGAGGGGATTTTCAGTAACTGAATACAGAAGTAATTTCAGTTCTTGGTATATAAGGAAGGTCTTATGGAAGAATTTTAGTCTCCCTAATAAAAACGTGAATTTAATAATGAAGTTTTTTCTTCCCTTTCCCTCTTTAGTTCTGGTAGTTTTTGTGGACCATTATTTCTGTTGTTGTTCCAGTACTTCTGTTTATGAACAATATAATGACTTCCAATAATAATTTTGTATAGATGATGGTATTTTCTATGTATTAAATAACTTGAGAATTTCAGGTTATTCAATCATGTAATTACAGGGTTTTTTCACATTGCTTTTTGTGGGTCTTGTAACTCCTTAAAAATGAGTTCTTCAAGGGTGTTTAAAATATTGTACAAATATGAGTTGAATGAAAAATTAGTTCAGTTACCACTGGTATTCAGTAAGGAAGAGAACAGATGTGATAGTGGTTTGGAAGGCAGCTGAGGTAACATCTGGTGGAAGTTTCCCTAGCAGCAGAAGTAACTACACAGATGCTAAATGTTTTTTCCCCATATTCTGCCCAACTTTCCGTATGATGTTTGTATGTTTTGTCACTAGAAAGGACACTTATCTCCCCCAGTATCGACTTACATTTGAATCAGTGAAAGTTTGCCTGTGAAGCTCAAAAGAATGATAAGGAGATTTTTGGAAATGCTTTACTTAAAATTGCATCAGTGGAACAAGAAAGCTTTTGGCCATTTCTCTCCTGCATCCACTAATGACTGTATGTAAGGAAGTCTGTAATAGCTTGTGTTGAAATTCTCTGTGTTTCACACCAGGTCACAGGCATTATTTTACTCATTTACAGTCACCTCTGAGCTATTAATGTGTACGGAAACAGTTTCAACTTGGCTGTTACCTGTTCTCAGAAAGTTTGAGCTGGTTTGTGTTTTTTTTCATAAATGTTCTCTATGTGGAAAGTGAAGAATTTTTTTTTCTTATTTGCATATATGAATGGGTTTTACCAACTGTTAGATTAATTGCTGAGGCTGGAAAGGTAGCAAACAACTAATTTTACTGTCTTCTTTCCCTCCTTCCCTTCTTCCCTTCTTTCCCTTCTTATCTGCCCCCTCTGCTACCAGTTCTTTTGAAAACTCAGCCTTACTGAGGTTATGATAACAGCTGGGAATGTTGCAACACATAGATTTTTATTTTTTTTTCAGTATCATCACAAGTATTTTTTGACACCTTATCAGTCAGCCATCACACCTGTACAAGTCACATTAACTCATTCCATCAAACCAACAGACTGAGAACAGACATTCCTAGGAGTCTCAAAAACAGCTGCAAAGCTGTCTGGAGTCCCAGCAGCACAGTCACATGTCCCAGCCTACGTGTAGTCAGAGGTAAGGAACTGTTGGGTGCACAGTTTCCATTCAGAGTGCCATGTTGATGGGGAAGAGCAGTGACTCTCTGCAGAGTTTCAAAGTTGCTCTTTTCTCCATGGCTTAAATTGACCATTTAAGTTGGTCTGTGTCTAATGAAGCCTGTGAAGAGCCTGCTGTGGGCTGCCCTGTGGTTAGAGCTCATTTCCAAATACCCTGTCTCCTTTGATTGGCCTGAATGAAAACTGGTTGGTAGTAGCATGGGTGGGATAGAGTGGGATGCCCTCTGGCATGACCATGAAGAACTACTACAGACCATAATGGTGCTGTCATTTGAGGAATCTTGTTTAGAGTTTTGCCAAGAGTGCATAATTTGAAGCTCGTGTTGTCATGTCCCTTGGAAGACAGGCATGAGTGTAAATTCATTTTAAATAGGCTTGACCTTCATGAGTCATGAATGTGCCACTTCATAGCTTTAGCTTACCATGGTGATTGTAAGTGGCTGGTTAAAATTACTGGGCAGAGCCTCCAGCAGGTGCTTAGTGGCACCCATCTGTTTGTGAGTGCTGCAGGGTTTTCCTGCCCGCTGCATGCAGGCTGAGTGGAAGGAAGAAGTTATCTTCTATTTATTAAATGATATTTTAGATAAATCAGAGTAGTTCTCAAATGCGTTCACTTTTATTCTTGCTTTGAAGATCCATCTAATTCTTCTTGTGGGACTAAGGCAGTTCAAAATTCCAAGTTCTTCATCATGTCTTTTGAACTCTGTGTAGCTGAGAAATTTGGGCTACCATGACTTTTCCCCGTTGCCTCCAAATAGAGGAAGAACAGGGAGATGAAAAGCTGTTATTCTTGGTGGTTGCTATCTGAAAAGTGCTATGCTACCCACTGCAATAATTGTGTCTCATGGATGTATTTTTTGGGAGCTTTTGGTTACTTTTGACTTTCTTCTGGTTTACATTTTTCTATTTTGTGTTTTCTGATGACTAATTGCACTATGTTTTCCAAACTTTAATATGAGGAGTTGCTAAGTAAAAGGAAAAAACTAAACTTTTATATAGTTTGGCAAATTTCACTTGCCAACAACTTCGGCCACATGACCAATTTTGGGAGGGGAAAGAGGGAAGCAACCGCCTACCCCATGAATTCTTAATTATGATAAATGTGTTGCTGTATTATTAGGAATGCAACCTAATGGCCATACAGCTAAATATTTACTCAGTTGTTTATTTAGTACAGCTTACTTTCTTTTCAAGCTACAGATTTCTTCATTGCATCCTTTATTCAACTGTTTGGTCTTCCTAAAGTCAAAATCTCAGTATCTGTGATGTTAAGAGAAACTAGAATGTGAAGTCAAAATTTCCATTACATAGTCAGAGAGGAATTTCAAGGAACAATGCCAAAATCACTTAAAAAAATAAATTTACAGGAAAGATGACTCATCAATCAACAATTACTGTTCTAGAAAATAGAATTAGTTGTATATGTTCTGGGTACAGAGAGGGATAAAATGCCCCAGGCCTGACAGACAGGGTTAGATTAGGGTGATTTTTTTGTTTGTTTCCAGAGATTTTTACCTTAATCTATGCTTCTTTTTCACCCTAAAAGGAGGACCAGACCCTAAGGAGCACACAGGTTCATGTTGCAGGAATTGCGACCTCTCAAATCTAGATAAAAGAAAAGGATTTTCTGTCTTCTTATTGCTGGCACTAATTAGCTAAACAACTGAAGCCCAAGGACAGTCTCCTCCTGTGCTTAGCTTCTCTTGTAACTTCCCCTGAGGCCACCTGAGACAGCAAAGCACAGCCTTTCATACTTGGTGGGGGTGACAGACTTCTGCTTTAGTAACATGAGTGTAAAAAACATGTGATAAAAGGCATAATAAACAGCAGGCAGGAGTAAAGAGCCTTCTGAGAGGGACATGTGTTGAGCTATGGTGGTGTCTCTGGGGGAGTGCACCAAGCCAGCTGCTTGTGGCTTTTTGTGTTGTGCCAGCCCTTCAGCGGGCACTTCCCTGGTGCTTCTGGTCTTCCCTCTCCCTTGAGCTACACCATCTTTCTGCTGTGTTAACTTTATATGTGAAGAAAGTAATGAGCGCTGTGACTTCAAGGAGACGGCACTGGAGATGAATCTGATGCATCCTGTGGTTCTTTTTGTAACCCTGTTTGCTTTCTCATCTGAACAGAGAGGAGGGAAGGAAATGGTGTAATCACTCACTGCCCCTCTCACAGATGGTGGGCTGGATAGTTTGCATGGCTGATGTCTCCCTAACAGAACAGGTAATGGTTCTGTAAAGCTTCCCTGCTCGTGGACACTTCATCAGAACAGAGTATCAACTAAAGGTGCCACATCTGACTGCATTACTTTTTGGCCTTAGAATGAATTAAGTCAATAGTGTAATTATTTATAAGTAGGAAGCACACTCTTGTACTCTGCAGTATATGTGTTGTTTCTACAAATTTTCTTTTGAAGCCACATTCTTTGCTGGAATAATAGTGTGGCAACAGTTGGACATGAGCAACCTTGCAGTACCTGCTTTTTGAAAAGGGATGTGCACTGCAAACAAAATCCATCTGTAATGTGTGTTTTACTGCATTTAAGCTTGATACTTCTCTGAATGAACATTCTGAAGATGTTATAGTATATTTTAAGCTGACTTCCCTTCTTGAAGCAGATAATGTTTATAAGTATAAAGAGTGCCTGTTTCTTCTGGAGCCTAAACCTGTCAGAGTCATGGGGACATCCTCCCTCTTAGTATTGGTGGGTAAAGTGTTACAGGTAAAGGGTAGCACTTCTCAAATTCAGTCAGTTTGAAAATACTTGTGAGAAACAGCTGAAACTCTTCAGGGTAGAGAATCTGTCATTGAACTATTCCCTGTTTCCCCCCACTGATATCAGATGCATTTACAGCACGACACTGTGGGGCTCAGTGAGGGCAAGTCTGTGCCGTGTGCTGATGCTGGAGCCCCTTCTGCAGGAGTTCAGTGCATGTGAGCAAACAGCTTATTGTGGTTAAGACAATTGGTTGAAGAGTCCTTTCAAGGGGTAAGTGGGAGTGCTGCAGAAATCAGTGCAGCACTTCATCCCATTCCCTTTTTCCTTAAGTTTTGTCCCTTCACAGTTTTTTTGGGTTTTTTTGGGGTTTTTTGTGTAAGTGTTAGTGCAGAGACCTGGATCATGGGTAACATATTTGAATGATGGCCACAATACTCGCAGCTTTCAGAACACAATATGAGGCCCATCTTTTGGCTTAGCCTCACCCTCAAGAGTGATAAGGAAACAGACCAAAACAATTTCTCCCACTTTTCCCCAAGAAGTATTCCCTTTTAGCCTTAGAGGCTGGAGAGCCTAGCAACTATCTCTGTTTTATTTTTCTTAAGATGCTGTGATACCATGGTGATGAGTTATTAATAAAACTCCAGGCAGATGGAGAGAGCTTTTAACTGAGTAACTTCTTGGTTTAGTGTGGGGTTTTTTTGGTGGTTTGTTTTTTTTCTTCCAGTTTCCATGCATCTGAGAGTAACCAAATAACCATATATGAACAAATGTCATGATTTGGTCTGTGCAGCAGAGTAGCTGAGCACTTAGCACAAAAATACAACTTAATCTGCAAATAAATCAGAGCAGTCTTTTTGCTTAAATGTCAAAATTCCATCGTGTTTATGAAAGAGCAAATAAGTGTAAAGCACTGCATGCATTATTTTAAATTTTAAATGCATGAACATAGTGAATTAGATCTAAGATTTTTTTCAGATTTGTTGCATTTCTGAACATATTATGAGCTATTATAAGTGCAGTAACAGTTTCCCATACAGCACAGTGCTGTGCTTCAATGGCACTGACTCAAAATTCTGTAAGTCTTTATACTAATATGCAGTAATCTCTAAAACAGTGACACTAATCCCCTCTTCTAATATGGAACTTGAGTAAAAAAATATGTGAAATGTAAGCTTTAAAGCAGCTTTTGGGAATTAGTAATTTATAAACCCTCCATTAGTCATCTATACCAATAGAAATGTCTTTGTAATAACACAGCAACGAGGTACTCACGTTTAGGAAAAACAGTGAAGCCTGAGGCTTTTGCCTTTTTTTTTCTTTGTTAATGTGTGAATGGCATTAATTGCATAACACAAGCAGCAAGAGATTGGTTACAAGTGGTGTAAAAATTGTTGCGTTGTCCAACCCAAATGATACATCCTGAACCTCTTGTGCACTTTTAGTGTACTGCAGTCAGTTTTCACTGTGCTTAAGTCACTGTTAAAGGTTTGGGGTGTTGATATCTTATACATGGCAACCTTGCCAGCTTCCTGAAGTTCTCACTTATCAGCTGCTCAGATGCTGATGGGGAAAAAAGCAGCCATCTCCATGAATGTTGAAAGCTGGACAGAACATTTCTTTTTAACATTTCACTTATTAATTTCATGTGATTGCACTTATTGAAAGACTAGGCCCTTAAAAGTCTCCAACTGCCTTGACTTGCAAAAAATTTTGTTTCCCATGAAAATTTTGTGGCCTTGAGCAGGAATTAAACTGTGGCTGTGAAAAGCCCTGAGTAAACAGACAAGACAAACCATTGTGTGCATTTGTGATATCTGTAACACCCAGACTTAGATAATGCTTACACTTTACATGCATTGCCTGTGGGAGGGATTGTCTGTGGCAAATATATTATTTCAGTAAGGTACAGCCCTGGTTGGAAGCCTGTCACTGTTGGGGTGGGGTAGGCGGGTGTGTTTATTGGGTGGACAGCATCTAGGTTGTATTGGGCTTATTATCAATCCCACTGAAATTTCATGGGATTGTGTAACTTGTGAGGGAAATTCTGAAAATGTTATCCATGATAACCATATTTCTCTCCTTTCCTCTTTACTCTCCATTATGATAATCATGTCTGTTAAATGAAATCCATAATCTGAAAATTGCCTTAAAAATGTAGAAATCAAAGCACACTGAAGAACTGAGAACAAAATTTACATGACCTCGCAACTGAGGTATTTGTAAAATATAGGTGAAACATCAAGAACTACTGTGACATTTTATTCTGTGTGGGGATGTAAGGGATTTTGTAAAGCATTCCAGCAGAGTGAGACAACCAACAATCTTTCTGCTGTGTTCGTGAGGTACTTAATTTTTATTTTTTTTCCTTCCAGGAATGCTTCTTCCAAGTAGAAACCTTTTTTTTTTTTTCATTTTGGGGTGGTTGTTGGGTTTGTAGTCGGGTTTGTTTTTTAGCAAACGAACAAGAAGCAAAACAAGCTGTTCCATCTGTAAAATGCACTATTATTCTCCAAAAAAGCCTTTTTAGGAGGAAGATGTTGGAAAAGGGTCAGTCTTGATGAAGCAATTGTCAGGGAAGCTAGGGGAAGAAGCGTATTGCATGAACACATTTTAACTTTCTTTGGAGCACTGATACTCTTATGCTTTTGAGGCTTCACCAACTCACAGGGTAGAATGTTTCTGACCTAATAAACCCATCTCCCTTTGAAGAACCTTTACTTATGAGAAGAGTTTTTTCTCAATTTAACCTCAGCTGGGGCCTTGCTTCTTTTGTCTCTGGCTGCACTGTGGGAAAACAAATGGGAATGAGCCACTATAAAATGTAGTTTTCTTGTCATTATTTGAAGTTGGAGTTGTCAGAGGTGTT
This sequence comes from Manacus vitellinus, assembly GCF_001715985.3. Lineage (NCBI taxonomy): Eukaryota > Metazoa > Chordata > Aves > Passeriformes > Pipridae > Manacus > Manacus vitellinus. The sequence goes on from NW_021940122.1 coordinate 2,814,247, forward strand.
GTGCTGGGCTCTGTCCACTATGCCAACCACCCTGTGGAGCTGTGTTTTGTTGCGATGCCTCTGTCCCTGCTTTAATGTAAAGAACCACTCTGGCATGTTGTTTTATCAGAGGAAAAGGGAAAACATTTGTCTCAGCGGCCAACTAAGTGTAAATGTGGGGGTTTACAGTGCAGTATTGGGCTGTGCAAACATGCTCAGAGAGGTGACAAAGAATACAAGACATGACAGAAAGATGCAGACACATGCAGTGGAACTTAAAAATGCAGCAAGAGATGGGTTAGGATTGGGGCAGTGGTGTTTCCTGTGGTTTTAGGTAAAATATTTTTCTTCTCTTGAAGTAAATTACTTTAGGAGAAGCCATAAACCTGACAAACCAAAGAACAGTTTCGGAAGGGCAGGCATTATACCCAAGAATCAAAGGACAGAGTAGTGAACAGTGTGTGACTGAGGAGTTCTTCCCATCGTATCTGAATGTGAATTTGGTGTACAGGTAGAGGCAGGCATCCACTGGAAAAACAGTTTGTGATAAGATTTGGAATATTTTTTCCTACAACTCATTATTTCTCCAGTTTACGAATTGCTTCACCATATTTGGGATCCTAGACACTTACTGCCAGATAAGGAGAAGTTGTTACTATTTATAATTTGGGGTTTTATTACTCAGGCTGCTGTGATGTCTAAGTGCTTCTGTAAGGAGGAATGTAATATGGAAGATAATATAAACTCTAATGAGGGAATTGCAATAGAGGTGGCATTGTGTGCCTGCTTTGCAGACTGTATTTTATTCACTTTAAATTTCTGTTCACAGAACCAGAAAACCATTGACAGTGTGGTAGGCAGTGGCTCACTGAAGGCATCCTATAGAACAAGCAATAATGCTAATGAAATTTCAGTGCTAGTGCAAACACAAAAATGAACTTTTAAAGTAATCAAGGAAGCAGTGTGTTCTTTAGTTTGATAGAAACATTAGGCAGTTTTACTAAAGGTGTAGCTTGAAGTGCACTAGACTGATGTTAATTGCATTATTAGTGGGCATGTATACTTTTGTCTCGTAACCATCTCCTCTTTCTTACTAAGCTGCAAGATTGCTTCTCCTAGGACTGTTGATTTCTTTTAAAAAGAGCAGAAGCCATACTACCTTCATCTTTTACGTTGCACTGGCAGCCAGCAAATTCCAAATGCAAACCTTGCTTTAATTTTCACCAATATGACATAAACGGACATTGCACATAAAAGAGCGAGCCATTGCATATGACTCCTGGTACAAAGAGTATTACAGTAACAGAAATGCCCTGGCCATAAATTTATGTGAATGGTAACCATGTGTCTCTGAATGCCTCCTGTTTCTCATTCGAGTTAAACATTACTCTATCAATACTTGCCAGATATCTTGCACTCTCATGTCTCTGCAATTCTTTTAAGCCTTTTGATGCCTTGCAGTTTTTGAAGTCATCGTATTATTTTTAAGATCCTTAAATTAGGTCATAACAAAAATATTTCTATTTATCTAATCCATTTCCCTGTCTTCAGACTGCTTGGTGTACTGGAGCATGTAATAAAGTAGAGAGATTTAAATGGCTTACTTCGCTATGAGGAGAAAATGTTATGAAAATCACAAGTTTCCTTTAAAAACTGAAGCCTTTTCAACTGACTGCAATGTGATGGGAGGGGCTGCAAATGATTAAACTTCTTAGCAGGGGGTAGGATTTGTAGGATGCAGAGCTAGTGAGTCACTATTTCCAATTTTTGACCAAAAAAAAAAACAAAAAGGAAAAAAAATGTTTCTGTAATGGTGACTACTGTGTGTCAAAAGTGGAGTTAGTGTTGTGTCTCTTATCAGTATTCCAGATGCTTTTGTCCAACTCAGGTTGGAATCCAATAGCCAGCCAGTTGTCACCGCTCATGGGGGGAATGGAGAAGTTGTGCAGGTTTTTTTAAATCACCCCAATTGTCATCTCTTGTTAATCTCATTTCCTGTTGGCCAAAACATGAGTCCACCTCCTGTAGTGCTTGTGACTGTTCTTTTGTACAAGATTAGACTCGTGCTCAGGTGAGGGAGAGCAAACAGTAATTCCCTCATCACTTTTGCTGGAGGCTGCAGCCACATTGAGAGTAGATGATATTCACAGCTTGGAATCCATGTACAAGCTTTTGAGACACTGCTTTTGTCCTGGACTGACTGTCCATCTAGCATCACCCATGCCCTGACTATTTAGCAAATACCTTTTGCTACCAACTAGGTTCTTCTGGCTTTGTTTTCAAGTTGCATTTGTTCAAAACAATGAGTAGAGCTCCTAAGTAAAGATCTTGTTAGAAGGCAGTGAACCGATGAAGCATTTTGTCTGGATCCTGCTTATTTTGAGATAAGCAATGCTTTCTCAAACAAAGCCTGACTGTACTCAACATCTATTAAAAGCACCCACTAGTTGCTTGCTTTTTTTTTTTTTAAAAAAAAAAGGTCTTTTGGAATCACATAATCTTCTGATATGTCTCAAAACTGTTCAAATGCTGGCAGCCAGCATAAAGCCTTTGCCTGATCCTAATCTCCAGAACGTAACAAGTATCATTGCCTAGCTATTTTCAGTCAATCCTGTGTACTGCACATCTAAAACGAGAATAAAACTCTCACTGCTCTGCCTTGCTTTCCAGCAGCCCTGTCCTCCTGTCTTGTTTTGTGTCCTTCAGATATTTAGAACAAAATCAAGCACTTGAACCCAAGGTGGGTTTTCTTTAAGGTTGCAGTGTCGTTCTTGCTGGAGAAGCCTGGCATTTTTGTTGACAGGCATTTGATTCCTATATTTCCTGATCTTTTTAATCAAATAAGCAGATGCTTCCAACCTGAATGTGTTCTGGAAGCTTTTGTGGGATTTAATCCCAGAGCTGGTGATCTCCCATGTGCTGTGCAGCTTCATATTGTCACTTGACTCTGTCTCCCTTCATTTCTGGTCTTCTGTCCCAAATTTATGTTTCCTGCTTTGCTTTTCTTACTTCTCCAAACTTGAAACTTTGCCATACTTTATTCTTATTTGTACTTTCATTGCTTGGTGATGGGTTGTCACTGGTAGCTGTTGCTTGTCCTGTCATTCTTCTCATCCCTTAGGAGCAAACTCACTTCCCTGACCCTGCTGGTGAACTATAGGTTTTTCTCTCTCTCACTTTAAAATAAAAAATTGATTAAAAAACCCTTGACAAATGAACTGAGGTCTCTACAGCTTTCTTCTAGAGAACAAGCAAAGGTCGCAACAGTTGGACTGTCAATTATGCCGGAAGCAGAATGGCTAGTCCTTTAATTTTGTGTCATTTGGTCTGGCATATAATAGGTGAAGGTACCTCTTTACTGTGTGGGTAGAAAAAGAGGAGAAAAGTCTATTGAATTTTTTTACTGTGCAGGAAAAATTGGTAAGGTGCAGGAACACAGGAAAAATACAGGAGTCCTTGAGCACAAGAGAAACAAAATTTCTAGTTTACAATACACAGCTCATGGAAGCACAGAAAGCGTGAGGAAATGTGCATTGACTGAGAGATTTTGAGGCAAGAAAGGGAAATTTATGTGATGATATAATGCATACTAATGATGTGTATGATATATATATGTCTCAAATAGTATGTGATACATAAAGTGTAAAAAAATTGAAGTCTACTATGCAGTGGTAGAAAACAGAATAGCATGTGGTTGGAAACTCCCTTCTTTAGGATCTTTCTTATCCCTCCCTGTCTTGCCCTCACATATCAGTATTTGGCAAAAAATGGGGAGGCAGAAAGAGAGCAGTGTATTTGATGGATATGGTTCTCGAAAGCTGAATTTGGAGTAATACAGTTGACCTATCCACATAATCTTCTGCACTTCTATGAATTCAAGCCTTGTGTTTCTTAAAAAAAAATATTTTGTTGAATTTAGATGCAGATATGGTCTCATCTCTTTTTTATATAAACCCACAGAATAAAGAAATTCTAGGATCGATGTTCCATCCAGCTGGAGTAGATAAGACTTGTTACATCACTTAAATAGGATTTTATGGGTTTCCTACTATAACTGCATTTGAGTGCTTTTAAAAGAATTTTTTTTTTATTAGATAGACATGGTAATATTTGAGGCAATATTTTGGCTAATTGTTTAAATCTGCATTTAGACAATTGTTAAAATGAATGCTATTTGTATTATGTAATATTGTAAACCACACATGCCCTATAGTCTGTTCTCTAATTAAGAAACAATTAAAATTACAAAAAGTCTACTTCTTGACACCAAATTTTAATGATTTTATGCTTTAGTTGTATCACAGCAGCTCAGGGGCATGCTATTGGGACATTTTCATCCCTTTAAAAACTACTATGAATGCTTGTGTAGGGTTCTAAATCATTATAGACTTAAACTAGAAGGACTGCTCCTGACTTCTTTTGCCACATTTTTAACATGACTCAAATGTGTAGTTGTCACAAGGTAGAACAGCACAAAAATTGACTGGCACATTTTCAGCCCCCATAACAGAAAAGTGGAGAATGTCTGACATATGTAATTGAGTAGCTCTGTAAAATATTCAGGTTTGCAGACTGAATTTCTATGCAGACCAAGCTTTTACATCAGGAAATAAGACTCACTGATATACTTTATATTTGCCTATGCACCACAGTATTCACAGCATAGATTAGCTGTTTTTTTAATTCACTTCAGTTCAATATTTTATATTAAAACACAAATAGCTACAGGCCCAAATAATTCTCTTTGTGGACTACTGGGTTTTTTTTCCTTTTTAGACGATGGAAACTGCCTGGAGTCCTGAGACAATGGAAAGATGTAAGACTTCATGTACAAAAGTCACTGAAGAAATACTGGAGTGTACCCTTAGGCTGATAATTTCATTCCCTCCCTTTCTCCCTCACAGAACACATGTATCTCAGACCATGGTCTGAACATCTACTGAAGTATTGCTCGCACTTCTAGTATAGATTTTTCCTTTTTTTTTAAGATGCATAGGTTGGACAGAAGTTGTATTACACTGTCCAGCTGGGGGTGAAATTGAGGTCATGGTTCAGCCTTCTACCAGCTCTGTGACACTGCCCATTTGGAGTCATGATTCCATCAGTTTAGTCTTCCAATAACTCTGAGAATGTCTATGTAATTGCTTGGGGCATGGGCACGGTGTTAATTAGAATGTTACCCATTCACAAAAGCCACAGGCAGCCTGACTGATAATTCTCTCGGGGCTTCCATGGTACAAATTGCACAAATTATATCTGTATCATCTTTAGCTCTCCTGTCTACATCTAATACTCTTTTCTCTTAAAATCTTCAACTGGATTTGATCTCTTCTGAGTCTTGAGGCAGATTGGATCTACCTAAACTACAAGCACAGCAAAAATCTGAATTGGCTGACCATGTTGTTTTAGTCTGTAGTGCAGATGGGATGCAAGCTGCATTTTATACACAGGCATCATTTACCCAGATAAGTGCCACATACTCAATTCCTGACTTTAATAAAGTACTTGGACATAGTAAGACATTAATCAAGGGCTTCATATAAATATGGCTATTTCATGCCCTTGTGGAAGTTAACATCTATCCTGAATTTGTTGAAGTAGTTACTGTTATGGAAAGATTTGGTCTTGCACTTGAGCTGAAGCTGGTTGTTTTGAGATAAACTCCAGTGTGTGACTTTCCATGCCCCCAAACCCACTGTGTTAGGCATCATGTAGTTACTTGGAAGACTGAGTCAAAAGAAAGAACAAATTACTTTGGGACTCAATATATTGATCCAGAATTCATTATGGTACTAATTTGACTTCAAATCACAGTCCTATTTTATTGTCTGGATGGATATAATTTTTACTCTAGAAAAAATAGAGGTTACAGTAACTATAACACGGATTTTAGGTTGCAGGCCTGAGTTCTAATTTTCTTCTGACAGGTGAGAAAATCAGTGAATGACTTTGTAGCTCAGAGTTGCTGTATTACTTCTTTTCAGCAACTCCAGAATCTTTTGCAACCAGGACTGCTGTTGTCGAACTTCAAGAACTGAATCCAAGAGATGTAGTTTTCAGATTCTACCCAACTGGAAGCTGTTTCTTCTTTCAAAAAGACTCAGATAGGAATGGAGAATCTCGTTATTCCCCACAGCATTAAGTTCCCTGTACTCTTACAGCATGTTTTTGCTACTGTGAGAGTCACTGTTACCGGATGGGTTACTGACAAGGTTGACAGGTTCTAAGCTAATGCTCTCTGTTCATGTAGTCACTGCTGGGCTGCTCTCATACCTGACCCTCACAGAGCTGTTGCAGTGTGTCTGGACTTGTCTTTCGACCCGTGCTGGTTGCCTACATGCAATGGGAGCTTAGCATTCTCCTCCCTTACGCTTGCAACATCTTCAAATTTTTCCTCCTTTCCAACTCCTCTGATTGCATTCATACAAGGACAGAATTCTGTCATTTTGTCCTGCATACTTTCTCAGTATTGGCTGCCAGAGAAATAGCGTGTGCTTCCCGTTCATTTAAGACACTGAATTTGCCTGTTTTAAAGGAATTTAAAGTTTGGCAAGGCTAATATTATAGTGACAGTTATGTTCTTTCACCAACTTCTTCCTCTTAGCTTGACTGCTTTTCTGTTCCAGGGGAGAGCAATAACCAATTTTCCTTTTTTTTGCTTTCACTGCCCAGCTTGATGCTAATCTGCCAGCATTTCTTTTTCTGATCTCTTATTGTCTGCCCAGCCTCAGTCTTGCTTCCTTTATTCTGACAGCTGCTCCAGACTTGTCTTCTTTTATGTCCTTCTCATATTTGTTTGTGTGTCATCTTTGTTGCTGCCTTTGATGTTTGGAATGGCCTTACTGAGATCTCTACTTGATGGAACTTGCCTTTCTAATGGCCCAGAAGGCACTGAAGAGGCAAATGAAGGAGAGGAATCTCTGGAACCAATGACTATGTGGGCTTGTTATCAGCAAATCATTTTGTTTCTAGGTCTTATCCCTTTTCCACTGTATGAGACAACGTGCAACTTCTTATGTTTTTGTCCCAAACCTTGCACACTGTGCATGCGTCTGCACTGACCAGGTGCCAAAATGGACTGGGACTTGTAATTGAATGTTTTGTTTGGTTTAAGTAGCTGGTGGATTTTTTTTCCCATTATGTAACAAACTTTTTTTTAAGGACAAACAGACTTGAGCTGCCTTTCTTTCTCCCTTTACAAGATGCAAATATTTTTCCCCAAAATATTAGGTATTAAATTTTAAAATACTGCATTTTTAGACCAACTGTGGTGATATCATGCTGGAATTATAGGGGGGTTCCAAAATTATATTTTACATAGTGAGGTTAAAATAAGCATCTCTTCACTGTGGTATTTTAAAGAACTGATAGGCAGGCTTCTACATGCAATTCAGCATTTTGTAATTATATTGTATTGAATTTAGAGTATTTGGTGAGGAAGTGGGATTATGAATAAACTGGAGGAGTAACTGGATAGCTAGTTGCTTTGAAGTAGTGCTCAGTCATTTAATTTCACATGAATTTTTAATAATAAATCAAACCTGTTTATTAAATTCCACTTGATGTGGACTCTTAGACCTCTGCAGTCTATCAGTGACAGAAGGGATTTTGAGACATTAAACTGTTTATTTTCTGAACTTTCATTTGCATTGCACACTTCTCCTTTTAACGATTAAATGATCATTTAATACAATTATAATATATGAGGTTGGGAATGGAAGCAGTACTTTTCATCTGCTTCTCGTTGTCAGAATAAAGTCTGAATACCCTAAACTACCCTAAATACTCAAATTAGTATACTTTTTCGTGGTAATAAATAGCACCCTGGAAGGTCTCAGTTAATTCAGTCTCAAATCTTTAAGAGGTAATTTTGACAGAGTCCTATAAATGTAGAAAGTTCAACAGAGAAACCAGAGAAATGTTCCTAATGAAATCTTGGCTTTGGTGGTGAAAATGTCTGCTTAGTTTTAATATAAGCTTGATTACACTGCATTCATGAGAATTTCTGCAAGTCTGCCCTCATGACATATAAACTTTAAATTAGGCATAGTCAATAAAAGGCCACCTAATACGGTTTCATATTTTGAGAGGTTTCCCCATAATTGCCCCAGCTAGTTACTCTGTTTTCTAACCATTTTGGAATCTGCATGTGCTGAAAAAAATTGTCCTGCAAAAGATGGTGCTTGTACAGCCTGTAATGATGTGAAGTGACCTGACAGAGACCTCCCTCCTCCCCACCGCCTCCTTATTTAGTGACCTTCCACAAATGATGAGACAGAACCCCTTTTCCCAGCAGCTGTTTTCTAAATTTGGTCTGACAAATGGTATCATAAAGGTGGCAGGTGAGGTTGGGAGATCTGATCAGAACATACCAATTTAACAGCCACCAAAAGGTACAAAAGAGTGTAAGGAAAAACAATCAAGTGCTGTCTCTTTATCATTGTATCAGTTTTCTTTGCATAGTCCCTTGTGAAAGCCTTTACTGATGGCTTTCAGTTATGTATCATTATAATACCTACAATGAGCATTACATAATAGGAAAAATATGCTACACTGAGCAGTGAAACTGGTGTTAGCCAGTCCTGTGGCCCATATCAAAATGCTCTCACTAGCATTCCCTGTAACAACACTTCCTCAGATGTAATGGACTACGGCATATCATCAGCTAAAAGTTCATGCATCTACTTTAATGTTTTTTACATATCCCTGTTACAAATAATGGCTTTTACTACTCAGGGGAAAAAGGATCCATTTTTATCCTCATTAATAGTTCAGACAATTTTCAAGCATATCCTCTGCCATTGCTGTGTTTACATGGCTGGATAGGTAAACACTCTGTTGGTGTCTCTCAGGCAGTAAGGAAAGGAGAGAAAACACGGTGATGGTAAAGCCACAAGAATTAACTAGAACAACTGGGTAGACAGTAGCACTTAATTGATTGTTATCGTTGGTTCTCTTAATAACAGTTCAACAGATTGCAGGTTGTCTCCTATTAATGGTGGGTTTATAAGAAGGAATTTGCAGAATAAGTGCATCTGAGGTTCTTTGACTAGGATGGCAAATTTCAGAAGAACTTGGGATGTTAAAAGCTTTAAAAAAGGTCTTACTTGTTTACGGTAGTGTGATATATCAATATATAGTAGAGCTGGAAATAGAAAGATGGCATTGGAAATTAGACCTGCTGTCCTGATGTCTAAGACCTTCAGTCTAGTGTAAGTGGTCAGTTCAGGAGCTTACCTGAAACAGGGCACCATCCTTCTATTCAGGGCTTGATCTGCTCCTGCCAGGCAAGGGTGGGGGGGAAGGGCAGCCCATGGGGCATGTGTGCATGCACAGCTGTGACTGCTGTAAACATTTATGTCTGCTTCAGCCTGCACACTGGTGAGCAGGACATAGCAGAGACCAAGCTACAATCTTGTTTACCCAATCGGCGTGTTTTAAGATATAAATATTTTTTATTCTTTTTTTGGATATTTGTCAACCATGTCTTGAGTTCATTGGGAAATTTATACTGTCATTTTTGGCAGCAGTCGTATATTATGAGGATGGTGCCATGAGAAACAGGATGCCCAGGTCCTGGCTTGTTTAAATGATCCTTCTAGGTTTTACTGCCATGCTCAACACCATGGTATGCAAGTGCTTACCAAGCCCTCTTAGATTCAGAAGCAAGGGCTGGGTAGGAACTCTGCCTTGTTTCTTAAGGATGAAATTTAGAGGCTGTTTGCTCTGTACCTCAGAAGAATTTTCCCTGATACAGCAGCTTTGCCTCTTGCCTAGGGTTTGAGGTAGAATTTCTCAACCACCTTCAAAGTTGTTGGGAAAGTGACCTTGAAGAAAATTGCATCAGGTGCTGTACTGGTGGATGACACAGCATTAATGTGTTGACCTAAAACTTCAAATCCAAAGGTGGAACACAGTGTATTGTAAGAAGCAAGTTAACCAACTAGTATTGTTAAGTGCCTTTGTTCAGGGCATACTGAGGGGCCAGATGAGATTCTGTTCACAGTTCAAATTTAAACAGGCCATGTCCCAAAGGATATGTGGACAGCGTCATTGGAGAGGAAAATATGGGGAATGCAAAAGTAAAATCAACTGTACTACACATATGAAATCAGATTAGTGTTATGGTTTTTGTTGTGTTGGTGAGGAAACAGAATTCAAGAAGGAAGGCTGTTTTAGTGAAGAAGAGGAAAGCCAGAGAGAGTGAAGGCAGAGCAGAAAAGAGCAGAGCATATGGTTAATGGAGCCAAGATTAAAATACTGAAAGATGGCACAGAGGTTAGAGAAGGCAGAGAAATACCATGTTTAAGTAAGGAATAAGGGTAAATCTAAGCTTGTACTACACTTGCACATTTTGGAGAGTGCATCCTGAATGTCATAGACCTGCACTTCTACAATAGCTTCCTCTGAAATGTTGTGTTGGAAAGGATGGATGCTGAACTATCCAATGGACAATGGGACAACTATCCAATGACAGTAGCTGTGCCTGTTTGATGAAAGCATGAGCTTTGGCATCTCTAGTCACTGCATGGTCTAGAAGCAGTTTTCCTTTTTCTTCCCAGTCTCAAGTGCTTCGCAGTCAGAATTCATATACTGTGATCACCCTGTGACAAGAAAGCTGCAGACCACACCTGTTGTTCCTGTGTTGGCTGCAAGAGGAACGGGACCTTTCCATAGATATCGGTTTCACTGAGACTGGGAGCAAACTAGTGTCCTACCGTCTGTCCCAGGTCTAGCCCCCCTCACCCCTGGCTTTGGATTCCAGCCCTTCACAGCTTTCTGACTCTTCTGGGTTAACTTGATCTTCCTATAGGATGAGTCCCAAACTCTCTGAGTCCCTATGTGACTCCAAACAGGCTGTAGTCCAGGCCTGCCTCCCTTCCCACCTTATCCCACCCTAAGATGTTCCCAAGAAGGTACTCTAGACCTTTTTGTCTCTGATGAATGAAGGATTCCCTTTAGTGGGCAAAAAGTAAAAGCCTGAGGGACAGAAAAGCAGCACTTGATGTGGATTTTTGATTCAAAACCCAGTTGACTGTTTTTCTGTGTGGTCCAGGCTCTGTTGCCTCCTATATAGGATACTCAGTGATCCTCCATTGTCCATGGGCAGCTTTGAAGGTGTGCCTGTAAGTATTTGCAAGGAATATAAAAGGTTAGTTGTAATAATCTGATGGAGAGTAATATTTATGATGGTGGGTGAAACTCAGAAAGAAATTTAAGGCTATTTCTGTTCATTTTGTCCAGGTCTCTGCTCCCATTTTGGCACCCAGAATTTGTAAAATGAACCAAATTAGAGTGTTTTGGCTTCTTTGGTTTTGTGTGTTTAAGTTGTGCTGCTTCTGTTACTGTGTTGGAAAGAGCATCAGCACAATCTATGTCCCACTCTCCTACAGCTTTATGTCATTTGGAAGACACCACCATAACAGGCCATTTCAGCCTCCCAGTGGCTGTCCTTGCCAGTCTGTTGCACAAAATGGTGTTTTTCACCCTTCATCAGAGATGCAGACGTGTGCTGCAGCACTACAGTAAATAACAGACCACAGTTTGTTTTCTTTAACCTTTGTCTAGCTGTATTTCAAAACTTACAATTTATCTAGTAGCTTCATCAGGAGGCTGGGATGTTTCTAAGGCAGTGTAAGCATAGATACCACATAGCTGAGTTGGTTGAGAGAGCGTGACTAGTGGGAATGAGAAAATCCACCATGACTGTGGTTTTAACTCCAGGGTTTCCAATGTGAACTTTATGAACTTATCATTAAAGCTGCCATCACCTTCCAGGCTCTGTCCTTACCCTTGCTGTGCTTGGATCTATCTGACTCAGGGCTCAGCACCCACTTCACTGTGTACTCTTCAGCCTAACCCTGGTTTTTCTCCCTCAGTCTTGTGCCTGCTTCAGCTCAGTTCCTTCTGTTCTGCAGTGACAGACACAGAGCTGTAGTGCAGGTCTGTAATGGGGGATAGCTGCTAAATCTTTGAAAAGGAGTAAAGTGTGCACATTTAAAATATAAAAGTGAATGTTCCAGTGGGCGCTATAACAGAATGCATTTTTACTTTTGCCTTTATTAGCCCCCCAATAGATTTCGTAATGTTTCCTTTCTGGTTTTATTTTGGTGGTTCTTTTTCTGCCTTATCTATTAAATATTACTACATTCCATTAATATGTAAAATAGGACTATTCAGTCTGCAAAGCTGAACATGTACACAAATTAGCAATGGGAGAGTTGTTTTGTTTTGGTTTGGTTTTTTTTTTTTTGAGTTGGATGTTTGTGTTGGGTTCGAAGTATACAGTCTTCTGGTCTTGTGGACATGTGAGAGGGGATTCTTTCTTCCTCTGTGCATATTCTGTTCAGCAAGTTGACAGTCTGATATTGATTAGGGCTTTTAGATGCAACAGGAGTACAGCTAATAAGAGTATAGGAGTACACCATGACAGGTGTGTATTTGTGTGCTGTGTTATTCCCTAATGAATTGTCTGACTGCCAGATATGTTAAGAGGTTAACGACTGAGCTATTCTCCTGGAGAGATACTGATGGAGCCTGGTAGTTTTGCAGCTGAAGAACCAGCTGTGCCAGCATAAGAGTTTTATCTGTCTATTCCCCCATAATCATGAATTAGTTATGCTAAGGTGATACTCAGCAAAATGCAGCTAGCAGTGAGACCAGAAGGGTCTCAAGATGGTTAGTGTCAGGGTGAAGAGGATAAAAGGTGATTTTCCAGCTTGTGCTGCCTGCTCTGCTTACCCTTTCTGTGCAGCCAGTAATCCCATGGTCATAGTTAACTGTCAGTAATTTACCATATTTGGATTCCCGAAACAAAATGCAATGTTTAGTTCAGCTTTGCATGGCAAACAGTTCCTTATGGAGCTTAATTGCTTTGTTTACATGTAGCTAGTTACTTATCATGTGGCAAGAACAATAGGCTGACTGCCTCTCCTGACCCATGATCACAATGAGATAAAACACAGAAGACAGTGAAGCTGTATTTCTTAAACAGACCACAGGTCAGATGCAGCCTCCTTGGCTGGGTGCGTCATAGAAAACCTGCTGCATGACATACCCTTTGTCGCAGCTGTGTGACTTTGCCAAGCGTCCTCACTGTCTGATCTTCAGCTTAAAGCAAGTGATATTTCTTGGACCTTTCTGTTTCACGTGTAGTAGGCACCTTTCTGAGAGCTGTCTGACTCCCTGACCAGACCTGGCAGAGTGCACACGGTGAACACGAGACCATCACATGAGGCTTTGACCTCAGGGTCTCCCACAGCTTAACCTGGACTGTGCCTGCTTGGCCGCAGAGGCAGCTGGGTTTTTTCTCTTCAGTATGGAGGCAGGGGCAGCATTAGCCTTGATTTCTCAACCAGCCACACCTCTCCTGTGGGATGAGGAGCACAATGGAGTTTGCTCCAGTTAAGCCAGATCTCTGCCAGTCAGTCACTCCTGCTTACTGACAGGAGACCTTTTAACAACGGTGCTCCAACCATGCCAGAACACTTTTTTTCTTCTTGTCACACAGTTCTCCAACCGCTGGCAGTACCCTGTGATCCAGCATGACAGGAGTGCATGACCCAACACATGCTTTCCTGCCCAGAAGTTGAGGAGTTCATTCTCAGGTCTGCCAGACTAACAGAGACAAAAGAAATTCTTTGCTGGGGACTGCAGCTCACACCCTGATGGAGTTCCTTTCGTCTTGGGGGAGCATGGGGCTGACGCCAGGTCTCCCTGCATAGCAGAGCTTTTCTGAGCTCTGAGCAGAGAGGACATTACAGAGATTTTTATCTGTTTGCTTCTTCATTTCACTGGTGGCTTTCCCCCTCACGTCTGAATTAAAACTCCGAAAGTTTGCTGAGAAAGACTCATAGTTTGTTCCTCAGATAGTTTCTGTTGGCAAAAGGGAATTCTTCATTACACCTACTCGTACCAAAGGAGTAAAGTAGATGTTTTCCATTAATTTGCCTGAGGTACAGAAAGCTGCAGCCTTGTTATTATAGACACAGGCATATCAGCTGTGTGAGACTTACTGCCAACCCTGCAAACTGGAGAACAAGTTGCTCACAGATTTTGTCAATCTGTGTGCAAATGGGAATGAGAGGCCATTGAAAATATGTGCATAAAGTTTAAGTGCAGAACATCTGTAAACCAAAAATCTTCTTTGTCTTACTTTTTCCGTGATTGAATTGTCATCTGACTGGCACAGTTGCGTGCTCAAATCTTAGGTGCAGTTCACATTTGTCAGTTCCCCTTGAAGAGATGTCAATGGAGGCTGATATCCTTTATGGCAGTATATCTCTGCAGCTGTTACTTTCCCTATGTAGGCAATCTCTCACTTGCAGAGATAATGCAAGGCAGAAATATTTCCTCTTTGTGTGTGTTTGTGGCACAGAGAAACCATGTCATGCAAATAACAAGACCACAATGACAGCAGTATTCTAGAGAATACTGGAAGTTATCATTACCTTCCCAAGCCTTTAGACTGTGAAAATAAACTTTAAAAGTCTGCCGAAGATTTAAGCAGTAAGAGCCCCTTCCACCACCTCCCAGATATAATGTGAGCTGCTTCTAGGGCTGGAGGCATTCTCAATAAAGACTGCTGCTTTTTTGAGCTTACAGGCATTTACAGCTACATTATAAATTGAAAGGTTAGCATGTCTGCTCTTGCCTGGTCATTCTTCTGCTCATGTAATGCAGAGCCCAGTAGTCATCACAAAAAAGAAAACTGTGAGAAATATGTCTTTGAGGAGGAAAACCCCCCATAAGAATCAATTATATTCCTCACAAGAATTCGGCATCTGAGTCAAGGGTTCCCAGAGACTGGCCTGGAAAGCTGCTGAGTATGTGACCCTCAGACAGATTTTAAATCGTGGCTGTTCTGTGCTGTCATGCTGATTGATTTTTTTTTGTTATACAGCCCTTACCCTGATGTCCCACCCATTAAGTTGCCCTCCATGAACAAAACTCTGGGAACCCCCGAGTTCATCATCCAAGAAAACCTTTATTTTGGAAGACAGACTGAAAAAGATAATCTATTTTGTCAAGTGTTACCACACCTCTGTAAACATACAGTCTCCTCATCTGGATGATCTCATGCATATATTTGTCAAAGTTCTTGCTTTGGGACGGCATTTGCAGCAAAACAGTAATATACGCAATCTATAAAAAGTTTTTGGGTGAGATCCAATACAAGTATCTCATGGTGAAATCATTCTTAATATTATTTAACAGCTACCTGGTGTCTGGTTCAGGGAAACTGGTTGCAACTCCGTCTTCCTTTAGACACTTAAATGAATGGCACATGTGAGCTTGGATGTTATGTGAATGTAGGGCAAGGACAACGTGGATCGTAGTTTATCTCTAAGAATTGTCTGCATGTTTTGCCTCCATTTTTTGACAGTGGATTGTTGATAGAGTAATACCTGCTAAACAGGTACAAGCTCATCAGCACTCCTTACCAAAGTAACCTTGTCTGGAAACTCTCACCTTGTACATTGGGAATAGAGGGAAGGAAAATTGGAAATCTGTGGCTTAAGGAAAAGCATTTGGTACTACAGAAGTTAAGTGAAGATCAGCTAACCTGCTGGAGCATCACAGGCTGGAAACCTGAATGTTCTGGCAGATGCCATCATTTTGGCAACAGAGAAGGTGGCCGTCCTTCAAAGTCGTCATGGTCTTTCTCACGTAGTAGGAAGTGGCATGACTGCCCTGGATACAAACATCCTAAGAAAGAAGTGATTAGTCAGTGACTCCACAGAAATAAATGCCTGGACACAGTTGATAACAGTGAGTCTTGGAGTGCAAGGTCACAACATGAGGCCTTTGGAAGGAGTATCAGTGTTTGCAGTGAAAGATGTAATACCTACCTGTGATTAAGTCTTACAAAACAGAACAAAAAACCCCGACACCAAACCCAGCAGTCTTACAGAGTCATTGTTTTGCAGCTTTCAAAACTCTTCTGCATAATTTTTGCTAAAGGGTGATCTAAAGCCCAGGCTGATTAATTTCTGCTCCGCCTCCTGTCACCTCGGAAACAGGGAATGCCTTCTGTGAAAACGATCTGACCCTGGAGGATCCCGGATGGAAGTTCATATGCAAAACAGACTTTTTCCACTTTTTTGTTGCTCAGAGCAATAATGCAAAAGTCCACAGTAAGGTCTGCACTTCCAGCTAGGAGCACAGTGTAACAAGTACCTTGCGGTGGCTTATGGCAGACAATACCTTGTGGTAAATGCTGCACTGGAACTAGGATTACCTGTGTCTCTACTGCTGAAACTAGGGGAAAAACTTACTTTCACACTCCATAATGCAGAGCATGCACTCAGACAGTTTTAGCCCCTTATTTACTGTTGCCAGCATATTGTGGGCTGTGTTAAGTATCTATGTTATATGTCTGCCCTTGCTTGCATCCCTGGGAGATAGGGAGATTGTGTAGTGGATATGTTGACAGCAGGGTTTTTTTCCCAAATTTCATTGCTTCTGTTCTGTTCTTTATGCAGCCCACTGAAATCATCTTTTTCTGTACTGTGGAGTCTTACGAGTTCTCCCAAGAGATTTTTCTTTTTTGCTGGGCACACCCATAAAAATCAAGGAGTTCTACCTTGCAGTTTTGGTCCCTCTAAACATCAGTCTGCATACACCCATTTAAGTCATCTTACTTTTGTCCCTAATCTGTCCTAATATCTCTAGGCAATCAAGAAACTGGCCTTTCATCTATCTTGAACTCTTGAGAATTGCTCAATAGTTGCACAAAGCTATTTTTCTTCCTCCTGCAGTGAAGATAGCACCAAGTTAGTACTGTGTAATGGGCCAGGCCTTTCCTATTTGACAGGTGGCCTAAAGACGGAGAGATGTTCCTCCCTGTGTTTGGCATGGAGGCCAGAGAATCCTCTGCTATTTTAGGATTCTCATTATATTACAGGGACTTCATTTCCCAGCTTTCCTGACACTACTGTGTGGTCAGGTTGATGTACAGAGTCAATGAGTACAGTAGCCCTAAAAGATAAAGAAATGGAGCTAACACATTATGTCTGATTTTCTTGCTCCTTTGTCAGAGGCCATTATGGATTTAACAGTTTGTGGTAACTAAAAGGTTACCCTTCTAGTCCTGTTTTTTCTCTTAATGTTTCAAGAGAGATGTCAGGATTACCTTTGTAGGTTTTGGTTGGGGATTATAATCTCAACATTTGTGATTACAGTGGAGTAGGATCCTCAACTTCAGTTCACAGCTTGATGTCCTCTTATGTTGGAAATTAAGTTATGCTGAATTAAATGTTATCATCCGTTTTCTTTTGGAGACACATAGCTTGGTTTTAAATATAAATGTTTGCCATTTTGGGACAGTGTGCTAGGTTCAAGCTCCTTTAGCAAAACTTTTTTTATTGGAGTGGCTCATGTAACTTGTTAACATGCAAGAAATTATTAAGCTTTCGCTTCCTCCACTCCCATTTCCTGTTTTGATATTGAAAGGAAGCCTTGATTGCTAATTTGTGATTAGCCAGCAAACCAGAGTGACCTTAATCCTGTGGGCTTGCGTGGTGCTTGCCTGTGCAGATACCGCCTCTCTCAAGAGTGGGCTGCTGCTTCTCACGTTTCATGGTGAGAGCTGTAAACAATGTGCTCTTCTTTCCGTGAATTCATGGTCTGCCTTCTGAGAATAGAGGTAGTGCCAGGCCTGACAGTGCATGGAAGACAACACCAAAACGCTGGATGCTGCAGGAGAGAAGGGAGGCATGAGGGTGTTTTTGCAGTCTTGCT
This sequence comes from Manacus vitellinus, assembly GCF_001715985.3. Lineage (NCBI taxonomy): Eukaryota > Metazoa > Chordata > Aves > Passeriformes > Pipridae > Manacus > Manacus vitellinus. The sequence goes on from NW_021940122.1 coordinate 2,831,968, forward strand.
TGCCCAGGAGATGGCACTGTGCAATAGTGGGATTTTTACCTGCAGCGTTTGTAGTGTGACCCTGACCCGATGGTGATTGTCAATAAGAGTAGAGTGACTTGTGCTTCTTTAGGATCCCCAGCATTCTTCTGTGTAAAATGCATTGTACTGTACATGACTTAGGCAGGTTAGGTTTAAATCTGCTTTGAACTCCTGCATTAGGGAACTGACCTTTGTGCATATTCTAGTGTCGTCAGGATCAGAACAGGGTTTGTGAGTGAAATTGTTCTGGCTACAAATGAAGTGGTGATATCTTTGGAGCACCCTTACTTCCAAGGCTTTTGTGTCCCCCTTGATAATACCCAGACTACTGACAAAGCAGCCAAAACAAAGAGGTATGTACATGTAGTATGTGCTAGAAAATTAGAGGGATTTGAGGAGTCTCTGTGGGATGTCTTTCTGTCCTGCACGCAGTATGCTATGCTCCCATTAGAGTGCTGGTTGCTCTGGTTTAATGCTTGTGTATAAAACACACATAGCTTTTTTAAGGAATCCCTGACCCCACCTGCAAATCCCTGACCTAACTTGTGCTGTCCAACACAGCTGAGATAAATCTAGAAAATCTTCCAGGTCTTCCTCTTTTCTAATGGTCCTGAGTTGAGAAAATTTTCATTTCTCTCTCCAATAACAGTCTGAGATAGGGAACACATACAGATCTGTGGGACATTATAATCTTGAATGAATATGCTGCTTAACAAAATCTTAGGCAAGCTTATTAACCTTCTTATTTCAGTTCTCAAAAAGGTGAAAAGGGGTAATGTTTTCTTAATACAGTGGCGTTACAAGTATGTTCACAATATACCTTAAAGCTAGAAATACCATGTGAATGCTAAATAATTTTATTATTATTAATCACATCTTGAGTGGCCTGTACATCTAACACAAAGGCTTCTTAGCAAACACATGTCCTTTGAAATAGCCTGACCCTTTCCACTTTTTCAGAGACATTAATAGTTTCCTGGCTCAGTGTTTTAGGAAATGTTGTCATAGTCTGGAGGAACCAATAAAAACATAAGTCACCTATTTTGTCTGATCATTTTACGCCAGGATATTTGAGGCTGGAAGCTTTGGAGGGGTAGGAGGGGACTGCTCCATTTTTGTGGGTGGAAGATGTAAAAGTTTTAATACTCTTTTAGTATAACTTTACATAGGACTCTAGAACTGTGTGAGAAGTAGTAATTTTTGAGTTCATAGGCAGGGACTCTAGATAGCTTTAGTAACTATTTAACTAGTTTTTCCCCTTCCTAAGCCTTGTATTGCTTCACTGCGTGATGAAAAGGATGTTGTCTTTTGGGGAAGAGTATTTTGTTGGTTTCAGGCTTACATTGCCCTGTAATAGATGTAAGAGAGCTCTTAAGAAATGGCAGTGCCTTAAAACAAATGTTGGGAAATGATTATGGCTGTATGATTGGTGCCACAATAGCTTGTTGGATATGGTCAAAGCAAACCATTTCCCACAAGCAGAAAATGCAGTTACTTAAACTGAGGAACTACTACTGTATGAAATCTCAGTACAAAGCATCATTACATGACATTGTGAAAAGCAAGCCATGAGTGTCTATAATAGGCATCCAGTGACACAGTGTTCTCCATTATAAATGCCAACATTTACGATGGGCCAAACCCTGCCATCCTTACATGGTTTCCATTCTTTCCTTTCTGAGGCAAAGCCTCCAGCAAGCATGTTAGAGTCCTGTCTGTGATCTCTTGGATCTGTGGAGAGCAGACATGCATGGCAGTTTTTCCCCTACTGTGCTGTTGTCTGCTGCAAGTTTCACGCAGCCCCTAAGAGGTGGGGAGATCTGTATTACTGTTAATTTATGTTAAGTTGCATGGAGCTGGAAAAGACTATGTGAACCCATTTATCCCCTGCCACTTCCCAGAGCATCCTCCAGAGAGAACCAAAGTTTTTGCCCGTTTTTGGGAAACCATACTCTCGTTTTCTCTTCTGTATTCCGTCAGTGTTGGAGACCAGTCTAATGTTTGTCAGCAGACTGGAGAAGCTGAAGGATAACACCTACTTCATCCTGCCTAGCTATCTTTTCAGAAATGAACGGCGTCGCCAAAAGAGACAACCACCTCTGCTGCAAGCTGCACCATAATGTATTACATGGACTCTTCTCCTCCTTACCTGCCCCCCAAAGTAGAAAAATCAAACATGATTTCCAGTTTCTGCTGTAGCCTCGAACGGAGCTGGTGTGCAGCTGTCATTCAGTGTGAGTTCAGACTGTGTTTAGGCTGCAGTTCAGGTTCTGCAAACCCCCATTAAAAAATGCTTGAAGATTTCAGAAAGAGGCAAAAAGAGGGCATGGGTCCTGAGATACCTTGATCAGAGGCCAGTGCAAAGGGGACGTTGCTGCTGATCTACTACTTTTATGTTTTATGAATCCAACAAGGTGTTATCATAAGAGTTACACAAGAGGCCAACATGCCACAAATGAACCTTGGTGTTAATTCTCACTGGACATCTGTCCCTTATGTTTTTTGGAGGCTTTTTTCTCCACCTTTCAATTTAATGTACCAAATGCTCATTCTTATTCTTTTTCCCACCCAAGCTGAGGGTGAATGCATCAGCCCTGTGGCAAAGAGGCTGTGTCCTGCTACCTTCCACTCAGGAAAACCACTGGGAGATGTTGCCACAACAGTGGCTTCCCCTTTGTACTTGTCAAGATAGCATATCACTTTGTAGGCATATTTTAGCAGGTCAGGCCTAGACTTGTTACTTTGAAATGGGCCATGAGATACCCCTTTCAAATTTCCTCTTAAACTGGAGCTGGACCTGTGTACAACAGTGTCCCCTGGGTGTCCCTGAGCACTCAGTGATACGAGGAATGTTACTCAGTCCTAGAGCACAATGTACAGCCAAACTGAGACACATTTCTTTCCCAAGTAACAACACTGGAGACCTGAGGAAACATGTGCATTGAACAGGACGTGTAGGGGAAGGGGTGAGTACAACATTGCTATTGTTGTTGCTCGTTCCTACAACAAATTCAGAAAAAAATGCTCATGTCAGGGGTCTCACCATGTCAGGTGCTCCTACCAACCACTCTGGGGCTTCTGAGTAGACAAGTCTCCCCTTCTGACTGCTATCTGCCATGCTCAGATTTCATCTCAGTCATCAGGGGGTATATGCCTCAGGGAAGGAGAAGTTTGGTTTCTTCTCTCATCCCGTTTCTTGGATGGTCAGGGTTTAGGGAAGGGAGAGCTCTTCGCGGTTATGTCCTTAGTTTGGTCTTTTGCAAATGGGAGCTTTTTGGGTTTTATTGGTGTGTAGCTAAACTGTTAAACTGTGCCTGCACCTATTTTAAAATAAATCTCTCTCTCATCAAGCAGAGGAATCGTGACCTCAGGAAGAACCAGATTTAAAAACAAGACTATCATTTTAATCCTCAGCTTGCATCTCACTCCCCTCAGGGTTTTTTTGATGATGGCTGGAATTTCATCATTGAGTGTAGGTTTTTTCAATAAACAGTGAAACTGTCCCAAACCAGAAACCATCCAATCCCACCCAAAGAGATTTAGTGAAAGGGAAACTACAGAGAAGATGAAAGCAAAGTATTTCTTACACTATCTTCATATTCTTGTGTCCTAACATATAGCTCGGCCATAGCAATCATATGAGAACGTGTGACCTGTTCTGTTAGGCTGAATACCCTGTGGTCTTGGTGTTTACAGCAGATACAAGGAAAAGGCCTTTTCTTCAGACATGTCTGTGCAGGGCCTAGAACACTTCTGGCTCTACGTAAGAAATAATAATAATAATAAGGCCAAAACCTCCCTGCCAGCTAGTGAAATGAAAATGCTGTACTTCACAGTTATGTCATTGGAGAATTATATTTCATTAGAGCTGATATTAAAAGCCCTGATGTCAGTAGTGAAATGTGACTGACTTCAAATTTGCGAAACACATAGGAAATTTTTTCGTAATGTGTTGTCACTTTAGAAGTCTGGCAGTCCTTTAGGTTCACTTATAAAACTTTAAGCTTTCAGAAGAGGAAAACCCCAAGGCTATTTCCCCTAAGCTTTAAAAGCTTTGCTTTTACTAACAAATGCCATTTTTATAAAGTATATGCAAGTAATGTTCTGCAATGCCATTTTTATAAAGTATATACAAGTAATGTTCTGCATGCTTCAAACAGCAGCAGTTAGGACTTTCAGATTGGAGAACTGGATTAAGTAGTCATGAGAAATAAGGTATTCTAGATGTTTAAATGAGAGCTTTTTAAAAGTCAGTGAACAGCGTAGAGAATAGCAGTCCAAACTATTAGTGGTTATTAAATGCAAAAAAAAAAAAGTTATTTTGCCATTTTTCCTTCTCATTTGGTGGCTTACAGGCCTGTCTGACTTGGGAGGACCATGTGCACAGCAGTTGTGTTCAGTTGGTTCCAACAGGTCACTGAGCTGCAGAACAGTTTCCGTGTTAATCTTGTTTACACAAATTTCTGAAGTACTTGTAAGTCAGACTGCTGTCTTAGTCGCAGTAAAGACATGAGGGGTATATGATTAGCTCTTATTTTTGATTGCTAGACGATATTTAAATGTCTAGTGCAGTATGTGAGTAAGCTTGAGAGTAAGCTTACTTTTGTTATATTTATTGTAGGAGATGGTAAATAATACTTGATTCTAGGCAGGATTTTCTGGTTTGGGTTTTTGCTCAGATGTGGAGAACTTGTGAACATACATACGTAGTCATTTGCTAATAGAAAAATATATTATGGTTAAATAAGCAAATCCAAACTGTTTGTGGCTTGAAGGTATGATAATGACTAGATGTGTGTTCTTTTCTGCTTGGATATATCCAGCTCCTTGGTAACTTCCACCACACTGTCCTCCCTGATTAAACCTCTACCAGGCAATAGCCAGTGCCTGCTACATCCACTCAGAAGCTGTTTTGGTCCTGTATCACCAAATAAGACTTAGAGGGGCAGAGTGGATTCTTTTCTCCCCGCGCTCTGATTATAATCTCCTTTCTTTGCATTGGTTTCTCACCAGACTTTCTCACCTTACCATCTTCAGGACTTCTTTCTCTCTTTTGAAATGGGCCAGCAGTGATAAGGTACAATATCTGAGAGACAGTTTTAAAACATATCATGCAAGATTTTCCTTAGGAAGCAGTCTCCAGTCAACCAATATCCAATTGTACATAGCATTTCTTACAAATTCACTACGGTTAATGGCATTGAAGTAATGAATCTTAGTAATGTGAAGGCTGTTCAGTGGACAGACAGGGCTGAAATGCCCTGGCTGGGCAGATACAGCTGTTTCTTTTTGAATTTGTCAACCTCCTTGTGTGAGCAGGTTGTTGTCTCTTTAGTGGGACAAAGGAAGGGGATGCTTGTGTAAGGGTTAGATCAGGCTGTGGGCTCAGGGTCTGTTAAGGGAGTTTGTGTTTATCAGCAAGTTCCAAGATGAAACTATACGGTTTGAATTAGAAGTTCCTGAAGTGTGCATCTGTTCAGCTTGTTAACTTCATGCACTTGAGGACTATAGAATCAGGGACAACCCCACCTTTTTTGTCCCCCCTCCCCCCCTTTTTTTCTTTTTAAATAGTAAAGGCATTGAAACACTCTCTGGAAACAGAAAACATTCCCAGCTTTTATGGATATGTGGTCAGCCGGCTCTTGCTTGTTCCCTTATAAGCAATACTCTTAACGGGAAGAAGTTGCTACTATTTCAGGTCAGTGTGTGTGTTTTCTTTTACAGTTGCCATGACACTGGTAAGACAGATATGTTCTGTAGTTGTGTTTGTCCTGTTATAATATGTGAATTTTATTTTCAGCACTGTATCTGCAGTGTAGTAGCATGTGCAGTAATTTTCCATACCTCATCAAAGTTGCCCCTTTTGGAGTTACTGCACTCTATTTTTTCTTATTTGTCATATAGTAGTGTGTTTTACATATCCACCTTTGTGTCCACTAGAATCAATAGCTCCCACATACGGCCTTTGTATTTTGGGTATTAAATAGCCTAGTGGATACTTAAGGTTGGAGACATTATGTCATGGTGGCAATCTTACATAAACCCAAACCTTAGAGCCTAATCTAATAGGTTTTTATACAGCTCAGTTGACTTGGCTGAGCTGCAGCTTATCTTTTGAGGAGTTGCCCAGTATTGATTTAAGGCTTCAGGTGATGGAGAATTAACAAAGATTAACTGTATAAGTTATAGCTGACTTGTTACTGAGCTCTCTCACTGTTCAGAAGTGTAGCTTACTTACTTAAAACAGACTTACTTAAACAAAGTGCATCAGAACAACAACAGCAGCACAGGGTGTCTAAAATTTAATCAGGGGACAGTGGGACACAAAACACTGACCTGTGTGTTTAGTTTAAATTTGTTCCTTGTTGGACAGTGCTTAGGGGCTTCTGAATTGAAAATAGTTAAAAATGGAACTGCTGCTCTCAGCTGTTTCCTTAACCTTACTAGCCTGAAGTCACCCCTTAGTAGTCAGATGGGCAAAGAAGTGTGCAATGACTCTTTTATGCTTTGCCAACCAAAGCTATTTACAGAAGAGGGAGCTCGTGTTTTTTGTCATGCCTGTTTGCAACAGTGTGTCCTCATGAGTTGTTTTCTTTTAAGGTATCATGAGTTGAACAGAAGAGACTCTTTTTCCCTATATTTGGTTTTCTTAGCATCAATGTGACCAACTGTCATTCAAGCTAGTAGAAACCTGAATGACAGTAAGAATTGACCCGAACTCCAATTACAGTGGAGGCAGGTGGGTTGGTATCCTTTTCTTGGATGAGCCATTTCTCATTGCAGGCGTGATATGAAGACTATTGCCATTGTTTTGTTCTGAATTTATATGCAGTTTATAAGCCAGTTTTTGTACCGGGTTAAGAACATGTGGTCTTGGACCATTTTAAGTTTTCCAGGATTTGGGGTTTATTAGTGCTGTAAAAGGCTTTCATAACAACCTTCCTTCAGTTGGTTTTCTGTGTTTATTTAATGCTTATTATTTTGAAATTGATATGCATCACTGCCATTTCCTGACAAATTATGAGATGGGATTTCAGTTAATCAGTATGCTGTTTTTGTTGAGAGGGATCCTTCTTAATTGTCTCTGTTTTCTTTTCTTGGCATGTATATCTTCATTTCATGATACATATTTATATTAAGCGGTATAGAAAACTCAATTAACTTCTCCAAGGGATATGTTATGAACAGACTCCGAGTGTAAATCAATACAATTATGTGCTGTCAATTAAGAGGTTAAATAAGTTTCCAGTTTAACAAATAAGGTGGAAAGTTTGCAGACTGTCTGAAGACACTTGGGACCATGTCTTTCCATGAGCCAGAGGTCAGTGAGGTAGCCCACCATCATATGGGTAAACCAGGTATCACACAGTACCTGGGACCTGTGGGGCTTACACAGTTCAGTGCTGGTGCTGCTAATGTGTGACTCAGTGTCCCTGTATTCCCTGTATTGCCTTCTGAACTGTACCTTAAACAAAATCAGGACCTTGCTTGGTCCTAATGGTATAGATGACACTTAGGACTGTGATGTAACTTTTTAGCAGAATCTATAGCCGATGGTGGAAGCCAAAAGAGCATCAGAATGAAAAATGTTTTGGCTCTTTAACTTAAAAGCTAACGTCAGCTCAGCTGACGTTCACATTCACATTTGGCAAAAGCCAGATTACATAAGCAGCAGTAATTTTCCCCACTCTTGGAAAGAATTGGTCGAAATGCTTTACAGTTCCCCACAAGAGTACAGGGCTGCTGCCTGCAGTGCTTGGGCAGAAAGCAAAAATACCTTTGGGCGGGACCATGGTCAGCCAGCCCGGCTCTTCGTGCCTGCCTTGGCCAGGGAGGCCTGTCAGCTGTGCTGGCCACCACTCCTCCTCTTCTCCCAAGGTGATGTGCTGGACTAGCTGGAAGGATCCCATGTGTCAAAGCCAGCTTGTGAGTTCTGGGTTGGGCCAGGCTGAAGGTACCCATGGTGAGGATGAATGCTAAATGAGGTTTATGGAGTTCTTTGCCTCATAGTAAACTGAAAGTTTAAAATAATCCCAGACAAATGCTTAAAGCATTCTCTTCTAAAGAGAGGGGTACTGGAATTTGGAAAATTCACCTTTACATTTAGCTGAAATTTCTTTTCATGCGTTCTGTGAGGATTGTTTGGTCTGATCTCAGTGCCTCTGTTTGTCTTTCTAATACAGATGCCTTTCATTCTTTCTCTAAATTATACCAAATGCTCAATAGGAGGAGCAGATGTTCACCAATTACAAAAAAATAAATAAGTTGAAAAGGAAAAGAAAGCTCGGGGCAGAGTGTTTTAGTTGCCAGGTCACTCTTGTATGGGACAATCTGCTACATTATGTGGGCACAGACAAAGACAGGGGAATCCACCTGGTTCCCTGCCTTGATCTCCTCCTAGGCCATCACAGGGGCCATCAGCCCACCAAAGTTCCACCTCCACAAGCCCAGAGGAGCACAAGGACACAATGACAGACAGAAAACCGAACTAAAGGCTCAGAGGAAGGGATACCAGGTCTGAGTCATTTCCAGGACAGTCCCAGGAGAACTTCAGCACCACAATCTAGACCTGAAACACAGCATGATGAGCAAATGGCAGAACACTTTTTGGACAGTAGAGTGTTTCTGCTGCAGTGTATGGCACACATGATGGGATGCAAGGGAGGAGCATTTTGAGATTGTGCAGGGCTTAATATGGGTTGTTTGGGGGAAGAACCAAAGTCAGGCAAGAAGAGGCACTTAGGTGATTCGTGGAGGAAGAAGTGTGGGAAAATAGAGGGCTAAGGGCATAAAAAGAGCCAATTGTGTTAAAATCCTTTACTGGTCAGTATACTTGTCCAGTCATGCTGTGTGCCTGACAGGACAGACTGTGCTGTTGTCATCTTGTATTCCTTTCTACCTCTTTTCTGGGTGAGAGAGTCTCGGTTCTCTAGTCTGTGTCTAAGTGGGTGGCTGAATATAGCAACTGTGGTGCAGCAGCTGAGCAAGTGGGGGTCTGGGTGCCATCAGCTGGACTGGGACTGTGGGGTGCAGGGCCCATGTGCCTGGTGTCAGCACCTGGGGACACCCAGGTGAGTGAAACCACGTGCTAAGTCACTGAGGTGGGACCAGAGGCCATAGGCCTGTGTATCCCTCATGCAGCACCTGGAGAGAGCACGGGTGTGCAGCTCACTGTGGAACCAGTAGCAAATATTGGGCCAGTGAGTAGGTGAAGTGGTTTGGGAGTCAAGGATGTGTGTGTGGAGCAGTTGGAGTCCCAGGCAGATCTGGATGTGTGTGTGACAGTCTGTGCCAGCAGATGGAGTGGGGCAATGCCCTTGGGGACTTGTTTGTCTTGGTGCCAGCAACTGGGAGGACTGGGATCCAGAAGCAGTTACTGGGCAGACTGAGTGTCTAAGCCCAGCTGCTGAAGGAATCTGTATTGCCCATGTGGATGTGCATATAAATATACACGTACATGCATAAGAAGTACCTGTGTATAATTGTGAAATATTCTAACTAGCAGAGCTCTTCCTGCTCAGCTCTGTTACCTCCTGAGAACACGTTTTCAGCCTTGCTGCTGATTGCACATGGGAGTATGGAGCTGTGTCAGCCTCACTTCTTTTGAGAGCATTGTCAGATCAGACCTGTTCTCCTAATCGTCCTAACAAGAGTCACCTAAAATCATATAAATCATGAGCATACAAATTGAAATTTGTTGGAAACTGGTAACCATGTATGTTTTTAGACTTTGTACCGTGCTATGTGAGCAGCTGGAGCTTGAGCTGGTGGTTTGGATAGGCAGTGAAGGAAGTGATATGACCAAACTGACTTTTCTGAGCATTGACAAGCGGTGCCATCCTACTGTGCTTCCTTTAAGCCTTTTCATTCCCCCTATGAAAGGATGACCTTCAGCATCCTTTTCATTGCCCCTGTGCCTGCATTGTGGCTGTTCCTCATAATGCTGTAATCAGTGTCCAAAATACTTGGATAAGTGGATTAGTAACGCTACATCATAACTTCCATCTCTTTATGGGCATCATCATAAAATTTGTTGCAGGAAATGCAAATAAAATCTGTCTATAAATTCCAAGGATTGTTTAGAAAGAAATCTTTTAAAAAAATGGTGCTTATTTTTCAGCTGGATGCAACCACCTCTTTACTTGATCATTAGCCAATTAGGCATGTTAGAATTTGCCTAGTGGCTAGTTTTTACTCACCACTGCTCTTGTAAAAGCATCTGGTAATTGCAGTTACTTTCCTTAGAATTTCAAAATGATGACCCATATACCATGCATTTTCCAAAGTTAAAACTGAAAGCAGCTCCCTTGCCCCAAAACAAGTTTCTAGCTTGATTTTTCCTCCATTTGAAAAACTTCTGGCAGTTCAATTTGGAAAAAGATGGAAGTTGTGTGGAGAAAATACAGCTAATTCCTCTGCTAACACCAAAGGCGAAGTCTGAAGAGGCAGAAACAATCTAAACTGGGATTTGGACAAGCTAGCAGTGGCAGAAGATGCATGAGTTCCTATCTTTTACTGAGAATAAATGGTCAAGGCTAATGTTTTAGTCTTTTCTGGTCATCTTTTCCTAGTTTGCCTGCATAATTAGGAATTGACTTGAAGCAGTTCTGGACTTCTGTGAACACTGTGAACAAGTATCGACATTAAACCATGCAATACATCTGATTTGGGCAAGTTAACTATTGGGTTTTTTTCATATTCTACCTGAAGTGTTCTGCCTTCAGTATGTTGAGATATGAGAAATTATAAACCCAGTAGGGGTCGGTTGGTTTGTTTGTAGTGTACAGTTGATGTTAGTTGTCTCGCCACAAAAGAGAGACAGCTTGGCTGACTTTGAAATAAATGATCCCTGTTTTCAGGGCCAGTAATCGAAATCAAGGGATTCTGTTTTCTACTGGAAAAGCCATAGAAAAAAATGTGAAATTGAATATCAGCCTGTTTTGGAAGCAAATAACTATTCAAAATCTTCAGTAAAATCTGGAATTATGGTTACGCGATTATCTTTTGTTTATATTTTGCAGATGCATATAAGACCTGTTGAGGCACATACAACCACAGGCAAGAATTTAGGAACTTTTTTAGTTTCCTGTTTGATCTTGTTTGTTTTGGGGTTTTTTTGGGGGGTCTGTTTTTTCATAAAGCTTGTTAAGTATCAGTATTTTCTCTGATTTGTTGAGAAATAATATTCAAGTTATATGTGAAGATCTAAAGTGCTGCTTTGCAGTTACTGGAAGAAAGACTGATTTATCTGTTTAGAGGAAAAACTACTCAGCTGCCCACAGAACTTGTGATTTCACCTTCTTTGAGAGAAATCTGCTATATGTGATGAATTTTAAATGTGGTGTATTGTTTTTTGATGTTAAAACCTGCTTATAAAATACCAGGAGAATAGGAAAGTGGAACAATTTGTAAGATATACTAAAGGTTGGGAAATTTTAATTTTGGGAGGAAATTTTCAACATTAGATGCTCGTGAAAGTGTAGCAAAAAGCTGTAGTATATATATTTAGAGCTTAATATATATACTGAGGAAGCCTAATGTCAGATTCTCTCTGTGGTTTTTAATAGGTAAGTGTCTATGACTAGAAAGTAAAGTTTGAATTCTACAAAATCAGTAGGTTTGCCATTTAATTCCATGTGACTGAGATTTGGCTTATGGTGTTTATGGCACTTACGCTGGATTCTTTTCTCAGTCACACTGGTGAAGCTTCAAACCATTTGCTGCTCCCTGGTTGTAATCCACAGTGGTGGGTTACTGTACGTAAAAACATTCCACATAGATTTCACTTTTAGTATGGAAAGCTTTGGAAAGATTTTCTGCTGATGACAAGTCTTGGACCATCTCATTCCTTAACATAGTCAGCTCAGAGATACAGAGAACTTCATAGATCAAAACCAACTTATTACGCTTTACCCAAGAATTGCTTAAGCATAAGTATAAAATATGCCTCAAATTTGTCTGCTTTCAGTTTTTGTGGATCAGCAGTGAAGTATTAGTTGAGATGCTTCTAGGAAGACACAGCTGTTTCAGATGTTTGTTGTGAGATTGCAGTGTCCATTTGGACAAATCTGTGTGGGCAGAAGGAGAGGAAGCTTCTGTCATTGTGGAAATGCTAAAAGGGAGTTCAACATAAGGATCCTTTCCAACCTAAATGTTTCTGTTATTCTATGACATTCTGTCAATGTGATAGCCAAAGCAAGAAAGTGGTTAATAATTCATCCCTCCTGCTTTTGGCATTAACTAAGAGAATGGAATTGATAGACATGTTAATTATTCTGTAACATTTTTTCCAGAAGTAAAATTCCCAAATTACAGTAATTTCATGGAAGTATTGCAGCAATGCTTTTTAATCAGAGTTCTTAATGGCAAGAGGATGAAAATTACTATCCGTATTGGGAATGCATGACAGACCACCAGACATCAAGAAATATCCATAATAGGAATTTTGTTTTATAGTCTTTTTAGTTTGAAGCCAAGAGATCTAACAATCCTCTTACACAACATACTTACTCACTTTGCTAAGTTTTGATCGTTAGATTCCCCAGGGAGTTTAAAATAAAGGAAATAAAAGGGCCCTGACATTAGTGTTGTTGACCTGCTTCCAACCTGCTAGCAGCTCTTGTGATATTTTTTTTTCTTAGGGAACAAAATATAGAAATTGTCTTGCAAGGGCATGGGATCCCAGCTGTTCTGCAAAAGATAAAATTTGTGATTATTTTGTAGGATGTGAATTGCTAGGGCTAGAGGCTGTAAAATTTGCACTTTAGTTTTTGGAACACAGCTTCGGACACTTGCCAGTGAAATACTTTAAGAAGAATGCTTTACCTAGAATTGTAAGTGAATCTCACAAGGGTTTAAATAACCTGTATCATAGAGTCCCTGTGGTTACATGTGAGAATACTTTGTAATGCTGTGTTCAATCTACTGCATGACTGGCAGAGCTTCAGAAATACTACGCTTTGGAAAATCACATTAAATACTTTCCCATGCTTCGGTTGATTCTTAAAAGTCTTTACTTTTAAAACACAAAAGAAATTATTAGTCACTGTAAGAACATGTAATGGATCTAACTGCAGTATTGCTTCATTTTTCAGACTAATTGTGTGTAGCTCTAAGCATGTGTTTTGGCATTATTTGAAGACTTTGGTTAGGATTCCTTTGCAGTAACAGAAAAATTCCTGTATAAGTCAAAGGCACAGTAAAGATCCCCAGTAGGTTAGCTGAGCTAATAGGGTTGAGGTGTGAGAGAGATGTGAATGGTCAGGATCTGCTAAAGGATGGGAAAAGTTGGCAGATTCAAGGTGAGAGACTGAGGAGGGAACAAGAACCGGATGGGTTTTGTACTTGATTACACAGCGATGCAGAGCAGTGCAATTACAGAGGATAGACCTTCCTTTACTACTTTTGGGGGTGTTTCTCCCATGTCTTGAACATCCTTCCTAACAGGATGGTAATATAATTCCTTTACAATATCACTGTTTCATCCTGAAGCCTTTTAACTGGATGAACCAACTAAGATGTTGCAGTAGGGAAAAGTTTGTGAAATACCACATGATTTGAGCTTTTGAAACAAATGAGATATTTGCTTATCTGACTCCCAACCCACTTGACTGCCTTCGTGACCTAAAAGCCCTGGCATGGTGATGCAAGGTGTTTCCAACCTACTAGCTAATTTATTTAGGTAGGTGCTGCTTCCTTAGGAAGGCAATTTATTGCTTTTGTGTGACAAGCAGGTCAGAGCTGTGTACTGTCTTTGACATAATGAGCTATGTCTCCTTGTCACTTCTGAATGAAAGATAGAAAAAAAACCTCCACCACAATAGCTTTTTTCCCCCCAGCTCTTGTTTCTTCTTAGCTAACAGTGGTGGATCTCTACAGCTGTTGCCAAGGAGGGTGTTACTATGAGGTAGCTGTGAAGAGCTCTTCTTTCCATGTAAAGGAGAAGTCAAGTCTGTCTGCAAATTTTACAATCTCTTTAACTGCAAAGCCATCTTAAGGAGCTGGAGTTCAAAAACAAGTTAAAAAGTAGAGTGAAACAGCCTTATTACAAATAAAAGTTAGCTATACACAAGATTGTTATAGGCTGAATATATTTTTTCTCATTTGTAGTTTGAATGAAATAAATATGCAAACAGGGCTTGACCTCAAAATTAGTAGTTAAACAAAACCCATCAAACTATACACCTTTGTTTCTTATATGACAAACATCCATTGTACTGTGGTTTTATTTAGAATGTCTTTTAAAGTGCTTGCTACATTTACTTCCTTAGGTTTTTAATTTGTATTGGATTAATTTTTCAGATGGAGGGACTGTCTTACTCCTCTGAATTAAACATGGGATAATCAAACAGAGTTGCTCAGAGCTCATGCACTGAGTAATAGCTGTATGGATGCATTCTCTGTTCCTACATAATTATACTCACTTTCTTTGCCAGTGGCTGTAGAAAAGTTTAGTCCATCTATTTAGATTTTGTCTTTGAGATGTCTCATATTCCTAATGACTGCATGATTTGTAACTCCCCATTCCTCATCCCCATGCCAATAAAGGAGGTGTCATTTCTGGTGTGGGATGAAACTGTTGCTTCCAAATGGATTTGTAAAGGAATTTAGAGAATCAAGAGTAGGATCTCATGAATTTCCTTTTACTATAAAAATATGTGCCCACTTTCCAGCAGTTCCTTTTACTGGACTGTACAAACGTAGCCAAAAACTGAGGAGAGCTATTGAACCGCTCACTAGCTATGCTGAAGTTATTAAAAAAAAATAAAATCCTAACCTGTAAATTATTTGGAGGAAAACCCACAGAACAGAGTATAATCTGCTAGATTATTATACTTAGGTACTTGAGAGTTTCATAAACATGCCATGTTGGACTAATGTGAGGGGTCACCCCAGAAGGAAAGCTGTGTGAGTTCTATCCCTTAGTGTCCCTGTGCATGGAGAATCTTACTGGTGCTTTTGATCCCTGACAATATAAGATCACTACATCATCCGTGATATAAGATCAGCTTGTCACTGGAATTTGTCTTAATAGGCTGATTAGTCTTTTAAATTTGGTAAGAACCAAACAACTGCACATCTAAACTATGTCTCGTAGGGGACAAGCATTTTGTCCGCTGTGGTGCTCTGTCTGTTTGTATGTTCTCCCTTGATGTGTGTTCCTGCTACCATTGGAGCTGGCTAGCTAGCTGCGCTTCCAAAGGGGATCCCATGCATGTCCTTCCTCCTCCACTATGCATAGGCAGCCAAAATGGGTTGGTGCTCACCCTTGCACACTCAGCTGCTTCTCTTGCAAGGCAGAGCACCTCTGGGATTTGTTGCTCTTTGCTTGAGGTTACTCGAGCCTTTCTAATTCACTTTTTTTGTGAATTTTAACCTTTTTTTGCATCATGGTCTTTGTATTTTTTAGCTTCTGTTGCTGTGAGGCAGCTCAGTTTCCAGCCTTGTGTTTCTCACTTGGCAGAGTTGTAGCCAGATGTAAGCTATGAGAGCTCCCTTCCTTGCTGAGGAGACGCACCTCGTCGTTTGCTGGGTGAAGAGCATAACCTGCTTTATGTGTGGTATTGTCAGAGTTCACAGCCCAGGGCCAGAGTGCATTGCCAAGAAACAATCCAAAGCTGCCTTCTCAGCTGGCCTTCTCCCTCTGTTTGACACACAGGTGGTCAGACTGAGCATCTTCATTCACAAAAGAAAATGCAAGATGATGACACTATCTGGTAGTATCTATGTTGTGGCAGAGGATTGCATCACATAAAGAAATCTGTTTCATCACTGTGGTTTGGCCACTGACAGAAAGTAGCTCTGGTTCAAAGTGAACCAGAAGTGGTCACCTTGGGTGGCAGATTGTCTTCGTTATTACTGTGCTGGGGTAGAGCTGCTGGTAGAAATTAGGATTCATTCCTTCCATGAATGTTGGTAACCTCCAGTAGCATGTCTAAATGAACATTTCTGGTCCTGGGATCTGCAGAGCATGTAACAAGATCCGTATCTCCTTTGAGTACTGTTGGGATTTGGTTCGTTCAGCAACACGACTCTACAGTCACTGTGCTGCTGGAGAGTTGGACACCCTCTTTTGTGTGACCTGGGCAGGGGAGGCACATAGTGATGAGGTCCCTCATAGCACTACCATGATTCTCCCAAAACTAAAGTTTGTTTTCTTTACAAATGACCGCAACTAACCTTCCTGCCTCCTTGCCCACAGGATCATGCTGGGAAAATTATGGGATTGTACATTTTAGAGAAACTAGTGTGATGCACTAGTTCTTTTAATCACATATCCATAGTGCAGAAAAAGGCCTGAAAATGCTGCTGACACTCCTGAGTGACCATTTCCACATGCAGCCATGGCATTATAAGAATTAAGGTGACACATTAGAAGAAATTCTTACTCATGGGACAGTATTTTTTTTTTTTAATTAAAAAAACCCTGAGCAGTCTCTCCTTCAATTTGTAGCACAGACAAATGAAATTGTAGTTTGGATTAACTGCCTGAGATCAACAGTTGGCTTGATCTTTAGTGATGCTCCTGATTAAGGTGTGTCAGCTCCCTGTTTTTCCTCTGGCAAAACAAGCTTTAAATAGGTTTTCCTTATAGCCATCTTTAGGTTACCTTTTCTGTGCATCTCCTAAGTGTCAGTATGTTTGTTCACTACCCTGATGACTGAGCTTTTTTCTTTCCTCTAATTTGTTTAGGAGCAAACACAAGAGAGCAGCACTGGGAGGGGTCAGTGGTGGCATCATGCAGTGTGCTAAACCTTGCACAGCAATCCTGTAAAGTGTATCCTAGAAAAGACAGAAGAGACTGATGGCTCAATTTTTGTATCCATAAGTGGGAATAATTGTTTCCTTACTCTCTAGCACTGGCTGTGCTACCTAATGCTTGGTGATTAACTTCTGTGGGGAATAGACAGTCGGGGGGCCTTTGAATCCTGACCTGAAAATGCATAATTTTGAGCTATTGTGCATCTGGAAGGAAGAAAGTTCCAAATTTTGAGGTCAAACCTCTGCAGATATATTTTTAGTTCACTGAATAGAAGTCAGATTTGGCTAGTGAAGAACTGGTTTCCCTCTGCTAAGTATGTTAGCTGATACTTTGTTACAGAATGAAGTGTTGTCTTTCCCATTTTTCCTGCAACTGGCCAAATGTAAAACTTCCAGTTTTTACTTCGCCTCATAGAAGACTTTATCCTACTTTCTCCTCAAATTTCTGCATGTAGTTTGTCCGTAGCTTTATGGTATTGTGGAAAAGTCACTGTTACTGTGAAGAAATGGAAAAAAATGCTAATTTTTATATAGATTCAAAGTAGCAGACGTGTGCTGTTGTCTTCTCAAGAATAAAATTTAATTGTTACATGCTACTAGACTTTAAGATTGTCAAGGGAACATTATCTCACTATAAAAATAATTAAAACCTCCTTTCAGGATAATGCACATGTGGCTAATATAGACGTTGGCCACTGGCATTGCATCTGGGGATTTAATGATTTAAGGTATGTTTTGAGTGCCTGTTGTGATCTCATGTCAGAGGGTATAATTCCATTGACTTCAGTTGAAATTGTTCTGTTCTCGTCTGTGAGATCACAGTTCCTAAATATTTAATTCCTGATATTTTTATTATGTTTTATACCCGTCTGCTAGGACATAGGAACATAAATGGAACTTTTGAGTACATTCAGTTTTCAGAATGCTGCTTTGAGCTGGGTTTATTTCACTTATATGTAGAATTATAAAGCCAGGGGGTAGAGCAGTAGCCTTGGAGTGCCCTGGACTATGTGTCTGTTCTCTTGCAGAACCTAATGTAAGCGTTTACATTTTTTGATGTGTGGGCTCCAAGCTGAGAGGTTCTCAGTGCACTGATGGTGTACCTGTCACTTGAGATTTTTATGTCACATCAGCTTTCTGATAGAATTCCAGATTTTTATGAATCAAGTATTTCTGGCACCAGGATAATACCCAGATATCAGTGTAGTACAGCTTGGCTACATCAAGAGATGCTTTTTTAGTAGTTGGGTGTGAGACTTTGGCTGCATGAGATGGAATTGATCAAAAGCTGTTTTGCTTCATCTTTCTATGGTCCTAAAAAATGTGGCTTTTTGGTACTGAAAGAAACAAATATTTTTTGCCAAAAACTGGTGTCTGTTGTGAAAGACTGACCAGTTGCGTGCCCGTGTAGTTTTCTCTAGCATTGTGGTTGATAAATATGTTAAAATATATACGTGGCTCTTTGAGTTCTGCTGACACTAAGCAATGAGTATTGTACTTTTAAAATTATTTCTTCATTAGTTGTTAAAGTACCTCTAAGGGAAGAAAACACAAAAATATTGACTCAAAGTATTGCCTGAGTATTCAGTATTCCTCAGCTGCTCAGAACGGCTTGCAACTTACTGGGGAAAAAAAACTAGAGGAGATCACTGTAGACCTGTTTAACCCAAGCAAAAGTCTTTTCCCTGAAATAATTGGTCACTGATGTTCTCCTGGTTCAGTATCATTGTTCTAGTTTTACCTGATCTTAAGACCATCTAGGTGGCAGGGGACCGATACAGGACTTGTATTGTTTCTATCATGGATGATCAGTGTGGTCCACATAAACTTGTCATGGAGTATGTGAATTGAGAACAACACCAGATGCCTTCAACTGTGGGTTCTAATGCTGCATCTTAGGCAGCTGAGGTGCCTGTGATATAAGGTCTAGAGATACTTGTCCTTGAGGACATCACAGTGAGAAAAAAAAGTGAAATTTTTTGAATAAAAGATTGTGTCTTGCTGCAGTGATAGGCATGAAATTTTGGGCCAATCATATGTATCTTCTGGTTTTTGTTTTTCTGTATTGCTGATGTTTCTCAAACTTTTATTTCCCAGTTAACTTCCCCTGAATGTCTGCAGCATGTTAAGAACAGAAGGAGAATCTTCAGTATTACGGAATGTTGAAAGTACATTCTTTATACAGTTGATTTCTTCCATGTATTAAGGGAGAAACACAGGGATGAGGCTCATCTGCATGGGATGGACCTCAAAGTGGACAAAAGCTGAAACGCTTTGACAGCTTTGTCTCAGCAGAGTGTGCAAGTAGGATGGGAAGGATTTTCAGAAGTACTCACCGGTAGCTTGATTTTCTTCCCACTGAAATGTGTTGTTTGTTTTGGAGATTTTGGCAGTTTTTTTCTACTGACATCTCTGGGAGTGGATCTGAGCCAAGTAAATGTAATTCTTATTTTTCTGATGCAGTAGCCATCTGATGCAGTTTCTTGAAGAGCACTGGAGAACTGCAGCTCTAGTTCTCTCTATACCTTTGCAGGTGTGCATGTGTGCAACTTTCTTGTGACCTGTTCATGCTGTATTCCCTCATGGATCAAAGAACTGCTTTAACCCCAGCATGATTTTTTTGTGGGGTTTGTGTTTTAAATTTCTCTGAATAAGTGGGTTTAATTCCTGCTAAATGTTGTTTGCTTCCTGCCTATGAATGGTAAAACCTCAATGTCTGTTTCTCATATACTGTTTCCAGGAACCTCATGCAATCCTAAATGGTATGCCTTAGGGAACAGCATATGAGGTCAGCCCTGCTGCTTACTTATCTTGGGATTCAGCCCTTCCGCCCTTGGTCTTCAATAGTAGCATTCTTGGTTCAAAGCCACTATTGAAAGATGAGGATCACATGGAGAACCCATATGGTTCACCTGGAGCTGATGGTGTTGCAGTGGGGGGAAGGTGTTGTTTTAGCCATCCTGCTCAGGGGCGTTTGGTAACTCGTTACACTCTGTAGTAAGGGTGAGGAATTTTTTCCTTTGATGAGGATCAGATGGAATTTCAAACACCTCTGGAAGGTTCCATATTAACATGTATCTTCATCCTTGATCGATAGCATCTTAACAGAGCTGAAGGGTAAGACATGCAGTACTTTGAAGAACATAATGGCTGAGCAAGCCCCGAGTGAAGGGGGCACTCAGCCACCCTTTGAAATGATTGCTCATGTTTATGTGCAAGATCTGCCTTGTTTTTTTTCTGATCACTAACTTTGAAAATTTTTCTCATGTGGTGACTTCATTGTTCTTTATTTATTGCACATCTTAACTGTATTTTAAAAGAACTTGAGCTGATGCCAGCATCAACATGTCTGAGCAGTTTTGATGAAACTTAGGTAGCTTTAGGCCTGAAGTCGTATGAGAAATGTTGCTCTGGGGACCAAAGTCTTAAATATTATACCAGCAGGAGCTTCCTTAGAGATTTCAAGAGAACTGGGTAATTCTCTTGAGTCAAGTGCAATAGCATTTGTTATCTGCTTTATGAACTTTGGGATTAAATGTGGTGGTTTTTTGGAACAAGGATATTGGGAATGGCATAGGGGGATGAACCTGAGATGGAACTTAACGTTTTGCAGAATATTGATTTGACACAATACTGAATAATAGACTGCTTAAATTACATCGTAACTAGAGAATGTGTTCTGAGTCCTATTGCAATTAAAAATACTAACCATAACTAAAAAAACCACTGTTTTTCCAGCTAATCCCCATGTTTGTTCTCCCCTATTTTTTCTCTTGAATACTTTGAAATTTGCCAATAGCAATAAGAAGGTATCAGTTGGAAGGAAATAACTGACCTTATTTTAGAACTGACAGTGTGTGGTGTCTTGTATTCAGATAATTGACTCCTTCCATGCTGACAGAGCTATTCATTTATTGGCATATACATCAAAAACAGTCATGCCTTCAAAAACTTTGCTCTTTATAGTGTTTGAAAGACCTCTTCCCAGTGTAGATGAGTGAGAAGGAGCCTTGTTTTGAACAGACTCTCATCCACTGCTTCCTCCAACCAGCCAGCTGTGAATGCCATGGGTATCTCTTAAAGTGCCTGGCCTGTCTGGATAGGCAAGTCAAATGACTTCTCTCCCTGTGCCCTGTTGGCTGCCCACATTTCTGTGCCACACTGCCTCAGGGCATCACCTTGCTCTGGACCTGAGGCCTTGGAGCTTCTTTCATTCCCCTTGCCCGCTGGATGTCTGAGCAGTTTGATGCTTTTAGGTTTTAATCACACAAGATTACAGCAGTTTTTCTGAGCAGATCTAGTATTGTCAGCTTACAATATCAGTGCCTAATGTTGTAAGTAAGTGCTTAGTGGTGTGTTACTGAAATTCTGATTTTTTGGAGTATCCAATTCTACTCTCATATTTTTAAAGCGAAGGAGGTGCAGAGTGAAACAGAAGTCATAAGAAAAAGAATTAATTTGGAGGGGAGAAAAAAAAATTGGAAGGGCTATTGGCTTTTTTATCTTTTCCTTTTTTACTTTATTTGAATTGATTTTTATTTTTGTTGTCATGGTTTAACCCCAGTCAGCAATTGAGCACCATCCAGCCACTCACTTTCTCCCCTCACAGCAGAATAGGGGAGAGAATCAGAAGAGTAAAAGTGAGAAAATTCATGAGCTGAGATAAAGACAGTTTAATAAGTAAAGCAAAAGCCTCACACGCAAGAAAAGCAAAACAAGGAATTCATTCAGCACTGCCCATGGGCAGGCAGGTGCTCAGCCATCCCCTAAATCAGGGCTCCATCAAATGTAATGGTGACTTTGGAAGACAAATGCCATCACTCTGAACATCCCTCTTCCTCCTTCTTCCCCCAGCTTTATATGCTGAGCATGACTCCATGGAATATCTCTTTGGTCAGTTGAGGTCAGATATCCCAGCTTTGTCCCCACCCAACTCCTTATGCACCCCAGGCCGCTTGCTGATGGGGCAGTGTGAGAAGCAGAAAAGGCCTCAACTCTGTGCAAGCACTGCTCAGCAATAAGGAAAATATCCCTGTGTTGTCACCTGTTCCCAGCACAAATCCAAAACACACGTCCATACTAACTGCTATGAAGAAAATTAACCCTACTCCAGGCAAAACCAGCACACTTGAGCCTCAGGGAGCTTAAGCACAATTATTAAATATACAAAAAAAATAAAATCAGAAAGTCTAATGTGCCATGAAAAAACACCTTAGGATACAGAAAATGTGTAACTTGATGTTCCTGCTCGGTGTTCAGCATAGTCCAGTTCCCACTGGAATGTCTTCATCAGCCACACATTGCTATTGCTTTAGCTTTTTAATGTCTTTCGCAGTGGGATAAGGTGGAGGCAGCGATGCTGTGTTTGGATTGACTGTGGTAATGAAAAGCATGTCCTGAACACTTCTTTTAAAGTGTCACTGTTGTGTTCTGGTTGGCTGCCAACAAGTTTGTTCCACACAGTCAGGTAACGTGTAAATGACATCAGCTCCTTTGGTGTTTTCCCCTGAAGGGAATGGCTGAGCTGTTCAGGCAGTCTCAGCTGCGATACCCCTGGCTTCGCATTAGCTCTGGTAAGGCACCATTTGGAGATTGTTGATCGACTGCAGTCAGGATCATCACGTAATTTAGGTAGGAATGATAATCTTTCTCACTCCAAAACGTGCAATTGAGTCCACTTGTCAAGCCAAAATCCATTACTGTCTGTAGTGATTCACAGTGGGAGCTGACATGAGCTATCAAGGAGGGATTAGCATGCACAGCATGCTGTGGTTAAGAGCTTGTGCCACTTGGTCAGACCACGATGTGAAGCTGTGGTGAGTGTTGAGTTGCTAATGTCTCCTCAGGTTACTCCACTTGGGTTTGTGTGCAAACAGAGCAAGGTGGCTGATTGGCAGGCTCCATTCAGAGCCAGGGATTTTAAAGCACTGCTGAAGAATAGGCCTGAAATATCACCACTTCCAGTCCCTCGCTAACAGGAAAGCTACACTGAAGCCTTACTGAGGAGGGAGAACTGGTCTGGATTTAAACTGATGTTTTAAAAATATTTTGCTGCTTTTTTGATTCCCATGTTCTGGTGAGCAAATAAGGCTCTTCTATGATGAGAGAAGTTGAAGTGTTTTGTTGAGCTTCCAACTCAGGAGTCTTATATTGCTGTGCGGGAGTCCATGGAGGGAGGAGGGCTTTTAGGGTGTTGGGGTTTTTTTGAAAATGATGTTTCAGCCTGTGTATTTCTCTATGCCAAACTTCAGCCTTTTCTAGTTCTCAGTATCACTAAAGAGAAGTGTTCTTCCATCCTCTTGCCTCACATGAGTGTCTTTCTGGCCCACTTTTTCTCATATCAGGGATCTGACTTGCTCAGGAGTTCCCTGTAGCCTATGTTCACTGCTACTATTGTGACCCAGCCCTGGTAGAGCAGCTTTGCTGGAATGGTTTTCCCATTGCTTCCCACAGAAGAGGCACACTGAACCTGTTTTGGTGGTGGCAGACATGCCTGAAATCTAGCATGGCAAGAAATCCATGTTCATCCCAAATTCCTACAAGGAGAAGTCGCTATCAACTTGGGGAGTGTGAAAGCACAGAAAGCCAGGGCAGGAAGACTAAACTGAGGTCCTTGCCTGATTGTCTGTTACAAGTTTCACAAATGTGTACAAACTGTTGTATTTTGGCTCCTTGTCTAGATTTCAGGCGCCAGATCTTTGTCCCTGTTGCAGGTCCCCAGCTGCAGGTGAAGGCAAGCAAATCAGACTGTGCTTAAGTACCAGATCAAAACAGGGCAGGAGATGACAGTGTGAAGGATCTGCTCCTAAAGCTTTTTCTTCTGCTGGAGTCTTTGTGGAGGGAAGGATGCAACTGTGCTAGTGCATTATTGTTAGATACCTAAACTCCCCCTCCCTGTTGCTGGCTCTCAAATACTTTGTTATTGCCAATTCACTGACCTCTCCTCTGCTGATTGCGCAAGACCAGGTTGAAGGTCTGTCGTGTCATCACCTGGGAAACTAGAAAATAAATTGAATAAATCCCATTAAAGTATTTATGGATAGAGACTGAGTCATGGAGGTTTGGAATAGATAGAGATATATTTGGTGCAAACAGAAAGCTTTTTTTAAATATATTTTTTTAAAGAATGTAAGAATTCTATCTGTGTTGCTAATTTCTACCTGTGAAAAATAACATTCAAAGTTTCATGCAGGGAAGAAAGGAAGCTATCTGTAAGGTGGAGAGAGGGTGGTGGTATTAAGTAGTAAGATTTGATGCAGTTGGGGTATGTGAACAGAGTCGTAGGGAGTCCACAGCTCTCCTGCCATAGTGTCTGTTTAGTTTAGGGAGGATGAAGGTTCAAGGGAAAGTGTGTCAAAGTTCAGTTCTTACTAACTGGTGAGACTCTCTGGGCATTGCAGCCGTGTGTCTGAGGCTCCTGTCCTCTATCATGCTGCCTCTATTGTTAAGTAGCTGGTTTTTGCAGGAGTACTGCTGTTGTGGGGGGCTATGTGATATGTGCCTGGCCAGGTCTGAACTCCTTAAGAGTGTGCATGCTGTGGTCTGTCACAACTGTTTGAGCCTAGAAATTCGTGTGTCCTTTTGTACTGAGGCTACATCCTCATATAGTAAACTGCAGTGGGAAATAGTTTCCCCTTGCATTATTATACCAGTGGGGAAGTTTTATGTCGCATGATAAGGTTTGTTGGAGCACTGTCTTCCTGCTGTAGTTTTTGCTGGCTGAAAGGTCATTGTTGGCTTCCCACAATTGCCTGCAGATCTCCCAGGTGAGTGGCTTGTCTTTGCTCTGTGACTGCCTTGGATCGTCATGAGCAGGGTTAGTGGTAAACAGCATGAGTAATGGGCCATTACCAGGTTGGTTTGTTGGGGCTGAACTGGGCACAGACAAATAAAGGGCAGGACTTGAATAGGGTTGGTAATGGGGGGTCAGTCTTCCCCTTTCCCCTCTTATCTAAGCAGCCATGACCAGTGCTGGCTGGGGAGGTGTGATCAAAATATTCATAATAAATATCTGTGCTCTGACAGACCTCGAGAAAGTAAACTTAGTTACCCCAGAACAGATATGTTGGCTCTACCATGGAGCTTATTTCAGAATGGATGCTGTTCTGTATTTGAATGTACATGCAGGCAAAGTGTCTGAAAAGACAAGCTTAGAAACAAACAGGATCCCTTGCCATACCCTCTCACTGGCTATTTTTTGCTTAATATGGAAAATACAAAATCTGCTTTTATAAAGATCCTTGCTGTGCTAGCAAATGTGTGTCACCCACCAGTTTGCTCCCTCCTATTCCAAAGCTGGGAAAGATTTCTTAAAACAAAGAATGGAATAAATCATTCAAATGACTATGTTTTGCAGTGCCTGACTGGCCAAATGAGTAGTTTTCTGAGTACTGGGGTTGAACATGCCTACTTTCCTATAAATTTGTGTCCATTGGTTGACTGTGAGTCTCAGTGGAAACTTTTCCCGTGGCTGAGGAATTTGCTGGGATTCTCCGTTGTCTTTGGGATCGCACATGCCAGCCTCGCCTTTCACAAAGATAATTATAGAATCTCCTTCATGCCTGTTTGCACAAAACTTGTAAGAACTTGCAGGAATTTGCTTTCTCTAGCCTTTTGTCAAACCTTGGCTCAATAGCTGCGGGCCGAGACAAAAACTCTGGGATCAACACCCAGACATAGACATACACACAGATATTGTGGTTGCCATATATAAATCCTGTTTCCCTAAGAGGCAGAGCAAAGGGGATGTGCAGTGAGAACCACACTGTGGGCTCTGTGTGGGACAAGGAGTCACTAATGGTGTCCTGTGAAGCAGGGATCTTGCACATGCAAAGCAGGGAATAGGAGGAGTACGGCAGCTTCTCTTTCCCTGCCTTTTTGAGCTTCCCTGCCTATGTGCCACTAACACTACAGGGGATGCTTGATGGCTTTCTTTTCCTTTTGTGAGCGTAGCTTGTAACTTGAACTTACCCTTGTGGAGTTCAGCACAGTGGGCACTTGGAGAAGCAACCTTTTGAGTAGTAAGGGGCAGGATGGATTTGCCCTATTTAACCGCAAAGCATTTTCAGAAATAAGAGAAGTATGGTAATAGTTCTAGTAACTGGCACATGGTAACTACAAGCATAAAGGCATAGGATTTTAAATGAACGAAGGTTCCTCAAAGGAATGTTTCCCACTCTGGTGGTAATTCATTCAGTGAAAATAAGGAGCAGTTATGTGTAGCACTTCACAACTGTGGGAAAAGCATAGTTCAGTTTTACATATTCACCATGTGAAAAATAAGTAGATTTAGAGAGACATACAATAAATAAGCAGAAAAGCCACACGTGGGCTTATAGATGTTTTACCACATCAGTGAGATTTGCATTTTGTTCCTGGCAATGCTGTTAACTTGGTGTGTGATTTGAGAAAAATCAACTTACCCTTCTGTGTTCTGGCATATCTGTTTGCATTAAAGACAGTGACTGTCCTCTGAAATCTCACTCTGCTTGTATGGAAGTTGAGGGTTTTTTCTGATAAGCTTTAGAGTACTTTTGCAGTATAGATACGGAAGGTGCTGGCAAAAGGACTGTAATTTGTAGTTTTAGGCTGTAGCTTGAGCATCCTGGGTTTTATTAGATTCTCAGTCTCGGCCTTAAACTCAAAATAAAGAACTAAGGGTTTAATATGTAGGGTTTTAATGCATGGTGTAGATGAGTGGAAGCACCAAACAAGCTTTTCAGATACAGAAGTAAACCTGAGAAAGCAGAAGAGTCAGGCATGGAAGGGTAGTGTTGTTTCTAAGGAACAGCTGGACTGTCAGCACAATGGCTGCTGTCATGGTGCTAAGAAGCAGCATCTCAGGGTCTGAAACAGAGCTTGAGTTTACAGGAAGGTCTTAAATGGCATTCACCTTGAGTATGGGATCTGCTTTCCTGATGATATTCAGGTGTATGGCAGTTACAGGATGAGAGGTTTATGGACATGGTGATAAATTACTCTGTTATTTACTGGTAGATTTGCCTCCATTTGTGCAAATGAACCTTAAAGGGAGACCATATAATCATGTTAGCAACTGCACTAGCTGAGAGCAAGTTATAGTGTCCCTTCCCATATCTTCAGCTGCTCAGAAGTTCTTGTGAGAAATTCCACTTCTCAGGCTAAAATTTGCCTGCATGTACCAGCATTTATTTATTTGTGGCTGTTCTGAGAATAGAAGGTTTCAGCCACACTTCAATAATGAGAGAAGAATGAAATGAGATTTTCTTTGTCCCCAGAAATGTTGGTTTTAAACATCCTTTCAGCTGAGCGGAGGAAACTGTAAAATCGGGATGTGACAGTGGTGCTCCGGAATTCTCCAGGGGCCTTCGAGCTTGACTTCATGGGTTTTTGTGGCTGATATGGAACCGATGAAGCAGAGTTTTCCAGTTCATTTTTTCTGAAGCACACAACTAAGAAAAGATTTTTACTACAGAAGCGTCTGCAAATAATTTAGCAGAGTAGCCCAATGAAGTATATTGCTGCAAATTGCTACAGAGACCTGGCATGGTTTGTGGCAAGGCAGGAGAATAATCTTTTGCATGGCTGTCAAAATCAGAAGAGGGTACCTCAGTGTCTTGTATTCTTGTTGAACTGAAGCAGAGGCAGCACTTTTCTAGGGTTGTCCTGTGGTCTGAAATGGCAGATAATTTCTCAAGAGTGAGGTGTTTCTTCTTTCCCTTTTCCTTGATCACCTCCAGGAAGTTCTTCGATCAAGGAAAGATATTAGTGGTCCAGAGTATTTTGCCAATCACATTTAATGCTGACATGACAATTGAGTCCTCAGCACTTTCCTCAAGCATCTCAGGGTCCAAGTGGGCAATTGAAAATGGTTGTCTGGTAAAAGTCCTGTTCAAATGAGTGAGGAGAGGAGAGTGCAGAGAGTAGCTGATATCTGAAGAGAAGTGTTAGGATTGGTTTTTGTTTTAATTTTACTCTTAAGCTCTCTTCAAGAAAAGACCTGGCCACCATTGCTGCTCTGACTTTTCTTCATATCTCATTCCTTCCCTTCTGCTGGCCCATGTTTGAGTGGTGGGATATGACCCCTCTTGCATTACCCTTGTCTCATTTCATAGTTCTCAATCCTCATATGGCTTTCTGTTTCCTTCCTTAATTTTTGTCTTGATGTTTAAAAAAAACACCAGAATTCTTTGATGGCTCCACATGGGCAGAAGAATGTCTGGAGAATCACATCATTCAGTCTACACAATGCTTGGATCTCAGCCATTCTTTGAGTTCATTGCTTACATGACCTCTAAATATTTATTTTTTAAATGGGTTTATAAATTGCTATGATTGATTAAAAGACTCCTGATAAATGTGTATTCTTCTGAACACATGCAGAATGGTGGTTGGTTTTAATAAAACAAAACAAGAAAAAAAGGAAACATCTTGTATAATTTTATGTGAAGTATCAGATCTGTACAAAACTAGATGCTGTTTTATTCTTTAAATCTTGTGACTGGTATCCGAACAGCCAATACATATTCAGAATGTCTGTAACCTTGGCAGCAACTCAGAACTCATTTATCAACATTTCTAACATGGGAGATGCAGCCATGATTTTCTTTCAACAGCCAAATTTTGGGGGGTTAATTTTGTTTTGGTTTTTAGTGTATTCCCCTTGTGTTTTTGCTTGGACAAATACTGTGTCTAATGTGATTAAAATCAAACTCTCTTATTACTGTGTATTTAAATTGCTTTGTCCTGTATAAACAGGCAGGACTTGGCTCCAAATCCCTACATTATTTGAGACATTAGACTCTGAAGACCACTGGTTAATTGGAAATCGGGTAATGGGAACTAATTGTCATTGCCTTGTGAGGAAGGTTTAGTGAAAATATCTAAATAGAAATACATAGAAGATAAGGGTCAAACCCAGATATGAGTGTGGAGAATCCTATAGGCTATAGCTAATTTGACAAGTTATAAATGCTTATCTGGTGTTCCTTTGCTACGATGATAAACAGTCAAAACCCCTTCATATGTACTTGCCAGGTAAATATAGGAGTAAATTCGCCTTGTGGAATTTGAGTATGGATATGTAATATGTTTCAGCCTTCTACTTGGAAATTGTTATTTTTTCAAGTTCTTCATACTGGGGTTTGTGCTACAAAACCTAATCAGTCTGCTCCAAGAGGAATAAAGAGCCCTGTCAAGCAGCTCAGACGCAATCACAGATTTATGACAGATTTTTATTTGCCTGCCTGAAGTTATGTGGTAAATATGGCAATGTAGAAAGTGCAATATTTGAGGAGGTGAATGGCTTAATCTACTAATCTTGCTTTCTAAACAGTACCTGGGAGTACAGGTGACTTGCTTTGCCAAAAACAAGCTTTAGAAAAAGTAACAATGATATCTTGTTTTGACAGTGTTAAGTGGGTGAGGGTGATACTATTCAGCCATAGTGTTTCATTATAATTACCAATTTAAAAAATAGAATAAAACTTGGGAACGTGTTATTACACTAACATGATCCAAATTCAGCTTTCGTCAGAGAGCCCAACTGCGTAAAATGAGCCTGGTCTTTGAAGTTAATACTCACTCACCACACGGTGCCTCCACACACAAAGGCAGTAACATCTGTATTATGGAGCATTTCTGTTGCTTTAATCACCACTTACTGCACTCTTACTGGTAGTCAGTTATTACTGCTAGAGATTAATGACACAAATCTGGATTTATTAGTGCTGTAAACCTGTGGGAAATAGTGAGTTGAATTAGTGTCTTTTCCATAATAAAAAATAATGTGCTTTTACTAGACCCAAACATGGTGTGTCCATTTCTACAGTAAAAATAACTGTGTGTGAGCCATTTAAGGTTGCTTGAATGATCTTTCATCGCTTGGCTGTAACATTTCAAACTGTAGAACACTTTCCCACTTGCGAGCAAAGTCAGTTCCTGATTTAGGGTATCAAAAGCTGTGTGGTAATCATTTTACCCCAGAGTAAAATACTTTTTTTAAAAAAATAGTGCTTCCTTATATGTAATTTTGACACAGTAGAGACCCCTGAATTCCTTGAGAAGAAAGGGTATGCAAGATATGTGTATGTTAATGTGACTGTTCATAAACCAACTCACTGCTGGACTGCATCCTGAAATCCAAAACTGGTCAAAGAAACAAGTTCTTGGTGCAAAATTAGCTACAGTACCTTGTCTTCTTTGGTTTTTAAGGAGTGAAGTTACCTGTTGAGCCATGTATTTGTGACCAGTCTATGCCACATCTACACACCCGTTAAAATGTCTCTGAGACTGTTGGAGGCTTTGAAAGCTCCGTAAGTCAGTAAAAATCCATTTCTTTATGTTTTTTGTGTAATTTGCCATCCAGTTATTTTGATCACTTCCGAGAAGGGGTGGTGAATATGAGTTTTACCCACTGCCTCTTATGAACTAGTTTTTAAATTCAACATAAAAATTTCTTCCTCAATTCGGTTCTGTTTCAGTAGAAATTAACTTTTTTATTTACAGCACTAGCAACTATGTGGCATCTCTTGGCTGTAATACTCTATAGCTAATGACAAAAAAGGAGCACAGAAATTGCTGAACCTTTAAACCAAGATCATGAAGGACCTCTAAGAGGTACATTTTAAGGAATTGTTGAGTACAGCAATTTTCTTTAGTGTCCACTCCTGTGTGCTGCCCTATCCTCAATTGGCTACATAATCTGGGCATTTCCTTCTGTTGGTCTGGTAAAGACAGTCCTTGTGTAACCCATCTCAAAAAAACTCCATAAGGATGGGCTGTTGGGGCCAGGTCCTTGTGCGAGAGGAAGTGGCACAGTTGTCTTGTAAGCAGAAAATAAAGAAAAGAGTCCATTGCACCTGGGCATGCAGACCAATGGAGAGGGGTATGAATCCCAGGCAGCTGCTTTGATAGTGCATGGGGGAAAGAAGAGGAGAAGGATTCTGAATCCTGTAAAGTTTCAAGAAATATTTCTTGTTGATGCATGCACACATTCTCTCTGTTTACTTGTGCTGAGCTGAAGACAGCTGGTGTTCTTCCAGACACTGAGGAAGCTGGGCGTCAGCACTGTCTGCTTCAGATAAGATTAATAATGTATAGCTTCACGGGGAATGGAGACTAATCTGTTGGGATACTCCTAGTGAGGAGGAGCAGCTGCCTGCTTTGGGCCTCCTGAGAGGAACGAGATGAACCATCTGAGACAGATTGAGATTGACTCCTGTTTGGTTCTGAAGGCAAGTCCCTCACACCTTGTAGTTGATTGTGTTGAATGCAGCAGGCAGATCTATGGACTTGTAGTCATGTCCAAGTCCCAGCTCTCTTTCAAGTCTTTGTCCAAGTCCAAATTCTCTTTGAGAAATGCCCCATAATTGAACACAGGAATACATCAGCAGGAACTTTGTTTTACCCTTGTATAGCAGAGTACAAGGGTACTGTGACCTTCTTGAAGTACATGCTAACACTAGTCTTGACTGACAAACCAGAATAGTGGCAGTTTGGATTAAAGTCTTCTGCAGTCACTTCTGCTTCCCATTTTCAGTTTAGGAGTTAAGAAGAGGATTGTTTGATCTCTTAAAAGCTTTCTGGGTTGTACACAGGTTGGACGCTTGACCTACCTCTTTTACACCTTGTTTATTACTGTCTAGTGAGGCTGATCTGTGCAATGAATGAAGCCACGATCTTCATCTTCCTTGAACCGTGGAGACAAAAATGATTCTTCTCCACAAAATTTCTACCAGTCTTAACTGGTGTTAAAAAGTGCCAGAAACTGTCTAAGCCTATCCAAAAATGCCTTGCTTTGTCTGTGTTCCCTCCCAGTGCCCTGTATTTCTGTCTCTATTTTATTTGCTCTTAAAAGCCATTAAACGGCTGAATGGATTTTCCCAGGAACCTTGCAGGAGGAAACTGCTCCATGTGTAGGCAGCTTGAAGACTCTTGTGCATGAGGTTTCCCTCCCTGTCCATGCAAGGTTTACTTGGTAGGCATGCTTGTGATTTGGTTGTTTCAACTGCACAGCCTCTACTCCCAATCAGTGCATGAACAATTTAAGGAGGAGAAGTACAGATTCACTACTTTTAGAAGAAAACAAACTAAACCCAGTAAAACCAATGCTTGCAGTAAAGCAGCATTTTTTGTCACTTTCCTCTGGAGTTCTCATGATAGATACAACTTGGAGTCATGAGCATCTTTGTTACTATAATACGTGTTCATAAATCATTGGTGCACTGTACTGGTACCATACTGATACACTGGTACTCCTACTGGTACAAGAATGAAGACAGAACAATTCTCTGCCTAGAAGAAGCTCTCCCTCCCCATTTTCAGAAATAATGTTGTCTTCCTTCCTGCATTTAGTGACTTCA
Source organism: Manacus vitellinus (assembly GCF_001715985.3). NCBI lineage: Eukaryota > Metazoa > Chordata > Aves > Passeriformes > Pipridae > Manacus > Manacus vitellinus. The sequence continues at coordinate 2,864,091 of NW_021940122.1, forward strand.
GGGTGTGAGTGGCAGGTGACTTTTAACACAGTCATGGGTTTACCTGCAACGTGGTGGGGTTTTTTAGGGCAAACCTCCTGCCAAGGTCTGTGTCCTGGGACTCTAAGCTTAAAGGAAGCTGCAAAAGCCTGACTTCTGTCAAGATCACCTAGGTCTGAGGATGGCATGCTTTAGGTTCCCACCTTCCTTTAATTTATCTGCACTTTCTTAATTACTTCCATGTAGAAAAAACTTGGGACATTAGTTCCTCTTGAATATTGCTAGGGAGCTCAGTTAGCAACCAGAGTATTGTTCAGAGCCATGGAGTGATAAGGCTTTGTAGGTTCAAGCTCTTTTGAGCTCCATTCAGAGGTCCTGGCTAAGATCTGCCCAAGCTTGCAGTTCTGAAGCAGCTTTTAGGGTCAGCCCCAGGTAAATTGCACCACGTTATTTACCTTTCCACATCCTTGGATGCAATTAAAAGATAAGGCATGAGCGAAGAATGGAAAATTAGGAGGGGAGTTCTAGGTCACTGGAGGCTGCAGCGTGTGAGTGCTGGTACTTTCACACACTCCTGGTGCGGGGTTCCCGCTCCTGGTGCTTAACGTGAGGCAGGGAGAGCAGTAGCAGCTGTTCCTTTCCTTCTGGCTTGAACACTGTATAAGTTGCTGTGTACCCAGTGGGTGTTACAAGCTCTTTGAAACCTGAACTAAATACTTGCTTGGTCGCCCAGTGGGGGGGGGGGGGGGGGGGAAAGAATTAAAAATTATTGAGGCTCTCAAATCTGTGCAGAGACTACCTCTCCAAAAAGTCAGGTTTTGTGCCCTGCTCTGTGGTAATAATTTGATGCTTTTTCCTTTTTGAGGTTTTCAGTCCAAACTCTCCAAGCACTGGTTTCACAAACAGTTACTGCTGGGCACAAATGATCGGTTTGCAGCCTGGAATAATTTTACATGCTCCAGAGAATGCTATTGCCTATACGCAATTCTGTGATTATTTACTGTAAAAATTATTTCTATAATAGTTGTGGTAAAGACAATTGTAAAATACAATATCTGTGGTACTGTTAGGTTAGCAGAAGCTAACAAAAAATAGTGATTGCTGAACTAGATGCCTTACCAGAGGTGTGAGCATAGGTCTGTACATTTCCTATTGCCAAAGGAAATCCATTTTCATTCTCTTAAATCACGTTTTCTTTGTTGCTTCTACACAGAAGTGAGATATGCTACACAGAACAGTTTCATCCTGGAAAACTAATCTAATTCATATTATATTTTAATTTGGCTGGGTTTTGGCAGCTTTATGGATACAGTGGGGTAAGGGATCATGTGAATTTACTTATCTTTCTTGCCCACAGTCTTTTCAGTGCCTGTCTTCTCAAAAGGTTTGGGTGCCAACAGTAGACAGCTGGCAGAGTTGGGCTGCATTTGACCCAGTGGTGTAGCAATGAGCTGGTACACCTTAGTAGGGGTAGGTGCTGCTGGGTCCAAGGGTGTTTCTACAACTGTGTGACAATGCCTCTAACAGGGACCAAGGAACCTTGACTGTCCAGACACTGAACAGGTGGTGCATCAGCTCACACTGTTGAGAAGGGGAGAGGGTTGGATTTTGTGGAGAACAGCATTTTGTGAAAAAAGCATTTTCAGTATAACAACAAGGAGAAGTGTACTGGTTCAGAACTAGAGCTCCACATCTGCTGTTTTCATCCTCTTCCCTGCCAGCACTGATGCTAACTTTAGTGGTGTACATTGCCCTTTTTTTGGGTTTAGCCCTTTCAGGTCTTCAGGGTTTTTTTCCTGGTCTTTTTTTTTCTGTTTTTTTCACACTATCTGGATCTTTTTCTGGCTTTTACATCCCCCTTGGAGGAAGATTTGGTACCTACTACTGCTGCTGGACAGGGACAGTGTACAGCCACCTCTGCAGGTCACATTTATCTGATTTTGGGGACTGCAGCATCTCATTAGAAGCAGGAAGAGTCCTGGGCAGTTTAACAGTTTCACTTCCAAACAGTAGCAAAACACTGGTGAATTCATGATGCGGAGAAAAATGCTTAGGAAGAAAAATGCTTAGGAAAATTTATGTGCTTTGTGAATTTAAAGATATAAATTATATCGTCTCTGCTGGGTCCTATGATCTGTTAGCTCAAAACTTGCTTATTTTGGGATCTGATTCTTCATTTGCCACATTTCTATGCGTGTTTTGTCAGACCTTAAGCATGACTCACTAAAGCCTGGATTGTACAGAAAATGTAGACACTGCACCATATGTCGAAACATGAACGTCCCATTTTTCTCATGTCATTGACAACGTATATGTTTATCCTATGTTGGATGATATATTATTATGCTAGTTCACTACTGAGCTTTTTAACCAAATGCTACTGTGGCTTGTCTTTATTACAGTAGAGACCTATTTTAAATTAAAATGCTTTATCGATATGAAGAAGACTTCTTTCGTAATTAGGAAATCCTCTGAGCTTTTAATTAATACAATTATTGAAGAGGTATTTGGTTTCTGAGGCTATATTTGGCATTCCACAGGCACATGATTTTAGTGATATATAGTTGAAATGTCAGTTGAAAGCCTCTATAGTAGAAATAGAAAAGAAATTAGATTACCTCTGAGACTTAAAAGAATTGTTGAAGAATTCATTAGAGCAATGTTAAAATATGCTCTGAAACAAGTCATGTTAGTCTACAGATTGATATGGGATATCTGGGGATTCAGAGTGCTGTACTACTCTGATTAATTAAAATGTAGTCAGCTGAAACCTCCACTATAATCAAAATTGTTCCCCAGGGTTTTACCTTAATTACAGTCCTGGTGTAGCCTTCTAGTCCTGACCATTGCTGAGCTAAGTAATTAGTTCAGTTTTTTTAAAAAATAAGCAAAAGGATAAAATTACCATGACAGTACTTAGGTTTGTTTTGGGGTGTTTTTTATTGCTGTTCTGGGCTCTGTTTAATATCACAAATTGTATACAGCCATTCTTTCTGCTCCTAAAGACAAACAGTGAGAGACAAAGTATCTCTGGTTTGAGTGTTATACTGTTTTCCATATTGTAAGACTTGGAATATTTTACGATTGCTGTTTTCCGTAACTTTGGCTAAGATGCCAGTCTCTCCTCTGCAGATGTGCTGCCTATCTCATCCCTGTTGTGCTGTGGGTAGTGTTCTCCTACAGCGGGGTTTCCTTATCAGCAGTTCTGCAGTAAATCAGGGAGGAGGAGATCACTTTTCCCAATAGGGTCTCGAATGAAGAATTCACATCATGTGAATTCATACAGGATACCAGAGGACATCTGCCTTACGAGGCTGTCTCCAGAGTTCAGACTTCAGGAACTAGATAAAGGACTGCTTCTGTCTCTCCCATGCTGTATATATTCTGACCCTGGCTTTACGTAGTCTGTCATCAGTTTGTCCTTGAGCTGGATGCGGTAGTGAAATTCTTTGGATAAGGCTAATCCTTATCGTTCGCTTGTGTCATGTCAAGGCACTCTCCCAGAAGCTGCTGAATAGCAAAGACATGACAAAGAAGCCTTTGACTGTGACTGTCAATACTGGGACCCGGAGAATTGTAACTCAGAATTAAAAGGGACCCTACTGAGTTGTAACTCTCTGGCAGAGCAAGCCCCAGGTTTGCTCTTCATCTTAATGGTCTGAATGCAACTGGTTTGGATTCTCAAAAATAATTTTAAAAACGCTGATGCTTTTTCAAGGTTTCAAGAAAGGAATTTCATGTCCTTTCTTGTCAGAATATAATAAACAACTATTATATTCTACTACAGCGGTTTCTTCCAGAATCCCATAGCACTTTACATATGTTATTTAGGTTCCAAAACACCCCATTAAGGGATAGCTCTGCTTTTTTTTTTTTTTTTTTTTTTTTGCAGTAAGATGAACTGAGATGCAGGAAGTGCTAGTAATTTGCTAAAGGCTAAGCAGTCCCTATCAGATGTAGAAATGTGTACTCCCAAGCTCTTTAGTATAACAAAGCATATATGTGCACCTGACTTCCACCTAAATAAATCCTCTAGGATTCCCTCCTCTGACCACGTGCAGTGGGCATGCACACAAAGGAAACACAGCATATCAACTCATATATAGTACATCATCAACCATGGTAAAGTATAATATTAACTGCTTAGTACATATCATAGCTTTGCACTTTTATTAATAAAAATGTCTTTAATATTAGCAGCTCTGTTTAAGTGACGTGTCACAGAAAAGGACAGTAGGGAGGAGTCTAGCTGTGCCTTCTCTAGTGATCCCTCCATACCCTGCATTGTTTGATGAAGCCTAGCCTTCTTCCTTTTGTTTCAGTGGCAAAGGAGCAAATTTGATGGGAAACCTGCCTTGCACATTTATGATAGGGCAGTCTAAAATGGAGGAATATCTGTGCTCTGAAAGAGATTTGTGAGGTCCTTTGCCCATGTAAGGAGCCAATCTCTGGGAAGACTCAATAAACCTATGATTAGACTACATGTTGTCCACCTCAGACAGCTGGAGGTCAGATGAAAGCTGGCGCAAGGGAACAAAGACTCTGGTTTTCCCCCTTCAAGAGTCTCAAGTTGCAAAAGAGTTGAGAGGTCATACAATTTCAACCTCTTGGTGTCTACTTGTCCGTATCGAGAAACTCCATCACAGCCTGAGTGATCTCACCCCCTGTGTGGGTCAGTGCTGGTCAGTGGGGGTACCTTCAGCGGGGAATGTGCAGCCCATTGGCTTGGCTGTGTGAGATAAACCACAGAGCAACAGTATGTGCTCGAACACGTGAGTCCTGATGCCTCATCTCAACCCTTTGCTTTTCTCTTGTACTGAGAAGATGATGTAAAATCCTTATTCTTCAGTATACTTTGCATGTGCTTTTTAAATAGTCTCTTTAGGGAGAGCATCTCAAACATTTGACATTCATTTGGAGATTCTTTTACTTTCTTTTTATCCTTCACTCTTATATTCATCTGTAATATTATTAGTGGTTAAGAAAATTGCGTGAGTACTGTGCTAAATACAACTGCGTTGAAAATGGTGATTTTTTTTTTTTTAATGTTACTTGCATGCTAGAGATTGGACACCTGCTCAAGTGAATGCCTCCAGATCAGATTAGTATACTAAAAAGCTGGTTATGAGTGAAAAGTGGAAAAGTTCACCTCCAAGGATTTCTTTTAACAGGACTGTGATTCATTTTACGTGAAATTGTAATTTACAGTATTGCAGCTGTGCATATGTTCTTTCACTCTCTGATGTCTGAGACAGAAGAATTCAGTGCTGTAGGATTACTTCTTGTGGCATTTTTGCATCAGTAGTGGTCACTATGAATTTGCTGCAATTGAAAGAATTTGGGCAAATGTAAGATATGAAATGTGTGTTAGTTTTGTATAATCCCAGTTTTAAGTGTTTCTTCCTGCATGACTTAACGCTGCATTGTATAGGTGAGAGTTTCATTGGAAATAGTTTAAAAGTTAACCCTGTTCATCCTCATTTGAAATGTACGGATACAGTCTAGCCTTGCATATAATCCCTTTCCTTGGCAGATGTCACCGAGCAGCAGAAAGCCACACATACACCCTTTGTAGAGAAACTGCTTCAGCAAAGCACAACCATTGCTGTGCTGGTTCTTTCCCAGGCTCCCAGCTCCTGCTGAGCTCTCCTGAGGGAGCAGAGGTCCCTCTGAGCATGCTGTGTACCTCCATTACTGCTGTAAGAAACATGTCCCCACTGGAGCACTCTGTTTTCAGCTTATTTCTGGAGCTGTCACTGAGCCTGGAGCTGGGAACAGCTCTGTGAAAATGAGAGGAACAATGTGTGCAGGTGGCCAGCTGTACATCCTCCATTTTTAAATACTTTTGAAGGAATATTTTCAAGTATAGGTAATGACCACTGCACTGGGTGTATACATGCTGTTTCATTGCCCTGCACACTGTTTTATAACATTCCAGGTAAACTGCTTTCAGTTGTTTAATTTTATTCACATCATCATTTTTAGGCAAAGCCATCATAGTTGCTCTCCGTCTCGTCTAGTGAAAGTCCATATAAAATGAGTGCATTTTTCAAAGGAGATGCTTCATTTTAGCATAAAATAGTTATGTTTTGGTGTTAAGGGATAATGAATAGATCTCTCCATGCTGCAACTTTGTAATTTGTCTGTACACAGCTGTGTACATATGTATGTGCATTGTATGACTGCAGGTGAGAGACACAGATGTGACCAGGGAAGGCAGCTGCATCTGCTGTCCTCAGTTACACTGATGGTCAGTGTCGAATGTCAGGTGGGGCTGCTCCTTCTGCTTTCCCTTCTTCTGCTCTGAGAAGACCCCAGGTTCCTGTTTCTGTGCAGGGACTGTGCCCCACACACCTTGTCTCAAATGAATGGGTTGTGTGCCAATCCTGCACAATCACTAAAGCAGGACTGAGACCCACAGGGTTGTACTGAGTGGGACCACAAAGATGTCTGGGTGAGAAGGAGGGCACGGAATGTAGCCAACAGTGGTTTGCCTGCAGTTTTCATGAGTTTGGAGCTGGCAGTTTCAACTGCAAAGCAGTGTGGTACTGCAGGCCAGTAGAGTACCAGGCCAGTAGGTGTTCTGGTAGATTCCTTATCCTGTACCTTATTATGCTTAGGTGAGCATGAAACCTCATTGTGCTTTGAGTAGACAAGAGTCAATCTGCTACCGTCAAAGCTAATATTTTGTAATGCAGAATCTGAAAACCAGCATTGGAGATGTTTCTGTTAGTCCCAACAGTGTATCCTGCTGAAAGAAAATGCTGGCAATGAGACTATTCCTCACCTCAGAGCAGACTGTTTTCTGCAACAAGATATCACTACCACTGGTGCACAGACAGCATCCTATGGAAAAATTACATTGTTGGGTTTTTTCCTTCCTATATTTGAGAGATGAATTTGTGAAAGCAGGTCAGACAAAGCTTGGGGCTGTGTGGCTGCTTGTGAGTATGGACTTTGATTTTCTTCCCTGTCCTTGTTACCAGTAAGTCTCAGAGGAAACCACTGCTTAGCAGAATGACTATAACTATTTCATTAACTGTTTGCTTAACTATAACTTTGTGCTTTTTCTGCATCTATAAGTATCTATACAGCATGTATTGTCATATCATCCTACGTTCTTCCTGGAAAGTATATTCAGAAGTCATGGCAATAGTCGCTAAGGGTTTGGAAAGAAAATTTCAGTCCAGGTGTTGAGGTAGAGCTCCTTCAGCAGTTGTAGCAGCCCTTTTTCATACTGAATACCGTGTTCCCCTCTCATGCAGGTATACACACAGAACTGTACCCAAGTACTCACAGACTGACACTCTAGGTGCCACCTTTACCCTTCTCACGGTCTTCCAATCCCTTTTTGGGTGTCCCTGCCTGGATGTTGGCTGTAGCACCAGATGGTGGTGAGTGGAGTGAGTCTTGAGTCCTGCTAGTTGATACCAGAGCCACATACCAATAATACTGTAGCATCTGACAGGGCCTCTTGCTAAAGGTACTTGTTCAGTATGAGCTGAGATATGCTTTGACTCCCCTCAAAATCCCAGCTTGTTTCTGTCAGTTCAGTTTGGCAGGGAGGGAGGAAAATCCCAGCATTGTTTGTTGTTTGGTTGCACCAGAAGAAAGCTCCAAGCCAGAACATAAATACAGTGAGTAGTAGTAGGGATCTGACTGCTCATGGGACTTATCCTCATGGCGCTGTTTGGATTTAGCCATCTGGCTGTGGTCCTGCTTACACCTGTCAGCTGAGGGGGACAGTGCCAAAGCAAGGAGTTTGTGAATGTCCCCTTGGAGCTTTGCCTGGCCAGCTGGCAGCACACATCATCAGCCAAGCCTTCTCTTCCTCCTCCTCCACAGCCTTGGACATGTCATTCAATATATATGGCCATGCCCTCTGCCACAACTGAGGAAAAGGGGTTTCAGCCCCATCAACCCCCCTAATAGAAATGAAGGGTGTCAGTCTTTTTTACACTAGGAAAAAAACCCATAATTTCTTCCTTTATATTTTATTTTATTTTTTCCCTTCCATGGTGATTTCTGCTACGATCTCCATTGGATATCACACCTTAGCAAGATGAAGCTAGCTCATGGCACTGGAATTTTATAACGGAGAGGAGAGAATAGGAAGAGGAGGATCCTACCAAGTAGGATCAGCCCCAACCAGAAAGAGGTTAGAAGCAGATTGAAGTTTGTTTACATTAGAGTATGATGAGGCCTATTAACACAGATGTACTTCTTTCTAGCTTCTTCTGGCAACGCCATGCTCGTATTTGTCATCGAAGTGATGCTGTCATTTTCCAATGCTGTCATTCTCTCATCTCCATGTCAACAAACCTCCTACCAGTTTGGGTGATGGACACATTTTAGGCTCAGATCCTCTGGGGAAGGTGTGATGACCCTCCCTTCAAAACAAGCCAGTCCCCGTCTGCCACTGTGATGCAGCAGTGCTCCTGTCCATCTGCCAGGGGGTCTTTGTGAATGCTGTGTTAATAAGCTCAGTCACATTCGTACTGCCTTTTTTTAAAGCCAACTCTACACCCCTGATGTCTTTAACATTGATAGGGGAATAATATTTTCCCACATGCAAATGGAGAATAGATACCACAAAGTGTCACAAAAAGTAGATTGATTCATTAAGCAATAACTTTAGGCAAAACCTGAACATTTAAAAATTTATAAAGATATATTTTTCCTCTTTTCAGTGTGTAACAACTGTTTATAAAAGATTGTTGCCAATCTTAAACTGCACTGGTGCTTTTATGCTCTGAAGCCTTTTACTTGCTGATGAATTTGATGAATGCATTTACAGTACTTCAGTAACCCTTCTATAACAGCATCATCTTCAAGTTCTTGCAATACGAACCTTCTGGACGAATCTGAATTATCACATGCCACACAGCCCAAGTTGGCTCAATAGCATGCTGCCATAATTATCATTTGTTAAAGAGTCTAAGGGCTGCTAGGAAGATATTATGTGTGAAATGCATGGTGTTTATGACATCCTTCAAACAAACTTAAGACTCCAAGCATAAATTACTAAGCAAAATCAGAAGCAAAGGATGATGAGATGGTCTTATACAGAGTTGGAGATAACCAAAATAGAAGTTCCTTTAGCAGGTAAGACTTTTGCCAACTTGTAATCTTTTGCTTTTACAACCTGTTGCATGGCATTGTTTAACCAATAGCTACATTAAGTAAAGATAACCTGAAATAAATACAGGAATTCATCCAGTTGTCATGGCTTAGCTGAACTCCCTGTGACTTGGTGACCGCTCTTGCCCTTTGCTTACTTTTAATCCAGAATCCATCTGCCTTTCTTTAGTTGCTTCTGCTAAGACTTTTATGTAGTGATTCTGTTGTGAAGAACTTTTTGGTGCTGTCACATTAATGTTTGGACTTTTGGATCAAGTGGACCTTTCTACCAAATTTTTTCAGGTTGCTGTTCCTGTGTGTTTGCTATGGTCATGTTGCATTAGAAAGTCTGTGTGTGTGTGTGCCAGTGCTAAATCCATGGCTCCAGACTGTCTTTACATGATAATAGTCTCATGTTGGAGTCCACACCACAGTATCATGATGTCCATGTGACCTGAAGTGTGTTAGGATCTTCTTACAGACAGGTATGCCGTGATGTGCTCTGTCCAGGTCTTTTCTCCCTTATGAATCACAACAGTTTAAAATGGTGCTGAGGAAAACTGTTGAGCTATATGTATTTTTAAAAGGAGAAGCAGTGCTGAACCAATGTATAACATTCAGTGGAAAGGAGACCAGTATGATCTGTAACACTGCATGTACTGCGGAGCTGAGCAACTTCTTTAGAACTATAAAGGGATTTGAGCATGTGTTTATTTATTAATTATAATTTTTTACTTATATGTGTGCTCTTTGCAGCAAGCCCTGTATTGCAGACCTGATGCCCTGCTTGCTCATGTTGTACAAAATAACATGGGTAAAACATCACTCAGCACATCTAAATGCATGCCTGTATATGTAATCATTGTGCATATAGTCACACATTTGATTTTCTCTTATTTTTTGAATGATACAGTCTATTGGCATGGCTGTGTGCTTTTTACATTAATTTAAACAGGTAAAATCAGATAATGTATATTCTATTGCACATGCTGTGATATCCTTTTATTTTACCATTTTCCTATAGACAAAGATAATGAAAACTGATATTTTGAAATGAAGAATTTAATTATCCAAAAATACCCTTAATGCTGACATGCAGAACTGGTCTAGCAGAAAAAGCATATCTGATCCAAGTCATCATCAATTGCTCTATAATTACAATGACAGTACAAAAATGAAGCAACCTTACCTTAGCTCAGGAGAGTCTTTTTGCTCTATCCCAGGCAGTTTCCTCTCCTTATTCAAGTGAAAAGGGAAAATCCACTTAAATAAAGGAAAATAAATACTAGAAGAGTTAGGGATTTAAGGAGTTCTCATCTGAACTGCTGATCCACTTGTTTTTAGCAAATTGCAAAAAACCTCAACCCAGCAGTAGCTCAGAGGGACTTTCCTCTCCTCATGTGTTCTGTGGGCTGAGAATCTGCAAGAATAAACCTGAGACGGTGCTGCAAGAGAGAGACAGCGGGGGGGACCTTGGCACGGAGTTGGACCAAACTCTAAATATAGCCCAACCCACTTTCTGTGCAATTCTCTTCATACTCTGAAGGCAGATGACCTTGTTGGAAAACTGACCTCCGAGTATGTCCCTTTTCTTAGTAGAGAGGATCTGAGGGAACAGGACTGCAGCATAGAAGGACAGAAAAGCAATCGACCATCTGCATGCAGCAAATGAATGTAGGTATGAGCTCTTATTTTCATGGTAGTTAGAACTGATTGACTCATAATGTGCTTTATTTCTTCATTTAGGCAACTGAGCTGCATGTCAGTTCACAAAAGGCCTGTACAGATGATAGATTGCATTGTAATTTGTTAGTTTTAAATAGAGAGCACTGACATAGATGACAAACCTGATGCCTTTCTTCCTCTCAAAAACCTTAATGTATCAGTGTACAGTATTTCCCTAAAAGCTTCTAACAATTATCCTTCCTTTCACTTGCTCTTATAATAAGCAAGACTTTCTGTAAAAGTGAGTTAAATCCACAAATGCATATTCTAGCACTGTATAAATGTGAGATGCTAGGATAGCCTGAAAGGGCATCTGCAGTATCAGAGACCAAACTGCACAGCAATGTGTAGTATATGCAGAGGAGGAAGCAAAAGAATAAGAGGCACAGAAGCATAACCTTTGTGCCTTAGATGGGGAACTGGTTTTCAACAGATGTTTTATAATCCAGGGAATTTGCCACTCTAACTCTATGTAGCAACATGTCAGGGTATTTTGTTCTTAACCTGAAGGAGAGTTTAACTTGATATGAGTTAACCCGATACTCTGTCAAACGGGGACCTGATACTGCTATGTCATATGAAGGCTTCTAAATAAAAAAAGCTGCAGAAATTGGAGCAGCTCAAAATGTCAACTCTCATGTTCTATGTAAAGATGGGTAAGAGAGTTGGGATGAAAGATTATTTGCAGTATTGTTCTTCAGTGGGATATATTTTTTGGTGGTAACATATATCTGAGTGCATGCTACATTGTATGCATGCATACAATTTTCAGTATTCTGAGAAAACCTGACTGAGAGAACATCAGGACTGTGATAACTGCATACTGTAGATGCAAAATGTCTGCAAAATATCCATGAGCCAAAAAGGCGGGAATGGTACCAGTAGTCAGTAAAGTAGCAATGTGTATCTATGAACAATAATTTGTGCTGTTAAGTTTTTGTGAAGTGTGCTATGTATCTTTTTTAATTGCAGCCTACTATTTTTGGCATGTTCCACTGTGTAATTTTATCGTGATCTATAGATTTGAAGTCCACAGGATCAGCCAGCTCTCTGTGTTACCCTCACAGCAAGAACTACAGCTGTGAGCCACAGCTGCTTCCCAGTATAGAGAATAGTAAAAAATATGAATCCTTGGCAGTATTACAGGAGACATCACATCTGGGCTACATTCCTGGCTAAAACTTGCTCATATCAGACCTAGGCTACAGCCCACCCATTAAGTGATTTTATGGATTTATCCAAGTTCCTCTTTCCTCCCAGTTTACCTCTTTCTTCCCCATTAACAAGAATAAATGTTCTTAGAAGTGAAAATTATAACAAATGAAGGATGCTAGTGTTTGATTTTGAAGGGAGAACTTGAAAAATTAATGAGTCCACCTCCAGATAGATGTATATTGAGTAATATATTGGCACTGGATAAGTAGTGAAATTCTAAATTTATGGGTCACCAACATTATTACATACTGATAGCACTGTGCTGTCTGTGCTCCAGGGTGGTGCTCTCATGAGATCCAGACCAACCCTACCAACTCCAGCTGCACAGTGCCACTGCTGCTTCTGCCCTCCCTCTAAGGCTGGGATATTGAAATCACCACAGATCCCTTCGTTCAGACCATGAAAGAGATGAGGATTAGGGAGGAAATATATACTTCTTCCCAGCATGAGTGGTATACTTTTCACTCTCTTTTTCACTAGCTTTTCACCCTGTGCAGCAAACAGCTGGAGCAGCTTCCATACATGATAGATCTGTAGTTCTTAGAAAAAGAAGGAATCGCAGTGCTTGCTGGGTCCTAAAGCACAGGAATAGTCATACTTTGTCAGGAACTGTGACATGCACTTCTGCCGTGTGAGTATTGTGGAAAAGGGGTGATTTCTTGCTCATACAAGTAATACGCTGGTTGGCTTTGGGCAGGGAGTGTTAATCTTTGGAGAGGCTTGTCTAGAACGATGCTGTTTGTGTGTACAGGGCTGGAAATGGTGCTTGACCAATGCCAGTGATGCAAACATCCTGAAAGAAGGGGGAAAGACTCCTAGAGTGGTTGTATGTGTTGTTAAGATGGATGAAAAAGTGTTTTGTTTGACAGCTGTATACACTCAAGGTTTTTTTAGGGTGACTTTTGCATAATTTTCCTGTCCTCACCACGAAAAAGGAAATGTAGTAAAGAGTCAGGCCCTAGTTTGTGCCTAGCTTTTCCTGGGCTCTTAACTTGTGTTTTCTGTGTGATGGTGGATGGTCTTTCTGCTTCTTCATAGTCAGTTTTTCTCTTTACCTGCCCAGCTTTCTTTGGTAGCATTTTCTCTGGAGTAATTTGGGTCTGGCTTTTGCAGAGCCCAGTCTGTTTGCTCCCTCAGATGGCTCTGTTGGGGTTGAGACTTTTTCAAGCCACACTTGTGGGATTCTCCCTCAATACAATCATGTATTCTGTAACTTGTATTTGTCAACTGGTTTTTCTCTTGATTAACCCCAAATTCCTAGACACTTGTAGTTGTTTAAAGATCCCACAGAGTATTTACAAGGTGAGATTGTGAACCATAATGTCTCTGCCAGTTTCCAATATGCTCAGCCATATCCTGGCTTGCCCTCTTCCTCTGTTTTTCAGAGTTGGGTAGTGCTCTGTTACGAGCATAAACTGTTGCACCGTATTGCTGGCATCCTTTTGAGTGGTTTCTGAACTGACTATATGGTATGTAATGCCTGGCATTTATCAAGAAAAGAAGCTGGTTTTGCAAGGTTAACATTTATAATGTTCATCCGGTAGATTTGTAAACACCCAAACCCCCATGCTACTTACAAACAAACTGAACAGTCTTCCACTTCTCCGTCTCTTTAGAAATATGCTTTTAAACTTAATTTGGAGATATAAGGAGGTCGTGGGAAGTTTCAGCATAAAGGATAGTTTCTGAGAGAACAAAAGAAAAAGAGTAGACTGAAGCGATTTGTGGATGTCATCTCAGCCTTCACTCATGACAACATTGGCAAAGGGTATTAGAGCAAACAACAGAACTGATTGGCACCCTGTGCTGAAGTATTTTTGTGTCTTTAGTCTCTAGTTGCTCGTTTGGCAAGCCCATAATGAAGAAATTAAATTGGATGCCAAACAGTAAAAGGGCCTGTCATATTCCTAACATGTCAGATCTTTGTGTTTGCCTACTATGGGTTTTAAAACTACAGTGACTAAATGGATGTTGAGTTCTCACTGCTTACCTTGGTGATGCTGGTATTCATTGTGTGAGGCAGCAACAGGATGTCAAATTCAATCCTTCCCTTGCAGGTGAAAAAGTTACTTTTATTAGAAGTGGCCTGCTACTTTTTCCTCTGATCAGTCATGTTTTGTGATTTTTCTACCATGTTTCTGTCTTACAGGCAAAATGGAAAAGTCAAATTATGAACAGGGCTAGGTTGTTGCTATACCAAAAGCTGGACCTAACCTCGATCATATAAAGTTTATTCTTTTGTGCTTACATGTGTACAACAGAGAATTTCCTCTGATCTTATTTTCTCATATGCTCTTTTATTTTGTCTTTTAGTTCGTTCCCAGTCAGCAAGTCATGTCAAAACTTAGTTTAGAAGTACCTATTTTGAATATTAAAAGGAAAATGTAAAAAAAAAAGGGGTAGTTGTTATAAATGTGTTGTGGGAGATCCTTTGCATCGCAGATAGTTAAGTCTGTGAGATAAAAAAATTTTATCATATCCGAGCATAGTAAAAATTAACTTGATATTATTCCATTAAGGCCAGTTCTTTTTGCTTGAGTGTGCAGTGATTTTAATTTAAATTGCCCTTCAGTGTAAGGAAGAAGAACCTAAACTGACTATCCTGTCACCAGATTTATCAGGCAAAAAGAATAGTTTGTAGTAGATGTGCCTTTTGAACTGCCCTAGGAAGAAGTTTGCATTTTTAGAAGAATATTGTGTTTGCCTTTGTAGTACAAGATATTGTAAATACTTAGAAATTATTTCAGGGAATTTCTATAGACTATTAACAGGAAATTCTGGCTTGGCACAGGCTTAGGCTGGATGGAGTGTGAAGAAGCTTGTACCATCTGAATGTTACCTAATGGGACAAAGTTGAAGCACTTTTGATTCTTTGATAGAACTGTATCTGTTTCTGCTCAGTTGCTTATTGTGTGTCCTTCAGATGTGCCTCACAAGTGCACTTTAAAATACCTTTTTTCACATACCTTGGCAGGTAAAGTCTGCAGTTCAAGGCATCCTCACAGATATGAAAACTTACTCTTGTGCTGGAACGGGTCTGTTTTGCAGAAGGAGTCCTTTGTTCTTAGAGGTAGAAAGGCAAAACAGTGCCAAGGCTGTAGGGGACTGTGGATGATTTGGGATGATGGAGAGTGGCACCACTTTTAATTACCGTGGAGATTATCTCAGCCCGGACAGAGAGACAACTCTGTTCTCTGTTGCAGTAGGCTGATAAAGTTGAAAAAGGAAAGGGAACTAACTGGTAATAACCTGCAACAGAGCTTTATGCCCAGCTTCTTGCTTCCTAGTAGCAGTAACAGATACCAGTTCATTCACAGCATTCCCTCTTTAGTTCCAAATGGTCAAAATACCCACATATTTTCAGATGCTATGAATGAAGGCACTTCATTTGGTTCATTACACTGGTTTGCAAGCTAAAATGCAAAACTTGCATCAAAGATTTGCACTGAGCTGTAATATTATATCTTTTGATGCAACTAAATATTAATTTTTCATTTCTTGTATGTGTTCTTATACTGATTCCTAAGACTAAATCATGTTTTGCTATACTGTTTTAAATGATTTAGCTAATCCTTGTTCAAGGAGGTAAGATGTTTTGGTTGTTTTTTTCTTTTCTGTAATATGTCATCTGGATGTCTCAGTTATGCCACTGCACGTGATGCATGCCTGTGATGGGGAGAATTATTTATTTTTCTGGGGATGCCAGGGGACCCTTTCTAATTTAGTCAGAGCAATTTGAAAAATGAAAAGGGTACTGACACTGTTGTAGCTATTTTTGATGCAATGGTTATGTGATGATCTTCCCCAAGGACAGACACTTTTGTGTCTGACATATTTATCTCATTTACTAGCAATTTGTAAAATACTGTCATGGTATATAGCCAGCAAGTGGTCTGAAGAACCATATTAATAATAAAATTTGCATTCTTAGCCATTCCATGTGGCTGGTCTGGAAATCCCAGAAGAGCTTCATAACTATTGCTTGGCCGGTTGGCTTTGCACCATGGGCTCCAGGGTATCTGAGCTATTATTTGGCTTCTCAACAGGAAAATTCAAAGCTGTCCATTGCCTATGGGGAGGGAACTTGGAAAGGATTGTCCTGGTAGACATGAAAGAGATCCTCCTTTTGGGGTTAGCTGTGCTGGTGGCACACAGCTGAGTAATTTGGGATTTGTCCAGGAGGCAGTTTGAGCTGCTGCTTACCTATTTCTGCTGTGAACCACCCACTTCCATACCTCCTTCTCCCACTGCGGTGCAGAACCGTTCCCTTTTGTCAGGGAAGTGGTTGAGTTTGGAGTGCTTTAAAATATTTAAAATTTTAATCCTTTCTTCTTAGTTAACCAGCCCACCAGCTAGGCCTGTTTCATTTAAAAGACCTCGTCTGTTGTTTGGTCCTGGTGGCAGGACATGCCTGAGCTTCAGGTTATCCTGCCTTGAGGAGTGATACCGTAGGGATATGTTAAAATACTGCCATCACCACCTTTAGCTTAGTTACTGTGATCAGCACAACTCTGCTGGCAATAGGAGGTCTCTCAGCTGAGCAAGGATGAACAGGGACTTGGGAACCAATTTTGCTGACAGCTGTTACCTTTTACAGAACATTAATTGTCCTTGCACGGCGTGTACCTGGTGGGACGTGCAGGAGAGATGCCATGAGAAAAATTCTAAGTAGCGCATTGACGTTAAAATTGTTTAATCTGATTCACTGAAGATTTAGGCCAGTTTTTAATAGCAAAACTATGAAAATAATAAAAAAAGTCTCAGACTTCAATTTTTTTTTTTCTCTGATCTCATCTCTGCCCCTCTCCTCCCTCCTCCCAAAGAAAAATGGCAATTAAGAAAAGACTCAACACATTTGGGCTTTTAATCAGCATCAAATATATTTAAAGTGGAATTTAAAGTGGAGAGCCCTGAGAAGTATTTTTCCCACACGTTGCTGAACACAGATCAGTCTGTTTAGTCAACCAATAAATAAAAATATTGCGTGCAAAGCAGCCTGAAATTAAGACATCAGAGCACACCCAAATTGAGTGAACTGTGTCTGCTTACAGAGTAACAACAAGCACGTACCTTTCTGAAAGTATATATGTGAACTGGAAAGAATATCTGAAACTGGAAAGAGAGCATAAGAAATCAAAACCTGTTTCCGCAGTACTACAAGGCTTTTTGTTAAAAATCAGAAAACACAGGCTTTATTTAAAATCTGGTTTCAGATATGAGGCAAATTTGGAACAGTCAGAGGAGGATGGAAATTGGGAGGGGGAAAAGCGGGGGCAGATCAATAATAAATTTTGTACAAACTCTGTTTTCATGTAATTCTAGTCTGGTACTGATATGTAGCCATGATGGGAGCATAAGAGAGAAAGCAGGAATTTCTGTTCAGATCCAGAGATTCTTCTGACCCAGAGTGTGTCTCTGATTGTGGGCAATTCCAGATACATAAAAATTGAGGGATTCTCACTCATGGGCATGTAAAACAGGTTCACTCCAAATTTTGTCAGAGATTAATTTAATGGTAAGAAATGAACTTGTCCTGTGTCACTGGGGGCCTTCTGGATACCAAGCAGGTGCCTGATCTTGCTTCGCTTCCAGATTAAAAAAAAAAAAAAACAAACAAACCCCCACTTAGTGGAAACCATTCCTTCATTTATCTTTGGGTATATATGCAAAATAATATTTTTCTCTTCCAAGGTTTCTTTTTAATTGTATATTTGTTGTTCCTACATTATAAGCAGTTCTAAGGACCTCACCTCCCCTTCTCTCTCAAAAAACTCCATTTGTTCCCTTCATATTCTCTTCCTGTAATGAGCTTCCCATCCCTGCCATAATTTCTGTGAGCTGCCTTTACCTGTATTTCAGTCATAGGCTACTTGAACCACAAGTTGCATTTTTCTAAGAATTTAAAGACTGTTTTCAGGTGAAACTTTTTATTTATTTTGGGGCCTTTGGAGGTGTTCTGCCTAGAAGAGCTTCATTTATCAGTCACCCTTAGTTCTTACAGAAATTAATTTATGTTGTAGTCACTATGACTCCTTTGTTAATAACTCCAGAGTAGAAAAGTGCCATGTGAAGGTCAGAAGTCTCAGTAATGTCGAATCAGCCTAGCGAATGCAAATTTATATGTACTTGCTATCTTATATGAATAAAATTGGATTCACATCAAAGCACATGCCATTACATCCTATGTCATTAAGGTCTTGTCTGCCTTTAAAAATACTAGTCTAAATAACCAAGCAAATATGTATTCTTTGTGAATATATTAGTTAATAAAGGTGATTATTAATGGGAATCTGTTTAATTATCTAAATATCTGTGTACTTTTTTATGTGAATGTATATAAACATACAGATGTGTATGTATTAATATAGGTATGTATATGTGTATAATTAGTATACATATTGATGTACTTAGACATATATACATATATTAATGCAAAGAAGTTAGAAACCATTGCACTCAATAATTTTAAACAGTGATCAATATCATAAATAAGGAAGTCTTATTCCTCTCTGTGTGTGTTAATTAGAAATGGCTTCTTCCATTTTTGCATGGTTCAAAATAAAATCAAATATAAACACTTAATGACTGGGAAGCCTGTCAGTATGTGCCATGCCACTGATGTAATATCAAAGCAAAGCACATGAAGAGTTGTGGAATTCCCATTTGTTTTTCTGTATCTAGAGCATTATGTCATGGTTCTGATGTCTTTGATGACCTTGTGGTTGCGCAAGGTCCATCCACTGCAGGAAAGCAAATGCAGAGGATTGATGGACTGAACAACACCAGCCCTTCAAGCAGTGCACTCTGTCAGTGCCTGCCTGCCTGCTCATTTGCACCTCAAGCGAGATGAAAGTCAGTGTTGTACTAATCAATTTGCTTCTGCATTTGTGCCAGTTTATTCTTAAGGAAGGGTTTGTGCTTTCTCCTGTTTTAGCAGAGAGGAGTCTCCTGGGAAGCTCGACATCTCAAAGCAGAGCAAACAGTGCTGGTCTGTCACAGACATGTTTGTGATCTGTGAGCTTCAGCATTTATTTGCATCAAGTTATGATTTGTTTTGTGAATAACCTCACTGACATCAAGGTAACTATTTGCAGAGAAAGGTGCACTGTTTAATGTGAGTATGGTTGGCAGAGTCTGGCCTGTGGTACTTTGAGGCACTCAACAAAATGCTCCTGTCGTCATGGGAGCTGACACGGTGTCACAAAAAATCACAGCTTGAATCTAGCTTCTCTCTCTTTCCTGGGATGTGGGTGGTTGTTTCTGGAACAGATAAAAAGTTCTCCTGTTGTTTGAAATAAAGATACTCAGATACTGCAGAAAGATGCTCAAATTAGAACTGTTTTCACTGATTTTTTATATTAAGCCTTAGTCTATACCCTCTTCTCTCACTTCTTGCTGAAAGCAGAGGACGTTGCATCATGAAGTACTGTCCAAAACTCAGATGGGCAGTGAACAGGTGGTACATTGTTTGTCAGGCTATTTCAGAGCATGGAAACCATTTGTCCAGTTTTAGATTGCTATTGCTAGCAGTGTGTCTTTTAGTTGTGAGAAAGAGAGGAGGTTATTTAAAACCTCTTAGGCGACTCCTGTTTGCCTTTCAGAGCATGCCAAGTGGGATTTAAGAAGGAATGCTTGCAGATCACAGGCAGCTTCCCCTGAATCTATTTCATGGAATTCTCATTTATTTCCAATGTGAAACATTGGAAAGAGCTTGCACAGCAATTCAATTCAGTGAGACATTCACGGATATACTCTGGAATGGGTATTTGGAGTTCAAGCACAGTGAGCAAGAGGGATGAAGAGGTGATTCTGATTTCTTTTATGTACTTCATTTATATAATATCTCCACAGCCTGCTTTGATGTAGTGTGTCCAGGACTCCAGAAGCATGGAGCTGGTGTGTGTTAAAGCTGGTCATCCCTCCAGTGTCTCTGGAGTCAGGGCAAATAAGGCAGAAGTCAGTGATGGGCCCTTAAACACAGAAGCTGCCCTACCAAAATATAGCACAATAAATGTGCCAGTGGAAGTGTGATACAGAGGTAAACAAACTGATGGTAATGCCTAGTGGTAACACTGAGTTACCAAGATACCATTTAAACTTTCTGGAATAAGCTGAATGATGTGATTTTCCCGGCTTCTTCTAATGAAGTATTACATCTGAGATTCCAAAGTGACTGGAGAATATAAGTGGTCAGTGATTTTGGAGAGGAATAGGCCAGGGAAGGAGCTCTTGCTGTGTGTAGGAGCGCTTGGACATTCTCAGGAGAACAGAAAGATATTTAACCTCACAAACCTTCAGCTTTCTCTCTTCCCCAGTTCACCTACTGCCACATGTTGGCTGTACAGGGCTAGACATATATATCCACATGGGCTCAGGCACTTGTGTGGCCACAGTTCTTTTATTCAGCTGCCAATTTGATGGCTGTGCCTGCAAAGAGGATGAGGCAAATAGGCAGCTGAGCTGCAGTCTTCCCATGGTACACATTTCTGCATTTGCTCTAGATCTGGAAAGTGAGGACTTTTCTTGGTGAATTCCTGTTTAAGATTTCAGAATATGTCTTCATCCTATGTTGAGATGCAAACAAATGCTGTCATTTCTTCCATAGCATTTGGTCTTAATTAAGTTCATTAACATGTTTATCTAACCCCTTCACTTAGGAGTCTCTTAGTTGTATTGAACAGAAAAAAAATTCTCAGTTGCTGTTCTGTTTCTAAAGCTCTTGTGGTTTGCCAATAAGATTTTGCAAGTAAGATTTGCAAAGTAAGGTTTGCAAGATTTCACGACAAACAGCATCCAACCTGCTAAAACATTCAATGATTTTCTTTACTTGTTATCTTTCAACTTTGCAACAGAATCATAGAATCATAGAATGTTAAGGGTTGGAAGGGACCTTAAAGATCATCTAGTCTAAATGCCCCCTAGTCTACAGCACCTCCCACTAGAACAGGTTGCATGAGGCTTTTTCCGACTTGAACACTGCCAGGGTTGGGGCATCCACAATGAGCAATCTGTTCCAGTATCTCACCACCCTCACAGTAAAGAATTTCTTCCTAATATCTAGCCCAAATTTGCCCTCTTTCAGTTTGTACCCATCTTGAAGCTGTCACTTTACGACTTTGGAATACAGGAGGTTGCAATAATGACTAAGTACCTGTTGGGCAGAAATATTCCAGATACAGAAGTCGAATTAATTCAGTTTGATGGACAATAATGCTTCTGGCAATGATCAAGGAAGTAATTCAGTCCCCAGCAGAAATGTCTGTGTTTCAATACATCTCAAGCACTAGTATAACGGTATTAGAAGTAGCTGTTGCTGTACATATATTTTTTCCCCAGAGTCTTTCTGTAGATAAAAGAGATGAAGCAGAGAATGAGTAAAGACTTCTGATTTTAAATATCTTTCTTTCAAAACATAAGCCTGTTTTAGTCTTGTGAATGTACTGCTTAAACTTTGGGAATGGTGCCTTTGTCTAATTATTAGTGAAGTAAGAGACACACAAAGTGTACTAGCAGGAAACGTGTGCACATTTTTTTATACAGTAGGACATTATAGTAATCTTGTGATTTTTCCTCTTTAATTGGTGTCAGTAAGACATTTGGCAACTTAGGGTGGGGGTTTTGTGCGTTTTTGTATGTGCTTGGTTGGATTTTTATTTTTTTTCCTTCACCTGCAAGACTTGTTTTGGTAGGAAAAGATGACTTATTTTAAAAGTGTCATCAAACTTAGCAAGTGAAATGTATTTTTACAGTGATCCCGTGGATCATATTGCCATTAGTCTTCAACACCAGTGTTAATGCTTGTTTTGGGGTTTAAAAAGATAGGTCTGTAATTATATGTGGTGAATGCAGCACTACAGATCCAAGACTATGTTTTACTTGTTCTGAAATAGTGAGGAGAGATGTCATGTGAGTTAAGATGTAGTATATCAGAAACATTTTTTCATTGTTCACTGCTTGGCTTAATTCAGCGGAGATTTTGGAAAGGTCAGGTATTTCCACCTGTGATCCTGCAGCTGGCACCCACTGGGCAGCATTCCAGAAAGAAAAGAAATATATTGCCTGCCAGATGTAATACTGTGAAGACGAGGAGAAGCTTGGGCCTTAAGTGTTCTGGAAAGAATAAAAGAATCACTACAGCTGTGCTTATTGCCAATTTTGAGATTGCATTATTGTGACAACCTTTCAGATGAGGATTTTTTCCGGTTTTTTGAATGCAAAGATATATGGGTTTGAAAAGCAGTAAAAAAACCTCTTCTTTTTTTCTTCATTAGATCCTTCAGATGATGAAGCTGTTGAGAAAGCAAGTGATAACAAGACAGCAACACATCAAGATTCAGATTCCAAACCTGCTGTGAAAAAGAAAAGAAAGCAGGTTTGTAAATTTAGTGATTGTTTAGAGCACAAAGATAGTAATGCACAGAGAAACAGAACCCTCCTGTTGTTCAGTAAAGGGACAGTTCTCTTCACTCTTTATCTGACCTGTTCATGTAATAAGATTTTTTAAAATTATTTTGCCTTGTTTAGATGCGATCACATTCAAGTACATTTCAATAATAACTTCACTCTTGTTTTGTGTGAGTTGAGGTTGCCAGGCAACAAAGTGTCTGTCTAGTGATAAAAGCCTGGATAGTGCTACCGAGTGTCCTACCCTATAATTTTTTCCTTTTCCCTGCACACACAAAGTCTAGAAAGCTATATTTATATACTGTACAACTTCTCTGCCCAAGCATGTCCCCTGTGCAAGATTCAAGTGAAGAAGAATTCGGGTCCTACACGGATTGATGTTTTCTTACCCTTGCACTGCTAAAAGCTTCATTTAATCACAGTAGGAACTGTGTTGTTCAGCATTACATGGAGTATGCTGAAGGAGAGGCAGCATCGAGAAAAAAAATCATCTAGAGGTCAGATGACTTTAAGAAGTTTCTTGTTTGAAGGTAAATCTGTTCTGCCTTCCTGACACCATATGGGAGAATCAACTGAGTGGCTGTCAGAGAGCTAAAATTGCATTGGAAGCTATCTCTCCTTGAGGTTATAGATATTAATTTTGACCTCTAGGTCAGTAGTAAATTGACTACGTAATGCCTAGGCAATTGCCCAAGTGAAAACCATTTGCAGGGGTGTTCTTTTTTTGTAACAGAGAAGTGTAAACAACATGGTAGCAATTACAATGCTTTTGGGTGTCTTTCCAAGGAGACCAAAGGTGAAGTGATCCAAATATCTGAACTAGTTCAACGTTTTGATTAGGGAAGAGAACCAAGCAATACAGGAGAAAGCTGTATTGACTTTGTACATGCTCTACCAGGGGATCAAATGCTGAGGACTTCAGCTTGGTGACAATTCTTATGGAGCCAGTTTCATCAACATTATTTTCACTTAAGCATTTAGAAGTAAGTTAAGACACTTTGTTTGGGGAAGTTGCTTGACTCTTTTTATAAGAACATTAGAAAGGAGTAGCCAACACAAGGTACTTGCCAAGGTGTCCTGAGACTGCTCAGCTGTAGCAGAACACCTGCCACAGCTCTTTCTGTCATATAAAGAATATCAGTCTGCATTTTGGAATCAGGTAATTTGATGTTTAGACATGAAACTACAAGAGGGAAATGCTTTATGGCAGCTCAAAGTCATGGATGTGTCCTTTAGAGCAAAACACTTGCAAAATCAGAGGTATTTTTGAAAAGCTAGTAGTTTTGTAGTTCTGGTGTGTATAACAAAACCCATTTTACTCATCCATGCCTTATTCACAGGCTGGAAGCTGTTCTACAGTGGACTTGGAACCTTAAAGCCAGTCACGAGACAACCAAATAGGATTATGAACATTTATGTTCCTAGTCTGCAGACTGTCCTCAGGCTTACAGTGAAATGAATAATTTGTCTCCACTCTGAATGACACATTGATGTGTTTACTTTGTTTCAAGCTCCAAAAGAAAGAGTATAGGTCTGACTTAGAATGTAAACTTTCACACGCGTGCAAGAATGTTTTCACTCTACATTTGAATTTCCAGTACCTCTGGCAACATGTAAAGAAAAAAATATGTTAGAAACATAATACAGGAAATATTTTATGTTCTGTCTGGGATTAACAAACAAGGAATTTATGACATTTTAGTTCATAAATCAGTGGTCTCGGCACAAATTTCCTGTTTTCTGCATTTTAAGAATTTCCATGTAAAAATAGCATAAAAACACAGAGCACAAGGGAGCCATGTCAAAAAGCAGTTGGTTGTCTGCTCTGTGTCTTGCATAAGAAAAGTATGCAAATGACCTTTTCTTAAGGGTGGCATGCAGAGAACTATTTCGTGAGTAGGTAGGCAGTGAACATTTGGATAAGGGTCAGAAGTTCAGTCTAAATCAGATGCTGAAATACTTTAAACTGCAGATCATCAAAGATGTGTAAGTTTACAGCCATTTACAACCATGAAGTTTATGTTTTTCTTATGGCATGATTTTTAATGTCTGAATAAAGAGGAGTTGTTATTATTGCTGGGCTAATAATATACTATGTCTAAATATATATGTTCAGTGTAAAGGAGGTAATTTTGAATCTTAACATGCTTCTCTAAGGAAGCAAGGCTTTGACTACAAGCCTGCTTTGTACTTGTATTGTCTACTGTGTGCTTCTGTTGCTGTTGAAAGGAAGGGTTACATACTGCCTTCAAAAAAGAAACCATGGTATTTGGTGATACTTTTAAACATCTGAATGAAGGGTTAGCAGTGAGAAGATTTTCTTGTAGAGAAAATTTTTCAGTTCTGTTGCAGGTTTCATTCTTTTCTCATGCAGATACTAACTGGGAGTGCTTTGCAGAGTTACATACATCAGGTCACAATGTGTGTGAAGGGACAAATGGGCCCAGAGTGAATGTATGACATTTTTCAATATGCTGGAAGAGTGGTAGCACTACTAGGATAGGGAACCATCACACTTAGCTGGAGGACAGAGATTCAGGTTGACTCCTTTTTCTGATTTTTTGGTTGATTGTTAGTATCCCTTGACTAAATCAATCCAAGGACTTGTTCTCTGCATAAAATATGATGTTGAAAATAGAATTTATTATTAAAACACCTGGCAAGTGGTCTTTGAGTATCTATGGACAGCTGGGATGCGTAAGGGTAGAGGAAAGGGTAGCTCTGTTTCAGTCTCAATGTCTGGGAATGCTAATGGTAGGGATAGGAATGAAGAAACATATGATGGTGTTTTAAAAGCACTTGAATCAGAGTCAGGACAGAGATTTTTAAAATAGAAACAAACCAAAAATAAACCAAAAACGCTTATGTTAACCCTGGAACAAGTTTGTTAGTTGAAATGAATTTCTTCTTGCAGTCATTCCCTTGATTTCTGGTGAAGATAACATCTGTTTATTCCTGAGAAGATCACAGTGACAGATCTCTGTTGTTGGGGCAAGATATGGTCCCTATCCCACCTTCTCCTGGGTATTGATCTGGGCTGTGCTACATTCCAGCCCTGATTGTAGAGTATTTTGCTGGCTGTAGTCAGTCCCCAGCCAAATCTTCTCTGGTAGTTCTGAAGTTTCATTTCATTCCTCAAGCATCTGCAGGGTCATTCCTGTACAATACTACAGCCTTTGCAAGTGCAATGAGTCTGGTTGCCTCATGGCACAGAAAGCAGGAGCAAGCAATAGGACATTCGTTTGTGTTGAGCATGGTGGTTACCTCTTTTTATAGCTAACTTAGGGGAGTTAGGAGAAAAAGGGTACAGTAGACATAATATGAACAATTAGTCTTCAAAACATGCTTCTGATAAGGATATGAGAGTGGGCTTGGAAGGCACAAATGTGCTGGGTAGGGTCATGCAATACCAGTTGTTGTGAAGTGTCCTCCTGTTAAAGAGGGCCCAGAAAGGCCCAAATACTCTGGCCCTCTTGGCCTGCTTGAAGCAGCCCTTTAACAAGGGAACAAATGAACGTCTTCTCTGGCTTTCAGCTAGGCTCCCTATGCTGCTGATACTTTTCTTTCAGGCTTTCCCCTGGGAATAGCACTGGATTTGCTGTTCCTAAGCTTTTTAATGCTCTGTGTGATGAGTCTTCTCTACATTTTCTCACAAGAGCAGATTTTTCCAACCAAATGCATCCTAATATCAGGGAGCTTTTTCCTGCCTCTCAGCCTATTTTCCCATTACTCTTCATCAAGTCACTTATTAAGCTTTAAAGCCCCTCTGTGTAGATTAATTTGCATTTCCATGAAGTGAAAGTCCCCAAGAAGGCAAAAGAGAATTGCTGTGCTCAAAACAAGGAAAGCCTGTGCTTTGTTTCCTCTATTTTGGACAATTTTAGGTGGATGAGGACAAATCCTATCCCTGGATCATGTGAACAGTGACTCTGGTACAAATGGACCAATTCAACCTGTTTACTCAGGCACAAAAGAGGGTTAGTGATAGCAGCATGTGTTGAACTATTCTGAAATGCAGCATGTATTTTTCTTGTGTGCATCTGACCCTGCCTGCTATGAGGAGACAAAGCAAGACTGGGGTAGGACAAATTTGAAACACGTTTTCCTAAATTTTACATTACAAGTGTAAAAGGAAATCCAGAGCATGATTGTTTTCAATTAATCTCGCCCAGTTCTATGCTGTCTTTTGCCATCTGGATGCTCACCTTAGACCCAGCTATTTTAGAACACTACTGGCAAAGTTTAGAAAAACTATCACACACAATAATAGAGCTTAAAAATATAAAGTTTGTGATAGGTTTTGTTCATGTTTTCTTCATGCTGTTTTTTTCCAAAGTATCAAAAACCTGCTTTTTACCACTTTATGGAATTACAACTATACCTTGAATATTTCAACTTTCTGTTCTCTTACTCCCCTCTTGGTTACAACAGCGATCTCAATTCCAAAATTACTTCCTATACATGTAACTGTAAGAATTTGATCCCTTCTACAGGTGGAGAAGTTTGGTTTTCTTTGTTTTCCCCTAAGCCAACATTAGGGTTTCTGTATCCCCTCTTACCTCCCTTTGGTGACTTTTTTTTCTTACTTTTTTTTTTTTAATGTGCTTTGCAGCCTACAGAGTGTTTTCTAAGTCAGCCTGAAGAAAAACAAGAGACCACTGTAAAGGCAAAGAGGAGAAAGAAGGTATGAATGTCCTAGAGTGTGTTTGGGGACTGGGCAGTGGGTGTATGTACTACAAGATTCATAATTGAGACAACCCCATAATGATGAGAAGTAATATGGTCATAATGTTGCATCTTCTTTTAGAGGAGAATAGAAATTCCTAATTTTTAGACCTCACTCAAAAATACCTATTCCCAACCTAAACCTTGGCATTGTGTCTACACTCCACTCAAGGGTTGTGCATGCCTGCACCCCACTTGCAAGGATTGGCACACTGGGAAAAGTGTGACTGTGTCAAAGGAAGGTGAAATTTCAGTTGCTGTAGAATCTGACCCCATTCCAGCTGCTGTTATGTCCTTTGAGCCAAAAGCTGCCCTTGTTCGCTCTTCTCCTCATAACATAAGTATATAAATAGATACTCTGTATTGTCCCTCTGGCCATGCTCCATCCTCACCCACGACATCCAGCACACTCTGCAGCCTAAATGGTGATTATATGGCACCAGGCAAGTTAATTGTCTTTTAGGACAGACTGTAAATAGTTGGCTCCCTCACAAGGCTGAGAGGTGGCCTTTTTATGTTATGTCAGGCCTCTAAATCATCTAGAGAATGGGAAGAGGGAAGAGTGGGATTTTGTTTTAAATG
Source organism: Manacus vitellinus (assembly GCF_001715985.3). NCBI lineage: Eukaryota > Metazoa > Chordata > Aves > Passeriformes > Pipridae > Manacus > Manacus vitellinus. The sequence continues at coordinate 2,891,841 of NW_021940122.1, forward strand.
CGGCTCTGGCAGAAGTGACTGTGGTACTTATTGCACTGCTGCTGGAGCAAGGGCATCCCATGGCAGAAGCTGGCGAACTGACTGAACAAAGAGACCCCATTCTCAGGCAAACAACAGGCACTTAGTTACACCTTTGGTTTCAGTGGGGCCAGGCCACTAAGTTGACATAGACAGCCAGTCAAAACATCCCACTAGGAAACATTTATTAGGTTGATCTATGGGTTCCAAACAAAATTCTCCAAAAATAAGGAAGATGCTTTTAAGCATCTGGAATGAATTGGAAGAAAAATAATAGAACTATCTGCATAAGGAACATTTCCCCACAGCTCTTCTTGAAGAAAGAGAGTTTGCTCAGGTGTCCTTGCTCTTGCTCTTGCAGAATTTCTCATTAGTATCAGGCTTCTCACCTCCAGAGGGTCATAAGTTTCCTGAAGGAGCCAGGTGGCCCAATGAATGATGTAATGGTCCAAGTAAAATGAGCCTGATAGTTCTATCTTACTGCCTGCAAGAGGTTCACAAATGTGGGTCACTTAAGAGGCAGGCTGTGGGACAGGGGATGGAGAAAAGCATTTATGGTTGATAGGAGGAACAGCAAAGAGGTTTGGTTGTGGGCCTCCCACAGAGGCTGTCTGTGCTGCAGATGGCCTCTGGTCATTCTTTGGGAAGACCGCTGTTGCATGGCAGAAAAATACAACAGTGATAAAGGAAGGTGAATCTTGGGAAGGAATGCTACAGATTCAAGCACTGCAGAAACCTGCTGAACAGCCAGACATCCTCTGGAAAGTCTTCCAGGGACTGCAGGGGGCTTTGCACCAGGACAAAGGTAGACTGAGAGGAAGGCATAAGCACTTCATCTCCATTTGTCCCACCGTCAAAGGTTCACTTGGGGTCTTGCAAACACACAGGTGGCTTTTAGCAGAGGTGAAAGCAATGGCCAAAGTGGCAGATGGCTGGAAGAGGCAGCTGCTTATTTTGCTTTTGCTGCTTCAGCTACCCCCATATGGACCTTCCCTGTTAAGCCTTCTGCCCCTTATGCTGCCGTTATGGGAGCATTTGGAGTGTGTTGGGAAAGAAGGAGAGACAGAGTGGTAGGGAATGGAAAAGAGGAGTGAGTGGGTGCTGAGATGGAATGAGGGAAAGAGGGATCACAGAAGGTCTGTCCCCTATGTTAAAGTTCCTGCCATAGCTCTCTTCAAAATGTCCATTGATCTTTGCTGCCCCAGACCTTAGCCTGCCAAACTGAAGGTACCCACCATCCCTCCAAAGCTGCCACAAATTTTTCCAGGTCCAGCACATCTCTGTGAAGTCTCAGTTTGCCTCACAAATACATACCCTATTACTCCATCCTACCCACACTCTTCTGCTCCTTTTCACGTCTAGGCTTATGCTGCCACATGTCCTCATGATGGCAAGTTCAGTTTTGCTTACACAGCTGAGAAACCTTGAACTGGCCTTTCAAAAATTAATCACATCTCAGCAAGAACAAGAGAGGCTTCACATTCTTGTCATTCTCTCCAGGTTGCCTCTGTCCTTGAAACTTTGCTGTTTTCTTACATGCTGACTGATCATTCAGATAACAGGAACCTTGGGCTATTCTACCCCCATGATCCATTTAACTATGGGAGAAGATACAGCAACACTTTCACTTTAGTGATAATTCAGGACCTGTTATTTGCTAACATTCCTAAGGTGTAAAACACAATCATTATGAACTCATATCCAGGTTCTACAAATTATTAGCTTGATTTAAAAATTATACAATTTGGAATAACAAAGTAGCTGATGAACTCTTTCTGCTTGACTTCTGGGTTTTTTGTTAGCTTTTAAATCATTTTCATCAGCCTGGCATGGTATTCTGTGAGTAAAGCTAATAAGTCCTTACAAAACAGATAGATAGTTACTCTATTTTAATCAAAATATGACCAAATCTTATATAGTCACCTGATTCCTGTTGTTACACTTTAAGAATAGTAAACTAAATAAATTCTAAAAAAAATAATTCAAACCGATACTTAAATGTAGTAATAGCAAAACTCAAAAAACCAGCTTTCAATTATATTTTTGTTACACTGACATTTCAGGTGAGTTCACAAGACTTTTCATGTACAGGCTCCCAGACCATCTCATCAAAGTATCTCAAGTATCTACATTCCCACTAAAGACAAAGGGAATCTTTTCCCATTATAAGGTGTTTTTCCACTTAAGCTGTAATTAAACAAATACAACTGTATGAATTATGGAGGAACATTTATTTATGATGTTGTTAGCTAGCCAAAGAGCAGCAGAAAATATAAAAATACCATACTTAACCCATTTTACTTGTCTTTTTAGAAGAAAATTTCTGATATTCTGCAAAATACTGCTTCAAAACCTGGTGTCCCTGCAGATCTACAAAATCTGCTCAGTCAACATTTTGGTGAAAACCGTTCAGTGATTGAAATAGAGGAATTAAAGCTCTCAGGTAACTTATCCTGTATTTAATACATAAATAATGGGCTTTTCATTATGCTGTTGAGTTCTTTTTGTGCAGAAGAAAAGTGATTTTTGGGATAGGTCTTGAGTTGTACTTTTTAATGGAAATATTTTCTTACACTATATATTAATTTGCTGTTTAAGTTGAGATGTCAGTTTCTTTGGAATAAATGTGAGGTTTCTTGGAGTTACAGAAGTGAAACATTGTTTAAATGTGTCCTTTTATTGTAAAGTATTAATTTCTGGAGCTCACTTTCTAGTAGAAATTATATGATTCCTAATAGTAGCTTCCAAGATGCTTAGAGAGTGGAACTGTATTTTGTTTCTGAGATTATCTGGGTCAATCCAGATGCATAATAGGAGGGCTGACAGGAGTAAACCAAGAAATAATGTGACATCGTTCTGACATGGTTATGAGATGTTTAACACAATGGTTTTTCAAGGAATGGCATGAATTGAGATGGTAATTTTGGTCCACATTGGAAGTGACCACGTTTTAACCATGAAAAGGACCCTCTTTGTCCCCTGTATTCTGCCTCCAGTTAGAAACCAGTGATAGAAAAGGCAAAAAGCAGGACAGAGCAGGATTAGCTTTGTCTGTTGGAGGTTGCATTAGAGGTGATGGCAACACTGTACTTCTCTGCCTCTTACTCTGCAGATAGAGACACTGTCCAGTATTTTTTGGCAGTGCTTATGAGGAGCAAACAGCCTGCTAACTAACCTGCATTCACCTTTTGTACTTCTTGAACTGTTAGAGACCTCTGCCAAATTTAGAAGCTGTCTAGACCAACAGTACTTTTTCTCTTTTAATGCATAAGCCTGTCTTTCTAGATAAATATGCTCTTCCTTATCACCCATTTTTCTAGGTTGACCCTCCTTTATTTCTGTGGGGCAGGTTCAGCTTTCTTGTTGAATCAAGAAAACCTGGAGAAGTCCCATACAGATTGCTTTGAAAAGCTTGTGTTAAGTACTTTTGGTCCTATAAGGTTTTTAGAAAATAATAAATTACTTTGATTTCTTTCTTATTAGAAGAGCCCTTTGGGCTAGTGAAGTGACCCATTTCCATATGGATTGGATCTTGGGTTGGATGGAGATATTTTTTCTTAATTTTTATGCTGGGCCTTGAAAGCTTAGAGTGCCAAGGAGTTTATGAACTTGTACGGTTGTCAAGTCGTTCACGTCAAAGCACTAAGCAAATAACAAGCAACTATTTTGGAGTTGTGTGTTCCTGTTAACTGACAAACTGCAGAAGGCCAGGTTTGTAGTCAGCATGGGCTCTTGCTGCAGTCTGGAGCTATCTGTTTCTTTCCCCATTTCTGAAACTTTCATTTAAAATTGTTGTACATACTCCAGTGTTGCTGGACTGTTGGTGAGAAGTCAGGGACTGAAGCTCTGTCCTTCAAAACCATCTCTTGAATTGTTCAGTCATTAATGAGACAATGTATTAAGAAAGGCAGTCCCTGTCTTTCCCCACCAGCATCAAGTGCACCTTTTAAACATGATTTTTAAACTAAATCAGCTGCTGATCCCTCAGTTGTACACATTCATTTCCTTTGGAACTCAAGTCCCAGTAAATGTCAATCTCTGGATTTAATAGGGATCAGTGCAAAATAAAAGTTTTTAGCAAGACAACACCCATTAAATGAAAGCTATAATAATGGAGAGTAGCTGTCCTCAAGAAGGTGCACAGACCGGACTTCAGCCAGGCATTAGCTACAAACCACATTTGTCACACTCTCTGTTCCAGTGAAAACCATGGATTGATGCTGTCAGCATCTGCACAATGCACCATCCATGCGAACATGAATAACATCTTTAAGAAACCTTTCTAATTCAGTTAAAATATGTCAACAAACATGCATAGACAGACACCCTGATGTGCTGTGCTTCATGATGACAAATATGTAGGTCCTTAAAGACAGAATTGTTAATATTCTGCAGGAACATGTTGTTCCATCAGGCAAAGAACCCTTTACATCAGTAGCAAGTTTTCAGACCATCAAATTTTAATCACCTTCTTAAGAACTTAGGCTGTCTATATAAACAGAAAGGACCTTCCAAAGAACCTGTTATGATCTTGTCTTTCTTCATTGCCTTTATATGAAGCTTGAAGTTAAAAGGGCATGTCTGCCACAGAGTGCTTTTAAAAGACTTACTAGTTAACGTAGTGACCAGGGAAGAGAAAGTCAGCAGGAAATGAAGACAAAGGCATTAAATTCAGTGTAGGTGTTGCCATTAGGGTCAGTATAGTTAGGTAGATTACCACGATGTGAAAGGCCAGAAAGTGGAACAAACTTACTGACAGGTAGATTATTGGTAGGTTCTTGCATTTACACAGTATGAGTTGTCTGGGGGACGTACAAGCGTATTTCGTTGTAGGTGCATTGGAGGAACAGTCCAGCACTGTAAGCCTTTTGGCTAAGACTTTTGATTCATTGTGACAAAGACATATAAAAAAATATTTTCAGGTATGTGATCACACCTGTGCAGCCCTGTATTCATGGTTTCATAGTGGGAGAAAAGAAAGGAATTGCAGTTGAGTTGAGAGATTTTACCTTCATGGATTTAGCCAAGATGAAATTTCAACAAGAAGTGTACATTAATTTTTGTTTCAGAAATGGTAATTTATTGATGATGGATTTTACACAGTTGGGTTTTAATCAATATAACTAGTGGCTATGCTGCAAACATATATTCTCCCTTTACTGTTAAAATGCATCAACAAAAATATTTTTTCCTTTGTGTTTTCAGATTCCTGTTTTTTGCCATCCAATGATCTCACGCACAGTTTTTCTTCATACCTGAAGGAAAGTGAGTTAAAATGTTGATCTGGGTGAGACAAAAGTAGTATGAAAAATATTATTAAGTCAATATTATGACATTTTTTATCTGTAGCTCCAAATATCATTTATTATGAAATATTAATCACTTTAAGTGGTTTTTCATATTTTTTTATAACGAGTCTTGTTTTTCTGTCTCTTTTTTACTCTATCTTTTTTTTTTTTTGTATCAAAATGTTCTGGGTTTTTTTTCATTGCTAGGGATTGTCAGTAATTTATTGTGGCTTCTTAAGTAGGTGTATGTATTGTCTGACAGTAAAAATCCTGCAGCTGTCTGCTGACATGAACCAAGAGAATTTTTGTTCTCTTTTATAGTTATATAGAAATTCTTGTCTGGTAAATGTTTCTTTTCAGTTGGTTTTCTCTAATACAAATTACCATATGTGGCAAATGAAGGCACATTTGCTTGTCACCTTACAAACTATTGATTATTAAATCACATAATTTGTTCAGTTATGTGATATTTCTGTATTTTATTTATTTTGGGCATTTCTTTCTTCAGTTTCTCAACCGTGACTAAATGTAGAAGTGTTGCCAAAGATCCAGACCTCATAGGAGTCAGCATGTGTGTTCTTGCTGCTGGCTACCGTTCACCATGTACTCCAGTAATTTAAAATTGTGGCATGTAGTACTTTCTCTGTGTGTTCAAGGGCTTTTTCATTGCAGTCTGTCCTAAGTGGGCAAAACTCCGTAGAAACCACAAGGAGAAGAAGTCAGTGGTGATGCTGGTTATCTGCAGTTCTGCCCTTCGCTCCTTGGAACTCATCAAGTATGTCGATAGCAAATGTTGTGTTGAGGTTGGCAGTCAGTCAGAGGTTTTGTCTTGGAACCACAGACATAAAGGCAAAACTGGGACGCTGTCCTCTGCTAGCCAATAAATTCACTGACTCACACTGATGCAATATCCCTTCCTTCTTTAGACTCTGGGAGTGTGGTATTCGGTTTAGACTAAAGTAACACTCAGTACTTCAGTTGCCTGGAAATGTTACTTTTGTTAAAAACCAAAAATAAAGTGTAACCGAGTTGAGGGAAACATGCTACATGTTGTACTTGGGAACAGAGTAAATGCAAAAAACATCAAGATCCACCACTAGGAACCATGAGTTTGCATCAAAGGCAGTGAGGGCATGGCATTCCAGGGGCTCAAGTGCCAGTGTGGCCTGAAAGCCTCCAGGTCTGTATCAGTGTTCTCAGCTGGCTCTGGGTGGGAAAACTGCTGTGCAGTGGTGACAGTTTTCAGTGTTCCCTGTCCTCTTTTTTTTTCTCTTTTCTTTTCTCTTTTCTCTTTTCTATCTTCTATTTTCTCTCTCCTCTCCGAACTGAACCTCTCCAAACCTCTCCTCTCCGAACCTCTCCGAACCTCTCCTCTTTCTCACTCCAGAAGTCTTAATGACTCTGATGAATTAATATATACATCACAAATTTCATGTTTGTCTTCTGTGTCTTGAGCACATTTCCTGTGATTACTTGTCAGTGCCAAATGAGGTGCAGAGCTGGAAAGTTTAACTCCATGACACAGACAGAAGCATAGATAAGGCAGATGTGCCAGTAGTGCTTAGCCCCTGCATGCAGAAAGTAACATCTGAGGTTTATATGTATACTTGTGTATACAAACCTTTAGCTGTGCAAATTGAAAATTCAGCACACTGAATAAAACATGCAGACAAAGCTGTCTTAAGCGGCATTCAGCAAATATTGAATATGTTGTCTCCTGCTTGATTAATACATAACATAGCATTGTTCCTGTGTGCCAGAGCAAAATGTCAGAAAAATACATCAGTTTCCAACAAATGAGTTTTGGTTAACTAGAATTTGGGCAATCTCTGCAGTAAAGACTGTGACTGCAGGAAGACTATAAAATATAGGTTGATCCATTCCTTTTGTGCACACACACATTCATGCCTGTATCTCAGTAACTGAGTTATTTTTTAGTTAGGATTTGGTGATTAATCAGCTTTGAACTAAGTTAGCTGTGAAAGCATAGGCCATAATTATCAAATATTATCTGAAAAGCTGTCTAAACAATACTGCCCCCTACTGATATCTTCTGCTGTTTCTGTCCAGTTGTGGATCCTGTTGATAAGTAGCAAACAAGAATGTACATAGTGTTCAGAGTACAGGCAGGGTTCACTGGGGGACTGTGTGTCTCAAGCATATTGAGAAATGCCAGTTAGTTTTGCTTTCTTCATGTGTGGTCTTAATCCCAGCCCTGATTCATGCATTTCATTGTTCAATTTTTTTATTACTAGGTCAATGACAGCATTTAAAGGAGATTGCAGAGTCCTCAAGTTGTTTGCAAAGCACATAAAGGTAGGGAATTTTAACAGAGCAAATAAACAACTAAATAATGTCATACCATTTTCTTTTAAAGTCATTTGGCTGTGGTGCCTTTCATATAGTGTTCATATAAAGTTCCTTCCTTTAGATAAAGCTTCCTTTGGTAACCCATTGCTGCAGTGTGAGGAATCCAGCCAAACAGCATCTCCAGTAACTCTGGTGCAGCTCTTGGCAGAATGTAGATGCTTTTGCATGTGCTATGTTTTAAAGGTGTTCCACATCCCCATGAAGTGTTCATTCAAGTGCCTTTTGGCTGTTGAAATAGAAGGCTGCACACATAGATCCATGGAAGCAAACTGTACCAGCACCCACATTTGGATTCTGGCAATTGAATTCCTGAATACCCCATATCCATACCTGTCAGAAAGCACAAGTAATGGGGATGTTGGAAGTAATGAGTGAACACTTGGCCTTAGATATGAACGCTGTCAAACCCACAAATGTCACTTACTTTATTTCACCTTTTTCCAGTATCTTTATCTTGAAGGACTTCAGAGTTAATTCAAGTTTGTCAATTTTCCAGAGAATTTGTTTAAATGCTGAAGGAATCTTACTGTTCTCACCTCCAAAAATAGTTGGTGCAATAGCAGATTTTCAAAGCTGAAAATGATTGAACTTCTAGAGAAGTGTGATGCCCAGCTGGCTTGTTATATTTCTTTAACTTTCTTCCAGATCTGACAGTTTGAAAGACAGATAGGATTTGTTACTTGGTGGTATTCTAGAAAGAGATACTATGAGATCTTGTATTTATTTCCAACTCTTTGAAAAGAAATTTTAAAACAATTGTGGGTTTACTCTGGTTTTTTTCTTTCTCTCTTCAAATTAGATAAAGGAACAGATGAATATGCTGGAGAAAGGTGTGTTCCACATTGGGGTTGGAACTCCTGGGAGAGTAAAAGCGCTAGTGGAGCAAGGTAGGAGAACAAGGAGGGTTTTCTCCATAGGTATCTCATATTTGGTCTCATGTGAAGTGAGACTTCAATTGGTTTTGAAGTGCTTAAGTTGACATGCATGTGCTGATTTGGTTACTAAACTGTACAGTTCTGTTTCTCTACTTGTACTGTGTCAGTCAAAATAAGGTCAAGATTCTAGTGGTTGGTTTTACGATCACTCTAAGCTGGCATAAGTCAGTATTAGCAGAGAAAGGCAGAGTAATACTTCCTCACTCCTGCTGATCAGTGCTCACTTATTCCCCCTTCCTGCTTCATGTGCCAACCCAAGACACTGTTTGGCAGCTCACAGTGAACTGACCCCAATTAAAACAAAACCAGTGTGCACACAAAATCAGGTAATGAGCAGGCAGAGGTGGGGGACTTCCTCTTTTGGTGGGAATACTGATTTATGCTGACTTGAAAGTGATTGCAAAACCACAGTGTAAGATTTAAAGCTCGAGGAAACCAAACACTGCAAGTGAATCAAAAAGAAATAATGGCAGAAGTCACTGTATCATATGTCACTCTGATCTTAGTGTAAACTTTTGTGAGGGATAAATGAAAGATCTGCTTGCTGATTTGGTCCTATTTCTGATTTAGCTGTAATAAAATTAATTATTCTATATAAATCTCCTTTTCTCTTTCCAAATTTTGAGTACTTTTACCTACTCAATAGAGAGTTATATACAAAGAAAAACAAACAACAAAATGACAAGATGACAAGGCAATTCTTTCCATTCCTTTTTCTAAACACTGCCTTGCTCTGACTGTGGTCTCTTAGTCAGGGACTGGCTGTGGATTGGGACTCTACTGCCCCTTCCAAAAGAGTACAGGAGTAACATAGTTTTGTTGCTTCTTTTGTCATCCACCAACATTAAATTGTTAGTGCTCAGCGTGTCAGCACATTGCCCTGAGGGTGGTGAGGCACTGGAACAAGTTGCCCAGAGAAGTTGTGGATGCCTCATCCCTGGAAGTGTTCAAGGCCAGGTTGGATGGGGCTTTGAGCAACCTGGTCTAGTGGAAGGTGTCCCTGCCCATGGCAGGAGGTTTGGAACTAGATGATCTTTAAGGTTCCTTCCAACCCAAACCATTCTGATTCTCTGTTAGGTAGAGGCAATTTATGGCATGGACACAAGATGTGTCATCATATCCTAAGGTCTAGTTGTTTTTTGACACTTTAGTGTTGCAGTGCCAGGTCACTTAGAAAATGGAGAGGAATCAAAACTGTAGGAAAAAAAATGGTGGGCATCTTGTAGAAGACCAGGGAAAAAATAGGAGAACAGCTGAAAGGCAAGTTCAGAAGGGCCTTTTTTTTCACCACTATTTATTTGAAGGATAAAGGGATTCTTCAGCAGCACCACTGACCTGACTCACTTTCACATGGCACCCAGTCCTGTAAATTGCTGCACACCATCAGTTCCCATTAATGTGAATTTTCAGAGTAGGGTCTTTGTAACTTACCAGTTACAACATCAGCTGTGGAAATTCAACTCCTGCGGTTTCATCAAGAGGAAGCTTGAGGAATTATTTTCTGGCAGGATGTTAAGCTCTTGACAAGCCTGGCAACAGTAGTTGTTCTGCTTTTGTGTTTATCTTCCAAAAAGGCATGGGATTATGTGGCTAAGGGAGTTTGCAGTGTCAGTGGATTAGTTTTCCAACCAGCAAATGTAGTACTTAAGTGTTCAAAGATTAGATTCCTTGGAAACAGACAGCAGAAGATGTAAAAGCCAAAAATCATTTTGATAAGCATGTCATAGTATCTTGGTAGTAAAATTTATGTTGCCTTTTTAGATGGCCTATGCTTGAACTCCACCAAATACATGATTCTGGATTGGAACTGGAGAGATCAGAAACTAAGGAGAATGATGGACATCCCTGAGGTATTTTATAAGCACCTATATATATGTTCTGTGTATTCATTACTTTTGATTCTAGTTCTCAGAACTTTGTCAGTAAAGTTTTCTTTCTGTCTTCAGTGATACAGAAACACAGAGAAGTTAACATTGTCTGATAAATCTGTGCTCTCAGGTCTTGAAATTACCTCCTGAGAAAGATTTTTTTCCTTTATTGTTCCAAGTCAGAGCTGTGAATTCTGTGGTTGTGCTGTGAGTTTCCCCTGTTTATGCTAGATAGTTGTTCTGCCTGTTCCCAGGAAGTTCTCTCAGTAAGAAGACTTTGTACAAAATCCTAGACTTTGACAAGTTGGAGGGCTGGGCAATCATCAGTTGTATGAAGTTTAACAAGGGAAAGTGCCGGATTCTGCACCTGGGATGGGGCATGGATGTTCATACAGACTGGGGAATGAGCTGCTGGAAAGCAGTGCCATAGAAAGAAACCTGGGAGTCCTGGTCAACAGCAAATTGAATATGAGTCAGCAGTGCCCTGGCAGCCAGCAGGACCAACTGTGTCCTTGGGGGCATCAGGCAAAGCATCACCAGCCAGTCGAGGGAGGGGATTGTCCCCCTCTGCTCTGACCTGATGTGGCCTCACCTTGAATAGTGTGGCAGTTTTGGTCACAGCAATATAAGAAAGATATTAAGCTCTTAGAGAGTGTCCAAAGGAGGGCAACAAAATGGTGAAGGGCCTTGAGGGGAAGCCGTGTGAGGAGCAGCTGAGGTCACTTGGTCTGTTCAGCCTGGAGAAGAGGAGACTGAGGGGAGACCTCATTGCAGTCACAACTTCCTCATGAGGAGAAGAGGAGGAGCAGGCACTGATCTCTTCTCTGTGGTGACCAGTGACAGGACCCATGGGAATGGCCTGAAGTTGTGTCAGGGGAGGTTTAGGTTGGATATTAGAATAAGGTTCTTCACCCAGAGGGTGGTTGGTCACTGGAACAGGCTCCCCAGGGAAGTGGTCACAGCACCAAGCCTGACAGAGTTCAAGAAGCATTTGGACAATGCTCTCAGGCACATGATGCGATTCTTGGGTTGGTCCTGTGCAGGGCCAGGAGTTGGACTTCATGCTCCTTATGGGTCCTTTTCAACTCAGAGTATTCTGTGATTCTATGAAAAGTTTCCTCAAAAACTAAATAAAACTTTGGACAAGCATTTATTTTTCTCCATCTGAGAGTAAGATAACGTCTTGTAAGTAAGTCTTCAGACAATTCTCCCTTTTTTTTTCTTTTTCTTTCTTATACCTTTTTTTTTACAAGACATAGGGTACAAACTATTTAGAACCATCCATCATTTGCAGATTCCTCTCAGGATAATTCCCAATTATTTTCAATTCTGTAGTCCAGCTTTTGTATTTATTGCTGTGACAAGATATGTTTACCATATGCTGTGGGCCATCACCTGGTATCTAGCCAGATGAAGAACCAGACTCCTCCATTAGTGGTTGTTACAAAGCTCGCAGATTCCTGCCCAGTGTTTTCATTTTTTTGCACATTAGAGGAGGCCTACATGCAGAATCTCCAGGGAAGAGGACTTTTTTTGCCTATGGACATTACGCTGAAGTGAAACACTTTATCAGTCATTAATCCATCCATGTACTTGTCCTTGTATTTGAATGTGCTGCATTTTACAGTCACACATATACAAAGATAGATGTTTCTAATAATCTCAAATAATCTCAGGCAACTAACAGCAAGACAAGAGGGCATGGCCTTAAGCTGTGCCAGGGGAGATTTAGGTTAGATATTAGAAAGAATTTCTTTACAGAGAGGGTAATCAGACATTGGAATGGGCTGCTCAGGGAAGGGGTGGATTCTCCATCCCTGGAGGTTTTTAAGATAAGACTGGATGTGGCACTTAGTGCCATGGTCTAGCAACTGCAGTGGTAATGGATCAAGGGTTGGACTTGATGATCTTGGAGGTCCCTTCCAACCCAGCTGATTCTGTGATTCTATGAAAGGGCCCCGCAAAAAAATACATTGCAGAAATGAAGTAGCAAAAAAACCTGGCTTTGCTTTTTGGAGGCAAGGAGGCTCCCTCGTGTGGTTAACGCACAAGGCTTTTTTGTATGATGTTGGCACATATCTCTTAAGTTTCTTAAAGAGCAGAAAACACAAATTCACAGACAGAGCAGTATGAAAGGTGCTGATTGCAGTGGGATGGATTTTTTAAGTCAACTGAAGTAAATATGCATACTGTAGAACATAGGAGATGCACCTCTAAAAAACAAAGATTATCATTTCATTCTGGGCTATTGCAAACCTGAACTATACCCTTCAGCTCACTCTAGTTAATACCACAGCATTTCTGCATGTCTGTCTAGGAATGGAGGCAAAAAATTGTGACTCCGAGTGTGTTTTATAAAGGCAAAATCTTAAGGTTATCTTAGCATAAAAAGCTAAGGCTTAGTTCAAGGTGAACCCAAGTAAGTAAGAATGTTACGCCTTCGTTTATAGTGTTAGTATAAACAGTAGATATTGATGTGTGATTACAAACCAGTGAATATGTAATTACAGAAAAATATTCAAACCTGCACTTGGCTCAGGTAACACAACATACAGAAAGATTTTTGACATTTTGAGCTGTCTAAGTGGAGTATCTTGCAGCAATTTTTCCCACTGCAGACCTCAGGCAGATTCCTGAAAGTTACCTATGAGGAATGTCAGCAATGAAAGATATGCAAATAATGTTTTGGTGATAAGTCACCATTACACCACATAGAAACCAATGGGATGTTGTATCAACTTGTAGACTTGAAATATGGAATACAGTCTTAGCTTTTCTAATTGTATAAAAATTGTCAGATACATGCTATGGATAAGTCTTCTCAGAGAGGAAATATAGTACCAGAAGCATAATTGAGAGAACTGGTGGTTTGACGTACTAAGTTCTTTCATCCAGTGTTAGTTGTAAAGGAAAAATTGTATACTTAAAATTAGAAACTAAGCATACTGGCCTATTTTCAGTGCAAACCTCAATTGTTAATAACTTCTTTGCATATTTAAGGTGCCACGTTGCTGAATTTCATTGTAATTACACCAGAAAGCAAAAACAGCTGGAAGCACCTGTCCATTTTATTTGCTGGTTTTGTACTCACCCGGAGAATTATGTACACAGTGGTATATTCTGATAAATACATGATTTTAAAAACACATGAATCTTTCCACATGACAGTTCTGTATCCCATCATGTCCACATAATGGATAGTGCCCTGATCCACTGCTCTGTGAGTTGCCTTAATATCTCATTAGTTAATGTTGTTGGATTTTTTTATTCTGTTTGTGTGTCCTACTTCATTCATCCCAGACAATGGAGAGGAGATAAAAAGAAAGCTCTCAAAAGAAACCACAGGAGGGTTGAATGAGTTTGTCAGACTTTGTCTTGGCACACTGGAGTTATAGTAAAGCATAAAGGTCTAAATAAAAATTGATCGTATACTTTTTGATCTGACCAAAGGACGAACTTCCTGCTTTGAAAGATTTTGATGGCAATACAGAGCTGCCTCAACTCCTCAAATTACTTGTTCATAAGATTCAAGTGGAGTTTTTTTCAACAAAAAACAATATTGTATTGTCTGCAAACAATACACAGACTGAGCCTTCAGTTAGTTTGAAAATATGGAAGGTTGAAGTTTCAGGCTTCATGAAAGTAAAGAGGATTGTGAGAAATGGAAAAGGTTTGTGAAAGAAAGACAACTGTTTATACCTTCATGTAGCATGTGAGGCTTTCTTACATCATTTGTTCCTGTGCAAAGTGGAGACATAGAAGGGTATAATCCTGAGAGAAAACTTCAAATAAGTTATTTCTAAGTGGGAAGAGGGTGCTATAAGGGAACTCTGGACTAACCATGATGATAAAGAATCTTGTGTTCCCTTTGAAATATGTAGTCGATATTTACTCTGTAATACATTTGTCTTTTATCTTTAGATAAGCAATAAGCTACAACCATATCTGTGTTATAAACCAAAGTCCTTTGCATGCAGCACATACAGACCTGACCTTCAGGCTCACTTTCATTCAGGTGTCTCAAACACAGACAACGCTGTGCCAGTGGTACTGCCTTTCATCTACTTGATGCCAGTTGTTACTCTGTAAAGCCCTATAGGGATTTTCCAGCCCAGGATGGACATTTTGCTGTGGCATGCTTTAACTGCTTACCAGTGACAGCTTTTCTGCAGCCATGTTATTTGGGACTTCAGGAGCTGTAATTGTACTTCGGGGTTGTAGAGCAAATGCTAGATGTTTTAGAAAATGGGAGCATTCTAGAGGATCTTGTACGGGAATTTTTTTAATTCCTAATCCTGTAGTAAGGTATCTGAATAAATAAATACTCAGTAATTTTTTATGCTTTCTTTGGCTTTGTTTTCTTCAGATAAAGAAAGAAACAATTGACCTACTGGAGATGAGTATTATAAAGCTGTGCAGAGAGGGGTCTGTGAAGCTGGGACTTTTTTAATGTGTTTACCAACAAGGAAGTAATTTGCAGCTGCATTTTACTGTTATCCTGTCTGCAATTGGCAAGTGATAAACAGGTGATGAAATCAAGAGTTTTGACTTTTCAGACATCTGTCAAGACAGCAAGAATGCACATTACAACTTTTTCTGAGTTTCCTTTTCTTTTACTAATAAAAGAGAAGTTTTGTTTGTAATTCTAGTGTGATTTTTATTGCAGGAACAATGTCATACTGAAATTAGAATTACATTATTGCTTTCACCTGCTAGATTTAGTACTATATGTCACTATTAAGACTTCAAAGATGAGCAAACCTGAGTGTGCAAGTCTTTGTACAGCTCAATTTTCTGTTCTCTTCTGCTTTCCCAAAGGAGACATGTATTTCTCTCATGAGAGTGGTAATCTAGTTCTTGCCCTCGAGGGTCCTTGCAAAAGTTGTATGAATTTCAGTAACAGGTCAAAAAGATATTTTTCACCTACCTGTACTAGAGCTGGCCAAATGCTGTTTTTTGCTTTTACATGATAAATTATCTGTATATTATATCAAGATTTTATTTTGGTTAAACTGTTGAAATGTGCCAAAAATATTCTTCTGTTTGTCCACTGAAATTAAAAGGAGATGAACTCTTGGTGTTTCTTCTGTCATTGTGGATAGTAGGGAATGGATGGATTCTTTTTCAGAGAACAAGGTGAATAGAGGTGATCAAATCATCAGTATCTTGGAAAGCCATTGATCCAAATCAGATATTTTGAAAATGAGTGATAAAGGACCCATAACCTTTTTACAACCTTTAATTGCATCTCAGCCAATAGCAATGACTGTAATAGGTTAAGAAAATTGGTTTGGTCTTCAAAGCAATGTTTTCTGTCCAGTGCTGTCTGAGTTCCTGCAGACCTCCCCAGTGGAATCCAGTGCTTTTGAAATAGAACTCCTTTCGTTGTATGCCTTGCCTGTTAGCTGAGCAGCTATGGAAGTGAAGGGAGAAGAAATAATGCATCTGACATTACATAGAAATTCCAATATAGCTGACAGTATCCCTGCAAATGAGTAAGACATAACAAATCCTACATAACAAAAGCTGTGGGGCAGGAAAAATATATTTAAGCTTTTCCAGGAGGCATGAACTGGACACCCTGATCAAAGTACACAATCATATGATTGGTACAAGCTGATCATGGGGATCCAGGCACAATACAGAAAACAAGGAAGAGAGAGATGTAGTTAATAAGTAATTCCTGGCCATAATGCAGTTTGAACAAACAATGCAGTCTCCCAACAATAAAGACAGTATCTCAGCTTAAACACTCTTCAGCACAAGTATATTATCCCTTCCTCTCACCAAGAAGAAAATGAAAAACAAGACCAATTTTCCTTCACAAGAAGAAGAAACGTGTCCTTCCAGATGTCCAGATAACAGTGCATTCAAACAGCAGAGGCTGCCAGCTTGGAAGCCCCAGCTTGATATTGTGACTGTGCTCTCCAGCTTCTTCCTCACGGGCGCATTCTGCCTTACTGTGGGAGTCTGCCTTATACTGTCTGCAAACAGCGTCAGAGAAATCCAGGTTGGTTTGGGGGTGTGGTGTTCTTAGATATTCTGTAAGATAGAAACTGGGCTAGGTTTGGAGGGAAAAGGCTTTGAATTTTTGCTTCTGAATAAAGATGGTAGCGATGGCTTCACGCCCTGGACATACGTCCAACAGCTAGTATTCCTGTGAAAATCTGCAGAGATTGTCAGTCATCAATAAAACCCAAGCACTGGGTGGTTAACTGGGTGGTAATGTCTGAAATATGGGTGATGATTACTGCTGCTGGTTGGTAATCCCTGAAATGTTGCCATTATTTCCTGGGATTTTGAAGGGAAAGAAACAAATCCCTTTGATAGTGTTTGGTACTAGAAGAATATACGTTTCCCCAGGCAAAATCTTAAAATACAGGGAGTCCTAATGTTTAAATCCCTCCTGGAGGAAAGGTTTTTTAGACCTGTGGTGTTGTTAATAGACTCCTGGTTGGAGCCAACACTCAGCACTACGTGCAGGCTGTTCAACAGGGGTGGGCCATGATGCACGTGGAGATTTGTCAAGCGTTACTTGATCAACCAGAAGTGCAGAAGGTGCAGAAGTGTTCTTCACTCAGCACTCCTTTGCCGAGGAGCAGATGGGAAGGTTCTGCAACAGTCATCAGAAGGCTCTAAAACAGCTTTAAACTGGGGATAAATTTTGTGAATGTTCATTGAGGCCAAGTCCTCATTCTCTGCCTCTTCATTTTTAACAATGTTTTTGGCAGTGCGGAGTCACTTAGAAGAAAACTGCTCTGAGAAGTCTTGGAGCTAAAACCTTTTCTTATGTGCATGTCCTTTGTTATAATATCTCTACTTGTTCACTTCTGCCAGATAGATTATTCAGATAAATGCTCAGACTGTTCAAAATTCCGTGAAAATTCCTCTAACTGGAATAAGGAATGCCATTGTTCTGTTAATTTCACACTAAAGGAAGATATATTGGTAAGTAGATGCAAGAAACAACTGAATTTGCTTAGTACCACCTGTTACTTATATCCCTGTGTGATAAAATACACTAATTCTGTTCTGTAAAGCTCCTGACTAAATTTTCTTTGTACTTCTTCAAAGCATGAAATACTTAAAATTTTATGCTTTTGCCTTCATTAATCATTTTGGATTTGTTAAAAATAATCAAGACCAGACTACCTCTGTCCTTATTTGGGAGATGTCCAAGGAGAAGATGTGGATGAAGGAAATGATATTTGATTATGGAGGTGACGTCTCTCTGTATCTCCCTCTGAGTCAGTAGCAAACCATTGCCCTTGGCATGGGGTTAGTTGTTACTGCGCTGCTAAGCTCTTGAGAAGGAAATCTGAAGCTCTGACCACTTTACATAAGTAAACCCCTGTAGTCTTTTTTACAAGGGTTATGCTGTTAATCCCCGAGGTCCTTGGAATAACTCAAGTCTAGCAATGTGATTCTGCAGTTTCATTTGGAAAAAGTATCCTTCATTTCCTGTCCTAAACTACCAGGTCATGTTGTTGAGACTGTTCAAATGCTTCATGTTCCACCAAAGAGATCTTATACTTAGTGTTGCATAAATGCTTCCTTAAAATTATAATGCAATTTAAATTATAAAGTCACTTTCGGATTCTTCAGTATTGAAGGGGCTGTTAAAATACTTTGTAATTCTTCAGATTACAGTGATGTTTGACATGAGAAGTTAGTTTAACTGAAAAATGGGGGGGTTTTATAGTTGAATAATTATCTTTCATGCTTGAGTTGCCTGCCTAGCATTCTCCATTTAATTTGAAGGTTTTTGTGCACCTTCTTTTGTGGAAAATGAGTGTCTGTCTCTGTGAAATTATTCGTTGGCCAAGTTAATGGCTAGCCATACCACCTTGAGTAAAACAATTATCAGGCATTTTTATTTTAGGTTTCGTTTGGTAATTTAAAGTATGTTTAATTTTGTGCCAAAATACTAAAACTTTCAGTTAGGGTAAAGACTAGATTCTAGCCTGTGTCTGCTGAATTGCTTAGAGTGTGGTTACCAACACTTAAATACAAATTGAGTACTCTCTTCCCCTCTCTTTTTTAGCAAGTAGTAGGATTTCTCATTGTGTTCATGAACTCACCTTGTTAAAGGGATTTATCTTTGAATTCTAGGGTGATGTTTTTATGTACTATGGTCTGCAAAACTTCTATCAGAACCATCGTCGATACATGATCTCCAGAAGTGACGCACAATTGTTGGGTCGAAATGTAAATGTAAGTTTTCTTTTTATGTTATGAGATCACCAGCAGGTGCATCTTTTACCATATGGAGAGCTAACTAGGCATAACTGTTAAGTGTGTCTAGATGGCTCTAGGGAATGATAAAGCACAGATTTTTAGTGTTTGGTCTCTGCTTTTATGATTGCTACGGTCATTAGATCTAATAAATTAATAAGGGAGGAAGATTGAGGGGATAAATAAAAGCTGTCAGTCCAGTGTGCAGTTCTCAAACCTGCACCTTGTAGGAGTGTTACTCAAAAATACATTGTCTTTTTCAAATAAATTTACAGAAAGCTTCTCCTTCTCATGTTTTCAGTCTTCTTAGCCAGAAATGTTTTAAGCTGTGCTTTTATCATAGGGCTAGTTATTCTAAGTCTTTCATTTTGCCATCTGGCTTTGGAAGTGGACAAGGAGGAGGAAAAGGTTTATGATGAAATAAGTGTTTATGTAGCATTCTAAGTACACAATTTAGAGCTCTAAAGAGGGAGCTAGACAGCATTGCCTGCAGCAGACCTGCATAAGGAAATTGGAGAACACAATCATGGCATTCAGGTTTTTTTACTTACAAATCTAAAACATATTTTCTTTGGCTTAAAAGTAGCATTTCTTAATATACACACAATCCACATGCTGTCCTTTCAGTATGTATGATGGTTGTGCCATAATAATCTGTTGTTTCTATAAAATGCTTCTTGTAATGTTCAAGACATGTTCCTCATACATTTGCTTCTCTAAGTGTCCTGTCAGCTTGTTTGTTTGCATCCAGATGCAACTGCTTTTGGCTTTTGTGCCAATCAGATACACAGCTTATTGGAGTTACTTGAAAATGTTTCCATGTTTAAACCTGAAGATTTGTAGTTTCCCATGAACTAGGATAGGAGAGATGTGATAAATTCGAGGTGGACCTTTATTTTTCAGTTCATGCATCAAGATTTTTCCATGCTGAACTGCAGTAATGTGGCTAACTATTTAGTTCTCCAGCACTAAAGCAGTCCAGGTCCAAATTAAAAAGAAGGAAAAATAAAATGTTCTATGATAAGCCAAGACTTCCCTGGAACATTTTCAGCTGTAGCCGTGTTACAATAGCAGATCCCCAAATCTGTTTTTGTAGTCTGGAGCTTGCAAGTCCACAGCAGAATTTGATGAAGACCTTAAGTTTCACATGCCATGATGTGGAAGGTGTTCCTCAACTACAGACTCATTCATTCGGATGTTTCTCTAATGTGACCAGAAGGTACTGGAGGCTTAATTTTTCAATGGCTTTTCAGAAGAAGGAATGGGGCAGGACAGCAGCAAATTAAAACAAAACTCCGGGTCTGTGCCTGATTGTTCTGTGACCTTGAATGCAGATTCAGAGGAGCTACTGTGCACCCTTCACAACCTACAAAAATGGGACCCCCATGGCGCCGTGCGGGGCTATTGCCAACAGCATGTTCAATGGTATGTACGTACCTTCCACACCCACCTTAGTAATTTCCACTTGAAACTATTCCATTACCCCATGAGTGTTCCATTACCCCATACTTGAAATGATTCCATTACTAGTCTGATGTTGCAAGGTCTCTGTCTTTCTCCCACAAAAGGTGTTGTTTGGTGGAGACTCTGGTGAATATGGGGCTCCGCTTCCTACTGTTTAGTAACTTTCCCCTTGTTTTGAAACTGAGGGAGATTTTTCGTTTTTTTAAGGCCCTCTTCAATGTGAATGTATAGCAGGACTGAGGAATTGAGTCCCTGTTGAAATAAGGAACAATGATACAACAGATTTAGTGTACTTCCTTTCTAAAAAGTACATTCTTTACAGTGATGGGAAAGCACAGATTGTGCCTTCCCACATGGTGTGCTTAGAAGGAGGTGACACGTTCTCCAAATTGGTCTGGACCTTTGGATCTATGTGTTTTCTTTTTTGGTCTTTGAAAGGGGGAAGCGTACACAGTTTTAATTTGATCCCGTGTATGATCTTCTTTTAAGTGACCTAGTGGGCATAACCTGCCTATGAGTTTAGGAGATTTCAGAATGTATTTATTTGGAAAGAAAAGAGACAAAAAACCTTTACAGACTTTTCTCCCCTACTCCATCTTTTTTGTCTGCCAATCTCTGCCCCTCTGCCCCAACACCCTTTTTTTTAACCTGTTGCACACAGCAGGTTTTGACAAGGCAGAGGCTGTTTTCAGCCAGCTGAGCCACCCGCAGCAGAAGACTTGTGAAGGCCAGCTGCATTCAGTAACTTTTAGATCCATTTGATTTTCATCTACCTGTGCACCTTCCTGCTGCCCTGGAAGTCTGATTTACTGGACTGGGCTCAGACCTAGGCCAGCAGAGCTACCTGCATGCAGCCCACACTGTTCTGGAGCCCCTGCTGAGGGTGAACCTCCCAGTGTCTGCCTTTGCATCTGTCCTTAGTGCATAGTGTGGTGAAAAGTTCCATCTGCTGGTGGTGCGGGGGAAGGAGTTGATGTCTGAATGCCCCCCTCTGGTAGCTCATTTCTGACCCTCTCCTGTGAGAGAAGGTGCTTCCCTTTTGCTTTTGGCAGTTTAGCTGGTTGTCTTGACTGCTCTCTGATCTTGTTTTATAAAATGGGGAAGATGGCCAAGTTCCTGCCACAGGAAAGGTTTTTAACCCAAAGTAGCATGCGAGGGAGCAGTCAAGGCAAGCATTTAAGCAGACAGAGCTCAAAGAATTGCAACTCCTGTTAATGAACTGGTGACAAACAGATGGGGAGGTGGTGGGACATGGAATGATCACTTCCTCAGTAGAGTGTGTCTGAGCTTTAAGGAGTGTGAACACAGGTTTTGTAGCAGGATAAAAAAAAAGGTATGTTTTTGCTGATGTCATGCAGCTGAGTTGTGTTTTTCATGTCTCCTAAAAAGCAGCCCCTCCCCATCTCTATCATCCAGCTATCCCTGCTTCATCCCATTGGCACCCAGACGTTTACAGAGATGTTAATGAGACCTCTATTATTTTTACCTTTTGTTAAACTAATCTAAGTAGGAAAATGGATAAAACAAGTACTCTTCACCTACTGAAACAGGATGGCATGGTTAAGCACAATTTTAACTGAATATTTTTTGATTGAAGAAAGTGTTTGTGTCCAAGTTGATAGACAAGCTCTAATTGTATTCCCCTGATAGTGCTTTCACCTCTCCCCTCTTCCCTGAAAACATGTTATATATAGCAAAGCAATCAGTTGAGGACAACTGCTGAAGGAATACTAAGGAAAGTATTGGAGTACTAGGAGAGTAACTTCTGTAGCTAGCCAGAGAGCTCTGAAAGTGATTTGCAAAGAAGTTAATCCCACAGGAGTTGATGGATATGAGATACATGTGCCCATGTTCCTACAAGGCATTGTTTCTTCAATAGGGTTATTTGTAGGAGTATGTTCAGTGTAAAACTTCAGAAGTTATACAACTCTGGAACCCTAATTCTTCTCTTGTTCTGTACACAGTCATGATGAAACCTTTCCCAGGACTTTTTTGGTTTTCTATTCACTTGAAAGGTGCTTCGGTGTGACATTTTTTTGTTAGTCATGCTGGTAATTAGAATGACTGTCTTTTACTCAAAGGTATTGCTTATTGTATTCCCTGCAGATACTATTGATCTTTTTTACAATCGTAACTCATCTGTGATTCAAGTGCCACTGCTGAAGACTGGAAACAGTTGGTGGACAGATAAAAATGTGAAATTTCGCAATCCTGAATCATACAATCTCTCTTCTGCATTTGCAGGTAAGAATGGTTCCTTCTGCTGGTATTCCTTATTTTTCAATGGCTTCCCTACCTCGCTGCTCATGTGTCTCTCATTCTGAGAAAAATCCCTTTTGGGAGAAATATCTCCCAAAGCAGGTTGGAGAAGCAGCTTTAGAGGGTGACTAAGAGCAGAAGACACATTTAGCCAAAATATCACCTTTTTATTTTTTAATTAGTGACCACAGACATTGGAAGAAAATGGGTTTGGAAGACTGAAATTAGCCCACATCAACACCCTTCTGTATCATTACTTGTAATGCTTAATCTGACCAGGGAAAGCAAGGATGCAGTTGCTTTGGGTTTTTTTCCTATTGGAAACATCTGTATAGGAGAGTTGCATGTCACATCTTTCCTTTGTGCCTTTGCAGATTCTTAGGCAGTTGTGAGACAATTGAGACTGCTTTCGGTCACTAGTTCTTTCACACCTCTTTCCTAGGGCTCTTTCCTTGTTATGGTTGATCTGTATTGAAGTGGGACTAATATCTCCCTATTGTGCATCAGGGCAGTGCTGTGCTGGATGAAAAATGCAAGAGTTAATTAACTAAGTTTCATGAGACAGATTCTAAATATCATAGGCCATGCCATTAGGCTACAAAAAGGTGCCTCTCTGGTTGTGCAGGAGTAAATTAATGTATAAAAATGAAGGCAAGCTCCTCATCATTGCTCGTTGAAGAGGCAACAAGAATCCAGAATAAACAGTATTTTCATCTGTGCAAGTCACTTTGTTTTTCCTGAGCTTGAAGTTTCTAATGTGTGGCAACCTCTGAGTACTGTTAAACTGTTCATTCGTGTTTGAGGTGAGTGGAGACGCTTGGGTGAAAACTGTTACCTAGCATATATAATTTCTGAATATTGGGCAGTGTCTCGTGTCTCTTCCATATCTCATATTCTGTGTTGGTTTTGAGTAGGCCCAGAATTTAGCCAGCAACCACTGTTCTTACTGACAGTGTGTCTTACCTGCTTTGTTTCTTTTCCATCAGGGACAGCAAGACCTCCTTACTGGCAGAAGCCAGTGTATTTGTTAGACGAGGGAGATGAGAGGAACACCGGTTATGTCAACGATGACTTCATCATCTGGATGCGAGTGTCAGCCTTTGCCACGTTCAGGAATCTTTACCGCCGTGTCAGACGGATCAGGCACTTTGCGGATGGCCTGCCAGCAGGGAATTACACCTTCCAGATTTCCTATAGTATCCTTTCATGTTATCTAAGGCTGTGAGATAGTTACAGTGAGATGGAAGCAGGTAGGATTTTTGTGGTAAACTGGCAAAGAAACTGCACGGAACGCCCCAAACTGACTCAGCAAGAAAAATGAGACAGTCAGTGATGATGGACTCTCTTTAGCCCATGCAGAGGCTGTTAAGGCTTGTTACTCAAACAGCAGCACGTGACTTTGGTTCTGACTTCTTAGGGGGCTGCTTTTGGCTGGTGAGAGTACACAGGTGCATCACACAAAGGGTAAAACTGAAGAGTGGGAACCTGAAGGGATGGTTGAAGATGCTGTTTTAGCTGAAAATAACAACGGCCTAATCAGATGGGTGGGCTCCGTTACGGGGGTGCACAATGTGCAGAGGTGTCCCTGCTGCTTAGAGCAGCACGGGATGCCTGGGTCACCAGAGCTTTCTGATGGATTTGGGCCACGTGCTGACTAACAGGAGCTTTTGTGCTGGTGCAAATGCCCTCTCACACCCAACAGCTGGAATTTCGCTGACGAAAGCACTCCTTTTGTCAGCAGGAGTTATGTCAGGATGACTGTAAATTTCTCTCTCAGCTGATAGAACTATGGTTTTAAATATGGCACAGCCTATTCTGAAAGCTTCCATGAGAGAAATGAAAGATAAAATCATATAACATTCTGGGTACGACATATTAGGTAGAGGTGAGCACTTATCCTCACTGAGACTGTGTGGAGTATCATCATAAGCTGCCCCAAAGGCTCGTTTTCAAGTTTTCATAGCAAATTAATGCAGTAGCAGTTATATAAATTATGAATCTGAAATTTGCAATGTTTTTAATAAGAAAGTATTTCCAGGTGCACACGAAGACTGTAACTAAAATAACTGGATTTCTTACCGCCAGCTGCTACACGGTTTTTGAATCCAGAATAGCAGAGACATCACAGATCAGTTAAAGGAGTTTTGGCAGCAAATGCAGACCTCCAGACTCTTTATGCCTTGGAAAAGTTTTTGAGCATTTAACCATTCCTTTCTCTTCTCCTGGAAATAATATAAACTTTGTTAGTGAAATCTTAACATCCTTCTATCAGATTTCCCTGTTTCCAAATTCAAGGGAAGGAAGCACGTGATTCTCTCAACCGTGGTATGGAGTGGAGGAAGTAACCCATTCCTGGGGATTGCCTACGTGGTTTCTGGCACAGCAGCAACCCTGGCAGGTTTTGTCATAACTGCCATCCACTTGAAGCTCAGAAAAAAGAAAACATACTTTCAGAGGCAATAAGGTTCCCTGGCTTTCTGAACAAAAGCAAAGGTGTGCTGTGAACGAAGAATGTGCCGCACAGACCTTTCATTCTTTCCCCTGAGCTCTGGACCTGTTTCAGTATCAGGTTTGGTGAATGTAAGCAAACTGGTGCTCTTCCATCATCTCAAACCAAACTTACCTGAGGCAGGATTCTTACTTGTGTGTGTGTGTGCTCCTGAATTTGTTTCCTAGGAAACTTGTAGTGAGATGAGCTTCAAACAACAGATAACATAGTGGACTGGAATTGCAATGGCAAAGAAATATGGTACTAATGTGTGGCCAGGAGTAGGGGTCCATATTAGTTTCTTACTCAACCCATAATTCAAAAAACATTTCTTTTGACTTAAATGGAGCTTTGGATGGGTAAAAAGTGAGGACTTGATCCAACAAAATGCTTGAGCAGGTAGAATTTACTGCTAAAATCTGTTTGTGAGCCACATACATATGCTGAATGGCTTGGGCTTTATATACCTTTTTCAGCTATCCTGAAAAAGCAACCAATTTAGCGCAGCACATTCAGTGATACTCAATTTATGATTGAATTGAGCTTCATATTCAATTTATGAGTGAATACAGGTCATTTATTAGGAGTTCAGAGTTTGTTTAGACCAAATTTATTGGTTTTATCTAGGTACTGAGAGCTGGAGGACATCAAAACACTGATTTACAATTTTTTTAATCATCGTGTAATAAAAAGCTTAAATTAAAAACTCCTTTAATTCTAAATATTTTAGCAGAAACATCTACCTGATATGACTAAAAGGCCACACTTACACTCCTACCTACCCCACCCTTCCACGTGAAAGTTCACAGATCTTACATGTCATAGAATGGTGACTTATTGTCAGTAGAAAACAAAGAACCAGAAAACCTGTCAACTTAATTTTGAGAAAGTAAACACTGCAGCTCATGAATAGGTTTGTCATTTTTCATGTTTCATGTTCAAAATTTTACATATTTAGGAGTTAATTTCGAGTCTCTCACAAAATGAAGGAACAGCACTGAAGAATTTAGGTCAAGCATACTGTGGTACATCCAAATTTTTTAAGACAATTTTTCTGTTGCAAAAGCGCAAATGGAATAAAACACTTTGACAAGTATTATGTGTGACTTGCCTCCCTTTATCCTAAGGAAACTTCACATTAGAACAAGAAAGAAATCACAGACTAGAGCAAGAGAAGGGAGTGTGGCACAGGGAAGGGGGGGCTGTGGCACTGTCAAAGCACCCACATCTGCTTTTCAAGTGTCTCGGGCTGAGGAGCTTTGACAGATGGCCTCTGGTGAAGGTGTTTGCAGCCACAGAAGGTACTGTTGCCTTGAATCTCTACTTTGTAATTGAACCATGAACAGCAGAAGGGGCGCTGCTCGAGGTGACAGCCCAGCCTGGGAGCACAGTCTCACTCCATGATGGTTTATGCTGACCTGGGCAAAGGTCTGTGTTCCCATCTGCTTTTGCTAGTCAGGGCCAGTCACCTCCTTCTGGAAACTGTAGAAAGACAATTCCTGTGTTTCAACCCTTGTGTCTGAATCTGTCAGTAGCTGTGGAGAACCCTACCCCTCACTGGGCTGGACAAGACAGAGCATGAAGCAGTACATTTAACAATGCTTAAGCTCAGTAGTCTAAATCACTTTTAACAATGAGACAGGCTCTTAAACCTTTTAAGTCCTTTTGAAAATGTAATTCCATGCAGCTCTCTGGAAAGCCTTGATGGGAGTTCCTGCCAAAGCTGAACTTAGGTTTTCTGGCTCCTAAAAGACTACAGGAGCTTCTCTGTTTTTCTCTTTCTTTTTTCTGTTTTTATTTTTTTAAAATCCTCCAAGAAACTGACTTTCAGGAAATTATATGGGTGGTTAAGTCACCGTGCAATAGTCACTTATCTTATTTCTTCATGAAGTATCTGGTAAAAATATTAGTAAAAGGAGACTGAATAATGAGGTGTTTATTTCAATGAGTCAGTGTCTACCAGCAAAAAAAAGCTACCTAGAAAATGCAGTCTAGCACATAGTGTTTGCCCATTGTCTCCCAGAGGTTTGTGCAAGAACCTCTTCTCTCGAAACGTACATTGCCTTCAAACCGCTCCATAGGGAAAACCTGTCTTCAGACAAGTCTTTCTGTTTTTCCAGAAGTTGTCCAAGTCTTCATTTATAAACCCAGTATCTCATTTTTCATCTTACCACAGCTTTAAACACACCTTACATCTTTCTTGTACCCTCTGAGCAGTGTCCTTGGAAGGTGCTGCTTGAGCTCCAGCCACTTTT
This sequence comes from Manacus vitellinus, assembly GCF_001715985.3. NCBI lineage: Eukaryota > Metazoa > Chordata > Aves > Passeriformes > Pipridae > Manacus > Manacus vitellinus. Next base: position 2,919,021 of record NW_021940122.1, read on the forward strand.
GTTGTTAACTCTGAGAAGCTCCGCAGTGTCTGTCTTGTTCGGGATTGTGCTGTGCAGACCAGAGCAATGGGAGTGGCAGTTCTGATTAATTACTCCCAATCTGCCTTGCTCAAAAGGCTGGGAAATATGTTTTAGCAACCTCCTTACAGTGCCTTTTGTACCAGTGCTGCAGTTATGCTGTTGGTCTGCCCCTTGTGCCAGGGCTTGCACAAATGTGCCTTTTCAAGTAAGTTTGGTCGATGTGTTCCTCAGTGCCCACACTGGGAATACTCCCCTGCCTATATGGAATGTTTATTGAATTGGTTTTTTTGCTGCTGTTGCCTTATTCCCTCTAGTGCAGGGGCTGGAATAGAAGTGAGAGCCTTGGCTGGAGGACTGACCTAACATAACAGAAAGGTGGTAAAAGCCATCATTAACTGCTCCCTGTGGCATGTCTCAGGGGATTGTCCCCTTTGTTATGCTGCTAATACCAGCAGCAGGCACGATTCCAGGCAAATATCCAGTGTGATTTTGAGTTCATTTATTGTGGCTATTAGGAGATCATTAGGTCAGTTTGATCAGGGAAAGCAACGCTGATATTTGGAGAGCAAGGTATGAAGGAACTGGAGATGTTGCACTTCTGAGGTACAAACTGCTTACAAAATACCTGGAGTGTCATGACTGGTACTGTGTCTTTGGCACAGCACTGCTTTTGCCTTGCACATTTGATTTTGTGAATTAAGATTATGTGTCTTGTGTAAGGAGGGGAAAAAAAAGTGCCTTGGTAAAACTTTTCAAAATGGAATTTTAATTACCTTATCTATCAAATACACTTCTCCCAATGGTAAGTGGGCTCTTTTCGCTGAGAGATTAATGCAGGTAGACTTGGCAACTCCGTGCAAAAATGTCCAAGTTTAGGATTGCTGAATGACATTAAGAACTGTACCTGAAAAGTGTAAGTCAACAGCACCACTGTGAGTGCTACCTCACTAAACCATAAAAGGCTTTTTGTCATTATTTGTAATATCTTCGCATATCAAAATTATTAAATTGTTTGGTTCCTTTGCTACTGCTACTTAAAGCCTTATCTGGTATCACTGCTGTATATTCAGTCCCTTTGAGCTAATGAAACTTAGCTATTTACTTCACTCTTAACAAAAGATGCATGTCAGAAATGGGGTTTAAGTTTGGTGGACTGAAATTAATAGTATCATAGGTGCTGAAAGTACTAGATAGTGCATTTTTTTTTCTTTTCCCCATCTTTTTTTCTAGAACAGTTATATAAAGGAGGACATTATTTATTCAGGTTTTTTTTCTTTTGGGAAGTGGATATTTAGTAAATGGAAAACTGGAGAAAGGATTCCTCTTAGCAGATGTAATCTAAATTTATATGATTTAAAATAGGTGAGCTAAATGGGATGTAAGTTTCTGGTATTTGTTTATGATTTTGAAGATGACAGTTACACATGGGAGCGTCTCATCTTCTGGAGTTCTTGAGTTCAGTTTTTAAAAGTGGCAAAAATATTGGGAGGTGACAAGATCCCATTATTATAAAAAACTTACATGCAATTTAAGTCTAATTGCTAAATTACAGGGAGGTATAGGAGAGAGCTGCATTTTAATGTCGAAAACTATTTTAGTAGTTTTGGTTGCCAGCTCCTTTTAGGATTAAATTTCACTGATGGATATAACTCTATATCCATAGAGAGAGACATAAAAGTGAATCAGGTGTTAACAGGACTTTTCAGTAGCACTTCAGTTAGAGAATTTTTCCAAGTCTTTTTCAGGCATTACAGTCTCATGCATATACATCCAGTATTTGTCTGCCGGGATTGGTTTTTCCGTTTCTAATCACAGACATTTGCTTAACTCATCTCATCTAGAAATAAAGGGATGAGTCTTTCATGTGAAACAGATTAGCATGATCACAGGGCTATAGAATCTGGAAATGTTAGTTACATGCTGCCTCTATTTTATATTAACAGCTGTGTTGCATGGTGATTTTTGGTATTAGTGTTTGGGTGGTGTATTTTAGAGATGCGTCGCCATGTAAAAGTTTTCTCTCCTTCCTCTGAGAAATGTAACTGATACAGGAGTAAAGTCAAAGTTCAGGGAAGGGGGGAGGGCTTTGTAAGTTTTGATAATATTAAGAGAGGTTGCATACAAATCTGGATTTGAGTTTAGATATGAAATAGGAGAAAGCATTTGCTTGTCACACGATAGAAAAGTGCTGTCCTCCTCGGCTGGGAGCAGGAGGGCATGAGACAGAGCTGATTTGAGGAAAAACTGTAACCACACAAGGAGGGGATTGGTGGAGGCGGGAAAAAGTACTTCATCTGTGCTTGGGTATGGAGGCAAATAAATTTAGCTGAGATGCTTAAGATGATGATGTATCCTGACATGCAATCTGGAAAGCTCATATGATTTTGAGGAGCAGCCAAGGTAAGTAAAAAAGTTTCTCTGTTTTCAGTCCACTCTGAACTACAGTGCATAGTCTTTTAGCTAAGTGTTTTGACTGGGTTCTCTGTAATTGCATTATTCCCTACAATTCCAAGAACACTTTTGTTATGAGCTGGGAGTGCCTTGGGCAGTTGCCTTTCCTTTGGTGGCCTCTTGTTTCCAAAAGAGGGATTGTGTAGCAGTTTTTGTTTGCTCTGGGTCCTTCTTTTTCCTCAGGTTATGGGAAGCCAGACAGAGGAAGAATGGGGCTTGTTTTGCTTTTGCTCACATCCGTGAGTGCATGAAAAATGTTTTCTCCCTTTCCCCATGTAGCTGCCTAGGAGAGGAAGAGGACAGTAGGGCTGATTCTGGTCCAGTGCAAGTGGAGCCAATATCTAGATGACATCAAATGGTTGTTGCCATAGGTAAAGATATCAAAATAGCTCATACCCCAGAAAGCTTGTATTTCAGAGAGCTCTAACCAAAAGATCTGTGCATCTGAGTATGTACTGTGTACTCTGCAGAGAGACGTACAGCATGAAAGAAGATGAAAATAAGGCCATTTGGTTGCACTCTTGCTCAATTGCAGCCATTGTCACTTTACATTGAAGTGCCAAAATGATCCCTTTCAAACCGAAACAGTTAAAAAAGCTTGTGAAAAAACGTCGTTTTCTACTGTGTCAAACCCAGCTACCTAAAGTTATTTGCCTTTTTCCCCATGACAATTCCTGTCTGTAATGAGAAACTGTTCCATTAACAGCTCTGTTAACCCAGTTATAATAGTGGAGGATTCAGGGTTTAAGATTAGGTTAAAAGTTCTTGAGATTTCTCAGGTAACTTATATGAATTCCTGGGCTTTCTCAGGACTGTATTATTAATGAAAATGAACCTGGAAACACTGGATAAAGAAATGTGTCCAGAAAAACTATAATGGTTAAATGAAAAAAGGAAGAAAGTAGTATCTGCCCATAGCCCCAGTGGTCATAAGGAGTTAATATGTGGGGAGAGTGTGCAGAACCACTGTCCTGCCTCTGAGGTAAAACTTATGTGGTGGCACTTATGTGGCAGTGCAGAGAGAGGCTTCACAGCAGCTCAGGACAATAATGACATCTGCAGTTAATAACACTCCTCCCCGCAGTGGGTGTGCCGAGGAATCTGCCCTGCTGGCAGAGGACGACAGGGCCGTGTCCCCAGCGCTGGGCGGGAGGAGCAGCTTTACGCTGGACCGGGGACACGAACTGGTGCCACCTCATCCTGGTGGGTGGCAGGGAGTGCTCCCAAGCTGTGCCATTCGATGACAGCTGCAGCCTGGGGTGCCTTTTGCTGGCCTGCGTGGTGCCATCCAAATGTGGGGCACCCAGAAATTGAAATTAGAATCACTAAAACTAATAAAAGAATAATCAATGAGTCATCATCCACACCTTACACCAGTGCCTCTAGTCAAATTTCCATGTTTTAAGCTTGTTGTCGACATGAGACCCAGCAACAATCCTAGAAAGCCTTTGGGCAGGCTTTCTTCTTGCACTGTCATTTCTGGCTTTGCAGTTAATAATAAAAAAAAGGCATTGATCCTGAATGAAGTTGATGAGCTAATAAGTAAAACTATGGATAAAATTTAATCTCCACATGTTTTTGTTACTGATAAAATGAATTAACTACAAGAACTGCTTAACAGATGTATAAACTGTAATTGTGCCAATGGATTTTAGGCTGTAGCTTGAGGAATTTATCATTCAGACTTCTAGGTTCATAACTTCACCTCAGGCAACCAGTGGAAAGCCAAATCTGAATTTAAAAGGTCAAGAGTTGCTTTTCAAATGGAGGTAAGAAAATGAGAAGGCAAGGCACAAGTCTGCTGGGCATTTTCATATTTTTTTTTGGCTTTTGGGGGTTTTGATTGAAATGGAATGTCTCACACAGTGTAAGTAAATAGGTTAAGTTTTTTAATTTGGGATTTGCCCTGAAATGTACTTGTTTTGTCAGCAATTCTCATATCTGCCTAACAGGTGATAGCGATCATGTCATAGAAATAAATGAAGCATGAATGTGTGAAGTGTAATTTTAAGTGTTCTCAGCTGTTGAAAGATTATTGTCCATAATTACTTCAATTTGATAATGCTGAGTTCTGGGCAAAATATGTTCTTTTTCTACAGTGGGGATATAATTTCAGAGTTTCAAGAGCATACCAGAGGTTAATTGAGTTGTCCCTATTTTGGATCCTGGGTGCAAGAGGTGGAGCAGTAGCTCTTAAGCAAGGAGGCCTCTACAGAGGTCACCTGAGCTGTGGACTTGTTCTGCACTCTCTCAGTAACGATTTTCATAAAATTCCTAACAACTGTAACATCATCAACATGATGGCAGGTTTTTCTCCACCAAATGTTACTCAAAAGTTGTTTGGAGGGAGATACAAGCAGGCAGAGCATGATTTCCTTAGAAACCGATGGAAAAGGCAAATCTAATAATAGCATTTCCTTGGGAAAACAGCTTCCGTGTACCCCTCCCTCTCCGTTGTACCAACAAATTAATTCATCACTAGAGGGGGTTTTTAAACTGTCCTTTATGAAAGAGGATTCAGTTGGTACATAGTGGGACCCAGTCATTTGAACTGCTGGGCACCTCTGGCAGACTGATAAATCAGAGAAGTCACTGGGGGTGGACACTGACAGAAAAATAAGCATCTCAAGTGCACAGATACGTGTTAAGGAAAAAGATCAGCTGTACCAACAAGAGATTTGTTATACCAATATATTTTGGAGTCTCTGCTGGGATGACAGAAAGCAAAATAGCATCATCTACAGGTGGGAATATGGGAGGATATCTTTAATAAACCTATTAGAGGGCTGGCATCATGACTTATGGGAAAAATATTCGTGGCATTATTTAATGCAATAGCCATACACGTGTCTCATAAAAAGTCAAATCTGGAAAAAGGCACAGGTATTTAAAATGGTGATGCAGTTGTATCTCAAGTTCTCTTTGAGGTCTACTCAGAACTCATTTTTGCAGGCAGCTTTATTAGCACTGGCTAATAAAGGAGACACATGTGGCTGTCTCCTTACTGTGTGAGTTTAAATTATGATACAGATGCAAAGAAATTATAATTTTTGAAATAGTGAATAATGGTTTCAGTCTCTTGATACTGGCAAATTTAGTATCTGCCACTGTTTGGACTGGGAATGCTGCCAGTGGAGGTCTAGTTTCATGAGAGAAGTTTGTTTAAATAATCAGCATTCATTTTTGTTTATTTGCTTTATGCAGGAGACCAGTTCTCTGTGTGGTTTCATCTTCCTCTACTGTGTTGGAAAAAAAAGCTATAAAATATGCAGAGAACCATAAATTATTTTGCTGTGCAAACATAATTGAAATATCATTGGCTATAACTGCTATTAGGAACTGGAATTGTGTTAGGACTTAAAGTTTTTTCCTTTACATCAAATTACTGGATTTAGACCCCATTTAATTTTGGGAAAGAAAGGTAACTGTTGAAGTAATAATGTATTGTGGTTTGCTGTGATTACCCAAAAGCTGGACTGGAAGACAGCTCTGAAAATTCTGAAAGTCTGTGGTGCTGAGGAGTGGTTTGGTGTTTGGTGTGAACCAGCTGCCCTGTGGTGTATTACAGCTGTGTAATAGATGCTTATAAATACCCTCAGGAATGTAAAATAACGAGCTAGGCAGCAGCCATCTAATAACAGAAGGATTCTTAGGTAGGTATAAAAGAAGGAGTGCTAATAAAAAACAACCAGGACTTAGAAGCACTCACATATCAAAAAAAAAAAAATTCCTTTTGGAAGTGACAGCAGAGCTTACTTGGAGCCTGTTGCGTGTCCAGCCCCTGTCGTACATTGTCTGGGCAGGTTCTGAGACCTAATTATTCCAGCAGTATGCTGGACCTTGCCCCATCCAATTGTGGAAGCTGTCCTAGTTGCAAAATTGGGACCTAACATTACATGGGGGATCTAGCTGCAGCTGGGAGAGAGAATGACCCCATCAGAAGTGTTACATATTCAAAGCCTTAGAAAGTGGGGATGAGAGCATGGGAGTGGAACTTGCTTTTTGAATGTGTTATACCTGAAGTTTGTCAATTTTGGAAAGCTGCTCTTCACTAGTGATTAATGAACTATCATTAGTGTTTGAATCTCTAAAATAATTTTGTGTCTTGAATAATTTAGGATAGTGAGATTTATCCAGTAGCATCAGACACAATACACTGTATGTGGTGCGTGCTCATTTATATGGTGCATTTTGTGCCAGGTAAGTATTAAAACAGGATGCTGAGTAATTCTTCGAGGACATATCATGAGGTCTTTTTACCCACTTGTCTGAAGGAACATGACTTCCCAGGATTACAGCTGGAATGGTCTTTTGTGGGCTGAGAACTAGAATCCCTGTTCTGTCACTTTTTTACACTAATGAGGTATTTGGGTTTTGTTGTTGCATGAAGCTGCAGCTGGGAAATCTCTTAAAGTTTCAAAACATGTGAGTTTTACTGAAAAATGCAAGCTTTTGCTCCCAGTGAACCAGACTTTTGGGGCAGAAGGAGAGGTTGGACTAAGTTACCTTTTAATATAGATGGCTTAGCAACTTCTTTTAGGATTTAATCTTTTTTTCTCTGTTTTGTTCTTTTGTTCCAAAATCATCATTGTAAAACCTGAAGAAAAAAAGCAGAGGCTTGTTTGGAGTATTTTGTTTCAGTGTCTGGGGAATGTTCTAATTCTTATTCTGCTAATGCCATACTGAATTAATTCTGAGTATATTCTATTGTAGATGTTCTACATACATTTGTGTGTTTGTGTTAGTGCTGTTTTTTCTGATATATTATTTTGTGTTCACAGAAGGAGCTAAAAAAAATCTTGAATTTGTTTTTAATTCCTGTGAATCAGGAATTTTCACTGCTGTGCCATGAGATTGAACAATACATCACATGCCAGTTCAAGACAGGTGCTGTTTCCATGTCTGAATGTGCTCCTGTTTAAGGTACTGTTACCTACGAGATTGCAGTGAACATAAATTACACATTCCTGTTTCAGTTCCCATGCAAATTCTGTAGCTTTGTGATAAGGTCCTCTGTGGGGTGGAGCTTTGAGATAGACTTCCCTGGACCTCAACTTACAGTGAGCCCCCTAAAGAACGGAAAGATTTCTCAGTTTAAAAAAAAAAAAAAACAAAATAAATGGAGCAACATAAAAAGGAGAGAACTGAAGATGAAACAACTAAAGCCACAAATCCCACATGTTCCCGTGGTGTGGATGTCAGCTCTGTGTCAGCATGGGTCAGGCTTCAGTTTGTTTTTTAGGCTTGGGTTCAGTGCTGCCTGGGTTTTGCACCCTCCATCCTTCAGGATTCAACTCTGCCACTTGTGCTGTGGTGGTGTCCCCCTGCTCCTCTCCCTATCTGTCATCTGAACAACACCCTCTGTTAGTCTCAAGGGTGAAACTTGAAATCTAGATAATCGTAGATAATTGTAAAAAACCTTTGTTCTTAGTTTTTCTGTTCAGTTTCTTTTTATTTTGTATGACATTCCCCCTGGGTTTAAAATCTTTTACTTGTACTGAGTTTTCCAGTGGTGTTTGTCCAGTTTTCATCTTTCCATTAAATTGAGCTTACTATGGTAGAGCAGAAGTGACTGTTAAAAGTCTGTCCCTTTGAAGTGTGAAGGAGTACAAAATATCACTGGCCTTTTTGGTTTATTTGCATCATACTTAATTACTTTCTTTATTGCCTCTTAGAGGTATGTGTGAAACTTGTGCTGTTTGATCTTAAAACTACAAAAACAGTCTCTGAAAGGTCATCAATTAAAATTCCCTCTCCTCTGTTCTCCTTGTAGCCATTCCTCATTTGCTCCTAATAACTGCTGTGAAAAGTTCTTTCTCTTGTCTCTTTAGTTCATGAAATGCAAAACTGATAGTTTTCCATGATCTGGGCAGCTAAGGCAATGTTATTTTACTGTTGAAACAAGGTTTACCTTTTAAACTAGTCCATCTAATTTGATACTACAAACCTGCTTGCAGGTGGTCTGGCATTCATTTTCTGGAGACAAGTCTGCTTGTAATGTTACAAGGATGTTTCAGTTTGACGAGCAAAGGACTAAGCCATTTAGGATCCAATGCTGACTTTGTACTTGCAGAAGAAGAGTAATTATGACAAACTTCTTTTATTAGGCACTCAGGTGCCAGTAGAATTAACATGAAAAAGGGGAAAAAGCAAAAGCAGCATCAGCTTTTTTTCAGTAACTGGAAAATAGCCGTGGTCTAGTTGAAGACTAAACTAGCAACTCCTCTCGCAGTGCAGAGGTGTTGTGCTCACTGCGAGCAGAGACCAGGACCTGCTGGGGGTGGTTGCTGCATATCCCTACTGCCAAGAAACTCTTGGAGGCAGGGAAAGACCCCTGTTGTAGTGTGGTAACTCATAAATAACCCTGGCATTTCCAAACTACAAATGAATTAGACATAAGGTAGGTGTTAACTGCAAACATACTGAGTAATACATATGTACAATTTATTTAAAATACTTTTTAACATACATATAAAAACCCCTCACTATTTATACAGTCTAAGTTCTAGCAACATATACAAATACTGAGCAACTACAATACATGCTGAGGTAAGAACATACATTCTGGGAGAATACTCAAGCCAAACAAGACTGAAATACATTTTATATCCATACGTCTTCACATGTAAGAGAGACCCATGAAATGTACCTTTGCTTTATTGTACACAGGTGAATTCTAGTCTTAGGTGTGTCATGCAACTTAGATTTGGAAATTAATGTTTGTAGCATACATTTTAAACCCAACTGTTACATATTCAAACTTACCTTTTTAGCCCTACCTAGCAGGTAACATGTTTGAAGTCTGAAGCAGGGAGCAAAGCTTGGAACCAAATTCTTTCAGGAAAGGGGCTTAAATTCTTAAAAACATCCAGCTAATGCTGCTCAGATAATGAAGCTGCATTATGGTTGCTTAAAAAATAACCCACTGTAAAGAAACTGTAATTCTTACACCACCTTAGCCTGCACTATCCACGGTTCTACCACACCCGGCCTGCAGTAAAAATTAAATCCAGGTGTGTTATTCTTACTGACCCGAACACATCCATTTATTTTTATGGTAATTTTCCAAGCCTAAACTGGTACAGGTTGAGAATGGAGAGGATTCTTAACTTGGGTTGATTAAGTATGTATTGTCACATCTTCGTGGAAACCACTAACTTCCCACTCCTTTCAAATAAAATTAGTTCAGATAATTTCAAAGTCATAGTTGCTGCTGATAAGAACACTTATCTGTTTAAGCAGAACTACAAAGATTGCAGACTAGCTTTGTCAGGCAGGAAAAGTTGCAATAACATCAAAAGTACAATCATAGTCAAGAATTTGTTTTTCACAAATGGGTCTTATATTACATTCACATTTAGGCTTATACACCCAACTCTTAAAAAACAATTAAAAAAAAAATCATTCTCAATGAATGAGAATGAATTATCAGAAATTGTAGAATTGGGCTTTAAGGTAGCACAGAATATGTTCAACATCTTTGATGGTGACATGGATTGAAGTGCACCCTCAGCAAGTTTGCTGCCAACACCAGGCTGTGTGGTGCAGTCAACATGCTGGAGGGAAGGGATGCCATCCAGAGGGACCTTGACAGGCTTGAGAGGTGGGACCTCATGAAGTTCAACAAAGCAATGTCCTACACCTGGGTTGGGGCAGTCCCAAGCACACCTAAAGGTTAGGCAGAGAAAAGATTGGGAGCAGCCCTGACTGTAAGGACCTGGGGGTGATGGCTGATGAAAAACTCAACATGAGCTGGCAGTGTTTGCTCACAGCCCAGAAATTCAAACACAGCCTGGGCTGCATCAAAGGATCATGGCCAGCAAGTTGAGGGAGGTGATTCTCCCTCTCTGCTCTGCTCTTGCAAGACCCTGCCTGGAATACTGTGTCCAGCTCTGGTGCCCCCAACGTAAGAAGGACACGGACCTGTTGGAGCAAGTCCAGAGATATCTAGAAAGTTGATCGGGGGACTGGAGCACCTCCCCTGTGAAGAAGACAGGTTGAGAAATTGGAGCTGTTCAGCCTGGAGAAGAGGAGATTGTGTGGAGACCTCATAGCACCTTCCAGTATCTGAATGGGGCCTACAGGGATGCTAGAGAGGGACTCTTCATCAGGAACTGTAGTGACAGGACAAGGAGCAATGGGTACAAATTAAAAGAGGGGAAATTTAGGTTAGATATTAGGAAGAAATTCTTTACTGTGAGGGTATTCAAGCACTGGAACAGGTTGCCCAAAGAAGTTGTGGCTGCCCCATCCCTGTAAGTGTTTAAGGCCGCGTTGGATGGGGCTTGAGCAACCTGGTCTAGTGGGAGGTGCCCAGGGCAGGGGCGTTGGAATGAGATGATCTTTAAGGTCCCTTCCAACCCAGACCATTCTGTGTTTCTACATAATAACATTTTAGATGTTGAACAGGCCACAAGCAATTTTTGTTACAGAGTTTATATACAGCCCCTCTGCAAACAACTTTTCAAGTGGTAAGTGAGGATACCATACTGGGTATTAAGGCATGGTGGCAGCCACTCTTTGAACAGTATTTTACTTTTGATTTAATGTTCTCCACCTTATTTAAGGACCTGGGTAGTAAACAAGGCTTTGAATTACATCACAACCACTGAAGTCCATAAAAGTGGGCTACTGTCTAGGTAGGGGGTCTCACATGTATGAATTAATTCAGCATCCTCCCAACACTGCTGTTAGGAAAAAAATAAAGAATTTTTATTGTGGGGTTTTTTTGCCCCCCTACTACTTAGGTAAGAAAGCTGTGCTTTTTCTTTTTTAACAAGATAAAAAATGGCAAACATGGTATTCAAACTGTTTTCATTTTGTGATTACCTAGCTAAAACTAGTCTACATTACTTCAGTAGAAGACTTACTGCAGTATTTTTATAGTAGAGAACACTGGAACATTCAAAGGATACAAATTCCATTAAATAAGTCTGAAATGGACACTCTTTGGAACAGTACTGGTTCTTTTGCAAAGGTTTTGGAATCCTGTATACTTTTAGTAAGAACAATCACAAGAAAAACAGTAAGGCTAAAGTTTGTCAGTTGTGCTAAAACGTACCATATGTGCTAAATGCATGTGTAACACAAACTGTGCACCATTAGAATATTTGTGTGCTTCCTTAAGCACTCACAGAAGTATATACAGATCTTTCTTTGTATAAGCTCACACCTGAACACACAACAATAGACACTTTGGGGGAGGGCAGGGCAGGGCCTTTCTGAATTCAGTCACCTCCAACACCTGGATGCTTCCTGCACACTGACCATTAGGGAAGTCTGACTTGGAGGCAGATGCTATTCAGAGTAGCCTTCACTCAGGAGGGAAAAATGAAAAAGCAGTTGGCATGTAGTTTCCTTGTGTGAATTTGTGCCTCCTGGATCCCTAGGAAGGAACAAGACTGAGTGGCTTAAGGAGACGAAACAGAAAGACACAGAGACAGCAGCTTCTAGTTTTGGAAGGCTAACCAAAGACAGGAACCTTCAGAGGAACAGACAACTGATGATTCCTCATCCTGTGAACACAAGCTGCAATAATGTAATTCAGAAACAAAAATATTTTATGTCTTAAAGTTAATAGTATTTTTGCCATCAGTCATGACAGTAGTTGGTAAAGTCCAAAATTGTGCAGACATTTGATATGAAAAAAGGGATTTTAGAAGCTGCAGTGCCTACATATAGATCTTAGAAAGTTAGGAGCTTTGGGGTTTGGGGTGGGATTTTTTCCCCCCAAGAAATAGTACCATTAGGAAGAAAGAACTGGCTTTAGTACTTTAAATTGTTTCTCCCCATTTATCATTCACATCTATGAATTACTGAAGCTAATCATGAAGAGTTCTTCTCTCATGTCTGACAGACAATTGTACAGTAGTAATAAAAAAGTCCACGGTTTTGCAGGAGACAAGCTGTTAATTGTACGTACAGCTTTAGGAAAGGCAGAATTTCTGTCTTCCCAGACCTCCAATACCACATCTTTTGGTTCAACATTGTATTATTTAAGACTAACAATATCAAAACAATGGAATTAAAAAAAAAAAATGGAACTGTCAGCTTTATGGAACTGGCTTTTAAAAACAAGCCATCATTCTGTCTTACTCGTGAGCTAACTGAGTTCATCCTTGCTCCCAGTGGGATGGGCCACGCTCTGCGGTACCTGGTACACCAGTTCGTCGGTGCTGCCCGGCCCCGGCTGCCCCTTTGGTATGTCGTACAGTGCCTGTGCTGATGAGGCACTGTCTGTCCTAGATAACAGTTTACTGCAAGCTCCAACCAGTGGAGGAGCTTGATTCCCTGCAGCTTTGAAGGTGGAAATGGAAGGAATGCCAAGAGGTGTGCTGGGATGGCTGGACATGTCCATGATTATGGGAGTTGCGTACTCTGGTCCAGTTATAGGCAGTGGTTCGGCGTAGGCGTGGTAAACTTCTTGTATGGGTGAATTGTAAGGGTCCAGATCAGCATAACTTGCTTCTTTTCCTTCCTCTGGTTTGAAGGTTGATCTCTGATGAAGTGTGCCGACAATTCCCCCTACCAGGGGCTGAGCATATTCTGTGTTGCAAGCCCCAACAAAACAAAATAAAACCATACTTAGTGGAATGGTTTTTACAGCACCATCACATTAAATACAATTTGTCAATATTTCACAGAGATTATTATTATCCTAGATCAAACCAGCGGTCCGCCTCTGTCCACCAGTGCCAACCGCTTTGGAAAAGGATTCCTTTCCACCCAATAGTTAAAGCCACTGGGATAGCCACAACATCCCCGTTTCTCAGGTTTGTACTTTCCTGGTGAGCTGAAACTTCCCATGCTGCAAATCTGCCTGAAAACAAAGCTTATTGAAATGTTCTTCCCTGCAAAATTAGATTTAATTGAAATTATCCTTCCTTGCTTTGAATAACAATGGTCTTTGGGGTGGAGGGTTTGTTCTCTGAGGGAGGAAGCCTGCATGTGGTCAGCTGTTTTAGCTCAACAGATAATCCAAGTTACAAAAGCTGGAGGTGAGAAAACTGGCTTGCTGAGTAAAAACAGACAAGCAGCCAAAAAGAGAAAAGCAGTTCTGCCTGCAGTGAAGCTGTAATTCTGCATATCTGCCTAACTCTGCCATCAGCTTGTAAGCACAGAGCCAAAGGAACACTCAGTCATCTTCCTCTCATACCTGGGCCACCAGGAAAAGGCATGTGCCATTACCAGTAACTCCTGCTTTTCCACAGCACAAGGATGATTGTGAGTGTAGGGAACCATGTGCCACATTTCAGATTTGTGCATAAAGAGACTGTGATGACATTATTTCCAGTGCATGAAAATATAACCAGTTCTTCAACCCTTGGGGTTCTTGGGGTTTAAGAATAAGTTCAAGTAAAGAAATTTTCAATTACTGCATTGACTTAGGCAAGTGTTTATCTACAGCACATCAAGTCAGAACATACTTTTATGATACTCAAAGATCTCAAAAAGCCCGCATTTTAAGAAATGTGCTTACCCAGAGAACTATTCATTTCTCCTCTGTTCCCCCCAAAAAACAGGAAAAAACTAAAAGTAGCCGAATCCCTGACATTTTTTAGCATGTGATATATATGTTACATGGCCCACAAAAACAGTGAAATGTACCTGCAGACTCTGTTTGCAACATTGTTGGGACTTCTCTTGGTCTCAGGTGACTAATTTCACTGCTGCTGTAGCGTACAGGAGTTTCTTCATGTTCTGCTGATTTGGTCGGGAGGAACTGTTTCATTCCTTTCCACCATCCTTCACATGGATTAAAAAACAAACAAACCACTCAAGACTTCATTTATATATATATATATATATATATATATATATATATATATATTATAGTATATATAGTGTTTTAAGCTACTTGAAATATTTTTGCACCACAGCCCGCATTTTGTAGTAGCAGGTAAATAACTCGATTATCAGTATTTGCGTGTCCCCAAAGTTACAAGGTATTTTAATATTTTCTGGCAGACTGAAGAGGCAGAGGTGACAACATGACTCTCACCCAGTCAACCTTCCTGAATGCTGAGTAAAGGATTTCATAAAACCTTTTTGTTACCTGCACGATCCCAGTAAGGTAGATCATATGTGCCCTCAGTTTTTTTCTTGCTGTGAAAAAAAAAACAAACAAACAAGAAAAAGGGGTATTTTAGCTACTCTGCTTATCAAAAGATGCATTAATTAATGCTCATCAACTATCACCTTGGCTGTTACTGGTCCTCAAATTTAATGTATAAGCACCAGTAACCTGGCTTGCCATCACCAGCCTGCTGCTACTGAAGAAACCAGGCCTTAGTAAAAGCACTTCTAATGAAAACAATTACAAAAAGCTGGTTTTGCTGTCCTTACTATTCAAGTGAATGTTTTTTTAGAGAGAACACAATTCCTTCCACAAGTGCAGACCACACAGTCCCCACAGTGACACATGCAGCATTTCATTCCCACACTCATTTAAAGCACTTTCATTCACTTACCGGTTTCTCCAATGCCATGCACAAACTGAGATAAGAATCAGAGTAGTGAAGACCATCACCAGCACTGGAACCAGAACTGCTGCCAATGCCACATCTGAAAACCATTAAATTAACTGGTGTCAGACAGAAGAGCTTCTCATAAATCATGAAAATTACTTGGGTAAAGCACACAGTTTCCACATGTAGTGTCCATCACACCGGATTCCCCCAGCTAAGTTACCCTGCTGGATGCTCCCACAGTGTAAATTTCAATTAACATCTGGCTCTTCTACACACATGCACAGCTGGTGTTTTTACAAGGTTGTTCATCAAAATCAACCAATTTGCTTTAGTATAAGATTTTTCTGTTAGAACATGTTTTATTATTTACAAAATCCATTAGTGTAACCACTTAAGTTTGAACTCCTTTAAAAAGTAAATACCACAGTACCTTAACAGTTAATCACAGTTAGCCTGTGCTGGGTCTGTGTGTGACATGAGACCATCCTGTCCCCTGCAATCCAAAGGATACTTTAGCAGTGCCTCAGTCTGCAGTGACCTTGCTCCCTTTTCTGACCATTTTCTTTGATAAACAAAATTATGTTCTTCAACTTCCATGTCAACAAGACTGATCCATAAAAGATTTGCTATGTCAAAAGTATTCTGTTCTAAGAAACTATCCAATTCAATAACAAAGCAGTTACACTTGATTAATTCAGAAGAGAAGTCCAAGTTGCAACTTCTTCTGACAAAACTTGTTCAGGGATTAAAAGCTGAAGTCAGTTTGAACAAGCTTTGGAAGACAGAACTGTTATCCAGATATATAATACACATTGTATATACATATATATCTGACTTGGAAGATTGGTTTTGTTTCTACATGCAGTATGCAACTGTACATCTTTCATCATATGTGTATTTAATAACTGGTAAATACTAAGAAGTAAATATTGATAATTTGCTATAATATGTTAAGTGTTGGGAAAATTTAAATTTAGAAAACAGACTTAATATATGCCAAAGCACCATAAGGAGTTCCCAAGCACTTCTACTGTGGATACCTTTGGTTACACTTGGAGTCACTGTAGTGTTCTTTATTTCAGGTGTGAAAGTTGTTTTATCTGTCTGCAATGAAGTCTTCACTGAATGAATGAAGTCATCAATGAAGTCAGCATTCTTCTCATCATTCTTGTTCTGAGGTGGTGGTGGTGGTGGTGGCAAGGTGATTTTAGGAGCACGACCTTCAGAAGAAAAGAATTTATAAGAAAAGGTTTTTTTTGAAATGCTAGTTTTCCATGTCTCCTTTTCAGGAGAAGACAGCTAAAACAGTTTGCTATAAAGCTTTTGTTCACGTTATATAAGGAGAACTCCCCATGAGTCAGTAACATGGGAAGCAAGTGACTGGTGTCTTTTGAAACACTCATTTTCGAAATCAACTTGTGTACACCTAAAATCGGTATTTTCCAGTTAAGTGTAATAACTTCTGGAGAAATTCAGAAGTATTGGTTACAGAAGGATTATGCAGCCAGAAAGGACTTTTTTCTCATTGAAAATATACCTACAATGTAACCTTTAACCTTAATAATTTCACTGCTTGTCTTGCACAAGGAAAGTTTTCAGTTGCCTTACCTATGCTAAACTGACATCCTAGCAGTTCTACTTTCATTGCAATTTTCTGGTGCCATTTTAAGGGGTTAATCCTAAAAAAGCGTGCAATAATAGGCGGAATGAAATTATTGCGAACTTCCTGGTACAATTCAGTATTCCCTTGAAATACCTAGAAAAGAAAAAAAAAGAGAGAGAGAGAGAAACATTATTATTATACAAATGCAATAACAACTAAGTAACTACAACCATTTTCGATGGTTTATTTAGGAAAAATAAGCAGTGCAGGATCCTGAAAATTCACCCCAGAACAGCGCTGCTGCCTGCACATCTCCACTCACTTGGCCCCATTGCATATGGAACTAAATAAACCAAAAAAGGCACGTGTACATGCATGCAGTTACCTAGTTCAGAGTAAAGGTACCATGTAATATCCTACTGATGCTCCCCAGGCAGTGCCTGCTGTTAAAGACATCTCACATGTTTACAGCACTGAGTAATTCTAACTTGGTCCTCTTTGGTATTTTGCACTTACTCTTCAAATATATGTATATAGCAAGGAGTTGTGACACCGTGCAAGCAGCAATTAAGCAGTGTCTTCACACAGCCTAACAGTTAAGCACAGTCTGTCTGGGGCTGGCATTTGTGAGAAAGAATTAGAAGGCACAATCAAGTATGTAACCACACTGTCCTCTCGTGGCTGCTGTCTACAAGTGCCGAACCACAAGTAAAGTAAAGGATGCAGGTTCAGAATGAGAAAGCTCTCCTCAGTCTCATACTGAGCCATGGGGTTCTGGAAGAGAAGGGCACAGACTTTGAGTGAAGGATGAGCTCAAGCTGGTCCTTCACTGCCCATCCTCGCACACAAAGAACTCATTAAAATGTGCAAATACAGAAAGGGTCTGTCTGGTTGAAATTTAAAACCAGTGAGAGATAACTCAGTCACTGCACAATGCAGTATAAACACACTAACAAACTCACAGTAAACTACAGGTTTTGCACCCTTGGAGCTGCTTAAAACAATAGAGCAGTTTGTCCCAGTATTCCAACCCTGCCTCTCCTTTAAGAGGACTGGTTTGGTGCCATGTCTTTGGGTAGGAAGTGAGCTGTCTCCCCATGTTAGTGCACAGCAGTTGGGCTTTGGCTTTGCACATGCAGCTCTGTGGTGGTGCTGCTGCAACACAGGTCACCACAGAGGTGACAGTAAATGAGTTCTTTGTTTTTAAAGCACTGATACACATACTGCAAATCAGACTGGACAGAATGCAAAACAGAATTTTGGCGCTTGCCTGAAAAAACAACTATTACAGGGAGTTGTCTGCTCACTCACACCACTTGGTAAACAATAAAGCACCCTACCATTCTTAGGGGCAAGTGCTCACTGTATAACAGCTGATGTATCTGCATAAAATGGAGCAGTCAAGAGCTTTTAGAGCATTTCTGATCAATGCAAATTGCTGTTGTTTCAACCTCCACACACAAAACTTTTGTATCGCACTCCTGTGTTTAAGTTTTTGTAACAAAATAACTAGAATATCCCTAAAGTTTTGAAATAAAACAATTATTCCAGGAAAATATCCATTCAAAAGACAAAAAAACAAACCCTAATGATCCCAGGGACCTTCAAGGGACTCACTCCTTAGCTCCCTGATGTAGATAACATGTCTCCACTCTCAAAAGACACCCAAACCCCATTACTACTACTTAGATGTAAGTATTTTGGTTTCTCTCTACATAGGCACTGACTGTCTTCATGTTTGAAAGCACTGACTGACCAAACAGATACATGAGTCAATTTAGTTAGCCATGGAAAAATAAATCACTCAGTAATTTAAATGCAGTACTTCATGTTTGAGTGCACTATTTTTTCTACATCTTAAATTAGTAACCAGCATTTTTGTTTCTATGTATCCACGTGACACTAACAGACTAAAACTGCTAACCCATTCACCATACTAAAAATCCAGGTTGGCAAACACAAGGTATTTCCCTCGAGGGTGTAGTCTCTGTTCTTCCCTGCAGTGCAAGTGGACAAGCACATGGCTCTCACTGATATCTGTCCTGCTCTGAATTTAAGCTTATTGTTCTTAAATATATTTAATAGCAACAAATGAAGACAGATTAAATGCAGGGATAAGTTTATGGTGTTATTTTGGAAATAAATGAATAATACAAAGTAGTCACAGCCCATGTGTCCACAGAAGACTGTGTTCCAATTTAAAGCCACTTTTCCCCTAAACAAGGGCCATTTTTTTTTTTTTAAGCTGACAGGCTTGTAGCTACAGACCTCACCAAAGAATCTCTTGTTTTGGTAAAGATGCAAATGAGAAGCAAAATAGAGAGGTGAATTCTTGAGGGGATGTGCCCAGCCCAAACTGCTGTAACTGTCCTTGTTAGTGCTGTGCCTGCCAGTGCCCATTACTAAAAGAAAGTACAAGCTGCATCTGGCTGCCCAAGCAACACATGCAGAAGTTACAGATTAAGGACACAGATGTCCAACACTGAAAGTTAAGTCTCACATCAGGTTTCTGAGGCTGAGCAAGTAACAGCAAAGACAAGAATTGGTAATGACTATTACCTTCAAGAAAGATTAACAGTAAAGTCGTTCTTTACTCCAGGCTTTTTTTAGCCAAGATTTGATGTCCAGTGTTATGAGAGTAACTTAACTTTACCTGCAGCTCTGTATTTTTGTTACTCTAATTTTTGCACAAAAAAAAAAAATTGGCCTAAGCTTAATACAGTACAAGTTTTTGGATGAGAAATCATTTTCATATTCCATTTATTATCAAACTCTCTCCCTTTCCCTCTGTGCTGTCAAACAAAATTTTCCAACACTGCAACTCTCATTTGTCATTTCCCCAATTCAAGCATTTTTCAAGCATTTTACTTTTTTTCATATACAAAAAGTTCAGGAGAAGTTTTTCTTGAGTACTGCCAGATCTCTAGAAGCTATTTGCAAAGAGGACTACAGGAAAGCCTTGGAAAAGCTTCTAGCCCCCTGAAAAACATTAGGAATTTCAAACATCTTTGAAAAAACAGCGAATAGCACCTCCCAATCGTTCTGGTGTGCAATTACAGAAGGCTCAATCAAAGGGAGAAGCCTGCAACCATATGCATCCAAAAGCAAGGCTCTATCACAGAATCACAGAATATGCTGAGTTGGAATCAAATGAGGTGATGGCAGAGGACAAATCTGTTATTTTGAACAATACTGAGCCATTTTTTCTGTCATTTAACCACAGCTGACACTCCCGGGGTATGTCTGGTTCTTCATGCACTGAACCTAATGACCCAAAGAGTGCAAAGAAAGATGTATTGCCTGTAGTTTCAAGTTCCACAATTTGTTTAATTTCATGAACGTTCAAGAGGAATGAAATGCTCAAATTACAAGGCAACAGCTGCAAAGGTTTCCTAGGAAAATTATCAAACTAACCCTGAAGCCTAAATTCTAGCAGCTCAACAGCTGAGATTTTATTTTACAGCCAGAAGAGGGCAATCTAAACTCACAAAATACACTGGATTTTAATTTTTTTTTCCTTTTTCTTGAATACTTCATGTTTTCTCACCTTACCAATATTAGTTGTATTTACAATTGTGAAATTTCCATAAAACATACCTAGAAAGTGCATGGTATTTTTACCTTATCTTTATCCATGCCAGGTTCTCTGTACACTGTCCACTTCTGTGCATCATCACTGTATAAAATTCTGTAGGCTGAGACATAATAGTAGTACTCTGCTAAAGTTGATCCAGTAGTTATAATGCCTGTGAAAAAGAAGGTGTCCAGTTAAGACAAAAAAACCCACTACCAGTTTGTAAAAATTTACAGATCAGCTTTTGAATCCAGAGTTAAGATAGTCTGGAGTCTTCACTGGTCCAGTTTATTTCAAGAAGTTTATCCAACTCCAAGGTGCCAGAGTCTGAAACTTCTACAGTGACTGCAACTTAATAATCATTTTACTTACTTTTGTATTTTAATTTTCATGATATAACCTTACTAAGCACTTTTCCCCTCATTTCTTGATGGAAATGACTCATTTATTTGACCACAGCCCGCTCCTGTCTCCAGCTGCTGAGACAGCACTGCTCTTCCCTGCTCTTGTACTGCCAATCTATAAAAGCACCACTCAAAGAACTGTAGATTCCTACAGTTCTTCATGATGCTTCCATGCTGCAGAACAACTCACACAGGAAAGCTGTTTTGTAAAAGCTTATTAGCACAGGATGATTTAGAGGAGTCACATAACATCCAAACAGTCCCTAGGGAGATAATAACAAAGGCTGCTGGTAAACTAGAGTTGTTTAATGACAGGAAGCCAAACTGCTGATAGCAGGGTGTGCAGCTGAGGTTACAGGGACCCATTCATGCATTTGAAAGAGACAAACCCAAACCAATCAAAGGTGAACGTTTCACAATAGCCTTAAAGCCCAGGATTCTATCTACTAAACACTATACCTAGAACAAATTTATTTTTTATTTAAATCAGATGACAAACATGCCCATTATGAACAATGAATTCCACAATTAAAACAAAACAGAAAACACTAACATCAATACCAAAGATACAACAGCTGCACTGCCACACCAGAGGTTAAACCCAAAATGCCGATGCTTCACTACTCGGAATGGGCAAGGCTGCAATCAACGGGAACCAGTAACCGTAAGCAGGCGACCTCAACTCCCACAACGTGAAGCAAACCATCCACAGCAGGCTGGGAAACAGCACCTCCAGCTGTCTCACCAAATAAAATTTTTGTGAAGGAGCAAAGCCTGTTTGCTGAAGTAAGGCACAGACTGCTCAGGGTTCGCCATCCCCAACTCCCAACCCAAGTTCCACTTGAGGCAAGGAGGTGAAAGGGAGGCTACCAACTGGTTTACTCTGCCTGCTGCTTATCTCACACTGCACTGCAACTACTCTTGTCTCTACTGTTGGATTCACTATGGCCCTTACAGGGACTAGGGAAAATCTAGAAACCTAAGTCAGTATATGTGCATCGGAGGTACCAGTGGATTGAGCTGACCAGATTTTGATTTGCACCTCAAAACAGACAATTAGCAGGCTAAGAGAAGCATCAAGGATCCAATAAAACCACAGGAAAAACTTCAACAAATTCTGATGAAAGAGCTGTCTTCTACTATGAAACTATACCTCTTCAGCTCCAGGCTCCTCCAAATTTGCTGTATTGGTAATTAAGTGTCTCCTGGACTTTATCTAAGACATAGCACTGGAAAAAAGGATGTCAGTAACCAAACTTTTTGAATGCTGCTGAAAAATCACATCAGATTCACTTACCTGTTATTTTCTTTTCTTTATTCAAATCAATCTGCAACCACTGATGTTCATCACTGATAAGAGCAGCCCAAGGAGGACCAACCCTTTTTAGTCTGGCATTTTCAGGTTTCCAAATGTTTACTTGTCCTGTTTGGTTAGGCCACTCAAGAACAGACGATGAAGTGATCTGGGAATCAGGAATTACCCCAGATTCCATCCCCAGTGTCCCATAACAACCTGAACAACAGAAAAGGTGAGGACTGAAAATGAAAACTGAAGCTACTCTGCTTGGATTTTAAGACTTTATGTACAAATATTAAAGTGCCATCTAAATTTATTCCATAACGACACTATCAACAAAACACACTGTCTTCTGCTTTCTAACAGTGATATTGGAACCCAACTTCATAGTAATGAGATTGCCATGATTTATGCCTGCTCCAAGAGTAACATGGATATCTTAGTCACCACTCACACAGAGCACTACATGAGAAGCTTTGGGGGAACTGTCACGGTCTAAGATGGTTGATGCAGGAACGGGAAACAGACTACTTGATCATTTGTTCCTTTTTGTGTCTATATAACTTCTTGTTTTTTAAACCCACCTCAGTATGACAATTTAATTTGAACAGCAAAGCATGTAGGAAGTCATGTCACAATCCTGGTCTTGAGCTCAAATGCATCCCTGAAATTAGCTGCATTTTTTTGGTCACCATTCTTACTATGAGTTTCTTCCCATGTTGCATTCTGCTGATGGCTAACAAACATCTCCTAAATTCAGGGCTAAATCTCCTTGTGGCTAGTTGATATCCATTTGCTGTTTGCTAAATCTTATTCTGTAGTGCCAACAGTTTTCTCCTCTCACGTGTACTTCCCAGAAACAGCAGCAGAGAGCAATCTTTCCCTTCAGTTAGGCAGGCTGAACAACCCAGCCTAGTTTCCCTTCTCCTGTGAGCACACCCTCTCTGCACCAAGGTTGGGCACTCATCCTTGAAGGGAGCCCACGTGTGACTGGATTCCAGGGAAGGCCTTGCCCATCTCCTGTGAGATGGCATTAATAGTTTATTGTCTCTACTTGACATACTTCACCTGCCACAGCCCAGGATCACGTTAGGACTTTACTAACAGAATCCTTTCCCTCATCTCTTGTTTCCATTTAACATGTTGCCAGTTTGAAGCAAAAAAATGCCTCAGTCTGTAAGCATCTGACATTCTACCTTTTGCTCTGTGATTCTTCAGTTAATTTCTATCACTCAAGCCTCAAAGTCAGCCAGGTCTTCCTGTACAAATAATTTCACCTTTCTCTGCACAGACCACACCTCTGGCATTAATAACACACTCTTCTACTTCGTATCAAATGAAACCAACTACTACAAAAGAAACAGAGTAAGACCTTCAGCACAGTCCGATAAACCTCATTTGAGCATACTACAGGAGTTTTCTTTTGCCTTCAGCAAATTCCTAGGTCACTTAACTACAGAGATTTTAATCTAGACCTGCATCTTGTCTCTAGTTTATTCAATAATTTCTCACGTGTCACTGAAATCCAGAGATCTAGATCAGCATTTTGTCCTATCTCTTCATATTTCCAGGCCATTAATTACTTTCATACACACTATCAAATCACATTTTGAAAGACCAGCAAAGAGACACCAGCAAACCCCACCCAGATCACTGTGTTTAATATTCTTCATGCATAAGGACACCAGACATGCAATTCCTTCTTTCAGCTCTTGCAGAGGGTCTGGGAGAGAAATTATTTTACTTTTAGGTACATTATATTTTCTAATTTTTGTCTGTTTGTTTACATTTCCATCTCCAAACACCTCTGCCCATCAGATTCCTGTCTTTATATCCCCATTCTGCATCCCTTTTATTTATATTAGGAAATATATTTGTTTACTTTTGAAGAGTATGTGCATGGTCCCCCCTCCCTTTTTTTTAACTTTATCATTATGAAAAACAGACATGATGGTTTTATGGATTTTATATTGTTATTAAAACAGTTAAAGACACTGAGGAAAGGCCACTGTCTTCACAGTACTGCCAACATCCACTCAAAGACAGCATTCAAAGCGACCTACAGAAAAACTAGCTTCCATTTAGAAAACTGCAGCTAATCTATTTGAAAAACAGGTAAGACAGAAGGTAAAAACTCACAAAGCAGTAAAGCTTCAAAAAGGGCAACACTTGTGATAAAAATCATCAACCTGGCACACATGGACAAAACAAAACATAAAAGCCAAGAAGGGACATATCTTAGACACAGAGCAAGGCCCAACATGCCCTTCCAGAGCAAGAGAGACAGTAATTTACCACACAGCATTCAGCTGCAAGGAAAGGGGAGGGGAAAAAAGTAAAACAAGGAAGAGAAAGGTGAGGAATCATTTTGAGATTTCTTCTAGCTTTCTTAACAGACAACCAGGAAAGTGTAAGGAGTACACCTGGAAGAAAACCAGAATGCACAGTTGTTACAAATAAAGAGCAACTCTTAATGCCCAGCTCTCCTTTAGTAGTCTGTTTAAAGTATGAGAGTCAAGTCACTTTAAATTAGACTACAATAGAGGAACGTAACTTGAAAGAATCTCTGTCTGCAGATAAGCAAGGCTGACCTATAAATGTAGTGAGGATTAATCATCAAATTGAGACAGTAAAACAATTCAAAAATATACATTACTGAAGAATGCAGTAAAATAAGTCTCACAAACTAGAACAAAAATTAAGAAATAATATACCTGTACACTTATTCCTACTCACAACATTTGCATCAAAGTAATAACAAGTAATACATGTGATAACACTTACCACTTGTCTTAAAGGTGAAGAGACTTGTAGATAAAGGTCCCCTGCAGAGAACAAAAGATGTTTTGCAGTACTCAGGTAAACTAAAACAAACTGTCTTCAATTTATTTTTCCTGTCTGACTGCTTGCCAGTGAAACCTATGCACATATGCCTGAACAAACACTTAGTGATTAAAGCAACACTTTCTGCCACCAAGTTGCAGCGCTTTCAGTACAAACACCTTTTCAACTGAAAGCTAGTCCAGAGATACGGAGTTGGAGGCTTTCAAACAAACATACCAGGCAAAAGGCACATCTTCATTAAAATGCTCCCTTACATATTAAGCTAATCATAACAACAAGAATCAATTTCCTTTGACTACTTTCATTCCTGGGACTTCTGGGATACAACGACAAGCTACACTCTTTTCCCTGTAACTAAAAAGCTGCCATTACATTACTATTTTTCCACAGACCATTAGGAATTTACAGTCAAGCAGGTAAAAAATCCTCACAGAATTTGGAAAATTAATCTTTACAGGTTAAAAATATCTAGTAAACAATTACACTGCAGCAAAAGTGCACTGTGAGAACCTTAGAGAAGAGAACCTGTCAGGGGAACATGTAGCTTCACTAGCTGAAATTAATCCCTCAGTGAGACACGACCAAGATCTAAGGTGCCAAAGATAAGGAAAACACAGGAAGTACACTTACACCTTTGAGGTGACGTTGTTAGCCAAGGAGCCTTCATAGTAGGGAATGCCCTTGCTGATCACAACGTTAATTTGGCCACCCAGAGTATTTGACACAACGCCTGCGTGAACACCAGCCATACAAAGTGATGACGACTTGAAGAGGGGGGAAAGAAAAATTTAATACTACAAAGTAAATAAATTAAATACCACACCAGATATTGTAAATGCTACACTATCCAGTTATAGCCTTTGTTATTATTACATTAATATACTGTTCTAATTTATTTAGAAATAACAGACTCATCTACAGTTCATTATGAAATTTATAAGAACAAAAAGAAGGTCCTAAATTTCACTGGGTCCTTGCCCAGATGTATTTGGTAAGTAACTCCTGTAACTAAATACTCTCAAACCAACACCAATGTGAAACAGTCTGAAAAAGCCAGACAGCCAGACTTTCAGCCTACAATAAATTATGTTAGACAATAGAAATTGAAGACATAAACACATAGAAAATCTTTTAATAGGAAGCACATTGAAAGTTTGTTTGTTTATTTTCTCACAATTAAGGAGTGATGCACTGCAGGTTTTGTAGCTTTTTGCCAAGGGCTGTATTTTTTAGTTTAACTCATGGTTAAACATGGTTTAAAACCTGGATGGTTATCCAGGACACTGATCCATATAAACCCACAGTAATACATGAATACAACTCATCCTAAAGAAGTCAATTACCTACACTGTACAGGTCAGTGGATATCTGTTACACAAAGTGTTTTTGCAGGACATCATGTTCTTGCCTTCTCTCCCTGGATGACTGGATCTACTAAGAAATGTCACAGTGACACCTCCCTGGCTTGCAGGCTGGCTGTGCCAAGTGAGCAGGACTCATCACATCAGTCCTTCAGGCACTGCACAGAGTGAGCAGAGAAACATGCCTCTGTCTCCTGGATCAAAACTAGCCAAGCTGGGAAGCAAATCCTTCCAGCCAAAGGGGCTTGACCAAGAAATACTCTAGTGTTCAGGAGAAGAGAGAGAGAGTCCAGTTCCAAAAAGAGCTTAGCAGCTGTGGCTTTGCACCATCCACCACGTGCACCAAGATTTCTGGAGGATTACTGGCTACACACAGTGCAACAGGCACAGACAGAGCTATTCTCAGGTGTCCCTGCAATGTGCAGCACAGGGATATGAGAGACATGTTGCAATTCTGCAGCCCCTCACATCCAGCAAGACTGGGATGGACACAGCTCCCCTTTCCATTGGAAGTATGAACATGGGATTCTGCAGTAGATGCAGCTCTCTCCTCTGTGCCCACCAGAAGATGTCAGCAATGAGCTCCAAGCTCTCAAGGACTGTCCACAATAGGGTGACACAGCAAAGAATCAAGATTTAGAGTATTTTTTAAAGCAACAAGCAGTTGCTGTACATTTGAAAGAGATGCATGAGAAACCTCTACCTGAAACTTGGCCCAACAACAGTGGGCTGGACAATTTGATTTCTTCGCACACAACTTGACTTCTGGGAAATTCTCTGCTTTTATATTCAGTGGAATAAAGTGAGAAAAGTGACAAAAGAAAGTCATAGGGCATTTATTTCTGAAAGTTTCCTTTTTCGTCCATAGAAAACAATTTTTCCAGATTTTGGCAAAAAAACCTCCCAACAAGCAGGACTCCTACGAATGCTGCAAATATGTTAAGCAGAGAATCAACTTCACCTTGTTACCAGCTACAAAAATTACCTCACAGCCATTTAGTGAAGACTCACTGTGGACCAGAACATATAACAGTTATCTCGTGGTGACATTTTTACATGTGGGTGATTGTTTAAGGATTTACACATACTTGAGAAAAGAAAATCAATCAGGCACACTTTAGGTTCATATTTAATATTAAAATATTTGAATGCTAACATTTTTAAATTGTCTTTGTGCTAGATCTAATGGCTTATTAAAGGAGTATTTTTTTAAAAAACAGAGATTTCATGTAATTTTTACTAGATTGCTAGCAAAATTATAATAATCTAAAAACAAACAAAGGAAACACCCTCCAGTCCTATGGCAAGTTTGTTAATTCAGCTGCAAAATCTTACATTAGAAAAACACTATGCATGGTTTTGTAGTGTTTTAAGTAAATAGTACATTATTGAAGATTTAATTTCCATTTTACAGAAATACTAATCTTAGAGTATTAACTTTGCAAATCATTTTATAGGTGCTGAGCATAAACAGTATTTCATCTGTCCAGTTGTAATAAAAAATTAATATAACCACTGAGACCCTGCTGTGAGAGACATTACATTGTCAAAAACCAGGAGGACATCATTCACTGGTTCTTTCATTATAAATCTGAATTTCCCAAAGTGAGAAAGCCAACAAAAACAAAACAGGAAATAGAAAACAATATTTTGATTGATCCACCTTTCTCTGCAGTCCTTACGAAAATGTTTTGAGACTCTACTGCACTATTTCACTTCTTGGAGGGGGCAGCATCTGAAGCACCTGTCATTTAGCAGCAGTGCCAAAACCTGAATACCATGTTGTTCACCTTAGGAGGTATAAATTCCAGCATCCAGGAAGCAGGACTAACATGAACAACTATAGCTGACTTGTATTGTGCATTGTGTGTTTTACCAAAATTCACCTGAGCCCACACTATTTTTACTTACATCTCGGTATCCATGGGGAATAGTGCCTGAAATATCAGCAAAAGGGATCACACATCCAGCTGGACAATACTTACTGGAAGTGAACAAAATATCAAGTCAAGATATACATACACTTACAACTCTTTTAATGTTACAAAATAGTAACTACGATTTGATCTACAATACACTGTTATTCATATATCCCTATGTAAGGATATATCCTAATTGAGTGAAAAGCAAGAGGCAAGACACTTGCACCGCTGGAGCCAGCCCATGTTCATGTTCCAGGGCCATTTCATACTGCAAACATGAAAATTATCACATCTGCAAAAGTGAACTGGAGTAAACTTGTTAACATTTTCACCACAGTTCAACAACATCGAAGCAATATTGCAGGTTCCATGAAAACAGTGAGATTCAGACTTTGGCACATGGTAAGGTCAGAACCTATTAGAGCCCTATTCTGGAACTTGGGAAAATGGAAGAGAAATGCAAAAATTGCACTTCAAAATGTTTCACGATGCCATGGCTTATGTTCTCCAAAAAGTAAGTTTAGGTACTTCACAATACTCTGCAGCTTTAAACATTGTCCTGTAGATGGAAATGGAGAAGGAGAAAACAGGGAAATAACAAATGCTTCCCCCATCAGAAGGTACAGCATTCCGTATCTCCACAGAACCTCATTAATGCACACCAAACTGTGAAATGGGTTTGTAATTTTCAACACATTTCATCATTTAGTGCTCCTTAGGTAACCATAATATGAATTTCAGTATTTAAGGTGTACACCTGCTGTAATATTCTTTCTATGGGAATTAGATGTTAGCTCCTATGTGTTAGTGCAAATTAACGAGGTTCTACTGTATACTGCATGTAAATAACAAAAACGGGAGAGAGGGAGGAAGCAGGAGTGCAAATGTTAAAATTACTCAGCTCTAACCCTAATTGTTTCTCAAGTTCTCTGGATGGTCAATTTTCAAGCTGCAGTCAGATATAAGTAACAGTGAAATAGAAGCACTAAAATTACTTTATTAAAGAGATTGGGTGGAAACAGGTAAAAATCAGTCTTACTTGAATTCTGGTTCGGAAAAGTGACTTGCATTGTCTAAACAGGTAATTAAGTCTGGAAAGAAAAAATGTCAGGTCAAGAGGATAATAAAGACAGTAAGTTTGAGTATGCTTTTTAAAGTGCATGAAAATAAACATTTGAGCCCTGAGGCTTCACCAAAAGTCTCAGAATGAAGAAACCATGTTCCGACTAAATTTCTTTCAACAGATTTTGTATTACAGTAGAACCTTGCTAATTTGTCTAAGTAACTGGAAAATCTACTGAAAATGTGACATAAGACATATTACAAAAATTCGTCTCCTGTACAGCTTAATTTTAATTTATAGCCACACTTCAGAGAACCCAAGATAATTCAGAGACACAAACATATGCTCTTTTCACAAAATTAAATTAATATTGTACCTAAAGAGGCCTGTGTTTTCAGCATTTAACACTTCTGCAGTGCTGAACCTAAGCAGTACAAGGAACAAATAGTGCCATGTTATTGGCATCCATGACAGATACTTCAAATTTCATGTTTGTGTCTGATGTGGCTCAGCACATACAGTCCAACATATAGAGAGGAAAGTAACAAAATCTCCACAAAATTAAAAACTGAAAGTCTTTATCTGCTATTTTTAGAATTATTTCCAGAGAGGGCTTTTTCAAGCCTTTTGCCTGCTGAAGCAGTTGCTTGTAATCCTTCATTTCCTCATGGACCACGTAGGTCACTCACCTTTACAATGAGTGGAAGGAGATGCAAAACAAATACAGCAACCTCTTTCAGAAGGTTAGAGTAACCAAAAACGTGGCAAAAAACCAAGAAATGGCAAAAAGACTAAAAGGTAGCCAGCAGATTATGCAATTAAAGAGCTGAGGGAGTATAGGATACTGCTACTGAAATAAAATTTTCCATGAGGTTAGTCTGTATAAAATATACACCGTTTGATAGGAAAACTTTATAGTTATCTGCCACCTTGACTACTAGCTGAAAAAATGCATTTTATCCTTAATATGAAGGAGTTCTTTCATTCGTAACAGACAACTGACATTCTTCCTCTGCTATTCAAGGCAAGCTATGATACCATCTCTTTAAAACTACAGCAACTTTTAAGTAACTGGCAGACCAATGTCCTACACAGAAGTAACAGCAAGAGTGTATTAAATGTTTACAAGTTAATTTGTGGGAATGTGGGAATAAATAAATTAGTTCTGTGTTTTTACTAGACAGCTCTAATTTTGCCAACAAAGAAAAATTACCAAATAATTATAAATACCTGATTTGTCAGTGGTTGAATAAGCTGCAAGAAATCCACGTCCAGAAGCGTGAATCCCGCTCATGAACTGTACTGTGACCTCGTTACTTTTTGAAGTAATTAAACCATCCATTTGAAAGTCAAACCCACAGTATTTTCCTATGGAGAGAAGGAGAACAAAGATTGACCCAAACCAACATAGGTAATAAGCATCTTATTTCACTTGCAGCACCTTATTTTACTTGCAGTGTAAGCTCACATTATTTCCAGTGTATATTCAAAAACAAACACACGTACATGACACTAAATAAGGTTGTTAGTGTCCATTTAATGGCAGACTATGGGTAACACATTTATTTTGTCACTGTCAACAGGTGAGAGTCTCTTAACACTTGCAGATAAATGTGACCTTATGCCATTCACCTCTAATCATACATAACCTTCACAGTCAGTACTTCAAAGAAGATGTCAAGAAAAAGGATCAAGTTAGGGCAATGAGAAGCATCTACAGAAGCAAATGAGAAGGCAAATGAGAAAATAGCCTTCATCTTCCCTCAGTTGCTGGGGCACTTCTTCCTTGTCAACTTTTCCATGGTTTCTGTCAAGTACTTTTCTCAGTTTTGGATAACAACAGGCATGATTCACTACGTTTCAGTAGTAACATACAAGCATACGTGAGCACCGTTAATATAAACTGCTAGTTGGTGCACCTTCTGTTTTGCTGCATCTAAAAAACATATACAGGTTCTGTATCTGGATACTTCTCTTGCCATACAAAGTGAACGAAAATAACACAATTCAAATTAAGATGCTGGAATCCACAGATGTTGACAATATTTGCCCCATGAAGTTTTAGAATTGCTATTAAATAACATTACTGGATGAATGGCTGCTAAACAGACTCAGGTCAATATGGAATTCTTCAGTCCTACTAACTAGAAAATTTAATAAAGATACTGATCAGTTCATTAACCTGTTAAAAAAAAAATCTTCCGTTCTATAGGCTCCC
Organism: Manacus vitellinus; assembly: GCF_001715985.3. NCBI lineage: Eukaryota > Metazoa > Chordata > Aves > Passeriformes > Pipridae > Manacus > Manacus vitellinus. The sequence goes on from NW_021940122.1 coordinate 2,950,249, forward strand.
TTGATCATTCTATATAGTAAAAGTCATCTATAACCCTATTTAAGATTCTGCAGTGGATAATCAAAGTGGATAATCACCAGCAGTAAATGACCCTCCATATGTTTCAGCTTATCATTCCATTTGCTTATCATTCCATAAGTTTTGTTTTCAGCCACTGGATCTTGTTACATGACTGACCAGCATGAGATTTCTCTCACTGTAGGTCAGACTGTCCTCAAAACACCATTTATCCCCTTCTTCAGGCAAATACACAGTGCAAGACACCTAAATCTAGCTTGGATAAACTACCCAGTGTTGCTTGCACCATGGACATACAGCCTTTGACAAACTGTAGACTGATGCACCTTATGATTCACGCAAGACAGTTTTGAGACTATAAATCATTTTTCTAACTCTTCCCTGGCCTCTTGCCAGATTTTTAGCAATCTTTTTAAAAAGTAGGCACTAGAAATGAACAAAACACGACTGCAATGACGCCTCTGTCAACTGTATGTGCAGAAGATGTAATATTACTATTTTTTCTGTACTTATGCATTGAAGAACCCCAGTGTTTGTGTACAGCACCATCACAGCAGGAGAGGGAACTCCTGTGTCTGAAGTACACTGTGACTGCAGATGTACAGTGATTGTGCTGTAATGAAATTTTATAAAAAACACCTCTAAATCTCACATTAGAGACAAACTTAACAGCAACTATTTGAATCTTCATTTGAGTTCTTGATAAATATTCAAGAGGTTTGGAATAAGCACTAGCCCTTAAAAGCTTTATTAGGAACCTTCTCTTTATCAACTAAGTAATCCACTAACAATTTATTTTTTAATCTAATCAATTTTTAAGTAATTTCAGATTAAAATAGGTATGATTGCATTTCGGACTTTCTGTAATACAAGTATTTTAATACTAGAGCATGTCAGGAGTCTTGAATGGAAAAACTTAGGATAAATCCAGATTTCTTCTAAGGAAATTGAGGTCACTGTTTAATCTCTCCAGTGTGTGTTGCTTTAAACATGAACATTCAAGAACCTGCATCATCTGTACCTGCCACTGTTAATATCACTGTTTGTTCTGTGATTTCATTTATTAAGAGCAGAACAACACACACGTTTGCTCAACATACTGTGCTGCTACCCCAGCTGGGAACAGTTGAAAGTCAAGAGAAACAAATGAAGTAGAAAATTTACTCGAACCCATTAAGTCACTTGTAAAAGTGAGTAATAGACTTATCAGAACTTGATGTTCCTTGCCATTTAAGGTATTCAGTGTTTCCTATTTTAGACTAAGCCTGGCTCAACAGCGCCAAGCACATACTTATTTTCACACACTCTTACCTGGGTAGCAGTTGGAAAAGAGGGTTAACAAAGCTAACACTCCACTAGTCTCTTTATAAAAAAACTCTATTTAGTGGGATAGGTATTTGAGTTGCAAAAAAACAACCTTAGTGTGGTAAATCTCCCTTTCTCTCTCTCCAAATTAAAGTTTTAGGTAAGAAAATAAAATTAATCTGCATAATAACAATTAATATTAGAGAAGAAAGAATGACAATTCATTTTGAGTTTTATGCCAAGTAACTACAAGGGTCTTAACACCCTACATATACTTTGGCACAGATTATAACATCACACTGCTATTTCAAAAAAAACAACACAGACTTCTAGTCATGAAATTGAATTTGTTCTCCTGAAGAGAGCAAAGATTAAACTATGAATATTATCTAAACATGGAGGGTATTTGAACTACACGACTTTTGAAGCTGGACATCCTTTAATACCACCAAGACAAACAGCTCAAATCAGAGCGAATCCATATAACAGGAAAGGTATTTCAGGTAAGATACAAATATATATATATATATATATATATATATATATATATATATACACACTCCTTATAGTTCTACAATTTCCTCTTCAGTGCTTACAAGAACTTTGCAAGCTATCGGGAAATGTCTGAGAAAAAAAACCCACATAACCAAGGGGTTTCCTTTGATAATCTTAAGAATCAAAGATTATTATAGGATCTATGTTGCATTTAGCATCTAGTTTTTGTCAAAAAGTAACAAAAGTTATATCCAAGTTTTAGACAAGACACAGTTCTCAAATATCAATTATAAAAGCTCCTACCTATCTCTGTCCTGTTGGGGCCAATTCCATTGTGAACTCTTAGGTAACTGGAATGACAAGAATCTGAGTCATCAATATCAAAATCGCCGAATTTGAGCTGAACTCGCTGCCCAGGCTTTACCCGAATTTCCCATTCACAAACTGTGCTGTTGGGAGATGTCCGTGGGTAGTTTATGGAAGCAAGAGTTCCACTTTCAGGGCCCAGAACAGTGTGTCCACATCCATCACCTACAAAAGAACAAGAAGAAATCAGCTCACACATTCATCTTTAAGGCTTCACTGGGGATTTAGTCAAACCACACTAATCACGTTAGAAGAAAACTCCAAGATAAGTCGCATGCAGAGGAAACAGTAATTAAGGCAACTAATGTTGCCTTATGTTTAGCTTCTCATCACAGATGACCAGAGAGCTGCTACAACTTCCTCAATGAGATGAAAATTCATCCCTAATGGCTTTAAAAATTGCACAGACAGTACAGAAAGTGTCCCTGTTATTTCACGTTCCCTCTACACCTCAGTACAGAGGGAAACGGATTCTGAAAAGGAGGGAGAAACCTGCCAATAAAACAAGAGCATATGGGTTTTACTGTGGTTACTGTATTCACATGATGGAAAAGAAGTAGAAAGCCAATGAACAGTAAACAGTACTGAACACAACTGAACACAGCTCTGAGCACTACCAAACCACTAGCACGTTGTTTTCTACTGCACCACAATTTTAATGCTGCAATTCATTCATACTTAGAGAACTCACTCAATTTTTCTGCATTTGTACAACAAATTAAATTGTAACTCCAACCTGGAGTCCTCTACCTAACATTAGAGTATTAACTTTAAATAGCAATAACAATACTAATGAAGACTTGTTTAACAAGTGGAAAAAATAGCACCAATTGTGTATTCTCCATATGAAATTATGAAGAGCAAACTGATAAATCTAGACATGAATTTCCCCTAGTGTGTGGAACAAAAAGTGCAAGAATTTATGTGTTGGTTTGGAAATAAAAATGTTCTTAAAGTAACATTCACAATAATCAACATGATTTGTATTGACAGAAGTTGGTTTTGAGAGCTAAAGGTGTCAGTCCGAAAGTGTTCCATATTACACAATATGTGCACAGTTCCTCTACAAAGCATGAAAAGGTAAGCTAAGCTTTAGGGACAAAGACTGTACACATATTTAAGAATTTTAACTAAATTTCAACATTCTTAAATGTATTTCATGCAAGACTGAATGGAAAAGTCAGTCCAATGCACTGAAGAGATGTCGGAAACAAACTGTGATTAACTTAACTCGATCTGATTAATCTGTTTGCAAACTAGTTCCCACTCCAGTATTTGTCTCTAAACCAAGACACAAATACACCTAATTTCTAGTAGCAAAAACTGTTCTCTTTATAATCTGAGCACATTGAAAGACAGCTGCATGTTCTAAAAGTTGAAGTGCTGCTGACATATACAGATTCATAAACAGATGCATATGCAAACTGCAGCATATTTTCTTGCTAGCAGTCTTGAATCAAAATGATGCATCTCTGGAAAAGTTAACTGGAATATCTGCTCCAGTAAAATTAAAATTTCTATTTGTAAAGTTGTTGTTCAGCCACGTTTTTATTAATGCAATCTGCTTTAAAACGCTTTGTTCTATCCCACGACAAGTATTTCCATTTGGGTGACAGATGATAAATTACTTTTCTGAATTACTGCTGTTGAATACATGAGACACAATCATCCAGTGTTACAAAGAGGTAACTTAAACTGCATGTTCTTTGTATCACTATAATTCTGGTTTCTTTCCAAAAGCATGTTATAAATCTAAGAAAAATGAAAGCTTTATCACTTAAAACCTGTATGGTCTTGGTTTATTAGTTAGTAAACATTCAAATGTCAGACTCCTTATTAGTCACAATATGCTTAACAGTCAAGAAAAACGGATTCCTTTGCTAGTAAACTGTTTTTTTGCAAGCAAGTACTCCCAGACACTACCAAATGCATGGAACTTATTATATTAACAAAAATACAAACAACAAATTTGTTCATGGTGATATTCGTGGCTAGTATTTCAAAACTCTTTATACTGCAGACACATAAAAATAATTTTCAACATGAGCAGCAGTCAGTTTTAGTTTATTTCCTAAATAAAAACGAGCCAGTTAACCAGTTCTGTGCTTTTCCAATCCTGTGATAGGGTAAGCAACTCCTTATTCATTCACAGATTGAAAGGCCACTAATACAGTGGCCTTTTGAACATGAAATCATAGTAACTTTCACCTGTATGGGCAGATAAAACTGCTCTGAGTGCATTCTAAGGAAAGTAAGAATGCTTGCATGATCTAGAATGCTTGGTAGTTAATTATTTCGCCTCTCAATGGGCCTTTTATTGCAACACAGTAACAACACAAATGTTATTTCTTACATCCAGGAATGCCAATAATGCACATGATTCTGTATCTTTGATTGTTCCCTGCATTTTTGCGTCCTAAGTCTATGCTGCTGAAAGTCAAAGGAGTGCTTGGGTCTCTTCTTTGACTCAAACTGTATTTAAACCATAAATTTCTCTAGTTAGAAGTAGATAAGACCATGCCTAACATTCATTTAAACCATTCTTTTCAGTAGCTTGTTGTTCAGCTGTCTCAAGCATGAAACAGTACCTGCACTGCATTTGCATGATGAACAGGGCACCTTTCCGATGAGAAAAGCAAAGAACTCCAAAAAAATCCTCACACATTTAGGTGATAAAATGCAAATAAAATACTGTAAATTTTAAAAAGACATTGTGACTTTTCTTTAAAAGACACATCACTTAAAAATGTTAAAATTTCCCCTGGTAGTTTGGAACACTGTCTTGTTTCCACTGGCTAGAGAGAAATGCTTTTTAGTCTGTCTCACACAATTTAATAGAAATGCCAATCACAAATCTCCCTTTTGTTGCAGGCTTTCTTGAAAACATGAAAGGAAAAATACTCCTCTATCCATATTAAAAAAACCTGCTGTCAAATCATAATAGAAATGAATGGAAAGGAAAAACAGTTGTGCTGAACTGCATCTAGAGCATCATCTTACTATAAATCCAATTTTTACAAGTATCACATTCTGAAAGGACATTTTATATCACATTTTGTTGCATGTTTCACTTGGGTTAGTGATAACAGAAATGCCAGACACTTCATGCCTGAAGAATCTGAAGATTACCACAGCATATACAGTCTGCCAAGGGCAGCCACATCATTCAGGAGCTATCTGCAAATTTCTAAAAAAATCAGCCTTCCAGTGAAACCTGCAGGACAATGAAATCACATTTTGTTTTACTGCTACTAGAGAAGGGTAGTTCTTGAGCCTCTCCATGTAAAGTGGTGCTTCATCATTTCTGCCAAAGTTGTATAAATACCACCGATGAACTCCAGAGACACACACACACATCCTGTATCAGGGGAGCAATCTGCAACACTCAGCAATTTCTCCAAGAAAAAGAGAAAATACAATTCTTTGCACTACAGCCACATATATAGGAGCATTGGCTACCTCATTCATTCAGAAGTCAAGTGCCACAGAATCTTTTGCTTCTGCTTATCTGTGTGCATGGGAGTGGAGTATCTGAGAACACACAGAGGAGAGAGACATCAATTCCTAAATCAATTATTCCTGAACGGGCTGACAACCTCTGTTCTCAGTACACAGCTGAACGAGCCTCCTGCTTTCTTTCAGTCTTCTCTGTCACACAACAGACCTACTGCACCTGCAGAATAGAAAAAGCCCCGGCAGAAGCACCAGATCACTTGTGTACACACATGACACCTGACACGTGTGTGACCCTTCTGCAGACATGCATGGAATTCCAGGTGTCCTGAGGTCCATGTCCACCATAAACATGAGGGAGCTCGGCTCTTCACCCAAACGTGTGTTAGAAACATGGACTGCCCCTCTAAGGAGCCAGCATACAAAAGCAGACTGCTGCCATCAGGAGAACCATCCATCTCTTCTGCAGGCGCCTTTGAATGCGGTCTGGATGAATTATCCTGACAGATTACATATAACCCCGGGCTATGGCACACTGATGTCTATGCAATCATGCAGATGACTTCAAACAATTTCTTATACCCAAGTTCTTTACATCAACAAAATACAGGACTTGAACCAACACAAACATATCAAAATACACTGGGTTTTGGTATAGGAAGAAAATGAAACGTGCAGGAGTGGGTGTTAAGTACCCTCTTAACACCCATATACATATATAATACAATATATAATTATTATAAATTAATTATTCTTTATAGTTGTGGAAGTCAATTAATCAGAACTTTTTCCCTTTGAGACTGGCTGCTGTAAGTGACTGCTAATCTTGTTCTCACTACCAAAACACATAAAAAATTAATTTTTAAGACCAGTGAATACTTTCCCACTCTTTACTCGGAGAAGAGTGAATGATAAAATAAAGACATTAGACAGTTTAATATTATAATCTATAATTATAATACACTAATCTCAATTTTAACACACTCACACTTTTGAAAAGACTCAATTTAACCAGAGGGTTTCCTGAGAAGATTTTACATATATAAGCTATGATTTTCTGTGTTTGCGACTACACATAGGATGTAATTAAAACTTTCTTAACTAAGCAAAGGTAGAACCAAATCTATTAGAGCTAAGTAAGCAAAATGGGTATTTTAAAGCATTCATTTAACTCCAAATGCACAACTCTTTCTGAATCAATACACCACTACAATTTCTCCTCTTCTGTTTAGCTCCTGTGCTCTGTATTTCCTCGCTTTTTATCAGTGTGCCGCTAAGACACTGCTTCTACTTTTTGCTTTTCTCAGTGTGGACAAGGAAGTTTACACAATGAACAAAACAGTTCCATGAATAAGAAACACTGAGGAATTAAGACCACAGAGACATCAAATTCTGAACAGCTTTTTCATGTATTTTCAAATGCCCTTATTTGTGTCCTCCAAATTCACTGCTGTTTCCACCAAAATCCACAGAATGCTGTTCTCTTCAGGAAGGAATCTGTTCCTCTGTCAGAATTAATTTTCTTAACAAGCCAACACAAGCATACAGTTGACTTTCATCTTTAAGCCATTTATTTGCCTCAGTAACACACTGGTTTGGGCATTTCATCCCATTACAGATGTTTCACAACATAAAATACCCCACACTTTCATAAGAGAGGCCATAGCTCAATAAACACTCAAAGGCACTTCAAATTAGCACAGCCACAGACAAAAGCAAGCCTTGTCTGCATCTCGCTTTTGGCCACATGTTCTCACACCCTTCCTGGTACAGGGGTGAACACTTCTGTGGCCACATGGATAACCAGACCAGGGACTTGGTATAAAAACAGCTGTTAGTTTTAACTTAGAGCAATCCCCTAATTTATTTTAGTGTGCACATTCAACAGCACCTTCCCTGACAGAGGGATAGGACGGTGTGAGAGTAAGGAAACACCAGCAACTGCTCCTTTCACCAGCACTGCCAACCTGCGTTTACATTTTCTACAACCCTGAATCCCAACCAGAAATGCAGAAACTATCCCTCCCCTGGAAAGAGAAGTCACTCAAGACTGGTGCACTGGCTTGAGGAACTGAGCTGGTTGGAGACAGTGCCCGACCCATTCCCACCACAGTGTTAGATTTCACCAACTCACCCCTCCGAAGCAGCTCACTGTGCCACTGCCAGTGGGCAGGTGGGATTACAGCTGTCTCAGCTTGGATTGATTTACCCACTGTGTAAATCAAGCACCCTTAGGAGGGTAATCAAATTATGGGTTGAGGTTTAACAAAGATAGGAACGGGACAAAAGGGAAAGCACAATAAGCATCTTGCCTTTGAAAATGTTGGCAGATCAGCAGGGAGGCAGCATGGGGTGAGAGGAGACAGAGGCTGCTTCTTGTTCTTATAGCAAATACAAAATTTAAGATGCCATTACAACAAAATTTTACTGTTTTCATTTACAACACTGGCCACGTGCTGGGCTAGTGATAATTAGCACTTTATTATTTTCATCTGCACACATAGCTTTACAATTACCATTTCTGGGAAATGCAGTCTTAGTTTTCAGCCACTGAATTTTACACAAAAGAGGAACACTTAGCCCTCCTAAATTTAGCATCCAGAATATGGTAACATTTTAAAAGAAAATATCTTCGATTATTAAGTTGTCAGAGCAGGTAAGACAGGTACTTCCCCTACTATTGTATACTAATCAAACTGACTGCTTCAAATATACAGTAAAAAAGACCAGTTGTATAAGACAGTGTTGCAGAGCTTTTACTTACTGATGTCAGGGACACAATGTAAGTCCCCAGGGACAGCTATGACTTGTTTAAATACTATGCTGGCAAGAGTAGCCTGCAAAGACAGGCTAGCCATGGTGAAAAGTGATTTACGTGAGGACTCTGTAAGAGGACTCTATGCTCAATGGCACATAATGCAGAAGCCCTTCTGATCTGCTGCCCATGCTGCATCATAGGGACAGCTCATGTTGTATGCTGTCATTTGTCTGGCACATGCAGTTTTCCCACTTCCCAAGACATAGCATCTACTTTGCAATCTGCACCAACACTTTCATAAACACTGTAGTGCTTCAGTGCTTTCAGCAGAAACACAGATGATGAAGGAAATGAAAAATAACACACAGATGGTCACACAAAATACTATGACAATAAGCAACAGTCGTGGTCAGAATGGCCTTCAACTCTCTTGTATGTTCTCCCAACTCCTCACCACACCAGGACCACATGAAATTTCACAAGCCTTACGTATGTCAACAAAGAGGCAAAAAGTTCTCCAATCATACCAGTAATTCACATGCTAAATTAACATTCTGTAACAAACGTGGATAGTGCCTTCCTAAATCTTCGTTCGCGAAGCCTAGCCATGAAAATTAACATTACAAGCATCATTTTTTCCCTTCCATTTCCATCTCATAAATGAGACTGCACAGCCTACACTGCAGATCCGTGGTGGTACACGTTGATCCAAACACCAGATGCTGCAGCACCACCTTGCCTTTCATGAGCATCTACCACTTCCCACCCTGTCTGGGGCTCATTATACCCTTGTTGAGCTGCACCACAGTTTTATGTCCAGGTTATCATCCCACCTGCCTTTAGCTGAGTAAGGGCACGGATACGGTTGAATGGCTGAACAGTCACTGGAGCCTGCACAGAGGCTCCTCGCAGAGGATGCAAGATAGGGACAGGGAGGAGGGTGAGACAGCAGCAGCCAGAGGTAAAAATAATTTTTGGCTACCACGGAATCAACAGAAGCTGGCAGGAAAGGAAGCTGATGGCTTGAGTACCTGAACAAAACAAAACAAAAACCCCAAAAAACCCAGTAGGGCATGTTGGTGCTTTCAAAAAGAAAACTTCAAAAACCAGTGGTAACTATTTGCACCCTGTAGCTGCACCAAGAACAGTGACTTTAAATATCAGTTTCTAACCATCTTTTAAGTTTGTCATCCAACTGATACAACAGAACACTCCACATCTCCACACCAGTACTTCCTTCTCCCAGTGTAGGTGACATTGATTTCTAACGTTCATTTTCTCATCTACTTGCAAAATTACAATGGGGACTGTTTGGAGTTTTCCCATTTTGAATAACTTGGCTTCATTCTAGCATCATAAAATTTATTACACAATCTGTTCTAAGAAGCAATTCATTCCTAGTTTTGCCCTGTAAAACAAAGATATTTGCCCTTAGAGGTATTTTCATACTTCTGACCCTCTAGGAATACAATCAACAAAATAATGTACTACTGAATAATAAAATGATTAATTAGGAAGATGGCAGTAAATTTAAACTTTAAGTGCCAAAATTATCACAAAAAGTATAGCAAGAGCATGTAGGTAGTCAGCCTTAGTAAAAACTATCTGTGAACTTTAAACCTGCCCATCAGCTTTGCTGTACCTTCTTGGTAGCAAGAAGAAAATGATGCCTCATGTAACAGAACTGGAGAACTTGAAAACAGTTCTTTAAAAACTAAGAGATAATGGAATGCAAATGCTTTATTTGATGTTTTCAAATATACCTGAGAAAAAGATAAAAACTGGTCACCACTGGGGCTTTGCACATAAGTGTTCACAAGCATTAAATTTAATGCATCACTCTTTCTATCCTTGTGATAATGAGATGTATTTTGATACCTGCACACAATTCCATAAAAATAGAATTTAATAGATAATGTGGTTCAGGGCTTCTTGTTTTACCACAAAACTCACAGATTTGTAAAAGAAAAATTAGGCACCGATAGCTTCTTTCCACCACACTGAACTATGTTTTTCCCCACATCTTAACCATTTTGGAGCAAAGTTAAAAAGAACAGATATGGGCTTTAACTGGCTACAGTCCTGCTAAAGGTACAGCAGCTACCAGCTATGAAAACCTTTGGGGACTTGCTGGCAAACATACATGCACAACATACTCCATACACATGCTAGATATGCAGAAACTATCCTTTCCCAGTCAAAAGCTCTCCAAACTCTTAGAAGTAGCAAAGCAAAATTGCACCATTGTAATTCAACTTCCATTTCCATTGTTTTCCTAACTCATCTTTCCACTCAAGATACTGAGGTTCTTTCACATGCCTCATTTCTGTGGGGCTTCTCTACACACTTACCAAAAAAAATTTACATCCAAGTAGCTATACTTGTAGGCAAGACGCTTGTCTTGACAAGCCTAATTAATATAACACTTTATACATCCTGGTTTTACACTTTTGGCCTTATATTGGGGTGAAACTAAAGAGAACTGTGGCACAAATGCTACAACAGTTCAGTGTTAACCCTCAACGTCCAAAGCTGCAACTGGGCACTAAAGCAGCTACTACATCTACTCCAAGAAACTGCAATTAAGAGACATGAAAAGATTTCCACTTCACGGTTAAGCAACATGTGAGGAATTAGGATTGTTCTATCTAAGTCTAGGAAAACCACAAATGGACCACGGAATAGGAATAGAAAATGGTACTTACGGGTGAAAAATAATTAAACTTTTGCAAATCTGGAATAATCTTACAAATATTTATTTACAAACTTTGTTTAAACACCAGGCCAAGATAAACAGTAATATGACTGACAGGATTACTCTGGGAAGCTTTCACACCGTCATCTTTTTTAGAAACCATGACAAAAGAGTTATCTGCTCACAACCATTTTCAGAAGCATACCAAGTTTTCAAGTTCCTTTTTCCACCATTAATAATATTCCTCAAGGATGTATCAAATTATTACCTCTGACAGCACATCAAGTAAAGAACCAAGAAAATCAACATATTCTTTAAATAAATGGTTCTATCAGAAGAACCATTGTGAGGGAAAAAGTTTAAAAAGAGAATCCATGGGGCCTCACGCACAATACATCGAATTTCAGCAAGACTGACAATCCAAAGATTAGTAGCTGGCAAGGATTGTCATTCTGATGAATACTATTCCAACCCTGGATGACAAAACCTCTTCCTTGAGCTGAAAGTAAATTTGGAAAGAACTTCAAAAATCTAGGAGGAGAGTTTAGAGGTGGGATTAACAAGGGAAATTATAAAGTGAAGACAGAAGTGTTTAATAAAGCATATAGATGACCTGACTATTGATTCTATTTTCATTTTTCAGTACATAAATGATGCATAATCTCTGGGTAATAAGGCAGTGTCCTGTGATTTTGCTGGAGTTGAATTGAGTTTTCACATCATAAAGAATGCAGGAACGTTAAAATGTAATATACTTACTTAAAACTTTTACTGAACAATGAAAAATGTTAACAAAACCAAAGATATCCATGCAGAACAGAACAAAAAAAATTTTAAAATAGCATTTTTCTTTAATAATACAGTTAACAAAACTGCTGTAATATAGTCTTGCCAATGAAAGACAAACTCCAGTGTAAAAAAAGCACTAGAGAATTATTTCCTTAAAAAAAAACCCAAAAAACCAAACAAAGCCCAACCATTCCCCCCCAAAAAAAACTGGGGGAAAAAAAAACACAACCAAAAAAAACCCCCAAACCTACACAATAAAAAACCTCCAGACTCTCTCTCTTAAAAAGAAAAAAGTGGCAAATTTGAACTTCTCTGATCCTAATTTATAAGTTATTTTACAGAAAGATGGATTCACAATAGTGACCAGAAGGGCCCTTTTAAATATGATTTCTTGTGTACCACAACTACTTACAGTTGGCTAGTCACTATTCTAACCAAAGGGAATTTAGGACGTTGCATTAAATTTCTTCCTGGGAAGTTTTCAGACTCGAGTGGTGGTACCTTAAGAGAGAGGATTTTTAACTATTTCTAAAGCTAGCATGCTTTAAACACTCATGTGGGAAAACAAATAAACAAAATACAAAAACAACCCGCCACCACTACACCATCTGTTTCTCAGAAATTCTTAAAACTGCACCTACTAGCACTGCCAAGGATGACACCACTAAGTTCATAAACTTGATTCAGCTTACACAACAACACTCACTAATGCCGTAGCTATGTACGCTGTCGTAACAAGGGTGCAGAACTGGAACCTTCCTAACTGTGATACCATTCAGAAACAAGATGCATGGAATTCCTATTACTAGGACAGAATTTCGTATTTTCAGTTAGATACTAAGAACAGAGGTTGTTTGGATCAGCAGTCAAGTAACTGTAAGAAAATAATGACTACCTGAGTCACAATGCAAAACACCAATTCTACAGAGACCAGTGAACAGGCCAAAATGTCCTTTCCATGTTAACACACATTAAAAGCAGGCATCTGACATGTACATATCCAGTCCCCATCTACACATATTCTGCTTCCAGGAATCCTTTTCTTCAAAAGAATTTACCTTTTTTAAGCAATTGCCAAGAGCTGCTAGGAATCCTTGCACTTCTGGTGGTTCATGCACTTATGTTTTATGTTGCTACTGCAAACATATTTCAATTGTTTTATAGCTAAGGAGGTGAACCCAAATCACAGTCTCACTGGAAATGTGCAGCAAAATATTTAGAAGTAAACCTTAAAGACTAGCTCTCGGTATTTGCAGAGAAAAAAAGAATGCAACCCACACAACTACAAGCAGAGATTTTGTAAGAAATGCCAACAGGAAGCATCCAAATGTCATAAGCAGTACCAAGTGACTGTGTTGCAATGCCAAGGTCCAACTGATTGAAATAACTGAGACAGCTAAACAGATATGAACTATCTGCTTTAATTTAATTTTTGAAGACTTTAGCAACATAAAGAAACGTTATCCTTTTACAGCTCTTCACCAAGGGAAACTAAGTGGTCATGCATGGAAACAGCAGAAATAACATATCCAAAAAGAAACAGCACAGGTTAAATGTTTCTTACCCATCCAAGGGCTGGGGTTTGTTTTCTTTTTCAAGCACTAGACAAAGAATTCATCAAACAGAAGTCATTTTCAAAATCAATGTGTTATTCTGTGGTCCAAATGTCAAATCACTATTACATTTTCAAGTATAATTTTTAACTCAAGTAACATAAAAAGTGTTCAATAATCAAGCAACAAGCTCAAATACAATATGAATAGCACAGCTCAAACTGTCTGCCTCCAATAATGGAAGGTAAAGGATGGAGCTTAGCAAAATCTGGTATTTCACAGTCTTGCTCCATTAATGAACAGGCTTCACAGACAACAACCCACCACTGGGTATAAAAAAGCCAGCACTGACAATTTTATAGATCTTATTTTAATGCAAGTTACTACTTGGCCTTTGACATTAACATTACTACTGCTCTCCCTCCCCGCCTTCCCTAATCGCAGTTTATTAAGAAATCCACACCCCATGCTTGGACAATGGTTTGAACTATACCACTATTTTAAATAAAAGGACCACAGATGTTCCACAATATTTGATTTAAAGAAATTAATCTAAAAGCAACTTGATCAGAAAATGCATGAGGAGAAGGAAATCCTTTGACTACAAAACAAATTCCAGGTAAAAAAAAAAATACTAAGTGCTTTCTCCAAAACACAGAGTGCAGCCACAAAAGTGGGGGTGACATGGAACAGCTTATTTAAAAGCCTTTTAAAATATGGATAAAATAACAATGTAGAAACATTTCACAATATGCTGAGCAGCAATTCCAACAAGGATTGCATTTGAACTGATGACTATCTGAGCTATGAAAGCTGATGCATTCAAGGCAGCGCTTAACTAGCTGATGATTGAAACTACACAGAACAGCAGTGATCACATTAAAAACCTAATGCATCATTTCCCAGAGTACAAAGCAGGTGGCAGAACTGCAAAAAATGGAGACAGATTATTTTTCTCTTATATGAATAACGTAAGAAAACACTCCTGCAAATTTTGAAAGCTGAACATCTCCACTCAGTAGCAGGTAAACAGTTTTCCTAAAGACCGCACCAACATGCTAGAAGGTCGCTGGCTTGAGATGCACACAGCAACAGCATGTAAGCTTCTAAAAGAACAGTTACATTACCTTTTTAACAGTAGCTCAGATGCTATATTTTTATGTATATATGTGTGTGTGTGTATACATATGTGTGTGTGCATATATATATATACAGATATATATATAAAACCAATATACATTGTACTACTTAAATCCAAAATCAGTACATTCTGGGACCAAGTCCGAGAACTCTATTTGTATTTACACAAAACAGTGATTCCTGTTTGCTTTACAGGAGCAGACTAGGCTAGCACAACCTCAACAGACTCCTAAAGATGAGCTGGGCTGAACAAAATCAGTCCTGCAAGGCAACCACCCAGAAAGGATGTCTCTGCAGAACACATGTATGTACCTTCTGTCCACCAGACTCACTTAACCACTTCAAATAAGGCTCATTAAATGGAGGAGGAAAAATAACTTTTCAGAGATTCTTATTCACCCTTTTTAGGTCTATACTTCCAATATACAGCTCACTTCCCCCCAGGACCAGCATTCCTCCACACAATTCTCTGGAGCACTGTTCGTCCTCCTCAAGGTGCAATGCCAGGAAGTGAAAAAGAGCATGATAAAACCTGAATAAGCCTGGCAGAACTTTAAGCCCTGGTCCTGAAAAATTCTTCCATACCTCTCAACACAAGGATGAAAGGGATTTGCATCAGCACTCCTGTCTACATGGCACGAATCCCTGAATCCTCAAGTCTCTACTCCCACAACTGCATCTTCAAAACACTCTGCATTCTTAAGTAAAACTGTCCCATTAGCAAAGCCAAGTAGCTCATTACAGCACTGCCCTCCTCATTATAAGACACTTATTCTGATGTTAATTTGAAGTATAATAAATCTCTCATCCAAAGATCTGGGGGTCTTTTAAATCAAAATAATTCCTTGCAGGTTTGGCTGTGACTCCCTTCCCCCCACATGAGCTCAGCCAAGGAAAACAGATACAAGGGGCAATGAGACACCACCCAATGTAATTTAGCAAGAATACAAAACAGCACTTGTATGAAGGGCAACCCATGACAATTGCTCATATGGCAGTTGGTTTTGTGGTAGTGCTTTATATTCACACACCAGGACCTCTCTGCAGCAGAAAAAAAACCCTGCAATGGGCCACCCTGGCAGCTGGAACCTTGTCAGTCCCCTGTTCCAGAGAAAAATCATCTCTTCCAGGACATCAAGGGGAAGCTACAGTCTCTCCCTCCCTCTTGCCCAGGTGATGGATATGAAGCTAGAAGCATCTTCTCTTTGCTTCCTTCTCCCTAAATTAAGGCTGACGGATCAGCACATACCAAATTCTGGACTGGCCCCAGTCAAAGCCACCATTGTCTGCTGCCTTGCCAGATGTGTAGAGGTGAGACCAGGAGCACTTTGGAGAGAAGGGGAGTGCACACAGAAGTGAAAAAGAACGGGGAACACACGAAGGATCCACAAATACTGAAGCTCAATCACAAAATGTGAGGACATGGAAAACCATTTCGTTAGGTTCAATGGGCATAGAGTCATTAGCTCTTTCACCTGGATTTTCAGATCATGGCAACTCAGCAGTATACATTCAAAAATTCTTTTTCTTTTCTACACTGAAGCAAACTTTACACTACAGAGGTGAATCACTTTCTTGCACTTACTTAAACGTGGTTTGAGGATACAACAACATCCTGATGAGCTGCTATTTGTTTAGAACAAAGTACAGGTATCACATTCAAAAACAAGCATCCTGCATTAATTTCTTTAAATAAAAGGTTACAAACAAATCTGCTTCAAGTCACTTGGGAATCAACTTCAGGATCAAAGGTTACTTTTAACTTTAGGCTTTTTTTCTCAATTTTATATGTACATCGGTACCCACTAAAAATCCCAACAGATGGCTACCAAACTACGTGTGATAACAAAGTTATTGCTCCACAGACCCTACAAGCTTCATACCTTCAGAATAACTGACCCATTATTCAATTTTACTTTGATGAAAGCTACGGAACCATTTCTCATGTAGCTGTGTTTTTCTAAATTAAAAAAAAAAAGAGGTTAAACTCAGCTAATGAACAGGCCATACTAAATTTATGTCAATAGCTAAACATCTGCTAAGAGCACTGTTTCTTAAAATGCAATCCACAAAGAGCAGGAAGCTTACATGGTGCTGGCTTGCTTTCATTCACACCTGCTTAATTACATGAAAAACAAATAAAACACTTTAAGTATTTTTCAAATATCAATTTCCTCGCAAGCAGGAGTTAGAGTCACTACAGAACTGATTCAAAAATCCGAAGAGCTGACCTGCGCAGCCATCGGCTGGACATTCCCCAGTGCATGAGACTATGAAATGCAGCATGAGGTTCTTCTGAAGGTGTCTGAGCTAATACAAAATGTTCATAATTTTCCAAGACAGTGAGACGCTCAAGTTCAAACCTTTTACAAAGGAATGCTGAATTACATACACTGAATGATTTAAAATATGACAAACTGAAAAAAATCTCACTCAAATCCTACAAGATAATACATTGGGCTATTAAGTGAAAAACATATTCACCACAACAATATCTGCCCTTTTTCATTTCTCAGTTTGCTGTTCTCTGGAAGGAGAGGAAGAGAACATTTGACCCAATACTAAAAACAAGCTTCACATTGACCAAAACCATATTGTTATTTTTAAATCAGTTCATATTAGGGAGGTGCTCTACAGAAAAGCACATGAGAAATGAAAACACTCTACCTTCAGAAAAATATTTAAGTACCATGTAGTATATGAGGCTTGAAGCTTCTGAACAGCAGAAAAGAAAATGCATAGTTGCTTATTAACAGAGGATTAACATTATTTTAGAGTCTCTCTAACATAATGAATGAGGCTAGGTTCCTACATAGTATCACTCACTGTACTTTTATAAAAGAGCTTAAAAGCAACTTTAATTGTGGAAATTCCTAAGTCTCAGTTACTTTCATTGTCAATCAACATATTCTCTTAGAAGCCTGCACATGTATTTAATACACTAATTGAGTAGCAGCTTTGTGCAGACCCTTCACGAGCAAGACAGCAGTTTCCTTTCTGTATGGGAGTTTTATCCAAATTAGAACTATGGCAGCATTTAATGATAATGGAGATGGGCTCCCCAGCCTTCTCTGGAATAAGATAAATGAAAATATTTTGGCTAGGAAACAGTCCCTCACAAGCAGAACTTTTCTAAGAAGCTCCAGCAGTTTCTCATACCGAAGCATTGTATTTGACAACACCAGAGACCCCAGCCTCAAAAAAAGCTCTAATTTTTGTTACCAAATCAAATGAAGCTTGTCAATAAAGAGATTCCCCTCCTGCTCAAAAGCAAGACTTCTGTGCAAACTTTAGGCAGTAACTAGAGGGACATTGTAAACTGAAATTCCAGGTAGGAGCTCTTCAGTGGTTTCTCAAAGCACAGAAAGATAAAGTGACATATACTTAAAAGCCTGCTCTCCACGAAGTGCCACCTCTTGCTGCATGGTCCCACCCCCTTTAAGACACCTCTGACCACTCACTGAGCCAGTTCCACTCAATCATCTGGAGGAAAATTATGACCCTTCCCCACCCCCACAGTTATTTCAGTTTTCTCCTAGAATAACAAAGTCAGTCTGCTCACCAGAAGGTCAGACAAGTGTCACGTCAGCACAAGTATCTGGAGTGTGATGCTCCTACAGCAAAAACTAACACCTTGCTGTTGCCTGACTCTCAGCAGCAACCTTCAAAAGACTGAATGTTAAAATTGCACAATTTCCTCTCAAAAGCAAATGGTTCTTCTTCTCCTCTAAAACAAAACAAAATCAGGTTTGCCAAATGCTTATTAGCATTAGCTTCCTATGTGTATAGAAACATACTTAAAATTAAATGCAATTAGCTGGAAATACAAGGAAAAGGTAAGTCCACATGACTAGCTTGCTCTACGGACAAATCTCTGATTTTTCTCAATTAAAAAAAGTTTTAATTAATTAATGTTATATATTTAATTAAAATGTAAAAACAGAACAGAGCATATATTTCTTGCTCCCTTTGTGTATTTAAATACAGCATTTGTGGCACTTAATCATATTTCCATCTCTGAGATGTACAGAAAGAGAAAGTTATGTGAAAACAGATACCAGTTTCTGAAACGATGCAAGACCAGTGCAAAGAAGCAAGAGGAATTGAAAATCATAAAATTTATCTTCTCAATCCCTGAACTCACAGAGGCGAAAGCCTCATGATGCTGTCAAAACACTCACTTCCCACCACTTTCTCCCAAGCATATGACCCAAGTGACAGTTCCTGTGGCATCCTCTGATCTTCTGCCACGAAGTGACCAAACTGTGCCCCGTAATCTTCAAAGTGCTAAAGCCTGATCATTCATTCCGCCCTGAGGAGAAATCTCGCTGATTTCTCTAAAGAACAACAAAAAGTCCTACTCTGCCCTGTCATTCTCACCTCTACACGCGCTTCTACACACTCTTGGGCGCGTGTAAGCTCATTTTCACAGCAAGCAGAATCTCCCCTTCATCCGCCTCCTCGCTCACACCAACCACTTCACACGGAGTCTGAAGGAGGACAAACCCCGGCGCCTCGGGCAGCTGCCCCCCCACGGGATGTTGTCCAGGAGGGCAAATCCCACGGCGCCCTCCGCCCCCGGCGTGCCCTGTGCCCCCGAACTGCCTCCACAGCCCCGGCTCCCTCCCGAGTCCCCCCGGGCGTACCTCGCCGGGGCGAAGCCCTCCCGCCGCCACCTCCCCCTGGGGAGCATAAAAAGAGTTTGTTTTTTTGTTTTTGTTTTTTTTTTTTTTTCCCAAAGAAACTCGCGGCTCCTCTCTCGCCCTTTGTTGCCTCTGGGAGGGGCAGGTTCGGGGAGTGGGGCCACACGCCGGGGGGAGACCAGCGGCGGGGGCTGCCCCTCGCAGCAGCAGAGCCCCGGAGGGTTGTCCTGGCGCAGCCCCGGCAGCGGGGTCGCCGCCCGCTCTGCCCCACCTTTTCTGCGGCCCCGGTGCCTCGCAGCAGCAGCAGCAGGAGTAGGAGGCCTGTGGGCGGAGCCAGCGAGGCCGCCCGGCGGGTCCCGCGGGGAGCGGCCGCCCGTGCTCACCATTGCCCGCGGCGTGGGCAGCGCGCCGGCGCTCCGAGGGCATCGCGGGCTGCGGGGCGCCGCGCCGGGCCGCGTCTCTGCCCTTGCCCTGCCCTGCGCGCCCGCCAGCCCGCGGCCGCCCAACGCTTCCGGGGGCGCGGCGGGGGCTGCCCCGCATTCCTGCCGCCCCCCCGCCTCCCGACTGCCGGCCCCGGGCGGCCGCGGGAGCCCGGGACCGCGGCGCCTCCGCCCGCGGCCCCGCCGAGCGAGGGGCCCCCGAGCCGCGCCCTGCCGGGCGGCCTGCGCGGGGTTCACGGCCCCAAACTCCCTGGGAGTCAGCCCCTAAATTCCCGCCTCATTCCGCCTCCGTCCTCCTTTACGAGTTGGCTGATAGTACTCCGATTTTTCTCCCAAAGCAGAGATTAAGTGAGGCAAAATTGCTGGGAAAAAAACCAAACAAAACTCCTTGGAAACACGAATATTGCTGTTGTTAAGAGAAGAGGATAATCTGGTGTCACAGATCTCCACACGCAAATGTGAATTCAGCTTGGCTGCAAGGTCCCAAGCCATTGCAGTTTTAGTCCTCTAGCTCTTGAACACATACCATGTGTAATCAGCCTTGCCTTAGCAGGCTGAATTCAACCATGGGGAATAAACACTTAAAAGAAAAAAAAGTAACTTTCAAGTCTTACAGTCACAAGAAGAAGGCAAAATAGCAAATTTGCACAGATTTACGATAATAGTACTGAATTAGTACCCCTACGTTGTCAAGCATATTTGGGAGGAAAAAGAGCACCCTAAGCACTGGTAGCATCAGTCACCCTTGTAATACCACCATCATCATGCAACGGAACAGCTTGTTACATGGTTTTCAGTAGTAGATGAAAAGAATGTAATTTTCAGATGCTGATGCAATGTTGCCATGTCCATGCTTCCACAGCTGCAGTCACAGCCGACATTCCTCCCAGCAGCGAGGTCAGAGGGCAAAGAGGAAGGGTGGGAGCCACACCTACACAGATATCATTTAACATTTCTTTCAGCTTCATGATTCAAACATACTCAGCACTCCACTGGCCACACTCTCTCTCACCACAAAGGAGAAGGGACTTTGGACTCCACAGGTTCCAAAGATCAGCCTTTCAGCTATTACAGGCCCCATGGTCCATCCTTGCTGCTGTGGAAGCGCTGGATACCTTGGTGGTATCCAGGTGCAACAGTTCCACTGTAAAAAGTGTCTTAAGGAAGAAATCATTCCCCACTTCTCTCAAACAGCTCTAAGACACTGATACTGCTTTTCTGGCCAGGGTAGTCTAGCGCAGGCTCCACCAAAATGTCAGAAATACCATTTAAGGATGGTTCATGTTTATGCCAATCCACAGAGTTACTTGGAGGACTATTTAGATTAGGTTTTAACATTACTGTTCCTTGTTTAGATGCTGAAAACTGATCTATGTCCAAGTCTATGCTTAGGGCTTAATAAGGGCTTTTTTTTTTTTTTTTCCCCACAAAGAGACATGTAGGGCATTATCTCTCCTTCCTCGAGCATATCAACCATACTACTTGTGCCAAATCATGGAAGAATCCAGAATAGATTTTGTTGCTCAGACTAAAGACAGCAAAATTTTGATGAACAATTTTTTACTTGTTTGGCACATACTTGTGCCATAGCTGCCAAGAGGTGGAGTCTCTTATATTTAGGGAATGATAAATGTGAGGATTTTAGAACATTTCATATTTTCCCCCTTTTGAAACCTTTTTAGTGATACAGGAAGAGACCCCTATGAAAGCAAAGTCAATGGAAGGATATCACAGATGAGGCTGGTTTAAGTCAGCTTGCAAGATGTAATAGTCAACAAGACATTGTGCAACACGTAATGGAAGATGAATCAAAAATAATTTATATGTGTCCCCTTGTCTTCCATTCACCAAACACAGAAGTTCATGCCATAGGTCCCGTGAAAGAGTTACATCACTACAATAATATCCTTTCTATACTACAGAGAGCACATTCCTAAGATCACTAATCATTAGTGGTATTTGTTGTGTACTGGAAAAATCACTCCTTGAATAATTTGTGGCTTAGTAGTGTTGTGCATTAACAGGAACATCTGAACATCCTACACATAACTCAATAACAGTCTCTGGAGAACCTGATAGAGGTTTCCTCCTGTGTTATGTTGTGTTGTGAAGGTGTTTTGTTGGCTTGATTTGAGTATTCTAAATGTTTTGATTTGTTCATGTAAAAAAGGAGTATCTGAATCTGTGAGAGGGTTGATTTTTAAATGGGATGTGAAAACTTGTAGAATTCCTAAGAGCAGCCAGAGGCAGAATTTGCTTAATCTATCTTCGAAATTTGTCCCAAAGCCACATTCCTTGACCAGAAATGGTTTTTGTGGAGCCCTCGGTTGCATATTTTGCACAGGGAACACCATCCTGACAACAGCAGTGACGAACTATTAGAGGTTATACACCCTAAAAGCCTTAAAGATTCATAGAATCTACAGAGCCAAAGAATTAGCAATGCAACTGCTCAGAAGAGTTGTCTTAATACATGGTTTTCATTCAACAAAACAATCTGAAGAACTATACAAATCCAGATGGTCACCCTGGCTTCCAGAATCTTCCTTCTTCTCAGAAGATTTCAGCACAAGATGAGTTTAGGTACACCAGCAGCAGAGTACTGCACATTTTGGTCTATGAGAGTTCCCAGGCATCTCCTCAGGGGGAAACAGAACTGTGTAATAAAGATTCCATTTTAGTTTGTGACTTAGAACTGTCCCTGTCATCAAATCAAAACAGATACAGAATTAAAATGCTGTGGGAAGCAAATACAAATATAATAACATATGATACCAATCTCATAAGGCAAGTTGCCAACACGTATTAAGACATCAGCACAAATACTGTTTTTCAAGATAATGAGACAGAAGACCAAACCATCTTCTTACTGCTGATAGGAGAATGTTTTGCCAACTAAGCATTTCTGTAATATTTCCTTCCCATTGTGAGTAACTTCTAGAGGTAACTGAAACTATCATCTCCATCTGGTTCTCTCATTTTCCCTTGAGAAGCTTATGAGCAATTGGGCTTCTTTCCCACCACAGCTCTTTAGGTTTTTACATTCTTTCATTACATTTCGAAAGCTGAATTCAGCTGGAGGGCAGGGCTGCTATTCAGAGGGAGCTCCACAAAAGCAATCCCAAGGTCCTGCATCTGCAGGGAAGCAATAGCCCCATGCAACAGTACAGGCTGGGAGCTGTTTGGAAGCAACTCTGCACAATTAAACTTGGATGTCCTAGCAGACAATTCAAATATGAGTCAGCAGTGTGCCCTCGCAGCAAAGGCAGCCAACAGCGTCTTAAACTGTATTAACAAGAGGGCCAGGGAAGTGATCTTTCATGAGACTTCATCTGAGTACTGTGACCAGTTTTGGGCTCCCTCCAGTACAGAACAATATTGACACATGGGACAGAGTCAATCAAAAGGCCTCCAAAACAGCCAGAGGTTGCAGAACACAATGCACATGAAGATGCTGAGGCAGCTGGAATATTTTCATCTTGGAGAAGAGAATGCTAAAAGATCTTGTTGCTGCTTACAACTTCCTGACTGCAGGACAGGACTGGAAAATGGAACTAGCCTCTTCTCAGAGGTGCACGATGATGGCACAAGAGCCAACAGACACAAGTTGCAACATGGTAAATTCCATATTCTAGATAAAAGGGGGAAAAAATACCATGAGAATGGTCAAACACGGGGGTTGCTCAAAGCAGTTGTAGAATCTCCATATTTGGAGATGTTCAGGACTCCCCTGGCCATGGCCCTGATCAACTTGATCTGATTAGACCTGTTTGAGGAAGGAGATGAACTAGATAACCCCTGAAGGTCCTTTCTGACCTCACTTATGACTATAGGATTCTAAGGCAATATGTAATGTATGGAAGAAATTCCCGTAGTTCTAAATAAGCAAAGGTGATGTTCTAAATAAGCAAAAGAGATTTCAGCTTTCCAGTTTCTGTAGTTACTTATCTGTGTTCTCTAAGTGAAATAAGAACTTACTCTGAAAAGGTTGATTCTTCTGAACTCAAAGAAAAGGAATAATGCATTTAAAGGAGACAAATTATTGACTTCCTTCATGGTATTAACACATTAGATCTTTGCTAGCACCTCCATTTTCTTATCCCTTGAATCTTGATACGTAACACGTGGTCTAGATTTTTTCTGTGACAGAATTCAAAGGCCCATCCAGCCAGCTAGTACAAGTGCTGTATGTGCATCTAAGGGACATATGTCTCCTTTTTGATGTCAGCAGACACCTGAAGGTTATTACTAGCACTGTTACCACATATTCACTTGTGAGCAAGTCCAGATCTATATTCAGGTTCACAGTTTCTCTCTGCAATTCACTGAATTATTAGATAATTCTACCTCTTTTTCCAGAAAACAAATTTCACTGCTTATGGTAGAATTCCAGCCAAGAGAATCTATCTGCTAGCAATCTGCTTAATTAGCATATTCTTAGGGTTGTTTAGATTACAGCTACAGTGGTAGTATAGTCAAATTTGGCTGATAAATTAAGAGGTCTTAATGCCAGGCAAACAAGAGCCAAATGCCTCACTATGGCACATTAACTCTGTGCTTTCCAAAATGTCCAGTAGGTTAGGTCTTGCAATTTGCTCAGATGTCATGCTTAGGTATGAAAATAATGTTAAGCATATAATACTCAGAACTAAAGTAACTGCAGAATTTTCTTTAGCCAAAATGTTTTCTAGCAGTAACATGGAGTTTATTATGCATAAATTTCATTTCAGACTGAGGGACCTGAAGAAGGTCATCTGCTCTATTTTAGTTCCTCCTATGTTCTTGTGAAGCTGTGTTGGTTTAAATGCTCTTGGACTCAGTGAACTATCCATCAGATATACAGAACATGCAAACTTCTTCACTATAATACAGGGATGTCTTGATGCCACTCTAAAAGGATCATTTAATATTAAACGAAATCTTTAAGTCCTGTGGGTAGGCAGCTGTTTTACCTGAGAGTAGATAGATCCAGTGTCCTGCCCATGAACCCAGCTCAGCAGGTGTGTTTAAAATATGCCATGGAAAAAATATGCCATCTCTAAATTTGTCCAGGCTTCAGAGTATTTAAAGGGATTACTCACTGAAATACAGCTTTATAATATAACAGCTACAACAACACTCGAACAAACCCCCACCCTTTTCTTATTATTTTTTAATTATTAAAAGTATTTGAATTAAACAGAAATTGTTATTGAAAAAGTTATAGTTCTTCCTCCTGCTTCTTGGAAAACACCTTTTAATAAATGGTTCCATAGTATTTTAAATTAAAAATCTAAAGAAAATACATGAAAAATCGTAATTTAAGCTATCGTTAGTTCTCGAGAATAGAAACATCTCTGGAACTTCAGGAGTTTACATGGTGTTTCAAATGTTATTGTAGTAACTGTTGTTACTACTAACCTACAGCCAAGCTGAATGGTTGGTGTCTGATCTTGCAAACATTTCAGAATCCTGCAGCTTGCTCTGTGGCATGAGCTAAATGTGTAGTACTAAAAGACTGCAGGAGCTGGACCTTAAGATGTATCTTTTGTTGCTCTTGGCTACTCTTTTTCATCTCATTTGGGAATTCTGGTTTTTGTAATAGCTTTCAGTAAAAATCCTTCTACTCCTCCTCTCTTTGTTTTCATTTTTTTCTTTGTTCCAGTTTTAATTGCCTACTATGCTGATTTTCTTTTTTAAGAATAACAACAAAGTCCTAGTTGCAGATGGATTTTAATTCATTATTTTAGAAAGGAAAATGGGTATTGATTGTATATTATTCACATCAATGGGTGTAGTTAGTCTTGTCCTCAGAAACACATTTACAAAACCACCATGATGTACTGACCTAAGATAAATTTTTAATTCACTTCAGATACAAGCCTCATGACTGTAAATAAAGCACATTTATTTGACACTCCAGAGTTATTTGGTTGCTAAGTGGTTTCTGTTTTTAAAAGAGAATAAACATTTAACATTTATTTCTGGGTTATTTTGGTAAGAAAATCTGTTAATTTTACTTTTTAAAGTCATTATCAGGGGGAAATGGTAGCATAAATTCCAAGAGCAATTTTCTTTTACAGTTTGACTGCATCGTATATGTGAAACAATTCATGGATGCTGGGGAAAAAATTAAGCTATTTTTTGCTTATTTAAACAGGGTAAAATAAAGAAGGAAAATATTAGGGAGGATCTCATATACTGTCTTCTGCCTTTGAACAAGTTCATGTTTATTGGATCAATGCCCAGTACTACTAAGATCCTTCAAGTAAAAACTGTTAGAAAAACATTAAAGACGAATTGTATCTTGTAACTGTGGGCTTGGTAGACTTAAATAAAGGCAGTATTTCGAAGTATTGAGCAATCTAAATTCCCAGGGTGCAGTGAATCCTACGGCTCAGTGAAAGCTGAAGGAGGAGACTATGATTACTTATAGGATTAATTAAGCACATAAACACAGGCAAAATTTTAATCATGGCTTTAGCTTCTGTTGGAATACAGACTTAAGTCTGTATCTATTTTGATGCATCAGGAATCATGAGTCTGCTGCTTCAATTATTTCCATACATTTTATCTCTGTTTTATGGTTAATGTATTGTTCTTTGCCTTCTCTTCAAAATTTTGCATTTCTGTCAGGATTTTAGTTTTCTCTTCTAGCTTTTCTTCTTTTATGCAAAGCCCAAGTTGAAACAATCTTTCATGACATGCACCTCCTCCAAATTCTGTATCTTGCCTATAATGTTCTAGACATTTTCTCTGCCTGCACCCTTATTTGTTCTTGCCTCTGAATTACTTTAGTCACTGTATCAGGTTAAATTATGATTTGATTTACACTGATTTCTGCTTCCAATCTAATTGACCAGTGCTACCTAGAAAAATTTTAGATGAAGCTCTTTTTACATGCTTGTGGAGACCAGATCATATTTATGAAATAAGGAAAATAATTAATAGCACCCTTTATTTTATCCTTACCAAGGTGAAAGAGAGGAATTAAGTGTCACATATTTCAGGCCTCTCTATCCATCTAAAGATAAATACTATGTCCACACATCAGTGTCAGAGAACAACTTAGTGTTTAAGTTCTAATGTATTTGTACCTAATGCTGTCTACAGGGGAGCCTCAGATGTAAACAGAACCTTGAGGGGAGATTATGATGTTCCAACCTGGGATTTGTGAAGACAATGTCTGGAAGCTAAGATCCAAAAGGAAGAACTTCAAACAAATCTTCTGTTTCAGAAATAGATGCAGATGAGATTGGTAATTTCCTTAGCAAATAAATTAATTTATTTCAAGTGTTTATACTTTGTCTGTTCTTAAAACTGTTAATCAGGGTATGAACATGCTGATACCAGCTCTTTCTCCTCCAGATAAAGAAATTGGAGACAAGCCTGAATTTTTTTCCTGATTGAATGTAGTCCCAGCGAAGCAAACTGAGCTGAGTTGAGCTGCAACCACATTAGTGATGAGTAAAACAAATTGTAGTGAAAAGAGAAGAATTGAAATGTAGAAATATATTCTAGAAATACCAGATTAATGATAAAAAGCTGGATATTTTTTGTACAGGTTTAAGTAATGTGCTGCTGATGGACAGCCCTAACTGGTGCTGATGAAATTCAGAGGTAGAACTGAAGGCAAAAATTACTCAACTTCAAGAAAATTGGTGTAGTATTTAATTGACATAGCAGAGAATTATAATTTTAAATGGAAGGAAGCCTGAAAATATTAAAAGCTTTAAAAGAAATATTACACTTGGCTAATACATACATGAAAATGAGAGCATATCATCAAATTTAAAGAAGAAATAGGGCTATTCTATATGAAATTCAAGCTTTATGAAGAGTTTCAAGAATCAAAATACAAACTAAAAAAAAAAAGAGAGAGACATAAAAGATGTTACAAAACAGTAAGTTTCTGGCCCTTATGGTTGTTGAAATAATTTAAAAAGATGGCCCAAATCAACCGGAACACAAAAAATAGAAGAAAGACTTGCACTCCCTGACCCCACATCTTTGTAAAACAGCATTTTCAGCCCTAGCAGTTTTTTTGAACTTTGTGACTGGCAATACTCAGTTCCCTAACCCCTTTCCATTTTCAGACATATGAGGCACAAATGACATACCCCCCTGTTAAAGTGCAACACCACAGCTTCTCTGCTGACACATGCCCCAGTATTCCTCAGACAAGACTTCATGAGAAAGATGTGAGTTGCTGGAGGAATTGCAATCTTAGCCGTGCCAGTCTCTCCTGTGAATGAGATACGAGTTATACAAATGTTAGTGTAACTGATTTGGAGAGACTCCTGAAGAATCTGGACAGCCAGTTGCAGCAGATGGGAAGGAAAAGGTTCACTAAATCATATCTTCTGGGCAAACTTAAAGGGAAAGAATTACCATATTGAACATTAGGAGGTTAGAGCAGTAATTAACTGACAGGGTTACTGAGACGAGGCACAGCAACACAGATGTGCCATTTTCCTGGGAAGTACTGGAATGAGTGTGTATGTCCAGTAGTTCTTTTAAATGAGAGAGAGGCATGGCAGCCTAGCCTGCTCTAGCAAAAATAAAAGGTAGGGAATCCTTGTTAAAAAGGTTGAGTAGGAGCTTAGTCTGTGCTTTTCAGTTTATTTCTAAATATTAGGGATAAATCCTGCAGCTGCTTCCTGAGAAGGAAAATAGTTTCTTTCCAGAGAAACTGGAAATATATTTTAAGCAGAATGGATCAGTGAGATGTTGCAGATCAGAAGGGTCTTTTCATTAGGTTTGGTGGCCACTAAGTACACGATTATATCTCAGTGTAAGCAGAAATCTTCCTGTTGGGAGTCCAGTCCAAGAGGGTGTCAAAAGTGGCCATGGCTTTAGTGGCAAGTTATATACTGAGGTATGAGGTCCAGTCTCTTAAACAATTTTACAGCAATGGGAGAAAGGAGGTAAACTAAAAGAAGCACTTCTTTCACCAAGACCATGAAAACCTCCTGTAGCCTCTCATGCAAGTTGTCACAGTGAGAACCAATCAGTACACTGATGTTTTTATTTTGTCACCTCAGGTATCCTAGGCAGCACTAGCCCCTTCATTTTTATGCCAGCGTGCAGTGTGTTCTCTTGGATGTATTTTATGTTTCAGTAGTGATTTACATTCACCAAAATGAAGGCCAGATGATCACCTCTGTTATGCAAATGAATGCATGGGGACAGCAAGGGAGTCAGTAACTTGAAGTGGTAAGACTGGACAGTTGTCATTCTGTTCAGGGGGCTTTTTCTCTCTATTCATTGACCTTTCAGTAGCTTTCTGGCTTGCAAATTCTCATTCAGGGGGAAGGGTGCAGTCAACTGGAAGGCAATTTCGGTTAGAAACCACTTTATGTCACAACTGAGACTCAGCTTACACAGGGAAAGATACACAGGATATTAAAGGTGTTCAATAAGTAAAAGCCTTGTTACTTTTAGTGCATATAAACTCTCAACAGTTTAAAGCAACAGGCTTACAACGTATTGGTTATTAAGACAGAGAAAGACTTATTTTAATAACATGCAAGTAGCTAGGGTATCTATGCTTAGGGAAAGAAATATAAACAATCTACATGTAATTATCGGGAAATATACTTCATACAGACTATACTTATATTTGTCTTTTTAGAGATGTGAATGAAATATTGAATTAAATATTAATCATGCCCTTCAAAAGCAGACAGTGAACTGTGGACCTCAAGAGCTGAATCCATTCTCTTCAGCTTAAGCTAAATAACCAAGCTCCTAGGAACCTGTGGGACAAGAACAGTTATAAAGGAAGAGGTTTTCCAGACCAGCAGAATTGTGTCAGTATAATTGTACCATTCTAACTGAAGTAGCTTACATAAAAATGATAATATAATACTTCTGGTATTTAAATATTACAAATACTAAAAATAATTTTATAAAACCTCTTTTTAAGGCTCAATACTGGGTATTAGTAGAGATTCAGTTGGGATCCAGGCCTTAAGCCTTACAGATGGCTATAAGACCTGATAAAATTGTGAATATTCATATTTTGAATCCACTGAAATAGATTAAGTTTTACCTGTATGGGATAAATGTGTATGTTTTCGATTTTCTTTCTTCTTTCTGGCTAGGATGGAGAAAGAATTTGGAGGGGAAAAAAGCAACACCCCACATGGGAATTAACAAATTGATATATTAACAATTGTACATATGTACATATAAAACTAATACATTCGTTAATTAAATAAAATTAATAATTCCATTGGATTTTCAGAAGGTAGAAAGGTAATAATTCTATTTCTCTCAGTGAGAGTAGAATATTCAAAATCTTTGTCCCAGGGCAACAGATAATGTAAGCTTACAGCCTCCATTTTGTAAATTATGTGACAAGAGCCCAAAAACTCTGGTTCTGAATACTTCCTGAGCTTTGGGAAATCTGACTCGAAATTTGTGGCAAAGTCTTATTTCTGAAATCTATATCAATGCACTTGATTCTCTTCTACTAGCTGTAGTCCTACTTCAGTGGGTTAATTTCTGAAGTTCCCTTCTCATTCTGTATTGAGCATGAAGTTTGTGGTTTCCATTTCATACCTAAAGAGGGATTTGTGTGCCTGAAACATTCTTTTTTTACATCCCATTGGCTTGATGAGAAGACATTAGGTCTCCCTACAGGCTTTGCCTGCATGCCTCCTGAGAGAAAAAATGCAAGCTATAATGAGAGCAACTCACAACCTGGAAACCCTCACAGAAAAAAATACCCTTACAGTCAGCAGACGTTTCGCCTAGTCTGACATGTCAGGTTTTGGCCCTGTCCTTCTAATAGAAAGCCCCTCCCAGAATAACTGAATCAAAATATCTAAAATTAATCAATATCATATTTATGTATAAAACAGACTAAGGGACGTTATTTGACCTTTTGGTAACTGACCTGCTAACAAAAGCAAGGTCTCACAGGATTTACCTCTTCATGCTCAGCGTGAGGCAACAAGCCAGTATAACATCTGCTCAGTATGCATTGCAAAGCAAATGAACAATGCTGACACCATTAATCAGCTTGTCCAAGAGAATAAAATGTCAAAACCTGATGTAAGAAAGCTTGGCTTTAAAAGCAAACATTTCATGTGGATCTGCATGGGTCTAATGATGGATTAGTTAACCCTGGAAGATGAAGAATGACTCCAGCCTAATGTTTGAGGGGGAATTGCATCTAAATCTGACAGTGTACAAAGAAAGACTGTAAAGAAATTAGAGATATGGGAACTACTTTTACAAAAATCAATCGCCTGCCATTGGTGCCTCAAACTTCAGTGTGTGATATTAAACAGAATTAATAAAACACACCTTGAGTCCTACCAGGTTGCAAGATGTGCATTAAAAGTAAGTTTTTTCATTCACAGAACTGTTAAACTGCAGGTAGCATTTTTTCCTTCCCCTCTGCTGAGCCATGGGCAGGAACAGTACCTCAAAGGGAAAAAATACACAGAATTTATTTCAGTGAAATAGATGCAAAGCAGTGCAGCAGTACTTTAAATCTGGGGTCAAATTACAAGTGAAAACTCAGGAACAGTCAGTAAAGGGTGCTGATACTTCCTTATTTAATGAGGAGTAGAACATCTGTTGGGGAAAGAGAAGGTAGGGAACACAGACACATAGAAGCTACAGCTGGAAAAAATCTCTGCTAGCCAGCTTAAAAATGCAGGACCTATTCTATTGCTTTGTCAAATCCACTTTTGAAACTACAAGGCTTTTCTGCTTCCAAGATTCCCTTTGGAAGATGTCTCTGGACTGCAGTGTATTTCAGTCTCAGAATATTTTTTCCTGGTATCTTTTTTTTTAATAACCTGAATTTCTTCCCATAATAACTAGCACACCCTTTTGTAATAAAACAAAAATTCACCTCCCTTGGTAGCTTTCACTGCCTTTCTTTTAGAGTCTGATTGTCTTATATCTTCTCAGAATATCACACCCTAAGCTTCCCCATTGGAAATTATCAGGACAGGGGGCCAACCTTTGCCCAGAGGGCCTTTCTTGTTTTTGCTTATATTCTCTTCCCTGAGGTTAAAAAGACTTTTAATACAGGGTATGTTCTCTGTGTGTTAGCACTTCTCTGCTGCAATCAAGTTACCTTTCAAACTCTTTTTTGATAAGCTTAGCAAATTGCATTCATTCTGTCCTTCACAGTGGGGCTTTTTTTCCAGCATTCAGATAATCTTTGTGGCTTTCTTTTTACACCACCTTCATTTCTTCCACTATTATAAAGACTCTTTTCTGGGATTTCATCTGTATAATATTTACAGGTAAAATTGATCACTTTAAAGCTACTTCTTCCAGACAAGTAGATGTTGCCTTAAAATACTCAAGGCATTAAGAGGGAAGAAAGGAATCAGCTCCCATTTCACATTTCCACAGAAACTTTTAAGATCCTCAGCTATTCAGGCTCCCCAGTTTGTGAGAGTGACCATATGAGTGGTGCAACTGATAAAATCAGGGAATTACTGTACAGGTCTGGTTGAAGAAATGCAGAGGGTCTATAGTGTAGTGTAAGACATCCAGTGTCTCAAAACTGAAAGTATTATGCTTTCTGATACAATTTTAGTAAAAAAAATAAAGGAAATACAAACCTCCTGCAGGTGACAATCTCATGTTGAAAATGCATTCAGACCCTATGTATAGGGGTGACTGAAGGTGACTATGAAAGTCTGGATGTACTTTGAGTTTGACCCTTCTGAGAATGAGAGCTGGCATGTTCCCTCCTTGGAACTCAAAGTCTGTAAGTGTTTTTGACAGTGTAGGCTTTCAGAGGTTTATTAGTGAGCCAGGTGAAAACTGTGCTGCAGAAGAAGGTACTGCTAAATATAATAGTTTTTCAGCCCAGAATATAGAGGCTTTGCTACACAAAGGGCTACTAACAGCAGCTTGGTGTAGAATATAAAAAATGCATCTAAAAACTTGATAAAATCAGCCACAAAAATTCACCAACTAAACAACCAAATCATTACAAAAGTCATTTGGACAAGGGGCTGAAAAATCCTAAGCAGAAAAACAGGAATGATGGGAATTTGAAAGGTTGGGCTATCACTACAACAATGTGAGCACTACACAGCAGCTGCAATCAACAAAGGAAGCAGAGCTACTACTTGCTCAAGTACTTTATTGACAAGCAAGACATAGGTCATTAGACATTGAATGTGATCCTTTACCCAGTTGCCATATTGCAGTATGACATTTCATTTCAGAGCAGAGAACTGGAACTATTTTGCTAGTCCTCTTTACCCAGTATCAGTTAATTGCATCATCATCCTTGGCTGCTAAACCTGCTGTCTTTTTCACGGAGATCACCTGGAGGTTTTTTCACTTACCATAAGCTTCAGGACAGGCTCCTCTCTCTTACTTCAGCTCAGTCAGTGGGAAAATCCTTTCTTGGGTCACAAACCACTACCAAACTGAAGATGACTGTCGTAAGGCAGTTGGTTTGCTCTCCACCTGAGCCAGAGTACTGAGTTAGGATGAGTTTAAACCTGGACCAGCATGATAATATAGAGAAATACTCCTTGTCTCATCCAAATCCACTCAGATTGGCTGGTATGGTATCACAGCAGAGAGCACTCAAACAGGTACACACATGCACACAGATGCACTGACAGAGGTCCTCAAAATTCTAATGTATTTAACTGCCATGGTATAATAAGATATAACACTCTACATTCGACTGAATCTGCAGCAGAAATGTAGTGAATGGCAAATCCAAAAGCAGTGCTCTTTTCCCTGTCAAAGGACAGGGGGGAATCTGCTACAAATAAGCAGTGGTGCTGGGGGGCTGGCAGGCATCCCTAACCGGGTAGACAGTGCTGGAACATGCCTTCTCTTTCTGGCCTTCCCTTGCTATCATTCCTGTAGGATCGGTGCTCTCTGCTTCCCCACTGCACCCTTGTGGCAACTGCAAGGTTGGCCTTGCAGGTACTTTTCTCATCCATTTTGATCTATGCATGTAATTTAGTTCCAGGTTTTAAAAAGAAATATTCCTTCTTATTATGTCATCCATTAAACAATTCATTTATTCATAATAACTCTGTGTGTATTTTCTTGACAGTCCAGCAATGTTCTTATCTTTAACATATTTATCAAACATAAGGAAAATTTGGTTCTTTTCCACTCATTATTTAAAAGATTACTCATCCCCTGTGTGAGAATTTTAAAGAAAATCCACAAAACACAAATTTTTGCTTAACTCTTAGTTTGGTCTTCCAAAATAGAAGTACGATATTTGTCTAAAATTAGATTATTCAGAAGACAGTGGCAACAAATGTATTTTTATACTTGGAGTAATTAGTATGTTTTACATCCACCCTGCAACAGCTGGTTTAGTCTGGCATTATGGTTTTTCCAGAGCTGTTGAGGGATTTCTTTAGCCCAATAGGATTTGTGTTGATTACTGCTGCACTTTTTTTAGTGGTTTTTATTCTTGGGGGTTTTTTCTTATCTTGACTCTGAAAGTTCTAGCCACTTGGGTTATTACAAATTTTGGTATGTTTATACTGTAATTCCACTACAATAATAAAGAAGTCAGACTTTCACAGACTTTCATGCACACACACACAACATAAACACACACATACACAAAAGAACTTGCAACTCATTTGCTGGAATCCTAAATTTGAATAAATATAAATATTTAAATTGTTTAAAGACAGGGTAGGGTGAAAAGGCAATTTTGGTTCTAAAATGCCTCAAAAAA
The DNA here is from genome assembly GCF_001715985.3 of Manacus vitellinus. Classification (NCBI taxonomy): domain Eukaryota; kingdom Metazoa; phylum Chordata; class Aves; order Passeriformes; family Pipridae; genus Manacus; species Manacus vitellinus. Next base: position 2,984,593 of record NW_021940122.1, read on the forward strand.
GACCAAGAAAACCTCAAAAGGCTCCAATAACACCTCAAAATCCTGATGTAATAAAATTGACTATAATTGGCTAAACTTGAGTAATAAAGGCAATATATAAATTATTGAGCAAACGTAGAGGGTGAAAAGGTGATTTTCATCCTAAATGCCACAAAAAAGACACAAAATCCATTCAAACTCCCTAGAATTCAAATAAAATTGACTATATTTGACTAAATATGAGTAAGTAAGGTGATATTTAAGTTATACTTAAAAAAGGGGGGGTTGGAAAGTGCTTTTGGCATTAGAATGCCCTGAGTAAATATGAATATCCCTCTCAACTCTATGTGTGAATAAACAGGAATAAATAGGAAAAATTAGGGTGATATTTAAGAAAGGATTAAAAAGTGTTTTGGGCACCAAAATGCCTCAGGAAAGATCCAAAACGCCACAAAAACACCTCAAAAAGCCCCAGAATTTAAATAAAACTAAGATGGAATAAATAGAAATAAATTAGAATATTTAAGTTATTTAAGAAAGGGGAGGATGAAAAGGCGATTTTGCCCTCAAAAACGCCTCCAAAAAAACTCAAACCCCCATAGAAATCCTCCCAAATTAAATAAATGTTGAATTAATATTAATATTAATAAATTAAAGCAGTAGTATTAAAAAACCGTAGGGTAAAGGTGCTTTGGGCATTGAAACGCCTCAAGAAAGCACCAAAAAGCCCCCCAAATGCTCATAACTGCATTTCAACTAATTAATAAACATTTAAGTTTTAGGGTTAATTAGTTTGATTAGGGTAGAAATTCAGTTAAAGCGTCTAAAAGAGAAATTTGGGGCAAAAAAGCCCTGAAACCGCATTTAAACGGAACAAATTTAATCAGAATGAAAGAACCTGAGGTAAAAGTTGCCTGTAATTGAAAAAATTTGAGGCAATTCGCCTTAACTTGAGGAAAACCGGGGGTTAAAAGGCGTTTTTAGCCGTAAACCCCCTCAGAACACCTGAAACCCCCCAAAAGACTCAAAGCTCCCCCAAACAGCCGCGATTAATACCAATTAATCGATTAAGTAATTAAATTATTCCCTCAATGGATTAAATTAAGGCAACGAATTAAGTCACTCCATGGGCTCGAAACAGGCTCCAAACCCCTTCGGATTTCCCCGACTAAGCTCCCAAGCCGCCTCAAAACCCTCCGCGGCGCCAACTAACGCCTTAATGAGTATCTTAGTCAACCCCACGAGCGATGGTAACTTATTAATTTTACTAATTAATTACATTTGGTAATTAACCTCCACCGTACCTTGCCCGCCGCCACCACCCCGCAGCGGCCCGCCCCGCGCCGCCCTTTATATCACCTCGGTCGCTCCCCTCCCATTTCCGCCCGGGACCAATCAGCGCGCCGCGCGCCCCAGCACACCCCGCCCACTGGGCAGGGAGGTCCCTTCCCGGGTTTTCGGCGCTCAGCCAATCAGCGTGCCCTTAGCAACTGGACAGCGTCGGGAGCCGCCAGTGGCTGACCAATCAAGCGGCCGACTTTTGCGGAGGCGCGCGAAGAGCTAAGCCAATGGGGGAGCACCGCGGGCGCCTCACGCCGGCGGCCAATCAGAGCGCGGCGGCCGGGAGGAGGAAGGCAGAGAAACGGCGGCAAGCAGCGGCTGGGCGGACAGATGGAGGGACTGCCGGGGACACCGAGGGACCCAGGAGGACATCTCGCCGGTTTTGGGGGCTCCAAAGCTCAGGAGCTTCAGCGCTGCCTCCTCCCGCCCCCCCCGCCGCTTTTCGTCTTCAGCGCGCGGCTTCACCACCCCGTGACACGCTTGCCATAGATGGCTATATTTGCATAAAGGGGCGCGGTTCCGTCCGCTGGCGGGCAGCCTATCTGTGGGTTTTTTGCATAAAAGAGAGCCGGGTTTGTCAGCACTGCCGAGGGCTTTGTAGCGCCCTGTCACTGACCCACAGGGACCCTCAAGGACAGCCCGCTGCCCTGCAGGGACCCCTCAAGGGCACCCCAGTACCCCACAGATGCCCCAAAACATCCCATAGAGACCCAGAGGTGTCCCTTAGCGACCTCCATAACCATATACCTCCATGAAGTTTATTATGCTGTGCTGATGGCTTATACAATGCGGCAAATAGAATATTATAAATTCATTAGAAGTAAAAAAAAAAGAGGGACAGAAAAGCAGCTCCAGTGTTACACAAAGGAAGGCCAAATTTCTGTCTGTTGTGTATTTATATTAGCAAACCATCAAAGACTGTTTAATATAACATAAGGAATCTTTCTTTTGTTAGGGGAAAAGAAAAAGTGAAGATAAAGCCCCAAGAAACTTCTTGCTTGGTTTATTAAAGTAAAAATACCCCAAATTACTACTTATTTCAGCTGGAATAGGCCCACAAGAAATTTGTTGCTAGAAAGGAAGTACCACGGGAATCACATTCATAACCAAAAAACTAAAATTTCCAGCTAGTAATGCAGAGTAAAAAGCAGTAACAAGAACTGTGAACATTATGGTATTAAAAATTCACTTTTGCAAGAGAGTTGTCCAGAATGCTCTCTCAGAGAGGAAAGAAATTTAATTGTCCTAACTTCCCATGAAGTGCATATGGTAAAAGTGATTTTGTTGTAGCTGCTACTGAGCATTTCCATTAGGATACAGTTTAATTTACATTTGTAAAGATACCCTTTCAATAGAGGCTTTTATGGTGCTTAGAATGGTATAACCTTGGTTAAAGGTCCAAGTTTTATACGTGTAGAGCGAAGCTCAAACATTTAGTAAGGTGTGTATAAGCCACCTTCTACCAGCTATTAATGCTTGACATCGAGAAAGGGGAAATTCCACCTAATCTGAGATCTGCGTTCAACGCCGGGACAGTCAATGTCCAAATTCTTTAATGGATATATGATTCTGCAAGTTTTTTACCGTTTCAAGCCAGGCTTTGATGTTTCCTGGTTCTCTATGGAGGACGCAGTCGGAGCTGGGGGTGCTGAGCGGGGCTGACCACGGTTCCTGACAGGGATAGTTCTTCCTCTGCTGTGTTCGGTGCATTTGACAGTGACATCTGGTGACCAGTTTAGTTAAATGCAGGTTCGTACTTCAGGGCTCGTTTCTGTCAGCTCTTCTTTACCTTCAGTGTGGTAAAAAGTCCACCTGAAAGCAAGGACTTGGCAAAGGCACTGTAGTTTCTCCATTTATGGACTTTAGGTTCCTCTTTTCTCCTCTCACTGTTCCCAGCTGGATGCTTTCCAGAATGGATGGAGCCAATTGGACTAGAGCTGCTTAAGGTTTTCACAGTCTTTACTGAAGCCTCTGCATTTTGCTTTTATCACCTGTCTAGAAGCAGAGGAAAATCCCCAAACATTTGTAATAATCTTCCTGCTTACTTTTTGTTTATACTGAGATGCTTGGAAGTAGGAATCTGCTCATCTCTTGTTCTGGTGAGCATGACAGAGAAGGCTATTCCCAATTTCTAAACTAGAACACAAATCTCATGAAAAGGATGAAGAAAATAAGAAAAAGTAAACCAGGAGAATAGTGTTCCAACATTGCTGTCTGATATACAGGTGTTTGTTCCAGAAAGAGTGTTCACCAGATAGGGAGAGTGTGGATAAAGGCACACCTAGGTTATAAGGAACCTTCTCATTCAAAAGGGAGTGGGCATCCCTTTGCAGGCTGTTCAGAGCCTGCATTCAGTATCTGCATAGGCCCCTATCCTGCTCACTGACTCATCTTGCCTGTTTCTCGGGTCAAGCTGGGAGAGGAATCTTGCCTTTCTCTAAGTTTAATCAATAAACTGTTCATGCACTGCAGGAATGGAGCAGCTTGTCTTTTAAGGCCTGTTTTATGTTGCTTCTCATTTTATGGGATGAAACAGAGTCAGATGTACAAGGCTTGAGTGCAGCATCAGATCTGAATGTTCCTGGGTTTGAGATCTGGGCTTAAACCGAGGCATTCCTAAAGTTCAGGTTCATCCAACAAACATGAGTTTATTCTTCAAATCAAGATTTTAGTCCATGCCTATCTGTGTCACTGGTACTTGAGCTTGCAAACTTCTAATTTGATATTATTTATCCCTTTCCCCCTTTAAAAGGGGTAAGGCTGGGGGTGTAAACCCAACAACTTTCCGTACATTTTGATTCTTTTTTTGAAGTGAAGAGCAGAGCGTTACCTATGAGCAGCCCTGGTGGTCCCTAGTGGTACCTGCTTTGGCACCGTATTATTGTCTTACTATTCACCATACAGCTTTTGCCTTTTTCTTTACTGTCAACTTTATGTAATAGGGCCCTGACTCCAGCAACAAAATGCTTGTTTATAACTGCAGGCCTTTGCATTGTTGAATTTCCTTCTGTCTCTGTAACTCTGCACCACAGGGCTGTGCAATCCTTTTTGCATGAAAACTTATTCTCCATGATTGGCATTATCCTTCTGTTCTGTGTTACCTGAGACTTCAGTACGATGCGCTTTCTTGGACTATCTTCTCCTTGGACCAATATTTTTATTAAAATATTAAGCAGAACTGGGACTGACAGAGACTTCAGAAAGCACACCCCTTTTCTTCCCAATTGTACAAACAGTTGTGATCTCTTCTTACCTATCTAATAGTTATTCTTTTAATCTCAATTTTTTCCACTTTAATAATTAATCTCCCTTGAAGCAGTGAAAGCAATTCTTGATTTAAGTCTATTGAGATTAGTTCCAATACACTGAGCATGTCTAAAAAAGCAGTTATCTTACTGAAGACACTATAGATTACCACAATCTAATGTGACAAAACCATGTGGCATTTTATCACAGTTTTCATTTACCTCTCTGATCTAGATTTACTCATTCTATAGTAATGGTACTGAAGTCTTGTAAAATGTCAGTTTTATCCTCCCACTTGCTCCTTTTAAAAATGCATACAGCATATTTTTCGCTGTGAGTCATAGGGTATTGTTGTCAAATTATAGGAACAAATATCCTATCTGCTATACCAGTGATTTTTTTTTACACCTTTGGATGGAGACAATCTACCCCTTAATTTCAGTTTTGTTGTTATTGTCCAAATTTTGGTAATACATAAGATGTGGTAAATGCTTCACTGCCATGAGATGCCCTACTCTTATTCTCATGAATGTAATAATCCCTACTGTAAACAGAAGAAAAGCTGTACTTAATTTCTAGGTCAAACTAAATCGTCCTTTGCCTCCATTGCATCGTGACTGGGTAGACGCCTCACTTCTTTGTGCTTTAGCCTTTCTGTGTTATGAAGTTAAGAACCTGGGTTCTCTTTTCTTTGTAAGTCCATCTAGGCCCTTCTGGGTGATTTTCTGTACCTTTCACATCTGAAGAATGCTTTTTGCCAATTAATGCTCTTTCCATTCCTGTATAAACTCTCTACTTAGTCATACTTTACATTGAAGTGTCTATTTTGACAAGTTTTCCTTTCATTTGAGGTTGGAGTTCAATTTTTTTCATTATTTACACACTTGAATTACTCTGGACGACCTTACCAACTAGTTTCCTCAGTTTCTCAAACTTTGCATTCGAGAGACAAAAATATGATAACAGATCTAATTTTTGCCTAAATTGAACTTCTAAGATGAATTGAAGCAGTTTGTGATCAAACCATTTTAAAGAAATGCGGATGCACTTGAAAACAAAACCATTGTCCTGCACAAGCATTTCAGTTGTGTATTGACAATCCATTCCTTATTAGAACTAGATTTTACAGTTTGGATTTTGAAGTCTGGGGCAACACACAGATCTGCTCAGGCCTTTTCCCCTTGGATTTCATGCTTTGTGGGTAACACAGCTCACAGAGAGACCACAAACTTCCGAGGCTATGGAAGCAGTGTAGTGAGCCTGAGGCATACTGCATTACAAAAGACAAGGGAGTTAGAGACAATGGCCATACCAAAATAAAAGTAAAATTCAGTATGGTATCTGAGATACGTGCTGTATGCAGAGGCTTGAAGTAGGCCATAGGAAATGCTGATTGCTGTCCATATCTTTCCCCTTGTTTAGGGAGATTATGGCATCTGAAGAGAGTTGATGCTCCAAAGTTCCCTACCTGCTGCTAGTGAGTTGAATGGCTGTAATTTCCCATTGCTTTTTCTCCAGCATCTCTCAGCATTAGGCTATAAGTGGAGGTAGGAATCTCATGGCCAGACTGATTTTCCATGTTTAAAAAATGGATTACTGTGCAGTATTTCTAGGACCAAGAGAAGATCAAACAGATGAAAATCATTGCGAGCATCTAGTGTTCAAGGTGTTTGGCTGGAATGGGAAGCTCCTGTATCTGGACTCTGCTGTGAAGCTAATTTGTTTTTACCTAATGATTGTTTGATCAATCATTAGTGTGCAATACTGAGAGATGAGATGAGATGAGATGAGATGAGATGAGATGAGATGAGATGAGATGAGATGAGATGAGATGAGATGAGATGAGATGAGATGAGATGAGATGAGATGAGATGAGATGAGATGAGATGAGATGAGATGAGATGAGATGAGATAGATGATGAGATGAGATGAGATGAGATGAGATGAGATGAGATGAGATGAGATGAGATGAGATGAGATGAGATGAGATAGATGATGAGATGAGATGAGATGAGATGAGATGAGATGAGATGAGATGAGATGAGATGAGATGAGATGAGATGAGATGAGATGAGATGAGATGATGTGATGAGATGAGATGAGAATCAAATATAAGTTGTTTCCTTCTGTCTTACTCTTTGCTCAGTACCTCAAGCTCAATGCTGAAATGTATAGGGCAGGTCGGTCCTGATCATTTGCTCTGTACAGAACCCCAGACAGTCAACAAATTATTGCTTGAAAAAAGGTATTTTGTTTTTCTGATTGTTGAGTAAGTGGTTCTGTATTAGAGTTTTCCATTTGTGCAGGTAAAATCCCTCTTTTATAGACTAAAATCTCACCACTTGCTTAGTTAATGTACATATAAGGTATATATAGATCCTATTCAATGACATTTTTAACCACCTAGGGTTGTCCACAGCAGTTCAATCCATAGGCATCATGCCAAACCAGGCAGCTGTTTGTTAAACACGAAAGCACAAAAAAAACAAATGAGCAGAATGTATTCACAACTTCTTGGGCTCCATCAAAACTTCAGTACTTACTATGGACTGTCTCTGAAACTTTCAGGCATCACACAAATGAAGATACTGTACTGTGGGCTTTGACAAATATAGAAATCTCAAAATAATTAAGAATGCAAACTACCAATTAAAAGTTTTTGAAATGCTATGTCAGTTTATGAATCATCTGCCCATTGGTCATAATATACAGGCAAAATAAAAATTAGCTGAAGGATATTAATTAAAGAAGATTAAAAGAAAAATGCTACTTATCATGAAAGAGAATGGAATGTGCTCATTGTTGAAGTGAACTTCTAACACTTTAATATGTATATAAGCTTATGATGTGTGTTTTACTCATAATTGCAGTATGTGGAATCTGAAACAAGCAGAATGTGTTCCAGAATTGGCAATTTCTTAGGCAGTCGAGATTCTTCATCAGCCACTGCCTTTTGAATTGGCCAGTCAAATTCAGAGCCTAAATTCCAAATGGATTCTTCAGTTCAAGATTTTGAGAAACAGAAGTTCTGTCTTTATTTTAGTCCTTTAGAGAGATGTGTCCACAATGGTGGGGACATTTCGTTTCTATATGAGCTCTTACGTATTCCTGTATTTAGCAGCTTTCTGTTTTATAATAGCAAAAAATAACTGTTTTTATGCTGTTTGCAAAGTGGTGAACAGCCTATGCAGAGTTCTAATGCAGTAACTACAGAAATGATCTGTTTAGTACTATAAGGAAGCAGTATCTTCCTGTAGGTTTTCACAGTTGAGTTCTTAGTGTTGAGTCCCTGATTTTATAGTAGTGACTTCTTTCTCTCCCCAGCTAGACATGATTTTGAGCAAGATTTGCTGCAAACCTCAAGTCAGCGCAGGTTATTTAGAATAGAACCTGAATAGTAGCAAATGTGACTGCTTTCTAATTTCATCACTGACAGACATTTGGGAGGCTGAGCTGACTCCCACAAGAAGCTTTTCCCTCCCAGCTGTGGTCCTAAATCAATAAAGTACTTGAGCATATATTTAACCTTATGTAGGTGCCTTAGTCCTGCAGATTTTCATAAATTCTAAGATTTGTTTTAAACATAAATCTTCTAATTGTCATTGCTTTTCTCAAGTAACTTTATAAACCCTAATGTCTGAGCTTCAATTCCAATTCCACTCCTGGCAGAGATTGGAGTTTGTCTTACGCCTGACAGTGTTATCTAGCGTTTGAGGAATGCCTCCCAGTGGAGGCATCTGAAAGCAGAGCATGATGCTTTTTTTTCCTAGCTATGAAAGATGAAGGCTCTTCTATAATGATGAAGCTTCTTCCATAAATTACAGTAAACCAATAAATCTTTTTCTTCTTACTTTTTCTTTCTTTCAGAGAAAAAACATCTGCATATTGCGATTGTTAGCACAGTTTTTGACACAGAACGAAGCTTACGATGATTTTATGCAGAGATAAGAGGGCTATGTGGTATAAAAGTTTGACTCTTGGACCAAGTTCACAGGTTTATAGAGACAACTATATTTCCCAGGCACAAATATAAAAATTTGATGCTTTTGCTATTTGTCAAACAGAAGAAAAGGAAAATGAACACTGAGAAGCACCGTGGTCTTGTGTGTACGGAATTTACCAGGGTTTGTGGGAATGGTCTAAACTTTGCATGTTTTGCTGGCCTTATCTACAAAGCTTATATTAGGATCCTGGTTTATCTGCAGCTGAAGCTGACAGCTGGTGAAGGAGGATAAAAAAACCTTTGGGGTTTTGGCCCATGATTAACTGCTCTATAGCGAAAACTTTCAAGCGTTTGAGCTTAAAAATGTAATGTGTGTCCTCCAGTAGTACATGTTTGTTCTTGATTCTATGATCTCTCACTTTCTTGCCAGAGGGGTAGGTGGATTTGCTGTGCTGTGGAAATATGACTAAACTTGGCCTGAAACTTAACAAATTGTATACACTTCGCTTATAGTTATTAAACCACAGGTTAGCAGATCTAGTTTTAAATCAGCAGTGACCCTGAGACTCTGCTTTCTGCACTAGGAGAGGACATGAATGAGTGATGTAGCAGAAGGAACAGAACTCTTCATCATGCAACTCTGAGGAGCCCATCCTCTCTCTTGTTCATCTATCAAAGGTCTAGTTTCCACTCAGGTAATTTTTTTTTTGCTACAGCAGCTTTCCAGTGCTCCAAAATCCTTTTCTCTAAAAAATTGCCTTTTCTACTGTCTCCTCTTCCAAATCAACTTTACTATTTTATGACTTGGTCAGTTTTTTCTGCATTTTCTTCCATGAAATGAGACCCAGTCCCACAAATGTCTAGTGTTTTATTCTTCTACAGCCAGAATAAATAGGAATTATGGCAGCAACTCCATGGCAGATAGAATCCATCCACAACACAGAATGGAAACAGCTCAGGCAATCTGGATATCCTCAAAGACCAATACAACTCCTGTGCTGCAAAGCTGTCGCATCACTTGTACAGTGATTTGTAGAGCTGGGATCTCTCTGATCATTGACCAAATGAGTGCATCCGCTTTCTATTATATTTTCCATCTAATGTGTAACTCTTTCATATAAAAACATTTTTGAATCCCTTAAATTCCAATTGTGCAGCTGTAAAGTACTGCTTTGGTGCTGTAGACAAACAGTATTGCTATCTTCCCGGATAATGTCACCCTTTATTTCCATACAACTTGACTTCTTGACAATATTAGATGAAGTCCCTCTACATTTTGTTATAGCTTTTTTTTTTTTTTTGAGTGCTATCTGGCATGTCCAGTCAACTTCCATATGGAGATTTTTAATTGGAAAGAAGGAGGTGGCAAATATTTCCTTTTAATTGCAACATGAGAGCAGAATAAAAAAAGCATATCAAATAGGTTGTGTCTGCTAGGGCTGTAAAGGCTTATCGTCTTCATTTTCTGCTGCTTTCTGAGCAATGAAAAGCAGAACTTGTACAATTTTTTTTCTGGAAGAAAAGTAATGACCAGGGCATGGTGATGATAGTTCAGGAAAGAATGTGATGTCATTGAGGCCCTGTGCAGCCCCGTGCCCAATTACTGTGGGGGCTAAGTCCAAAGAATAGTGGCAGAAGAACAGAACAATGAAATGCTCCCCACGTGCTCTCATGGTATAGACAAGTCAGTCCATCATAAGTTCACAGCCTTGCATCTGGGAGATCCAGATGATACACACTGGGCTTTTCCTGTATCAGCAGTAGTGTCTCTATTGTTGCCTTTTAAAAGCTCTTTTCTAGCAAGGCCTAGGGCACGATTGAAATCCTTGTTATTGCACTTGCTCTGCCTCAATCAATCTTCATGTGTGATACAAGGCCAGCCTGGTCTCGGGCTCTTTATCTGCCCTTTCTGCTTGCACTTGTTAAGAATTGTTAAGAATACACTTACTGACCTAAGAGCTAACAATTTCTTTTATGTGAGCCGTATCCATCTACCACATAGTGAAGAGAACACCTTTTAATTGTGATTCTAATCGCTCAGTGCAAAAATATTTGCTTTAACTGACTAATTTCCAGTCAAACCTTCATCTTGCTAGGTTTATGGCTGTGTTTTTCTAATGTACATTCCTGTGGATTATTTTGCAAGCCGTCCCATGGGTGTGTTGAACATCCAAGCATCCTTGCAAAGAGTTACTGCAGATGTATAGCTATAATTCAGGTGAATCATCATTCCCCTTGTTAAAGTTTTACAATAAAATATTTGGCTAAATGCAAAGGGGAGAGGTCTATTTAGGGATCAGATTAAAAGCAACCTAGGTTTGTCATGCAAGGAATAAAATTGCCTTAGACATGCAGTTTATTTAGATTTAATAAGCCCACAGATGGGCAGTATCTTTAAAAATTAAGTGCTGTTCTACTGTCAAAATATCAGGGTCTGATTCACTGTCAATATGTTATCACCACAAGACCCTCATAAAGGATTTCTGGAGTAAAAAGCTGTTTTCTGTATCACCATAGCCCAGCACAGAGTAGCATGTGAAGCATGTTAATAGGCTATTCTGCCTAAGTTTCCACTGTTTACCTCTATTGCTTTCCTTGTTTTGCAGATGAATGCAAAGTTTCAACATTCAGAATAGTCCTTCTGGCAAACATTGTGAATATTAAATATTCATGTATGAAATCTGTTCAGATCCAGCCTTGGAATCAGTTTGAGTTTGTTTATGACCAATTAAAATGCCATATAAATTTCAGATTCTGCCATCAGAGTAGCCTGAATGCAGAGAATGAAGGACAATATCCTGTACTTCTAATTTAATTTTCCCATCAGTGTTTGTTTGAACTCTATCTGTGGGTCAGGACAGTGGATGTCTGTGCAAATATTTTCTGCTTATGCCAGCCAGGACTGTGTGCATAATTCCAGTTAAAATTTCAGCAGCAGTTTATAGTCACTTAAGCTGACTTTTCCCACATAGAAAATAACACTTTCAGACTGAAAATTTTGTTGATGTGTCACTTGCCTGTGGCAGAGCTTTAGTTTTATGCAAACTGGACCTCCCTCTGGCTCAAGATCTTGACTGGAGTTGGAGGAATCTTATAATCTTCAGAAAATGAAATTTTATTGAACTTGGAACAGTCCCACGAGCATCAGAGATTTGCTGTGCACACAGAGAAAACAGAAGATAAGTAAATGGCAGAACAATGTAGTGAGTCAACCTGCAGAAAGAAGGTAAAACATGCAGAAGAAGGCAGCAGCAGGTAGAGGACGCAGTTCCCCTTTAGGTCAGCTGGATGTGTTTTTCCATTCACTTTTAAATTTTATCTCTCAGTTCAAGTATCATCAGCCTTAAACTTACGAGTGACAGGGAGCTGGAAAGAGGTGAAAGGGGCACTTCCATGCTTCTCAGCTTGGAAAAACAAAGTGGGAATGTCTGCCAAAGAAATCTGGACACTTCAGATTTTCTTGAAAGATCCAAACATTGTTATTTCCTCTGATTTTGTATGCAGTATCTGAAAGAGATTGACTTGTAAGTGTTCCCATGGTCTTTGCATACACAAAGAGGAATGAGACCTTTTCAAAGGCACTTATTTTAGACTGATGGAAGGAATAAAGAGCTAGGCAGCTTCCAAGAGGGTGTCTCCTCTGTGTGACCCTGAACATAGTTTGAGAACAGTCTGGCTGGTCCCTCTGAGCACAGACACAGCTCCTGGAAACTGAAAAAATGCTTACTATGAGCCGTAGACAGACATTGCTGTCTGCCTCTGTGGGCAAGAGCATGCAGTAAAATTCAGATATTAACATGGAAATGTCCTCAAAACAGGGACTCCTGGTGTAGGCATTTTGGTTTGGATCACTAAGAGAGAGGCCAACTGGAGAAACAGGCCCATATGCAAAAGTTGGATGCATAGTCAGATTGCAGGCACCTTTAACACCCAAAAGATACTCAGAAATAGGCAACCATTTAGGTTCTTAGAAATGCAGCATCAAGTAGTTTAACATTTTAGTACCAGTACTTTATACAGAATAAATGTGAAATAAACTCAGATAACCCCCATTACAAAAGAGGAAACTGATTCCTTTCCCATGCTGTGTGTCTCATACCAAGACCATTTTGAGCACTGACCATTTTAAACCTGCATTGCAGTCATTTGTAAACAGTTTCAGTAACAGGGCCAGTTTGCTCAATCTGCATTTGACATTGCTTCAGTGTTTTGCATAACAGTCAGTAGCACCTTAGGTAAATATTCTATCCAATCACTTTGTGAAATTATGTAACTCTTTGGTTCCTTCATAACTTAGACAGAGACTAACAGAAATTTAATAAAACTGTTGTAAATCTCCACTTACTGAAACAGTAACATCCAGAGCAACCAGAAGACTTACACAATCCTCCAGATATAGGCTTGGTATGAAGATCATAGTAGTTTTAACTTTGGCCGTAACAGAGCAGAATATGAAGTAAAATGTATCATGTGTAAGAGAAAACCAAGAATATTTAAACTGGTCATTGCCCAGCTTTCTTTTCCTTCCATTAGAGAGAAGTTTTTTCATGGCTAAAATCCTATTTCCAAATTATCCAGGTACTTTCAGACCATTTCTACAACATCAGTTTACTGGGCCTCTTGCGACAGTTTCACTCTTCCCATGATGGGGGTTGGGACTAGATGATCTTTAAGGTCCCTTTCAACACTTAACATTCTATTGATTCTGTGTTGCTGAACTATGGAGCTTTTCAGAGTCATAATTTTCTTCAGGATGGAAACTGGAGAGTGATGGAATGAAGAGGAGAAAGGAAATTATACCACCTCAGAAGGAAAGACAGGAAATCTGAAGTTGGTTTTGGAAGCAAAAGTATAAAAACTCCAGAATCTAAACGTTACATTTTGGCAGTATCAAAACAAAATTATCTTGACAGCAGACTGGGAGGTGTTTGGCTCTGTTTGCATTCTTAAACTTCTACATACATTTGAAGTCCAGGAATAATGAAATCTGGAATACTGAGTTTTCAAATTGTAAGAAGGAGCCTTGAAGCTGTCCAGATTCTGAAAAAGAATAGCTCAAGACCTTATTTGCTGCACCTTTAACATGCTTGTCCCCAAAGCTATTCAGACAGTGAATGTACTCCAAAGCTGTGACTCAGGAAATGAGGGCTCCCAAATGAGTTTTTCTCTCTGGACATATCCAGCCAAAATCCAGGTTTAGCACCAGAGCACGGATCTATTAGAAGTGTGTTAGTGTAATGATGGATTCCTCTGAGGGATTCAGATGACAGCTACGATGACATTAGCTCTTCCAAATCAGTTTTCCTCTGCATCTGTTCAGATAAACAACATGAAAGCTGACAACCACATTCCATGACCATTACTTACAGAACATTTTGGTGACTTCAGCTACAAAAATTTCCTCCTATTTTTCTCATTGTCGTAATCATTGCATGACCAAATAGCTGCAAATATTCACTATCGCAATTGTTTTAACTATCTGTTTTATGTGAGCCAACCTATCTGCTTCTAATTTCTTTTTGCTTTCAAAACAAGTTTATGTAACAGGCTAAAATGGATTTTTGTAATTTCCAACAACTCCAAACACCCAATCTAGACTTCTATGGATCTCAACCACTTGTAGATAATAATTGGATAATATCTCTGGATGAAACTTTGTCATGACAGGGTTGTGTCAGGCCAAGCTGCATAAATGGAGGGGCTGCAGAGCAACACTTGGCAGAAAAAAAACCCCAGTATATTGAAGACTTACAACTATTCAGTTCAGTATACTAGGACAGAAATCCAAATGGAAAAAGGGTCGCATTAATACTCTTGGATTTGGAAGGGGACACCTGACTTCGGTTAATTTTGTTCTTCATCATTTCTGATTGTCTAGTTTCAAGCTCTGCAGAATTGCAGATATAGCTTTAAAATGCATTTAAAAGCAGTAAAATGCAGCTGAATGGCAGCATGTTTGCTGAGGGGGTACATTTCTGCCAAAAAGGAGGGAGAAGCAGCCATGTCATTCATACCAGCTGTCACCTTTCAAAAGCTAGCAAATTCACTTTCCACTTACAAAAGTAACTCTATTTTCTTCTCATCCCTTCAGCCTTTTAAAATATTAAGAGCCAGTGTAGTTGTCTTTTTTCCCTTTACTCTGTCCTTTCTAGTTTCTGTACTTTCCTTATTATTCTATATGCCACTTAACACAGTCTTTTTTGTACCATTTTCCCAGCTACTGAATGCTTGAATACTTTGTAAGAAATTATTAAAACAATTGTCCTGGGTAAATTGAATTACAGAAAGCAAAACAAAACCATATCTCAAGAGTTCTCTATCTCTACAATCTTCGGAAGCGTTTCAGGACAACGTCCAAGATATGCAATGCAGTTAAGATACTGTGTTCTGGAATTGGCACAGTTGAGATTAATCCTCTTCAATGCTTTGACTCAATGATAAATATTTCTAATGGCTGTGTCTGTTGCAAACTTGGGGCTCCTTCTATTTGGACAAGAATTGCTATTAGACTGTTTAAAGCCTTGCATTAACCTTCAGGCAATCAAAGCCTTAACTCTTCTGACTGTGAAGAACTAACTTTCCCACTAACGAGTAAGTACGTATGGCTCTTGGGTAGTTCTTAGATATATTTTACGTTTTACAAATGCAGAAAGAGAGACAAAGAAGTTTGGGCAAGGTTCACAGTCAGTAAGTAGCTGCAGTGATAACAACTCCAGAAGAGCCTTGCTCCCCGCTCACACACAGCTAGAGAACATTTGCCTGTTCTTGTTTTGGTCCGAAACAAAAAGACATGAAGAGACCAACCAACTAAGGGGAGCAAGAGCTTGTAGGAAATTGTGTGTTTTAATTTAGTCCACCAATGTTCTGCAAGTAAAATTTTTGATAGTTTATGTGCCTACATTTTCAAACATTAAAAAAATACACAAGTTATGCCCAGAACTAGCTGACACAACCAAAATGTAACATTTATTTTCCTTAAATAAACAACGCTTATTTTTCTCATTCTTTCTTTCTTTTTTTTCATATGGTCCTGTACCTGTAAAAAGAACTACATGATGAATGGTATCAAGTTACACCATGAAAGGGTGTTCAGCTGCAATGAATATATCTGCCTTTTGATAATGAAAGAAGAAACAGCTTTTCAGTTCTTTACAGAGCAGATGCAAAAGTGTTTGATATTGAAACTGCAGATAGAGTAGGGACAAACGGTAGATTTTTTAGAGGTAATGCTTTTCCCCTTTTAATTTTTATTAAATTTTGAAATCTAAACTGGACATGTAAGTCTTTGGGGTACAGACACCAATACTGAGGCTGTCAGTAAATGTATCTCACTAGAGTTATGGAGAGATTCCTTATAATGCAAGTACTTGGAATAATATCTTACCACTGCGATCCGAAGCATAGACCTGTTTACATAAGTGACTTGATCAGAGAAAGTTTCTGGCCAAACAAATGTTCAAGAAGATTAATGATGAACACATGTTGTATTTTGTTATCTAAAACAACACCCAAATTCTCAACTGAAATCTAGGTTATGTGATGACACAGAGTGGTGGTTATGGGTATTTCTGGTTTTGGAGTGTTAACCCACTCTGTTCATTTTTGTTGCTCTTTGGAGACAGTGGTTGTGGGTTTTGTAGGAGAATTTCACTCAATCACTAGGGGAAGGGTGAATTTTCCTTCCTGCTGTAGGACAAAGAGATGTAGACTTTAGAGGTGCCCCAAATATATATGTAGAGAACATGTCATTGTTTTGTCCACAAGAAAGACAACAACCAGGAAAAGCAGCTCCTCCCTCAATTCAAGCTATTCTACAGTTGTTAGGATGCCATTAAAGTTTATGGCATAGCAAGAGCTTTGATATTACCCTGGTTCAACAGAAAACACAGTAACATGCAGCTGGTTCTGTTGGCTCTAGGCAGTTAAGTATGCCTCTATTCTGCTAAACCGGTCAACTGCCCGGAGGTCTTTTTAGACATCCCGGTGCTGCTGGATAATTAAATAGCATTGATGCAGAAAGAGCCCATGCAACAGACCAGGATGGTTTATCTGTGTATTAAAAAGAAACTCAAGCCATTAAATCAAGGAAGCTGAAGAAAGCTACAGCTGGAACAAGTCATTAATGTGGAACTAGACATCAGATGGATGTCCTGATAGACAAGAAGTTGAACACAAACTAGCGATGTGCTTCTGCAGCGAAGGCAGCCAATGGCTTCTGTGGCTGCGTAAGGAAGAGCGTGGCCAGTAGGTCAGAGAAGGTGATCTTCCCCTCCACTCAGACTGATGAGACCGTATCGCTGGGTCCAGTGCTTAGCCATGCAAGGGAGTGTGATACCCTGGGGATTCAGTGTCCATATCACCTCTGCAGTCACTACAGAGAGTAACTTAAAAAACACATCCTAGAAGAGCATTCAAACTCCTATGCAAGTGAATATCATCCAGATATTTACTCCTCAGTGCATCTTTGACAGCTACTTTATACCTCATGGCTATCTCTGTCCTATCTGTTAGTAGGAAAGTCATGAAAATGCAAGAGCAACAGATAGAAAAAGTTCTGGTGTGTACCCATGTAACACAGACTGCAGAGGACTGTCCTGCCTGGCATGAGAATGATCAAACACATCATTGTTGTTGGACCTACAGCCCAAAGTCATGTTCTCTATTTGGCACCTCAAAAACTTTGCCTGCACTGGTTCTGTCCATGGCTGCATTACCTATTTCAGGTTCTAGAGCTGTCAGCATTAGTATTGTCTTTCCTTTTTGTGTTGTTTCTCTTCAGTGAAGATTGAAGTAATACTAGCCCTTGGCCACTAACAGGGACTTCAAACAACTTGTCATGCATCAGTTGGTGGCCATCTCCATTTTACAGAGGGAAAACCAAATGCAAAGCATAACCTGGCATGCCTATGGGCTCCATCCCAGGACTACAAGTGTTTCTAGGAGCCACAGCTGAACAGGGCCCCACAGCCTACAGCTCAGTGTAAAAAAAGTAAACAGTGTGATTTGGGGTGGTAGGGGCTAAAAGCTGCCTACACCACTGCAGTTAGGCCTGCCTTTGTCAAAGCAGCATGGGAAATGTATGGTATGGTGGAAAGAGAACCCAGGACTCCCAGTTCCTGGATCTGATCTCCGCTTGATATTTTCTCCAACAATACGCTCTTTCCTTGCCAACAAGTTCTAAATGATTCATTTTGTTACTGGATAGTCATATTTTGTGGGTAGCCACTAGTCAGTTTGAGTTATTCACTCTTACAAAATACTTCCTCTAGAAGGCACTGTAAACAGAATTAATTTTTAAATAGTTTGAGTTGCTTGAAAGCCATGAGCAATGGTTATTAATATTGGCACAGAATAGGTCACATGCTGATGATTCAAGGGATGGAAACTGGAACATTTTGGACAGAACTGATGTTTTTATATTCACTTGCCTTATATTCAGACACTCAGGTGGTAGAAGTGTTAATTATACCCAAGACAGCAAACTGGGGAAGTTACAGGTACTAATACATGTGGACATGCGGTAAAATAAATATTAAGATAAAGCAAATCGTGTATATTCAAGGAATTTAGTTTCCGTTTCTTGGTTACAACATGTGATTTTATCACGCATCTCTTCTGAAAGACAGAGGAGGAGGAAGGAGTTTGTCTTACTGAAGGCAATGGAAAGTATGCTTGATATAGCATGAACAAATATGGACATGAAACTGTGAGGCTGCACTGCTATGCACCCAGAATCCTGAACAACCTACAGTGATGTTTTGACTTGAAATTTCTTGCACTGAAGCTCATTCCTGTGATAAAAAATGGCCAGTCCCCAGCCAGTTAGCTCAACAAGCCAAGAAATCTTGCCACTTGGTGATTGCAGCCTAGTTACTGCTAGCACAACTCTACACTGTTCTGCTTCCCTAAAAAAATAAATAAAAAAAAAAATCTCCAAGGCTTGCCACTGTTTGGAAAGAACCTATAATTTTTTTGCACATGTCTAGACTGGTTTACTGCTTTTCAGTGCGACTTCTTGTCATGGTCTCACAGCCAGTATGTACTTATTGACTGTTGCTGACCAAGGCAGACTCCGAGTAGTCTTCAAAAGCAAAAGAATTTGCCAGCAACTGAGTCAGTTTAAGCTGCCTGCCAGGAATTCACAGCATGCCATACAAGACATTTTTGAGTCACCATCTAAAAACAGCCTTGATGAATAAGTACTCGACAAGAAAATGAGTCTGAGATTCCCAGTTGGTCTTACGCCAGGATTCTGCCATGCTCCCTTTCTCTCCAAAGTCAAGGCACTTAACCTGATCTCGAAATAAATGGCTATTCAAAATGTCATGTTCAATAGGGAGCATGACCAGGGGCTGCACAGCGGGCCTTAGTGATACGGCCTCTGTGGAGAGGCACAGCAGCCTGATGCAACAAGAGACACACACACATACACACACACACGCAGGGGACTGCAAAAGAAATGAGGGGCTGCCTTGATGTCTGGAGCTATGAGGGTAATGCCCACATCTCTTGCGTTACGGTCTGACCGAGAGCAATTTGCCTATGGAAAACGCGTGCGAATCCTGTAGGAAATAGAAGTTTTGGTGTTTGACTCACCGCTAGGTGTCATGGCTTCTTCATTTTTAAGCAGACCGCTGAGTTTTTCTATGCCTAGAGGAAAGAAAAAAGCTCAAGGTGAAGGCAGGAAGCCAGCGTGTTAGCCAAATACTTAGGCCGGCTCCAATCTAAATTTTTTTAGTAAAGTCGGGATGGTAGATAGCACGTTC
The DNA here is from genome assembly GCF_001715985.3 of Manacus vitellinus. NCBI lineage: Eukaryota > Metazoa > Chordata > Aves > Passeriformes > Pipridae > Manacus > Manacus vitellinus. The sequence goes on from NW_021940122.1 coordinate 3,003,868, forward strand.
AGAAAAAGAAGAGAGAAATAATTTTCATCCCTTTTGCAGATTACTGCTATCCTAGACGATATTGAAACACTAAAAATGAATCTTGAGTGCAGGTATCTATGAAGTTCACCATGTTTGGTGCATCACGGAGTTCTCCTTATATTTGTTTGCTTTACCCTGCCAAAAATCAGCCCTAGATGCTGTAAAGCAACAGGTATATGAAAGTGAAAAAAGTTTTCCCCACATTTATGATGTGACTCGTCTTTTCAGTGTCTCAGAACAGCTGATTTTTTTGAAAATCCATCCCTGTTGTTACTGACAAAAGCTGTACATTTTGTGCCTTTGGAGACTGACAAATACACAGACACAAGCCTATGTATATATTTTAATATATAATCACAGGAAAAACATGGGTCAGAAAATGTTACTGCAACTACCCCTCCCTATGCCACGTACTTTTCCTGTGCTGCTATGCTCTCTCCACGGAGGTTTCACCACCTCCTGCTTTGCTGGTTTTCTATTGAGAGTCAATGCAGTGGAAGTGGGCTGGTTTTATGCTCTCCATTGAGATGAGAATCTTATCTCCTTTCTTGCAAGCAGACAAATTGTCATCAGGGTAAGGCTGGAACATACTTGATTTTTAAGTCTGTGGACTGGAGGCAAACAAACAAAGGAGTGAGGAACTCTCTCTCCCTCTCAGGGTTTCCACAATCCCCTTCTAGTTGGGATAAAAAACTTAAGAGGTGCAGCCTTGTCAGGAGAAAGACAAGCAAACACTTCATGAGTGCTCTTGCCCATCTTTCTGCATATTCCATGTCATGTTTAATGCACAGGGGCCTGGGGTGGACATGAACCCACCACTCCAGGAAGGGGTAGGGATCTGATGCATCAGACTGGATGTTTCTGGGCATTTTTTAGGAACTTGGCAACAAGAGGGGACTGAAGAAGCTGCCCAGTATGGGCAGATGTTTTTTCCTGTGACCCCTTGTACAGTACACATTTACTGGATAATGTACAGCTTGTTCTCTGAGCCAAAGGAAGAATCCAAACATTGCTGGCTGCAGTCAGATTTTATTTGACCTCTTAAGTAGTTTAACGTGGTACTGGCCTTCTTTCCCATTTTAGATCTTTCCCTTTTAGAACAGCAGAAAGGATTTAATGATGCAGCGTCTCAAGCACCTACAGAATGCCCTGAACTGGAAGTAATTGATTTTTGATAATTGCCTTTAAGATAAAAGCTTTTTCTTCTTCTTTTGGAGACATCCTAGGGAAGCACAGGAAAAGCCAGAAGGGAACTTCACAAGTGACTTTTTCTCTTCCAGGTGCAAAGGATGTTTTTGTTGTAATGCGCTATGAGTTTCCATCTTCCTATTCTTTAAGTTAGGAATTTGAGAATCAGCGTTTGCATGAGAATTTAAGACTGTACAGTTTCCTCCATCCTTCAGAGTAAAGCCATGTCACTGGGTGGTCTTGGCACCAAGCTCTCATATGGGGCCAATAAAGGTGATATTTATAAGTAAAGAACCTGAGAGATCTGATTCACATTAAAAATGTGTAATTAATCTAGTGCATAAATTGAATGATTCATATTCCATATTCTGTGTTGAAGCAACACGGGAAGTTTTCACCCATTAGGATTCAGGGGACATTTTGGATATTTGTTTAAAAGGAACACCATTCCATTTTTTTTATCTTTTTCATCAGAATTGTCTCTTAACTTAATATTATTCACTTTATATTCCCTTTACTATTATAGAAAGTTATATATAATTTTCTTACCATTTTTCCAGTTTATTTACCTTGGGCATTTGTCAATATCTTCTGTCTAGTCTGCTTTGCTTTTTTCTTTTTTTTTAAATTGGAAAATGTAATAGTAAAACCACAGAAAAGCAGGGGAATTCAACAGCAGGTGCTGGGACTAAGAATATTTTCCAGTTATTCTCTAAATTAATGGAGTGTATTTCAAACTACCAGTCTTTAATCTATAGCTTTATTTTAATAATCACCATACTTAACAAATATAGGGTAAACTGAATGTCAGATATTACTTATTTATTTATTGGTTTTTGTAGGAAATGGGAATATAATGCCTCTGTTTCTTTTCTGACCCTTCATTTTCATCTCCCGAAGAACTGACACAAAGCTCCATACCTTCTAGATCAGAAAACCTGCCATTTCTATGACTGTATGCTCCTTCTCTTCCAAGTGTATTCTACCTATGTCTTCTCTGATGTAGCTGGGTGGTTTCTGATTCAGTAAATACTTGTTGACTTGCATAAGGACAAATTATTCTGCAGCATTTTTGCTCTACAGAAAGTAATGCCTATCTGGTGAGATGATAATAGAAACATCCTCAGGATATCCAGATGCTTTGTTTTAGCCAAAATTATGTCTGGACATCAACTATGAGTAGAAGAAATACGTGTTTTTTCAGGAATTTCCCATAAACCAGATTAACTGCTCAGGAAGAAACTCTGGAGATCTGCTAATGTTCCTACAGTAGCATTATTAACACTATAAATTGGCTTGATCTGCAATAAATAATGCCAGTTTACAAATTAGCCCCGAATTAGATTGTAATAGAAGGCTGGGATAGGAATTACCAGAGACATCAGATTAAACACTTGAACAGCAGATGTAGGGGTGGATGAGCCTTGCCAAATCAGAAGCTGTCCTGAGCATATGCAGAAACACGGGTTTAGTACTTGGGAGATCCTTTTTTGGCAAAGCTAGAGGATGCGAATGCTTAACAAAGTCAGAGTCCACACCTGGACTTGGCACCTAAAATCTATTTAAATCTCACTTCAGAGCTAAAAAAGGACATTATGCACTTGATCTGTACTCTTTTGTTTTTGTTTTTTTTTTAAAACGTGGAAACTGTTTTGTAGTGCTCCTCTAGATCTACTGCCAGAAACCACCTTATAAAAGGTAGGGAGTGTCACTTGTGAGAGGGGTACTATCTGTGACCTACTTCACATCAGTGAAGAAAGGGTAGCTATCCTAGGGACTATGAAGTATTTGTATACTGTGACAAAGGGGACCATGACAAGGACCTCAGACTTACATGGATCTGCTCTTATCTTATTCTCACACAACATAACCTGAAGAGGTGAACTTGAAGAGGAATAGATAAATACCCGGAAGGCAAATAGTAAAGTTTCCCTGTAGCCTTGAAGGGAGACAAGTGCTGATTCTGAATGACAATTTTGACTCCTTAGGAACAAGTTTGCTGATCTCGTAATAAATGGCTATTCAAACTGTCATGTTCAATAGGGAGCATGACTCTCTAGTGGAGATGCATAGAAGAGGAGATACATAGGCATAGACAGACTAGTTTGTAGACAGAAGTAAAATCATGGTACTTCCTACTATATTATTAGAGTGTCTCCCAGTCCTTGAAAAGTTACACCTTAAAACAACAGACTGTAGGATGAGAGAGCTGTAGTATTCTCATTAGACAGAGAGGGATCTGAAACACTGAGAGATCAAATGACAAAGCGAGAAACATAAGAATATTACTAAACTGTGAGTTGAATATCAGTCCCTGGCAATTTTCAGTAGGCAGCTGGACTTCTCTTGCAAACTTTCTTAAGTGCTGAATAGACATGTGTGCATCTCTTCATGAGACATGGCTGCAAACTGGGAGGTTGCTCTGGCTTGTAAAAATTTGACTAACAATATTCACTTGATGCTATGTATTGGTTTTTGGCATATGAACCAATATGTAACCCAAGGACATGGTTAATTACAATGGCCCTGAAAATAAGAAAACTAGTCAGGATTGAATTGTTAGAACAGTGTCCTCTGCATTCATGCTAAAGTCAGAAAACATCTTCAGGAAGCAAAAGAATGTTGCTAAAAGCTAAAGCAATGAGAAGTGATGTCTTTCAGGGAGCTAAAATAAAACCACTGAAGTAGTTCAGTGACCCCAGTAGGAAGCAGTCAGAGCTATGTCTTGGAGGACCCACTTAACCCTGGAACATGTCACTCCATAAGCATAAGCATCTGTTTCAAAAATGCGTATCATCAAAGAGGCTGCTAAAATGAAATTAGCCAAACACATGCTTCATAAAATATGCACTCAAAGTACAGAACCCAAACTGAAAAAGTTCTCACTGTTGCTCTATAATATACCTTAAATAGCAGCTGCGCAAACTAACTGCATGCAAATCTTAATGAATGAAATCCAAACTGTTATCTCCAAGCTTTTGACTGAATGCTGCTGGTGGGCCATTCACTAATGATACTGTTCAGTTTATTGGCCTTTTTATTCCAGACTTGTGTGCCTAAAGCACTCATTTATGACAACAGCCTGATTTTCACAGCAAGTGTTCCCATATGCTCCTAATGTAATTGTAGTTTTCAGTCTCTAAAACAAGCCTGATTTTTTGAGTGGTTAAAGATGGCTTTTAGTTGTGTAACTTTCAAGCATCCCATATGATGAAAGATTTAGTCCAAGTGGAGAAAATTACAGCAGATCTCAGGCAGTGACTAAGTCCTGCCAAACCCCAGGGGACAGCTTATTCATCAGATTTTATATACTGAAAATTGTGTCTTTGCTATCTGGGAGTTGCATAGTCAGTCAGAAATCTTGTCAGGCATGAATACTGCAAGCAGCACTGAAAACAACTTTAGATTATTTTGGATTTTTTTTTTGTTATTATTGGGGGTTTTTTGTTTGTTTTGTTTGTTTTTTGTTTGTTTTGTGTTGTTTTTTTTTTCAAATGGCATGTCTCCAACCAGCTGGACTAAATGTGCTGGGCAGCCCTAATGTGGACTGGTGTCCCTGATGACCATAGAAACTGCTGATACCAAAGCAGAGCACATTTTGGGCATCATAGAGAGATGATCTGTTGAATGGTAATCTGCTGACCAATGTGAGCACTGAGCAACTTTGTTTTGATTAACATTTTGCCAGTCAATGTTAACTGGTCAAACTTTAGTTCTGCTTCATTTTGGGCATGCTTTTTGTGCTTTGATTTGATCTCTTGGCTTTGTAGAGTTGTCTTGTCATGTTAATGAAATGGTATTCAGGGAATTCAAGTGGTGTTTACATTATTTGAGATTTCTATGGTAAGTAGGTATAAATTTCAACCTGATGTCTTGCCCTTGACCCGGAATTTTTCTTTGCACTTTTTCTTCCTCCTTTTGTCAAGGAGGGCAAGACAGGTGTTCTGGTATCTCATTTTTAAAAATAGTCATTGGATTGACCTCTCTAGGATCAAGCTATCAAGATAATGAAGTGCCTAATGGAGATCAATTCAGGAATAAGTAGCAAAGATGGGGACTTCAGATTGTTTTCAGACTTTTTTGGAGAGCATGCCTTTGCCAAGCTGTCAGAGTTTGTGCACACTGAGCTTACTGTAGAGGGAACAGCTTCTATATAGCCTGAGAGAAATGGCATTTTAAAAATACCATCTCTAATTTATTGGGATATCTAAGGCATATACTCAGAAATGTCACTGTGGTGCTGGTGTCACAGTTCTGGGATATGAGCTGCTGTTACTACCAATTTACCCCAATCAGATAAATTTGCTAGCCATTTTTGCTCTCATGCTGTTCCACCACAATTAGTACAGGTTAGTACCTTCTCACAGCTGCTTCTGGGCTGAGCAATAGGCCACCAAAATCCTGCATACAGTCTCCCAACTTTCTGGAACAAGAGCTGAAACGTGGCTAGCTCTGCTTCATGTATTTGACAGAAATCATGTGTTCTGTCCCTTAAAATAACACTGTATGATTCAATATATGGTTTTGATGCCACTGGGGGAAGCCAAAGGGAAAGGAAGTGTACTCTTTTCACAGAAGCACAAGGACTTTGCAATTCTCTCCCCCTTATGAAAATGAGGTCAAAGAGATATAGTGTCAGTGAAGAAGAGCAGAAGCTCTCTTGAATCCACTGGGTTAGCACCCACTGCCAGCAATGATTCAAATCTCAAATATTTCACTATTTTAAGCAGACCGAAGTTCCTATAAGCCCCTAACAGTACTGTTATGGACAAATGCCTAGTATTAAAATCCAGAAATCAATAATATGCAAGAAATAGGATGTAAGGGAAGCACTACATGCTTTCCTTATAATTTACCTGCTCTATCTTTATGACAATTAGGCATCCTTTCTCTGAGGGCCAACTGGGTCATATGAGGTAAACCATGTATTGAGCAGATTTTTCTCGCCAGACATTGGCAGCAAAAATTGAATCTGACATCTTTTACTAGACATTAGTCTCTGGTTCTCTGGCTCTGGCTCACAAATGTGTTGCCAAGAAGCTTTGCCATTCTTTTATAACTAGTGTTATTCAAAGTTATAATTTATTTGAGCTCCTGCACTCTTCTTGTCTTGACTGGAATAAAATAAAATCCAGAGACATCCAATTCTGTTTATGATCAAGAAAAATACCATCAATGTAGAGAGGTAGAGAGGGCAGAATACCTAGAAATAACAGGAGGAAGTTTTAGGAAATTAAATTTATGTAAATAGCTAACACGGGAGTCTTTTTGAAAAGGTCTCTTTAAAATCAGGGATCTCATACCCTTGAAAGGGCAGGACAAATGTGATATTAATATGACAAATACACTTAATAATGAAGCAGCTTTGGTTTTTAAATCTGTGCTTGAACATATTCTGTGAGCAGTCAATTTCCTTAATGGTTTGTGCATACAGATTGAAAGGTGAGGGTTTACTGGAAATGTGTTTCTGCAAAAATTAGTTCAATACTGATTTAAAAATCTCAGTACCCTGTCCATTACCTGGTCCCTCAGTGGAAGTAGATTTAAAACCTAGAAAACTCGTCTTTTATCTAGTTTGGCTATTAGTGAATGCTATTCTCATTTTCCTTTTGGTGGTATAATTAAAAAAATTGACATACCTTATTAATCAATATTCCTAGTTGTAGGACTACTTTTCACCTCACTCTTGTTCATCAGATGCATGATTCTAAGGCAGTTTTCGATACCAGTTTTGCACATTGCTGTTCATGTGATTCTGTCTATCCCTAATCCTTCTAGTCAATCTAGAATTGGTAACTTCTCCAGACTGTGCATAAGACGGACTAAAAGCATGGCACAGACAAATGCTCTACTTACATTTGTTCCAGGTCTTTTCAAGTATCATTGGACACAATCACTAAAAGGCAATTCTTCGAATTCAGGTTTCTTTGCATTTCAGTCAAAATGCCTTGACTATTACAAACTCTTTTTCTGCCACTTCAAAATGTTTTGAAGGCACAATCTCCAAAATGTGAGAAGTCTTTGCAAAGAGCAGACATGTATGTTGTTCTCCACAGTGCACTGTAGCAAGAAAAAATACAGAGAATCAGAGAAGACACTGAAAAACTTTTCAAAGCATCAAGTTATTTCAGCCTGGAATACACAACACTGGAAAGCAACAGTTTCCACGGCATATTTTTAGTACAAGCTGGATTTTTTTCTATCAGCCATAGCTAGAAGTATGGTACAATACAGTGCAGTACAGTGTACTTCATCATGCCCTTGGTAAAGGGTAGACTAAGCAATCTTCTACAATCCTTTTCTTTTGAGTGTGGAACTGCAAGGACAAAGAATGTCTACATATTGTACATATTGTACCTCAATCTTTTGGTTTTAGTACCAGGTTTGAAAATATTGCCATACTGCCTCACTAGGAAGTGGGGATCACTCAGTTTCATAGACATTTCTGTCTGTATTCAAGGATTCCTTAACCAGGTACTAAATGCTGAAAAGAATTCTGTTACCTAGGACAAAGTAAGGTAGACATTGATCAGACATTGCTAGTATTCCAAGGATTTAGTGTTAGACTACTGACTCAAACCAAATGTTATCTATGAAACATTTTCATTACAGGATAATTTCATACACTAACAACATGCCCAGCATGCAGTTTGTGATTCTTAATCCCTAATACCTAAACCCAGTTTTTGATAGGCCTAATCAAGGAAAATTAGAGGAACATCAATGAAGTCATATATCAAGACAAGAATTATGCTCAATAAAAGATTGAAGAGTGAGGTCTATAAATCTTCACCTAGCATACTTTATGTATACAAATCTGAGGGGAAAAAAGGAACATACAGCTCTTCACCAATGCCACAGATATTATTTGTGGGTATCATGGTTAATACATGCCCTACTTGTTCTGAAGCTTTAGAGGAAGAGATTAACAAGAAGTTCATGTCATGCCTCAATACAAATATAGAGGAACTTTGCTGAACTTAATTGTGTGTGACAGACTAAATTTGGTGCAAAATCAAACCTTGGCCTAATATCTGCACTAAAAATATAGCCGCAGAGGGAAAAATGGGACATTTTTAACAACTTAACATTTATTGGACAAGGAGAGGTCTGAAGAGTGCAGAATGGAAAATGGCAAACATGTTTCACAAAAATAAGAATTGTCCCTCCTGCACAGGCCTGGATAGTTTGCATGTGTGGTACAAAAATGTGTAATGGAAACCTGGGAAACAAAGGCGGCTTTTCAGGCTGAGGATTCCAGCTGTTCGCAGACTGTGGAAGAGAAAACAGACTTTATTCAATGTCTGCAGATGTTTCCAAACTTTCATAGTTCTAAAATTTAAATTCAGTTACCTAATCAATATTAAAGATCTGAGGGAAAATATGCTGCCCATTGGATACGGTTTAGGTGGGGAGGAAAACAAAGGAATCAAACATTCTCAGGCACAAAGATCTGGTGGCTCAGAGGCAGCAGCAGATGAAAACAATGACTGGAGACAGCCCGTGCTGGAATGATAAATGAACATTCATTTCTCAGCTACACTGATGCAACTTCACTGGCTTTACTGGAGTGTGGTGTAACTCAAGTGTAGTCTACCTACTAGGCTTGATCAACTGTAAATAAGGACAAAACCCAACTTTAGTGGGGCTAGGATGTAATTCTATATCTACAGGATTCACAGCTGACAAAATGCCATCAGCAGTGTGTTTTACAAATTTGACAACAGATTATATAAAGCCTGAGATGAAAACATATGGATTTTCTGATGTCCTCTCAGACAGGCATTAACTTTGGCATTTTACAGGCAGCAACTTCACATTTTCATATAGCATCAACAACACAAATGGTTGTTTTACTGACAAAGCACACACAGGAGTGATGTCTCTTTTCATCAGTAAAATAGATGCATTTTTGGCTGGTGTGTGCAACATCCGCCTGCCACATATCTGATTTCTGCATGCCATCTTCTGCAGTGTCTGTGCTGAAAAATGAATTTGATTCTTGAAACACTCAATTTTATAAAAATTTATCAAGCAAATCCCTTTACTAAATTATTCCAAGGGCAGATGATGGTCCACTATTAAAAGGAACCTAAATACATCTCACCTCAACCCTAACACACTAGGCTGGGTTATGGGTTAGAGAAAATTCTTTCCTCACTACCATCTCACATGATGACATCAGACCACAGATGATGATAAAAAGATGAGAACTAGTGCCCTTAGCAATTTATGAGATTTTTGGTTGCTACTATTATGGAAACTAAAGATAATTAAGATTCATGACTTCTGTAAAGGATCAAACACTGTATGAGTTAAAGCCTCTGGATAAGAGCAGTCCAGGTGTTCTTTGGAAAACCAAATACATACAAGAATGAATCCCAAAGTTTTAGTATAATCTAAATGAGGTGGTTCAGCAAAGCAATACAGGCTCACCTGGTCTATTGTTATTATACATAGTTTAATTTAAAGGTTTCTAATTTTCTTCACATGTCTAAGAAAAATGAGTTCAGTTCACCCATATCTGCATTCAGGATTCAAATCAATACTATCTTGCTGAAGACCAGACTTTGGGAAATATATTTGTTAGAAAATAACAGAGAAAAAAATGACAATGCTAAAGTGTACTGTTGAGGATCCAGGGGAGATTAGATGAGGAGAGAAATCAGAGCATGCTCTTCTGTATACATGGACAGGCAGATAGTTTTATGTGCCTAGGTTTTAATGATCTTTCTCCCCCATCACTGTATAAGAGGGGAGTGAAGTAGGGTAAATGTACATTTACATTCTGTCCAGGATTCCTTTAGAAATCTCAAGCTGCTAAGCCTGTGAGAAACAAGCTTCAGCTTGTCTAACTTCAAATGTGTTTAAAAAAGTTCTGTATTATAACTGGACAAAACCCAGAGCTTTAATGCTTTTTGGAGAAGAAATTTTTTTCTCTGTCTTTGTATCAAACCTAGTGTGTCCTTAAGTGGCACTTACTTTTCCTAATAACAAATATGGAAACATGTAACCAACCTTAAACCAAATCCTGAATTACACCACATCAGTCCAAGACCTCTTCTCGGAGTTCTGCCTGTGTGCATGTGTTACTCTCTAAATAAAAGTTACACTCAATTTTGTATTTTTTAGAGCAATCAATAAGAAAACCACAATAAAATCCTTGTCCTGGAGATGTCATAAATGGCTTTGTACTACACGTGACCCTATGACTGAATAACCTCTGTCCTGCTGCCAAAAACATCTGATGAGTAATTTTCTTTCCTTTTAGCAGAATCCTTATTGATGAAGGTAGCCAGGAACTGAAAATCCTGCTGTGGTTAAGACAGCAACATACTTTGCTTATTGTATCCTTCCAGATCTTAGAAACATGTTGATTTGTTTCTCACCTCAAATAGCCTGTCTTACATCTCATCTTCTGACACATTCTCCAATTTCTATGCATTTTTGGGTCATTGTTTAATATCTTTTTGTAGTATGACTAGCTCAAAACCTTCCCTTCCTCACAAATCTAAATTTTCTTAGTGCTTCACTGTCCAGGGTTGGCACAATTATTTCAAATGATCTGGTTTTCAGATGATTCCCAGATCATTCCCAGACTGTGAGACAGCCTGTTTATGTGATGGAAAGTACCAGAGGTAACCTTACACTGATAGGCTAACTGTTTACATGAGTGAAAAAAAAACAAAGTAATTTGACTTTCATACTTTCATGTTCCCATGCTTCTGTCTGATTGTATCATCCTTGGTTTCCTGTTCTGAGCATCACTCTGTCAAGTTCACTTCTTCCCCTTCACCTCTTCACTGTGGTGTATATTCCCTGTACAGACTATGTTACTTTCTTGAAGATCTCTGGCTGTCTGAGTAAGGAGCTAAGCAGCTGGCATACTCAATATTCTTGTGGACAAGACAGGACAATTAGAATTAGTAGGCTGATGACACTGAATGGAGAGTGAACTGATGCAAGCAAAAAAAAAAAAGGAACTGAATCATGGTAGGAAGCTAAGGGACAGGGCATTTTTGCAGCAAGAAGCAAGAAATCATTATTAGCCAGCCAGCCAAAAATCTGCTGGTGCCCCAGTCCTTTTATTAGATATTACAGCTTTCTCTCTCTCATCCTTTGTTTTCAAGACTCCAAAGATCTGTAAGAGAGGAACAATTGCTCTACTTGTGAAAAGCACCTTTTTATGCTGCTATGACATTTTGCCCAGAACGTTGGGTTCTGACGATATTACTGTTTAAGTGAACTGGGAATCTCCCACTGGTGTTGACTGAAGCTTTTGTTACTGGGTGTCTGTTCCTTTGTAGTCTAGCATGCACATTTCAGTCTTCACCTGGAACTGTTCCTTTCTTATTTTCCTACTTCTCAGAGCTAAATTTAGTTTCTCCTGCAGTTTCTTTTCTGATACTAAAGTGGCTACTAATCCATCTCCATTTAATTTGTCACTCATTGTTTATGGAGTTGGTAAGGAGCCTCTAGGAAATGAGGTACTGCAGAAGAGGTTGAGAAAGGTAAAGCTAGACAACAGAAATAGCAGGGAAACCCGTCCTGCAGTGGACAAAATGAGTGTCAATGGAAATTCTATATTAAATGCACATTTCTGGGAATCTTTAGAAACAAAAACGGAATTGACACTTCACAAACTCTTTTATAAAGCAAGTTAGAATATTTTAAGGAGTTTGTCCAAAACGCACTGTTGACATTCATTTTATATGTTTTTCTGTGTGGACTCAACCATTGGAAATCTATCTTTGGTTTGCATTTTAACTTTTTTTTTTTAGCACTCACGTAATTTTAGACCATGCTTTACAAGTTAAGTGCTGAAAAGGCAGAGGAAACGAAGTTATCTTGGGGCAGGGGGAAGAACCGTTTCAGATCTGATCAAAGGTTCTAGCCCAGCTGGCTTCGGCCCTGTAGTGCCCTCTGCATTAATCAGCTTCTCTGTGGGAAGAGGAGAGAGAAAAGAAAAGGAGAGAACAAATAGGCTTCGGTTGAATTAGTCATGACAGTGGAATATGTGCCTGGTTCAGGGAAATGTGAAGCACATGATTCCATTCCATGTACAAATGGAATCCTCAAAAAGGTTCAACCTCCCAAGATTTGCATGAACTCACATCATAGACAAGCAGTGCTCATGTGCTAATCAACAGAATTGCACCTCGTTGATATCCACTTTCAGAGGAAAATTTTGGTAAAATTTGTATATTTGCTCAGTTTTAATGCCCCTGGGGTAAGGTTGCATTTTTGTCCCAAGTCTGGAGCAGAAAACAGTATGTAATTACAATGCTGCAGTGGCACAGCAAGGGCTATCTGGCGTTCCTCTTGCTATTTATAAGCAATAATTACAAGCTGCCCCACTGATTCAGTAAACACTTTGATATTTGAAAGAAACAAAAAGGAAAACTGGGCAATAAATTAGTCTGATTTTCTAATTCTCAGAAGTTAACAGTAGGGCTACTGTATTTATGTTCCTGTTACTGCAGAGGAAGAATAATATGCTTTCCCTCCTAGAATTAAAAGAATAATAATACCTGGTTTTAATTTATGGAAATTATCCCAAACAACTTTCTTTTAATTCAGCTTTATTTAAGGAAGTGTGACTCTGGAACAGGACTTAAAAATTAGTCAGTCTGAAGTGTGTAGGACACACAGAGCTGGGACAATACACTAGTATCTGTGAGAGCTACAACTAGACTTGGGTGTGTCTGAAGTTAGGCTCATAAATCCATATTTAGGCATTTAGATAAGTGGTCTGATTTTCAAAAATGCTTCTGACCCAGCTTCTCCAGCTGACTTCAATAAAATCTGTGTGTATGCCTCTGTGCATGTGTGCATGTGTTTAGTACTTCAAAAATGAAGCCACATATTTAGATGCTTAAATCTAGGCATTTAAGGCTTGAAAATGTTGCCAATAATAATTCTCCCGGCTTCACTACAGAGATAATACACAGAGTGGATTTCAAATACAGGTGTTTCTACAGGAGAATAACCAATTTGAGCAGAGAGACCTAATGTCCCTAGTATTTTGGTTCTTTCTGAAACAGTTAGGGAATTGTGGTTTTGAAACGTCAGCACTGTCTTTCCTACACCTGAGCAAGCAGCCTGTAGGAAAGCTATCACAGAGAATTCCCTGACTCCCTGGCCCATCCTTCTGATCAATGTTTAATAAAACTAGTCTTAATACATTACTTTGCATTCAGTAACAACAGAAAATGTTTTCTTAAACTATTTTTTGATAATCACATTTGAAGGAAAGTATCCTTAAAAAACGTCACCTATAGATATTCATACCTCTTCTTTAGCTTCAAATAGAAATAGCAAGTTTACTATTTTTGAACAGGTTAAATGTTTTATTAAAACTTCATGGACTGCAACCTACACTTTGGGGGAGTGGCTAACTGGTACTTTTGGAAAATAATTCAGCTGTAAACCTAATATTTGAGCCACCCTTGTGCTGAGAAACTTAAATTTACTCTGTGACTTTTAGTAGCAGCTATGAAGATCTGATTGCTGTGGGACAGTTTACAACCAAAAGGAAAAATACACTTTCTTGATTGAAGACAAAACAGAAGTGTCTTAATAATCTTTGCATACCAGTTCTCTATATGTAGAATGATTTGCTCGTTTCTGTGAATCACTTGAGCTTTGGGATAATACACAATGGAAAACATTGTGCTTCAGGTTAAAAACCTGCTGTGTTTAAGCAGTAAGCACTTGGCAGAACTTGCCAAACACTGACCAGCTCCCCACCACTCTCTTCATGTTTGAAGCCAACTGCAGTGAAAAAAATTCGGTAGGACTGTATAGACCAATCTGGCTTATGGTTTTGTTGCAGTTAAAAACCTTTTAGTTCTATTATGAAAAAAAAAATCTTCCAAGAAAAATAAAAAATATTTCTAATTTTATACTTACAGAATTATTCCACTGGAACAAATTATGTGAGGCCTAAGCACAGGTATCCAACAACAGCTGCAATCAAGCTTACCACAGAAGGCATTTAAACTAAGAGGCTAGTGTCTGCAAAACTCATGTTTCTTTGATTTCCTCTAGGGACAATGATGCTGGTGAGAAGTGGGCCAGCATTCTCCTTACATCCTACTTGCTCCGCTTTCTTTTTACACCCTCTTTTCCATGCTATATTTTCAGATCAAATCCACTGACAGCACAGAGGTGGGTAGTTCTGCTGGGGTGTGCAAACACAACTGCCCTGGTGAGGCAGTGATCACAGTCAGAATATTACCATAGGGTAGGGTAGATCTACTCCTTTTACAAATCCATAGGGGACCTGATATTTAATGTATATAAATATCTCCAAGGTAGGTGCCAAAAGGATGGCGCCAGGCTCTTTTCAGTGATGCCCAGTGACAGGATGAGGAGCAATGGCCATAAAAGAAAACACAAGAAGTTTTACGTCAACACGAGGAAGAACTTCTTTACACTGAGCATGGCAGAGCACTAGAACAGGCTGCCCAGGGAGATGGTGAATGTCTAGAGACATTCAAAACCCACCTGAAGGTGTTCCTGTGTCACCTGCTCTAGGTGACCCCGCCTTGGCAAGCGGGTTGGACTCGATGATCTCCAGAGGTCCCTTCCAACCCTAACAATTCTGTGACTCTGAGATATGCAGGACTACTAGACAATTTGCCCAGGGCAATATGTAGTATCAGTGGCGAACTGGATGTTGGATGAGGGAACTCCTGCCACTTGGCCTTGTTCTCAAACCATTGGCCGCACTTCTCCCAGCGTAAGAAATACATCTTAAGTGAAAAGGAAAACATTGTGCAAAGCAGCCATGAAGGTAATGAGTAATATTAAAAAGGCAGCTATGAAAATAATATTTTTGAAATCAAAGCACCCAAATGAGAACTGAAAGAATAATTACATTTGTGTTTTTAACATTTTCAGTTGTCATTAGGGCATTAGTCTTCCTGAGCTGTAGCAGCAGGACG
This sequence comes from Manacus vitellinus, assembly GCF_001715985.3. Taxonomy (NCBI): domain Eukaryota; kingdom Metazoa; phylum Chordata; class Aves; order Passeriformes; family Pipridae; genus Manacus; species Manacus vitellinus. The sequence goes on from NW_021940122.1 coordinate 3,019,026, forward strand.
TCTCTAAGTTCTCCATATGGAGCCAAAAAATGAGGCAGCCTGGGAGGAACCCTGTGGCAAGGAAAGTAACATCTTCTAAAGTAGAAAGATGAATGAATCTTAGAGAAGATCATGACTGTCCTGAGAAAGGTCTTTATTCTTCCTAGGATGGTGGTGATTCCAAAGGGAAAACAGGAGAAATGTGAAGTCATTGTCAAAATAAAGGGACCTGTGTGGGTCCTGCCTCAGTCTCTCACTGTTGCCAGAGCTGTGCATCCATGTGCTGCAGTGCCACTGCCTGTGCTGTGCCATGGAAAAGGAGTAGGGATTAGTGATGATGAGGCAAGAAGCCAGGGTGGGATGCACAGCTCAAGTTTCAGCACAGCACATAAACATTTCTCTCTGGGTTCAGAGTTCAGCATATCCTGTTTGCAGCCAAGACAGAAGACATGTCGTGTGGCAAAGAAAAGAGCTCCAGAAACTGAAGCTGAGGAGTGGGAGACAGCGACATAGCAGCAGCATTAGATTTGTCATGCCTGTAAATGTGGTCCCGCTATATCTAATTTCACTGTGCTACTAATCAGCAGCATGGTTGTACAAAGCAGCATAAGGCAGAAATACAAACAAGAGGATGTTTCAGCTCCAACAGCTGCCTTGAGGTGTTAAGCCATATTAGCAGACATTTTCAGTTCTCACTTCCTGTGCCACGTGTCTCAGGAGATGCAACAAATAAATATGCGAGAACTCGAATTTCACTGCAAAGGACTTTCACTGAGTAGACATAGGGGAGATTTTCACATAGCAAAATGATAAAAAAGATCCATGTGTATTTTACATATGTATGAAAACCTGAGATGAGGTCTATAGCGGCGGAGGAACAGTGGGATTGCCCTTGGGTTAGACAGAACCTGCTCATTGTACACCTTAGTCTTTTAGTGTCTTCAGTTAACTTAAAACAGCACAAAGAGGATACAGCCTTTCTGTATATACATTAGAACAGACAGTGTTTCTTTAGCATTAATGAAAACCACATTTACTCATTTAGGTATCCTGCAACACAAGCTCTTTCAGAGAAATCCAAATCTTTTCTATAATTCCCAGCAATAATTGCTTTCTGAGGCTCTTCAAAATACACATTTTCATGGAGTGGAAAATCTACTTCATTAAAGTTATTCTTTCTTCAGTCATGTTCTACAGTAACTCCCCATACATTCATGATGCCAACTCTTTGGTCCCATGTCTTGTCACATGTTTGTCTGCTTTAGACTTCCATCACTCAAGACTGATAAATTTTATTCATTTTAGCCTTGGTGTAATTCTTATTATTGGTACAACGTAGGTAAGTAGTGATGCAAACTTATATACTAGCCCACTGGAGCATATAGGAGAAAACTTAACCATGACAGTGTATGAGCACAATTTATTACCCGAAACCACAATAAATTAACATGCTGATAATCAAAATTGTAACTTTTATATCATAAATATAATTCCACTTCCTTCTTAACATTAAGTTTGTAATACATACCACTCTTATAGATGTAAGCTAAATGGAGATTTTCCTCTAAGGAATGCCACTAGTCTAAAGATTTTTGGATAGGAGACACACTACCACTAGACTTCTATATAGCACATCATTAACTTTAACATGCTGTCCCAATTTTAGTGGATTAGTTGTTCAGCAATTTGGAGAAGCAGTTGCAGGTCTTTCTATGAAGAAAAAAAAGAAGTCCTATAGGATTACAGATTATAGTACGTAATTGGCAAAACATGCCGGTGTCCTCCTGAAAGAAATCTGAACACACAGCTAAGAACTTATAATAAAAGAAGATGTTTGTTTCCCATTTGGGTTTATTTCATGTTAAGATTTGTCCTTTTCAAGAATTGTTCGATAATGACTTAAATATGGAACATACAGAATTTGATTCTGGCATCTTTTGGAAGCAGTGCTAAATGGGTAGACCTGTGGCGAAATGGAAAATACTTCTGAGTCAGGTGACATCAGATCAGAGCAATTCTTCATTCTATACTACAAATTTTCCACCGCAGCCAATTAGCAAGAATAGCCTTTTCAAAAGTAATTCACAAAGTACTACAAACTGCAGAAAAAAAAGTGAATTAAACAGAAAGCAATATGGCATTAAAATGTAATTGTCACATGATTGCACCAGACCCAGACACAATGTCTCCTGAACTGATACTCTCTTTTTCCTGACAGAACTTAAACACAACATCATTTCTGCTTCAGATAGTCTCTGAATTGCAAATCGCTACAAAACATGACTATGCTGACATGTATTAGTGTGAACTTGCCCTTTTCTGATGCTCTTATTCAGGCATCTGTTTCTACTCAGTTCTTAGTTGCAGGATCCTAGAGTTCAATTCGATTATATTTGATACAGCCGTTCATCTTTCCATATATAATTAGCCACAAAATGCAAAATGTCAGGATAGAGGGAATTTAAAAATTACCTCCTTCAAGAGTGAAAAGAAGGCTGCAGATGTTCAAACGACAGTGAATAAAAATGATAGAATTTCTTGTCATAACAATTATTTGCACTGAATACTTTTGTTATTCCTATTTTTAAAGGACATACTGGGGACAACTTCTTTTTAGCAGAGAAGAAAGGACGTATTGGACATTGTCAACAAGATATAAGATGTTTAAGACCTTCACAGGCCTTCATTTTGAAACCTGATGTTTGTACTCCACTGAGCCTCTGGGTTTCCCATGTTAGTGAAGATTCTGGCTACTTTGCAGCCAGAGAGAAAAACAAGGCACTCTGAAGATAACCACTTGCTCTTTTGGAAGCAGGAAAAAAACCAAGCAGACCAAATCTTGACTGATTATTTACTCAAGAAGATTATGGCTCTGTAAGTAAGGCATAACTGCTAGTATAATAGATTTGGTGTATTATCTCTAAGTGTGGAAAGTCTAACACCTGCAGAGTAGCTACTTCATCCCAAATTGGAGTTTAGAAGAAATGTAATCATGTGGGACTGACTCATGGTGAATAAGGCAAACAGATTCCCTAATAACAGATGCTGCTCCAAATAAGATGTATTAAGACAGGGATTTCTTTAAAAACTCACAATCTAGAACTCAGCTCCCTCTGACTCCAGTGCTAGAACTGTGGCTGACTGGAAGGAGAGCAGAGTGCTCCTCCAAAATCCACCCCAAAGAAATTGCCCCAATCATTTGGTGCTCTCACATGATGGTGCCAGGTCTCAAATCCTGATCCTGGCTCTCCTGCTAGCATCTGGGGCAATGCTTTGCCGGCAGTTTACAGTCAGTATCTCAGTTACTTCATCTGCAAAATGGAGATGAGAAACTTTGTGAAACACTTGGAGACCAAGTCAGAAAAAATGCCAAATAAGAGCTAGATTTTAATACTATAAATAATATTGTCTCCAGGTCTATACAGTTCCATATTACAGAACCTCTTTATTTCCAGAAGGATGCAACATAATTAGTTCTTTCTTTAAGGATACTTTTGGCAAACCTCTCAGGAATTAAAACTTTCCAGGATCATTGCTGTATTGATAACACAATGCAAATGCAGAAATAAATAGTTTTCTTTCTATTCCACCCCCACCGCCACCTTGGCTAAAAAATAAATGGGATTGGGTGATAAAAGATCATATTTGCTGTTCCAGAAAGAGAAGCTTTTCTTCCTGTGTTACAGCCAGATTGTCCGTAACAGGTCATTGCCAGGCAAAAGAGGCAATTTTAAACTAATTGCCTGAGTTCACAGTGGAAAATTTTTCAACAGGGAGAAGTGAGAAAACATAATTTGAGAAAGAACAAGTTCATTTATAAGGGCAGAACAGAGGCTGACTGGGACAGCACAGTTAGATTTCTGTTTTAGTTTAGGGCCTGACCTCTGTTTCAGTATTTGAGGCAATTTTAATGATAGTTGTTCAACATAGCAAAGAGCCAGGTGCTGCAACAAGCACTGAGTTGCTAATGTCACAAATTATCAATATCCGTTCAAGTTCAATATCTGTCAGTGAAATCCCTGTTCCATGGTTATAGTGATTGATGGTTGGACTAAGAAATTATGAAGAACAAGGTGGGGTTTCTCAGCTTGTCCCTTATGTTATTTACATATGTCCTTATGTCGATAATAGGAAATCAAATCATCAGATCACTAATACTGCTCTGACTGTTTTATCCATGAAAGGCTGTAATTGGGATTTCAGTGCAGAGACAGAGGAGAAAAGGGACTGCTATATTCAATGTGTTATGCTGAGGTCGCTAAACTTCAGTAAATTAGCATCTTAGTATCTTCCTTATGGTCAATTTTGAACAATCTCTATACTTGTTGCCTGACCACATCACTCATCCCCTCTCATCCTCTCCCTCTGACCCCTCAGATACCTTTTCTTTAAAAGATCTATGGAATGTGCAGCATTAGCTATTCTTAAGACAGCACAGTCCCTGCATGTTATGTCTCTTAGTACTGCACAGAGAAGCACTGTAGGCAACTGAAAGTCTTTTATTTGAATTCTTGAAGAAACCACGAAGGTGGCTACCTAGTCTTAGATCTTATTAAACATTGTCACTAGAAACAGACATCTTCATGGTTTCTAAAAACATTACTTTCAAATCTCTATAAAACCCCCTGTAAGTAGTGACAGCATCCTTTGTTCTGTAGGTTTGGCTGCTGAGGCCCAGGACTGACTTAGAGGCAACATAGCTGAGGACTGGCTCCTTCCTTTGTTGATTGTGAGGAGGGCTCAGGCGGGGCTGACTCCCCTTCCTGTGGGAGCTGCTGCAAGCTGAGGCTCTGCTTGGCCCCAGCCTGAGCTATGACAGTCTGTGCCTGCCTGCAGACCCCACTGACCCAGCCCCTGACCCACAGGCTGACCCTGTGTCTCCCCACTGCGATGGATGTGACTGGTGACCACTGACCTTCTCCACAGCTAGGGGCAGTGGGATGGACCAAAGCCTGATGAGGTCCTGCCCTGTTGTCCTGGGGAGTCCCTGCCACTCCCAGCAACCCAGCCCTTTGGGAGCAGACAATCCTTGTTGCTCCTTGAACAGCAGATTTTCCTTTGGCAAAATGACAAAATTAGTAAAAAAATAAAATAGAGCATACATCCCATGGGAAAATGCTGCTTTACTGGGATTTTTAACTCTATATAATTATCATTTTGCTAAAAAAATTTGCTCAAGGAAATAAAAATAACTCCCTTATAAAAATCTAATGAGCATTTTCAGATTACTGTTTTGCAAATAAAATATGTCGATTCATATCTATGTCAATAACTAGGCCTATGCCTGCATCACAGAGAAATTAGATATAAAGAGGGAAGCATCTTTTTAGGATCCTTTTAAGATAGCAGCAACTTTTCACTTGATGTTTATCTCTTATGTGTGGAAATTACACAGCTGAAGAAAAGGGTTGGTAATATTTAATGGGTACAGACAAAAGAGGTAGAGAAAAACAATGGCTGTCAAAAAAAATGTTTGAATGGAATTCCTTACTCTGATGTACTTTTAAAGGGAACCCCTTTTCAGAAACTATTTTTCCTGAAAATCAGGTTAATTTAGGGTACATAATGGTGCTGTGTCCCCCCCCTCCCAAACTGAGAGGTGCAGCATCAGCAGACATTTTTCTAAAAATCTTTCTCAGTGCATTTTCTCTTGCAAGTCCAGTAGCCTGGTTTAGAGTTCTGGTACATCTCTATGAAATCATTCCCTCAATTTTGTAGGGTTTTATTTTGTGAACAGATGCCAGACAGAAAAAGAAAACCCCCATAACCCTTTTTCCCACTGAGAGGAAGCCATTTTGCTATCACTGAGCACAAAGAACAAGAAGAGAAGCCAGTGCAAACAGGGCAGGACAGAGCCTACAGGCAGGCTAATGCGAAAATTTGTGTTGTTCCTAAGGTATGCTCAAATGAAAAAATAAAATCATTATTGCTTCGACTTTGGAGATGCAAACTGTAATATATTGGAAACACTGACCAATTCATAAGCATTGCTTTTCTAATAACTGTGTAATGAAAAATCCAACCATCTCTCTATAAAATTATTAAGATCATTCTTTGCTGGAATAGCAGATGCCAAAGAAAAACAGTCAGAAAGGTTGACTTCCAGAAAGACTAGCAAAAAGATATCATATTTAGAAGCTGGTCTCTGTTAAAAAGTTGGAAATAAAAGTACTGTTTTGAACTGAGTACAACTTTTCCCAAGCTTTTGACAGACGTGACTGGCCTGTTACTGCAGCACAGCTATTATTCAGAGGCTTAACAGAGGCTGTTTTATCTAATAGGTTCTACAGTCAGGTTTCATGATAAACAGAAGCAGGTATAGAAGGGGGTCTAGATGATGGGCCCTGCATTCAATGTCTCACAGGTCAGACGGTGTGGAAATATCCCCCAGGGAGTGGGCTGAATATTTATCTGTTGGCAAGACTGCCTGCATGCCTCACTGCAGACAATGTAGAAATGTGGATGTAGACTACTGTCACAGACTGATGAATTCTCAGTTAGCACAAGGCCCTTGATTTTTCCTGACTTGGTAAAGGCAGAGCTCTGCTGGCATGCTGACCTCCCTCTCTGGTGATTGAGACTCACATATTCATACTGGTGGGCAAACCTCCCATGCTTCTGTTTTGAGTTTAGAGACCCATCAGACTATTTTGAATTGGTGAACCTTTTCTTCCTGCAATTTAAACACATTTGTTTGCTTTTCCCTCAAGGGAGGTTCAATGTGAAATGGAACATGTTCTTTTTCTAGCTAAACAGAAACATATTCCTGGTAGTGTTGAACGAAGAACATACCCAAAAGATAAGCAGGTACAAGTGGCCCTTCTGTGCACACACACAGAGACACACACTCAGCAGGACTCCTCTGGGTTGGAGTCAAATGGAGTAGAGATTGGCAAGAGGAAAGGGAATGAGAATTTGGATAGCTCTCAGTTTATCATGTGAACTCTGAAGGGGAGAGCTATATAGGATATTTACATTGGGGAATTACCATTTCCTTGGTATTTCCCTCCTCCTTCTCCCCACACTGAGTTTGATTCTCTTCTCCCTTTCTCCACTTGTTTGCTTCATTCACATGCTTGAACTATCTCCCATGCCCATCAGATGACCTGTTTACAACACATGATGTAAGTTAAGAGCTGCATGAAAATCTCCACATAGGCTTTGCTTTCACAGAGCTGCATGGCATTTAGGTAACATCTATTAATATTTTAAACATGTTGAAAGGAAGGCTAGGCTAGAGCCAGATCCCATGGCTTGGCTGGTTTCAATGCATATAGAGCATTTCACTACATTTATCCTCTGTTTCTGTTTTTCCAATGAGAAATACGAACCCAGTGATTTTAACAACCTATCTTAAAGGATCATATGTTAGACCCCAGAGTTCACCTACACAGTGGGGCTATTCCATTGGGAGGCAGCAATCCTGAAAGAGCCCTGATGGGGACAGTGGATGATAAATTTTTACAGCTGTGCTGTAATATAAATTCAGGAAAGGAAAGCTAAATGCACTTCTGTCCTGTTTTTGCAGAGGTACCTCATCACAGAGCAAGGGGAAAATAACCTAAATTCTTCTTGGCTTCCATACATGTGGGCTTTGAAGGCGATGCTTAGTTCCACATGCCCCATGATCAAAAACATGGCAAGACTTCAGAGAAGCAAAAAATGGCTGGGAAGAGCAATATCCAGAGGAAAATGGAGGTGATAACATATAAGCTTCTAAAAGAGTGAGAAATATTTAAATACATATAGTGAGAGTGCTACGTTAATATAATATGCGAGATACAATTAACAGGAAAAGATAAGATGAGAAAACTGAGGTTGGTATTAAGGAAAACTTAATGAGATTGAGTTCTGTTTGTTGTTTAACAATTGGACTGGTAAATGCAGTAGTGGAAACCCTGTCATTTGGGAGATTTAAAATGAGACAAGGAAAAGCATCGTCAGCATGCAGGAGGGAAGATTCTTCCAGGGCTGGGAGGTGGAATGAACCATTCATTAGAATGTTCATCTATGACATTTTAATTGGTAAAGTGCCAGAAAAACTCAGTGAAAGGTGGAGGCTGACACTTTATTTTCATCAAAAAGAAAAAGGAGTTGGACCGATTAGCTAGGGCAAGACAGTAGAGGCCTCCCTGATACAAATGCTGGTGAATTCTGTCTCTGACAATTCAGTGAAATATTTTATGTCACTGTGATATTCAGAGGGGAAAATTTACTATTACAATTTTATTGCTATCCCTTAAAATTTCAGATTTTATAAGCCTTTGTATGCTAGCACTTGCTTCATAAACTCTTGACAAAAGAGCAGAATATTCTCAGAATCTGAGAATGATTTAGGTTGGAAAGGACCTCTGGAGGTCATCTAGTCCAAGTTCCTGCTAAAAGCAAATCTTTCTTTGAAGTTTGAGCAGGTTGCTCAGGGTCATATCCAGTCAAATCTAGAATATTTCCAAGGATGAAGATTTTAATATTTCTTTGGCACCTTGTTCTAGTGTTTGATCTCTTTTGCTGTGAATTTCTTTTTCTAGAATCAAATCAGTTTTTCACTTGCTATCTCTATTGTCCTGTGCCATTAAATTGTCCCTTGAAATGACAACATAACTATAAGAATTATAAAGCAAAAGTTACAACACAATAAGGACAGATGAAGGCATACCTCAAGGCTAGCAAGTCTTCACAAGAGTTTGCCTTCTCCAGAGATATTTCAGCCATTCTAGAAACACTTTTATAGAATGAAAACTATTTTCTGTCTGACTGCAGGTCTGTAATCATGTGTGACATGTTTCTTTTAATGCCTTTCTTTGACACCAAGCTCATAGCAGTTAATTAAAATCCCAAAATAACATACCAGTAAACAGATTTTTGAACAACACTGACCTATTAATGCATACCTAAACATTAATTAAAAATAAATGTAGAAAAAACTGGTATACTTAACATTACTGTGAAGGCAGAACAGTGTGGCATGATGACTTTCAGGTAGTAAACTTCATAAATTTGTAAGTTAAATTGATTGATTACAGTAAAAGAAAATTAATGAGACAAGAAGTGTGCACTAAACAGTGGTAATGATTATGAAGTTTCCTACTGAGACAAATCTTATTTCTTGGCAGGCTGGCCTCAGTTAAATTGGTCTGTGGACAACCTAAACAAGGAGAAGCACCCAGACAAATGTCAATATTTGAAATGAGGGAACAACAGGCATTTTGGATAGCAAGCACATTTTCTTTGGATCACCCACCTTTTCAGCTTAATGTTGTCCTGGAAGAAATTTTAACAATATATATTTTAAGAGAATATGTACGTGTCAGAATAGGAGCATAGGTCTGTCAGAAGGATCATCCAGCAGTTCAGAATAAGTTCCGTGTCTTTTCTGTAGCCTAAAAACAGAGACATCCTAAACCCAGACTCTTTCTTTCTTTTTTTTTTCCCTGATTTTTTTTTTTTAACAGTTCTTTTATGGTTGTTCTGCCAAGTTTGTATTGAAATACTGTGTTTTTAGTTTCTAAACTAACTATCCCATGACATTTCTATGTGAGCTGCAATACAAAAGGTTTTGAAAACATCGATGTAGCCTTACTCTGGTTAAGAATATATCAAGCTGTAAATTTTCCTCCAGCACCCATGTCTATGCCTCAGAACTTGTCAGGGGCATCGTTCATATGTTACTGATAATTTTGTTTGCTTCAGTTTGCAGTGAGACAACCCAAGGAGCTACGGCAGGTAAGTGTCTCAGGGATGTTTACAGGGGTGCTCACACGGAAGAAACGTGGAGTAAATATATGGGGATTGCACTGGAAAAGCCTTTGTCATCTTAATAAGGAATAAAAGAGCATTCATGCATATCGCTCACTGACTTTCCTCAAATTCAGTAGCTGAATTCAGTCTCTGTTATTATCAGTTTGTAGATTTAATAAAACTTCCACTGCCTAATGACTCTGCATGTAGTCAAACACAGATATTGTGCTATATAGAATTTGTTGTAAATTTTTCTGCTGGTTATTATTACCATCTTGTCTGTCAGACTGAACACCTGCTGTTTCGGGAAGCAATTGCCAGTTCTGACATGTGAATGCAATCCAGAAAATTATAACCACGCATCACTCAAAACATCCCTTTCAAAGACACAATCCAAACATCATAATTTCCTTGGTTGGTCGCCTGTTAGTAACATTTATACTAAGATCTTGGAGATAAGTATAAAAAGTTTCCAGATGCACAGCCATATATCCTAACTCTCAGATCATGAGGAAAACCATTACAACTAAGGGAGCAAGGGGGGAAATTCAATTTTTGAAGCTATTACATGACTATAAAGGTAGGAAAAACAAAGTATTACTTTATATTGAGTTTGTCCATATGTCGGGTAGAAGAAGGCAGAGAACTGTCTGTATGGCTTTTGTATTAAGCATCCAGTTAAAATTTTGAATGCAAATTCACAACACCTATCTTGCAATATTTGCTCAAGTTTGTGTGTGGGGGGGGAAAAATAAAAAAGAGAAAATTCTCATTTTTTAAAATTTTAACAAATTTCAGATTTTTTTAAAAAGTTTTCCTTCTCTTGAAGGCTACATGGAGAACATGCTGTTTTTAATAGACCTTTGGGTCAATACCTAAATAAGTACAATAAAGCAACGTAATCCATCTTGACAGTAGAAGCAAGCACGATGGATTTACTTAGTGAGGGTAACAAGAAAGGCTCCTCCATCATGTGACATGGCTCCTCCATCATGTGGCATAGCTTTCTCTTTCAACTCAACAGAGCAGTATTTTGCCTGTGAGTTTTCCTACCCTGTCTGAAAAACAGCCCTGTGTCACAAAGCCACCCCCGTGTTTCTGCTAATGTAAGTAATGGAGATAGCTTTGTACAAAGGCAAGAGTAGTAAGGTTTGGAGGGTTAAAGGTTCTGAGCAACAAGGAAGAACTTTCTTACTGATAAACATAAAGGTAAAAAGCTCATGTTCTTATTACTGCCTTGGTTGAAGCTTTGAAATATTTTCATGCTGGTTCTAAGACTTCTTTGTTACAAGTTATTGCAGTTCTGCCCAACTTATTAAATACATACTTAACTGTTGCTGCTGAAATATTTGTTAATTTGTTAAAAAAAAATTTGTTAAATCTTATGTCTCAAATGAGCAAAATGAACTTGGATGGATAAAGAGCAGGAGAAAGGCTATCAGTGATTCAAATTGCAGGTCTCTAGTCCCAAGGTCACTGCTGAATAAATGACTTGGTGAACATCATAACAATATATGCTGCTGAAAATCCTTTCTTTTCACTAGCACCTATAGCACAACAATCTACTAAATGAGGAATTTGCTCCTCTCCCTTGATCTCTTGATAATATATACCTTCAAATAAGTCAGAAAGCTTTGGTACCACGGATCACCACAACCATAAAATATGAGAATAAACTGATGATTCTATGTGTAAATGAGAGTTTGTTCATTGGATCCCTGGTATGTGGTTACTCCATTATTAAATTACCTTAAGTGAATTGAATAACCTAAATAGCAACTCAACATCCTAACTTAGGTAACTAATCTTGAGTTTTCTGCTTCCTGGGCAAACTGAACATTGATGTCATTCTTCTGAAATTAATGGCCTCAATTATTTGGGGTGGCTGCTGGCCCAGTGATTCAGCTGGATTTCATCTGAAATGTCTGTGAAAATGAAGTTCTCAAAAAGCATTTATTTTAAGATAGACATCATTATGTCACCTAGTAAAACTAAAAAATAGCACCCACACATCTCTGCAAGAAATAACAATGAGATCTTCCATTGTAAGCCGTCTCATTGTAAGAAAAACTTCCAGCCAGGAAAGGCAGGAAATATTTGACCAGAAAGATATATCTTATGCTGAAGTCTGGGAGCTTCTTTCCAAGCAGAATTAATTCCACTACTCAAATCTTTCAGCTACTCAAGAGTGAATATGTAAGCTAACTCATCAAGAGCAAGCAAAGGCAATTTAACATGTACTGTAATAAGTAATAATCACCAATCACCATGAAAAATTCAACTCAGAAGGTTTTAATTTGATCTATAATGTTTCCCAGCTGCCCAATACATTGAAACCTCTCCAGCATTTCATGGAAGAATGTTTTCTCTTGTCCGTATTGAATAAAATTTTCAACAATTTAAAAAAATCTTTTTCTGAAAATATTTTGCCTGAGGGCATTTTCAATTTTTTTTTTTTACATAAATCATGGATTTCACAGGAGAGTCCGTAGCAATAACTTCCCACCCCCTCAACCTAGAGAATTTTTAATTTTTTATTCTTTCACTGAGACTTGGAGGATGCAGGTTCAGCAAACTGACTTCACTATATTTTTCAACCATTGCAGAAAAAAATATTAAAAATCCAGGACAGGTTAGATGTTCATTCTCAAACAGAAGAGAAACAAGAGAATAAAATATCTCAGACTAAACATTTACACATTGTCTGCTTGGGCTGGAGTGTACGGACATTTGAGTTCTTTGGATTTCTAGTAGAGTCTTAAGCTACAGCATTTGGCTGAACTGCTAACAGCACCAGTTTACCCAGGAGGCTGCAGGCATCCTTCCATCATCTCAAGATTCAGGTTGTCTGAACAAACAGAAAAAATGTCGAAAAGAAGCTGAAGAATGTCAGCGCAGCAAAGAGAATGAAGTTGGCCTTTGTACTAGCTGGACGCCAATACAGCATATTTTCCATCACACCTACTACTCAGACTTAGCAACATGCTTTTCCTGTGAAATGCATGTTCATCTGCTAAACAATTTGGCCTGAAACATCTGGATTTGGAGGTTATAATGGCTATCAGTAAGGTCTAACATGTGTCAGAGTGCTTCCTCACATTTTAGCTGGACTAACAGCAAAACAATTTTAACTGCAGGGACTATTCATCTGAATTTCAGGCTATGCACTAAGCCAGCTTTTTCATGAGAGCTAAACAGTATCAGGGACTTTAAAAGACATAAAGCTTTACTTCCTATTGAAAGTTAGTTCCAGACTTCCTAACAACATACACAAAAATCCAATTTTGTTGTTCTAATGATGGAGGACAGGAACAAAGCCAAAAATCCCTTTCCCGTCTGCAGTCCGGATGTGGCAAAATTCAACCGTGCATCAGCAGTAGAGCAGATCCCCTCTTCACCCTCTCTCCCTGAGAAGATCTCAAGGTGTTCCTCCAGCTTCCAGAGACAGTGTCAGCCCAGGAAACAAGAGATGGAGAGAAATTAACTGTAAGAATTGGTCATATTCTCCCAGTAATAGGGTGCCTACTGGGATCCCCCCCAAAAAAGAGGCAGGTGGGGACTGAATGTTGCTGGGAAGCAGCTCTCCCTGGGGCTGTGCCTTCACTTGGGTTTAATGCCCTGAGCAGCTTAGGGAAAAATGCTTGGGGTACAGGTCTGCTTCTACTGCTGAACTAGACCTAGGCTGAGATGGATTGCACCACCCTGGTGTGTCTTCTCAACCTGAAGTCAAGATTCTGCTTCATTTCATTTTTGCATCCTTTAGCTGCCATTACCAGCTTTCTTAAACAGTGTGAAAATTTACTGTGTCCACTGGAACAGACCAACTGAACAACAGGGCTTGTGAGCTGGACATTTGTGCAGTGGCTGGCTCTGTGGGCCTCTGCACCAGGGCCCACTAAACATTCCCTCAAAAATGCAAAAAGTGAATAAGGAAAAATTGCCAGGGAAAGACTAATGACACAGTAGGGTCTACATTCTCCAAACCCCAATATTACCTTGATGAAAGCAATTAAAACCAATGCACTTCCATCAGGTGGTTGAGCAAATGGGAGCTTTCACAGGCTGAATAGAGAGGCTGTTTATGTTGCCTGAGAGGTACTGCAGGGAAATCCCGAGTGCATATAAGAGAATACAGACAAGGCAAAATTTACTGAGATACACTTCAGCTCCAGGGTCTCTTACAATATTACTTGCAAATTAAACTCTAGGTGGTTGGACACTTCATTTTCCTTACAGAATACTGAGGGATAATACAGAAAGCCATCAATATACCGTGTGCCCTAGTGTCAATAAGTGTCACATCCTTCTGTGGACAAGCTGTGATGAGGAGTAAAAATATCGACCAACACAGAGTGCTCCTTGGCTTAAACTCAGTGGATACTCCTCACACCTATTTCTTTTCCTGGGTGGCTACTTATTTTGCATAGAATAGCTCTCACCAGTAAAAATAATTATAATTTCCTAATAATAGATATGGTGTTAAACAAAATCCTAATGTTTCATATTTTGATCAAACATTTCAATTGCTTTTTATCACACACTGCAAGTGCTTGGCAACAAGCCGAATGTAGAATCAAAAGAACATTCAGCTACTAACTCTACTCTGCAATTCTTATTTTTAGTATGAGCTTTAAATACATTATGTACTGACCAAATTCCTGCTGTGTATTCTTACATTCCCTCTGAATTTTCACTTGCATATACTATTACTACTTCTGTCCTCTCCTAACCTGTTTTGAAATGTTATTGTTTGCCATTTTATAGCTGCTCTGTTTCACCTCAGAATTGGCTGCATTTCAGTTGTGGTTACTTGTTACATCTAGTTTGTCAGTCTCTAAAGGACTATGGGAAGAAAGGTGTTAAAAGGAATAAAAATTACCATTATTATTTTTGGTAGAACTTTCATGACATTTTAATGAGAATCATGCTATAAAGAAGACTGGGAGAATTAGAAGTTTAATAAGTCTATTCACCATTTCTATCCACATGGAAAAGAATGGAACATTCATTTCATGAGAATATTTGCTGCCTCTGTACAATAGGACCAAGAGATGCACAGTTGCAGCTAAGAAAGGTGCTGTTTGCTGAAAAACAAGTTGTGTCTTGAAAACCTGATATCCATGATGAATAAGCCATTAGGTCTTTGCTGTGACTGTCTGAGTGTTCAGCAACTCAAACATATGAAATACAAGAGCCCTTAAAGAACAGTGTTAGAGGTCAGAAGAAAAATTAGTCAAATTCAGCACAGAAAAGCTGAAGTTTGGCAAAAGAACCCACACTTTTTAACATCCCTCTACTGCTAATATGTTCAGCCTATATTCTGCTTCCTGCAGCTTCCTTCAAACTGCAGCAAGAACCATTTTCAAAGGTTGACAGTGTAGCCCAAAAGAAGGTAACAGGTGAAAATTTAGATGTTAACAAGTTAGCAAATTGGTTGATAAATCCCAAACTACCTGCCACTGTACAGCTGATCACCAACTAATTTAAACTTCTATCTGCTTTTGATCACATTTGCTGTTTAGAATCAACCCATGGGCTATGTAAGCTGTCCAGCTGATACATCCTGTTCTGCTGACTGATCCTTTAGTGCCCCTTCTGGGGGCTGTATCTCACCTCCTCAACCAGGGAATTTCCTGTTTTCCAATGCATCCGCCAGCACTAGTGAATTTGGCAGTTGTCACGAGTGTTTTAGTGCCCTGAAAGCTTGCACTTTGTTAGGTAAAGCCAGGGAAGGTATATGAAGTTAGCTGGCCTGGATTTATCAGTCATCAAAATCCCTACCAATTATTAGGCAAGCCTGTGCTAGCTTGAACCTTGCCCTCCATTACACATACAAACCATTAGAAGAACACTAGCAGTCCTTAGGTAATCAAATTTATGGTGATCACCTCATTACAAAACAGACTGTTTCAGCACATACCAGTGGGCAGCAACAGCAAATGACAGTAGGGCGAATGGAGGTGGTGCTTGAACACCACTTGCCACTGGCTTCCCAATTTGCTGTTACATTGCTGTGATTTCGGGGTTAACAGCATCTTTGTCATCATCTTTCAATCCAAAACTTCAGAAAAAGCTGACAAACATTGATTCCTAGACTAAATTTTCCCTATAGGTGTCTGGCATCTTTTGGGAAACTAGTACCTTAGTAAACAGTGCCCATGTCGATTCGGGAGAGATGATGAAGTTTTACAAGCCAATAAGGAATTAACGTCAGTCCAAGTATGTTTTACAGGATATAGCAGTAGGATTCAAAACAAGACACATGAAAACATAAAACTTGAAGATCTTTACTTTTGGAGACCTGAAGCCTTCCTGAATTTATCTAAATTTTTTGGCATGGGGAAAAAGTGGAAGCTGCATGAGGCTTCCAACAGACTCCAAGCTTTGTAGTTCTGGACACAGGGCACCCAAACTCATTTTTCTAGTCTGGAGTATCAGACTAGATTTTTCTAGAGTGGCAAAATTATATTGATGAAAAAGCCTCGAAGTTCTTCCTGTCTAAACTATACCACCTCATACTAAATGTTTACTGAACAGGACAGGTAATCTTTTCTTAAAGAATTAATTTGCCCATACATGCCTCACCATTTTAGTAAGAAAATCCGTAACATCTTTGCTGTCACAATCTTGAGCAGCTGCTCCTCTATATTGTTCTAATTTCACAGGCAGGGAAATTTCATATTAAAAGAGGAGAGTCATGACAGTGTGAAAGGAAATTTATGAGGTCAGCATTATAACTTTTGAGATCACTGTAAATAAGACCACTTTTTACACATACACTGATGCCAAGTCATGCCTTCAGCCCACAAATTGACAAAATGTGGGAGTTTTGCAAGGAAATGAGTCTAACATAAAAGTGTAGTCTATGAGTCTGTCTGCCCAGCTCAATCACTTGAGTTCTGTGAACTGATTTCAAAGAGAGGTAGGTAATGAAGTTCCTTCAACTGGTGTCAAACACTGGGTGGAAGAGAGAGTCAGAGGGAATGCAGGCAGAACTCTGTCCTTACAAATACAATTTAACTGTAGCAACCTTGCCAGAGAGTACATATATACTCACTGATAATACGTATTCAGACTGGTCACAGCAATGCTGCCTCTTTCCAAGGGGAAATATCAAAGATAGCATGGGCAGAGCTGAGGTTATTGTGGGGAATTTTACAAGATAAAGAATGAAAATTCATAGAAATCCTGTCCATGAAACATTTGTTAATTATGAGGTCCTCATTAAGAGAGTAGTTCACAGATTTAAGGTCAGCATCTAAATGTGGCCCATGTTACTTTTCTCCTGCTGATCTCCCCCTTTGCCTGTCACTCTGTTTTTTATTTCACATTATTAAGGAGGACATTGTAGTTTCAGATTAGAGAAACAGAGTTGAGGCACACCAGCCTCTGGCAAAACACCTGTGGAAATTTATCTGATTTTGATTGCTCCTCTTGCAGGTTTTAGTACATCTGTCCACTTGTGAAAGAGGAAACAACAGTGACGCTTCAGCATTATTTAAATCACTATTTTTTTCAAATTTACATGCATCTTTAGGGATAAGACAGAAAGCTCCAAACTCTCCCATGCTCTCATACTGTATCATCTGTATCACATCTAGATAACACATTCTGTGTCATTCTATATCATCTAGATAAAACAAGCTACATCACGCTACCATGGATTTCGTAGCTTTGATGTGCTGGGTAGATGCCAGTGTGGGTAATTCCATCCATTGTATATTTTCTCATAGCCAAAATCTTTACTTTACTCCTTACTGGGTGATGAGTTCTACACGTACTGTCAGCTCCATCTGGAAAGAAAGCAGAGCCAAGTCCAAGTGGTGACACTGCATGATAAAGTCCAGAACTTCATGTTAATGTAACTTTATCAGCCCCCTATCTATACTCTACTCTACTCAGTATATGCAATCTTTCAAGATCTCAATTCAGAACCAACTAAAATGCAATCTGTCAGAAAATTCTTCTGTTTTATCTTCCCAAGAAAGAAACACACTTGTCCAAGAAGAAAAAGGAACATTTACTCCTAGATATCTAACAAGTTAAAAATCCAATACTTTATACCCACTTCCAGGACTACTTGATGGAGTGGCACTCTCCACAGCAGGAGAGGTCAGAGAACCATTAAGGTTGGAAAAGGCCCCAAGAGCATTGAGTTCAACCAAGGTGCTTCCTTTCTTCCTTAAATGATACCATACTTCGGAGAAGTAAAACCAACCTTTCAGATGGGATGGGGAAACAAAGTATCAATTACACTCTCCTCTTGTGTCTCAGACATCCATAAACTTCATTCATGATCCCAAGGCTTCTGGCTTTATGGGTAGACATATATTTTAAAAGAATTGACCTTAGTGATTTTAAAGTGCTGCCAAACACTCACAAGCAATTTTTTTCCCCCGTAAACCATTTGGAATAAAGTGAACAACGGTGGTTTGCTACAGCAGAGCAGCCTGCATTTGAGATTGGTCATTGGGTAAAACTCACTTATTTTCTGGACACTGTTAAAGGAACTGCCTCCATTCGGGTCAAGATCACTGCAGATTTTGTGTATATAGAGGCAATTTTCCTAGAGATTGTTGTTAGAAGTGCTGCAAATGACAAAGGCTATGAAACACTGAGAAATTAGATTATCCTTTTATCAAGCAGCCAACCCGGTTTTGTAAATTTCTAAAATAACATGTTCTGCAGATTGCACCAATGTACGTGGTGTATGAAAAACTGTTACAAGTATTGAGCCTGGCATACACTGCTGTTTTTTCTGCTTAAAAGGTATTTGCAGGAAGGATGCCATCTTCTTGAACTTTCCCATTACTTACTGAGCCTTGGTTTGTCAATTGTTTGCTCTGTCTGGTGCAAGCATACAACATTTTATTTCTTTGGACAGAGAGTTATGATCATGGGATAAACCTAAAACTCAGGTTCGGGTTTCTGGATAAAACTTCTAAATTAATTTCCTGTGAATAATTTTCTTTTCTTTACAAAATAAATTCATTTACTAAAATATTTCTGGCAAGTGTGTCCCAAATGGACTGAACACTTTCAATTTTTCTTTTGTGAAAATCAAATTATGATTTCCTTTAAAAATTCCACAGACTTTTGGAAGACTTTTCTTGTCTATCTGACTATTGGTACTTAAGATTACAGGTTGTGTCTATTGCCTTCCTATCTGTGTGCTATGTTTAATAAAAACTGGTATACCTGACATGTTTGCTTGCTCTAAGGTCATCTGAAAAAAGAAAACCTAAATTAATGACATAAGGAGCTGAACTATGTTTTTCCTATAATGGATATGAAAGGTTAGAATCACTACAAAAACACTAAGCCGGCCATGGAGATTCCCATTTCAAATATGGAAGTATATGAAGAAATTATATTTCATGCCCAAGGAGGCTGTGGGTTCTCTTTCTTTGGAGGTATTTAAAATTGGACTAGATAAGGCCATGAGCAAAAAGAAAAAACTTTAAAAGCAGTCCTGCTCCACAGGTCCCTTTTAACCCCAAATTATTTTGTGATTCTTTGATTTTTCATCTTATTTTTGCACATGTACATAAACCTGAAACCTTCAAAAGGAAGCAAGAGACACTCCCATCAAACTAATACTCCAAGTTATTAAATTATTGAGACCTTTTCCATTTTGTGAGAGAATAACGTATTTATTTTTCTACTATGTTCAGTACTGTTAAAAAAAGTAGTATAGATGCATATATATTCATATGCATGCTCAAGGAAGTGTGCATCAGATCACATTTCTGTCCACAACCCACAGAGCAGCTGTGCTCCACTGAGGCAATATGTGAAAAAAAAAAAAAAAGACATGTTTTGAACTTTTAGACAGTGTTTGGTGGGAGCGTTTTGGGGATTAGAATTACTGGCTATGGAATTCTTTATGGGAGAGCAAACCAAATCCTAAGCTCATGCAGGTCAAAGCAATAAAAAGGCCACTTCTTCAGGAGAGTTTCCTTCAAATCCAAACCAAAAGAAAGCAAAACAAAACTGTCTTTTTGCCTCCCATATATCAGTGATGCCCATCTCAGCTATTCCCAGGGGGAAACAAATACTACTTACTAGTACTTCACATACTTCATGACACTTGCTAAAAACATTGGCTCTCAAACATTGGCATATATTTATAGTGAATCATAAACTCTGCCTTCACCATTTTTTATAAAACAGATTATTTTCTTTGAAGTTATTAGCACTTCTGTCATAATACACTTACAATACTTGGCTATTCTTCTTTATTGACACATTAAAAACCATAAACATACAAGCCAGAACTAATGAAATATCCACCAGAAGTATAAATAGGAACACAGTTTTCAGAAACTTCATCCATTATTTATAGAAAATAATTCTGTATGCATCTGGTCAGATGAAGACAGTGTTGGTGGTCTTCAACTCCCTCATCACCTGCCTCAAAGTACAAATAATAACAAGCGAAACTGATAAGCACCAATTCACAAAGAAATGGCTCAAAACCAGAGTTGTGGCAGATGGCTTGCACATTTCAGGGGAAGCACAATGTGTGATTTCAATTTGGAAAGTTCTGCATGGGACTGGGTGTGTGCTGATGTGTGCAAAGCAGTGAGGGGAAGGGATTCAGACAAAATCACTTTATCTCTGACTTCCCTGGTGGTTCCCATGTGTGTGGTATTCAGTAGAACATCAGCAGTCAGCCTGGTCTACAAAGCTTTCTGATGCCCCCAAGCAGTGCTTTGCAAACCCTGGGAAGGTTTCCTCATGCATCTGTTCATGGTTGTCACAGAAATCAGCTATTTTTGTCATACCTCTGGACAGTAGTTATTTTCCTTCTAGTTTATTTACTGTCCAAGTGGAAAGGGGATCTTTTGTTAGACATTATTCAGAGCAACTTTCCAAATTTTTTCCAAATGAGCCCTCTGCCTATCTTGGTATCTGGACATTTTAGCTTCTCTTTTAGATTATAAGCATTTCAGTACATTGCTTACAAATTCAGTATCATTTCCTTACAAGTAGTTCTTCATAAGCAGAAAAAAGAGCTTCTGTTCCAAAGTGAAGAACTAAAATGCAGACCCCATAACAACACATACATGCATGCATGTGCACACACACTTGCCTTTAAATAGAAGGCTTAAAATACTTTTCATGAAGCATTATCAAGATTTGGAACTTCAAGCAAACATTTCTAAAGACAGGTCAGATTTTGCAATCCATATTAGACAATTCTCATCAAAAGCTAGGAAATCTGCTTCTATTCTCTTTGCCTCTTTTTGTTCCTTGACTTTAATCTATCCTCTCCTACTACTACTTTTTGTGAACTATGGAACAGACCTGCCTAGATCATGGGGCCTGTAATATAGGAGAGCAAATACAACTGAAACGTTCTGGGATGTCTCCTGTTTTTCAGGCTCTGTAACAGAGTCTGCAAATATTCAGCTATAGTTTCAAACTGACTTTATTTCCTTCTTCCTTCTGCCAAGTGTCTCCTGTGGGACAGAACATTATCTTTCATAGTAATAGTATGTTTTCCTCTATGAGCATCTTACAGTATGCTGGAAGCGGGACGACACACTCAGAATGTGCTGACAATTAGTCTGTGTGAAGGAGAACATCATGCAGAGAAAATCAAGACATAGTAGTCCTGTGAACAACCACTCCTTCACAAAGATTTTCTTTTTTGCTTTTGAAAGGAAATAAGTTCTGAAGCAGAACTCGTTGGCTCCTTTCACAAACTGGATTCAGAATTTCAGGGTGCTTTGAGGTGAATTATATAGGTTTTGCCATTTTTAGGATATGGGAAGCATTTATATGCCAGAATTAGGCAACTGGCATACGCACATATAAGCTAGCTGAAGCAGACCTTACATGCACTCTTCCTGATTATTTAAACCTGTCAACATGCAGGAAAGCTGCAAGCTTTCTTGACCACATCAGAATTTTACAGTGTCTGTGGCTGGAAGATAAATGGTCAGAAGACCCTGTCCTTTGTTTGATTTATAAGGATGTTTTACAGTATTCTAGTACTAAGGTGGGGTTTTAAAGTGATCTATATCCACTTTAGGATCAGACAAATATACTGCCAACTTTAAATGCTAATGAAAATCAAGGCATTCATATTTGTGTGTCCTATTTCCCTAGTAGATGCAAAATATTGTTTTCTTTATCTTTTATCTTCCTAGAAGTGGGACTATGATTCATTATGTTTTGCATTACTGAATGCAAGAAACCCACCAGCTTGGTTTGATGTGTGAGATGGTGTGATAACAAGAATACAAAAGTACAAAAGAAAGACAATTCCTTTTTGAAGACCCCATTCGGATTCAGGGATTCTATTGCCCTTCCATTCTGACTTAATAATGTATATAAAAGGTTTAAAATCATAACCAGTTCCTAAGCACATTTTTGTAACTTCTGCTCTGAATCATGCCTGGATGCCAGCCAACACTGCTGATTCTCTCTGCTGCTACAAGTTGCCTCCCCTTCCCCGCATCTCCTCAGGACTGACAGAGTGTGGGAGGACAGTTCAAGGCCAGATCCTCTCTGCCTTCTTGCCTCTTCCTTTAAAAGATGGAAATGAGCAAGCCCTTCTTTGGCTTCACTGGAGGAGCATGGGGAAAATTGGCCTTGAATCTACACCTGTATATGCCCTGTAAAGTTTCTGATGGAGGAAGTAGAGCTTCTCATGCCAAAGAAGGCTGTTAAATGGAGTGTGGTGTATATCTCAAGGACAAATAGTAGTATCCCTTTGGAAGAAGGCACAGTGGATGCTAATAAGCATTTAAGTGAAGATCAGGGAAAAGGAGAAAGCAGGTAATTCACAAAGGGAAAAGTGAAGGGACGGGTGGAATATTAAGCTGCACAGCAGCAGTCTCAAGCAGACTTTGTAAATCATCTTAATCAGAAATCAATGAATATCACAGGTCACTTGTGCTATTGAAAAAAGAGCAAAGTTTTTGTTATGGCCTTGTGTTGAACCAGTGGTGATTCCATACATAGTTCCCAAGTATATCTGGAAAATATATTGCACATTTCTTAGTTTAAAAAAAAAAGGGAAGAAAATGGATACAATAAATTGCCCACCAAACTGTGTGCACAAAGAAAATAAAAAGACTGTTTGAACAGCTGGAATTTAAAACTTGTTATATTCCTGAGCTATTTATTTTAATAAATGAACAGCTACAATTAAGGTTAAAATGATCATACATGCAGGAAGATAAACAATCCTATTATTACGGCTTCCAAGAACTTGTACCCTGCTACAGTGCTGGTAGAGGGCCTGCATTATTGGTGGTAACTTTAGATAGACATAAAAGCGTTTTTAACCACAACCACTTGAAGCTTATGAACTGCTGTCCCAGCTAGTGGTGATCAAGTGAATGGAGGGCTGAGGCTGACACATTTCTTCTTTCATATTTAGTACCTTAATACGTTTTCAAAGCTTCAGTATTGAAACCAGACAAATGCCAGTCTCTGTAATAGCCACGAAAGTCATAGGGAATCAACCTAATAGAAGTGTACAGACAGATTTTTTTTTTTATGTTTGCCTCTGTAGTTGTTTCTGGGTAGATGGTACTTTACTTAAACCTAAGGGGGAAAATGCAGTCTTCAGTCTCTCAGGGTTTTCTATATGATAATTGGATGTTATGAAAAGTATCCAGGTTTTCACTCCCACCCCTAGGGGAGAAAAAGCAGGTCACTAAATCTTTCAAATCATCACAATACCTTTCCAACCCACAGTTAGTAGCCTTGACCTTTGAGGAGCAGAGAGCCATGGGGATTGCTGGACCTACACAGAGCCCCATGGAGGAGGAGGGCAGAAATTGCTTAGGTGGAACCAAGCACAGGGAAAAACCCGTCAGCATCTGCACGATTTCGATAGAAAAGATGAAGATATTCACAAGGACTGCTCAAAGTACTTTCATCAATAAATACATTTGAATTAATGTAAAGTTGTCCAAGTTCTGGTTCCACTTTGCCGGTGGGGTTAGTATGTAGCAAGCACAGGGAAGCTCCCCACTTTTTGAAGAAATGCTCCGAAGGTAGTAAACACTTTTATGTGGACGTCATCCAAGAACCACTGTAGTTAGTGAGGGCAGGATTTCAACCTCAGAGTCGTTTTTAAAGGTCAGAGAAGTAAAAAGAAAGACTGCCATTGATTTTTATGGGCTCCCAATGCACTTGCTTTTTACCCTTGGGAATTTGAGTCAGATCAGAACTTTGTAAGTCTGATCTGAGCAACAAGAAGTTGTCCTTTTGGCAGGTATTTTCCCACACCCAAAACCACCAAAAACTTTCCCACATTTCAGTAAGATTAGCTATTGCTGTTCAGGATACATCCAGGTCTGTGGAGAAGGTCCAACCAGAAAAAATAAATCCAGGAGAGAAAGATATACATTTTGCAATCGTATTTCATCATTTATGCTGCAATATGCATTTTTTTCCTAAATGACATTTAATTGCTTTCTCCTGAGGAACTCCCTTTAAAGAAATGTTTTCCTAAATAAGTCCAGAAGTTTCTACATCTCAGATGAATGATATATATCCTGCATCTAGTCTGATTCCAAATAATTCCACTTGAAAACATGTTTTCTCATTTCATTAGGTGAGTAAAATGACGATAATCAGACTTGAGAAAAAGGATTATTGTTTCCCAGTTCTTTCAGTAGAACTGCATGTCTGCTTTTTTGATTCTCTAGGGGTTTCTTTAGTGCTTTGCACGTGAAGCATAAAACCCACATCTTGGAGAAAGAGTGAAGAAGATGCACCATGTGCACAGTCTTAATAAGGGTTCAAGAAAGTACCAAGTATTCTAGAAAACACCATTTTCCTATCCAGTTCCTCCCTTCCACACATGTGGAGCAACCTCCTCAAATGAGAGAGCATGAATATGGCAAGTCTATCTGACACCTCCTATTTCCCACAAGAAGTAGCTCAAGATGTCATGCAATTTTAGGATCTGTACCTGAAAGATCAGAACTGGAGAAATATTTATGATGCAGTATTTAGTGACAGCAGATTTCTTTGTTTCAGCCATAATAGACATAATTGTATGGGCTGCAGTCTGTCCTCTTTCAGACAGACAGTGATCCTAGTGGGCTGGGTAAGTCACCCTAGAATTTTCCTGTGGAATGGATCTTCCCAAAAGTGCTGCTGTATTCCTTATGCAAAACATTCACTGTTGCCTTTAGTCCAAGGCTGGCTTCTTTTGGTGCATGTTATTGTCTTACTGTGCTTCTCTTCACCACATTTAATTCAAAGTCATTGACTTCAGTGGGTAGGTAGGTATTGGATCAGACTAGCTGATGCTCTCAGCCATGATGCAAAGCTCTGGTTAAGCTGCTTTGTGTACCCTGTGCTCAAGGCAGCAGCTGCCTGCTCCCACACAAACACTTCAGGAATTTCAGAGAAGATGGTTATATCCCTTGGGTCATCCCATGGGGCAGGTTCCCTGTGCATGCACAAGTGCTGCAGATTTGCTCAAAGGTAGCCTGGAGACTCGACCAAGATGAAGCAATTTTAACAACTGCTGTAGGGAATCCTCATCATTATAGCACATAGTACCTGTATGAGCAGGTTTTCAGAACATAGTGCTAAGGCAAGAAGGTTTTCCTGGCATGAATTTGGATGGGTTTATTTTGAATAGTTAGGCACTAACACTTTCCCCCCCCCCCTTTTTTTTTTTTTTTTGCAGTGAGCAGTAGATGTGGTAGAAGAAATGGAGCTCTGGAGGCAATGAAACAGACCAAAATTTGTTCCAAGATCAACTAAAAGAATTTGAAGACTAAAAGGCAATTTCCCCAGTTCTCTTTGTATGAAATATTTGTCTAGGGAGAGCCAGAGTGGTCTGCTTTGACATTTTTACTTCTGGTTTTAAAATGTCTTTTTTCCATTAGAAAGACCTACCTTATAAGTAAGGAAGCACAAAAGCTTATAAGAAGCAATGATGATGATGAAAAAATGAATTAAAATGTTTTATTTCAGAGTAAATGAAATATTTGGAGTTGTCCAAAAACACCTGTCTGTAGTTTCTATATTCCTGAGCCCTCCAAATTGAATCTAAATAATATTTCTTCAACTTTTTCCACCCAAGCACCAAGTAAAAATGCCATTATGCTCCCAACTGTATTTAGAAGTTGTCAACCTTACATGAGTTATGTGAGTTAACAGGTACAGATAAAATCTACAACTTATCAGGCTAAATATCAAAAGTATTCTGTATGATTGAACAAAGATTATTCTGCATTTTAAAGGAAAATAAAAAAAGGATTACTCTGCATTTTAAAAGAAGTATGCTGAGGATTTAAAATTTTCTTATTCTCCTATCTAGAGATACAATAGATCTCAAACAGAGGTAGAATCCACAGTTACCACAGCTTAGAAACTTTTTAAAAAAAATTGAAGAAATAATTTCTTTTTTTTTTCATAGACTCATTCTTTAAGTTCTTGGAGATTTCTCAGTCTATTAAATATCTCACAGAGTACTGGAAAGCTTCCATGTCTAGCTCTGGTGAGACACTGCATCTGAAATCTGCCATTAGTTCAGATTTGCTTATTGCCTGTCTTACCTTAGGTCAACGCAGCTTAGAGCAAAAGAACACATGGGAAGTATCCTGGGTTGGTACAACAAAAAAAAAGCTCTATGATTAAAAGATAATTTGGAAAGTTCTTTAGGTTCTAGAAGTTAAACATGGTCCTTGAAGGAGACTGTGAGGATCAAGGGCAGTTAAAATATGAAATTACATTTACCTTCAGCACAGACACATTATTTTTCAGCATCCAAAGTGTTTGTGCCCTCTCCAATGCACTGCTCTTCAGAGTCCACAATCCGCACGACTCAGGCCCCAGAAGTTATGAGAACTTCTCCTAGCATGTGATCCTTACCAAAAGGACAGCTGTTTTCTACAGCACAGGGGATGATGGCATTTTTTTTGTGTAGCCTGACAGGCAAAGGGCTGCTCACAGCAGCTGTGCCATAGCTGTATCATTTATGTCTGCAAGACTTTAAGATGACTTCAAATGCTGCCACCCTAAAGATAGTACATCAGATATTTGCCAAACACATTCTCTGTGCCACAGGTATTCTACAACAGTAACAAAGTGCCACTTACAGCCACCAATGAAATAAAGACAAGCATAATTGCATCCCTTCTTTAGATCCTTTAGTAAAGGCAGTGGTGAAAATGCAGGACCCAACCACTAAGAAAAGCAGAGTGTTAATATGTGTATATGCTCAGTGTGTATGTGTGGATGTGTTGTAGTTAGCATGCATGCTCACTGCAGTCAATGTCTGTATCAGGGCCATTCTGTAGGACTCTTCACAGTCCTCATACCTTGACTGCTCAGCCTGGTGACCTGGCTCTGATCCTCTTGCAGCCACGGTTCCCTGAATTTTTGACAAGGAGGAGGACAGTGTGTATCCCTGAGAGTCAGGATGCAGCCAGAGCAGGTACATGGAGCACAGAGCTGAGAAGTTATTCTAGTTCTGACTGATGAGAGAGCACCTACACAAATAGTATGCAATGTTAAACCTTACAGCAAAATTTGTTATCTCAATTTTCCATTAATACATTTCAATGAGGGTTATGGATACACTCTTCTTATCCCAATTACACAGACCAGAAAGCCAAATGAGCAGAAGGAGGAGAGCAACACTTCTGCTATCCTCCAGCAACAGAGATGGAAAGAGAACATATATCTTTTTGGTTCTATTCCAGTGCCCTAGCCCACTGGCAGCCTTATCATTGCATAAATTAAGAGTGCTACTGCAGGACTCTGAGGTATTGTGATGAACTGTGTTATATATTAGTTACACAAAGAGACTGGAGAGCCATTGCATACAGAAGTATGTAATGTAACACAGACTAAATTCAAATATACTGTATTGGAAACACACATACAATTTTGAAATGCTTAAAGTGATTTTCAGTTACTTAGACCCTCTGAAAAAGGGGCAATAAAGTCACCCAGTTCTGTGCATCTAAAATAGCAGGCCAAAGGCATTTCTAGGTCCTCCCTCTGGTAAGAACAGATAGTGCAGCTCTTCCGAAAGCAATTCAGAGCATTAGTGCTCTGGATCAATCCCTCTGGGAGCCTTTCTCTGAATACTGACAGGAAGTATTTGCAAAATTAAGGAAGCAGCTAATTACCTGGATGATAAAAGATAACTGGTGAAGATAACATCTTAATACTTCCATGGCTTTTACTCAACACTAGCTGCTGGATTTTTTGTTTTATTTTCTCTTTCTCTTTAATGTTTAGGATGTACTAACCTCCCACTGGTAAAATTCCAGAACTGCTAAGTTAATCAATGCATTCCCAGCCCAGTGTATGGAGAAAATACAGACTCTGTACTGTTTTGGATAGCATAGAGTTAATATTCTTCATAGCAGCTCCTGTGATGCCATGTATTGGAATTGTAACAAAAACAGTGTTGAGAACACAGGGAAGTTTTAGCTACTGCTGAGCAGTGCTTACACAGCCTGTTTCTTACACCACCCCACCAACGAGAAGGCTGAGGGTACACAAGAGGTTGGGAGGGGACGCAGACAGGACAGCTGACCCCAACTGACCACGGGGATATACACACCAAAAGGTGCTGTGCTTAACAATAAAAGCTAGGGAGAGAAGAATGAGAGGGGACATCTGGAGTGATGGCATCTGTCTTCCCAGGCCACCAATATGCCCGATGGAGCACAGCTTTCATGGAGATGGTTGAATAACGGCCTGTCCGTGGGAAGTAGCGAATGAATTTGCTATTTTACTTTGCTTGTGCACACAACTGCCTTTGTTATTAAGCTGTCTTTATTGCAAACCACAGGTACTCTGGTACTCACTGTACATGCACATCTACCATGTCATAGCTCAGATGTGCTTAGAAGTCATCAGCTTGGGATTTCTGAGCTTTCCAACCTTCTGTCCACACGAGTGACATGTCGGATAATGCTGTTTTTCACAGCTTGGGATTTCTGAGCTTTCCAACCTTCTGTCCACACGAGTGACATGTCGGATAATGCTGTTTTTCACAGTCTTAGATACACATTAAAAGAAAGTAAATGAGTCTCTGAAGGGCACATTTTTGCTACTGTGAGCTAGGAATTGAGGCTGTAATGCGAATTTACCAAAAGGAAAGCTAGTATACATTTGTGTACTTAAGAGGTACCTTTTCCAATCCTAATGATTCTCTGATTCTACCTCAACCAATATCCAATAAACCAAATGAACAACCTACTGAAACTGAAAGCCAAATGAGACAGGTTTTATGCTTGGACTGTATACCTATCCATTTGATACTCATTGTTAGAAAGAGACAAATGCTTCAGCAGGGGGAATTTGTACAGCTTGTTTGCAACAAGCAGTCAGCACAAAAGCTTGATGGATCCTTGGCAGAAATTAAGTTGGCAGGGCTTTGATCCAATGAACGAAAATCAAACATTGAATTCTGGATATTGAAATGTTTGATCAATGACCAGACAGCTCTGCTGCTGTTTAGCTAACCAATGATTCATTGCATGCCAATCTAAGCTATTCACTTTCTGATTTGTGATGGCTGTGCATGGAATATTGCTTTCAACTCCCTTGCCCAGAACATCCTCAGCAGCAAAAGCAGATGTTACAAGCCTGATGGCGGCTCAACTGAAATTTGCTGCTGTTGAAGTCTGTAAAGATAAACCCACACTCACCAGCTAAAGGATCGGTCTCTTAAGTTCTAGAAGACTACTCATGTACACAGTGATCAAGTTAGCTCTTTTAAATAAAAAGAGTTTTCTTTAACCTCTTGAAACTGTGGCAATCCCATCCACTCCTTTTGGCTCATCTGTCTTGGTATGACTCCATGTGTGACCTGTAGGTAATTTTCTCCAAGGCAGAGAAACAAGGACTTGCTGCAATTACTATTATGAAGGCATAAACTGTCTTTGGATGTTGTGGAGACTAAAATTTTACATGGCTTTAAGGGGAAATAGAAATTCATAGAAGAGAAATCTACTGAGGATTGCTAAATTCAACCATATGCAGCTCAGAAGTGCCTGAGCTGCAAGTGGCTGGCAGCAAGGAGGGTATTTGGGGAAAGTACTGTGTATGCCTGCATTCTTTGTACACTTCTTGGCTCATGTTGAAGGCAGGATACAGTGCTAATAAGAACATTGCTCTGATTCAGAATGGCTGCTCATATATGTTGTATTAGTTAAATAATCACATCTTCCATGCAGACAAACTGTCTGCAATTAAAGTCAATTTGTAGTTTCCTGGCTAGTTAAAAACTGTAGCAAGTATTTACAGCCTCCTCTTTCCCCGACCCTGAATGACCTGACACATCATGCTCCCAGCTGGTGGCTATGTTGCTTAACCTGGTGTTCACAGCTTGTTCTTACCCTGTGCCACAGCCTGCATGAAGCCAACAGACACTTTGGTATTTTGTGTCTGCATGGTGAACTGGGCTTGGAAACAGATTTGGCTGTGTCAGTGTGTGTTTGTGTGGCAGAGCATTTCAGCAGCCAGGTCGACCCCTCGATCTGGTTCAGAGTGCAGTGACTCCACAGACCCAAATGGGAGCCACCCAGAGGCTGGTGTGCAGGAGAGGAGCTGACAGCAGAGAGGAAGGATAGGAGGAATACTTGCACCAGCACTGCAGTCAAAGCAAACCCAGTGGAACCACAGCTGGGGCTGCTAGTGATTAACACCACTTCTGCAACTTCCAACCCACTCTTTGATCCTTTCCAAAGCCCTCAAGGGACCATGACCTTCACTTTGAAAAACACTGCTGCAGCACAAGCAAGCTGAGAGGGGAAGTCCACTGACAATATGCAGCTGTAAATCTGGGTTAAATAACAAGTTAGCTTGGATTAATGGCTGCTTGCTGTTCCTGGTACACAGCAGCAAATGTGACCCATTAACAGCAGATGTATATTTGTTTAAATTAGCCTGCTAAAGTAAACCCCAAATGTAAATGAAACCAAAAGCAAGGCCTTGGGCTTTAAAAGCATGTGAAACAGAAGAAGCATATACACAGAAACTCTCCTACAAGAAGACATTTTTTCCATAAGCAGAAACAAGCACGGAGATTTTTGACCAACCAAAGCTACAAATTGAGATTACAATTTTTGTCTATTCTATATTTTTGTCTATTATATATTCTATATTAAAGGGTTTTTTCAAACTGATGTCCACAGTCCTTTCCCCTACCCCTGATTTTTTATGGTAAAATGGACCATAGTCCTTAGGGCTATCAACTCCTGAAATGGTAGCAGTCACTAATAATGACTGTGTGCAACCATTACTGTGTAGGCTACTCAATTAGTGCAATTTTTTTTGTTATATAACAGAAAACACCATAAAAAGGATATCATCCCTCTGCCATCAACATTAGATTGGATTGAAAATGACAATAAAATATTTCACAACATTTCACAGAAACGCATCTTTCCAGCTGAGGGTGGAAAATAACAACATTGACTGATAATTATAGTCTAAATAAATCAGCAGATAATTAACATGTCTTGTCTGGAATATGAGTTGAAATGTATTGTGTCATGTCTGGCTAGGTCAGTATCACATTAATCTAGTGAAAACTAACCATTTTTCTGAAAGTTCTCTCCATCAATAAATTTTCCTTAGAGTGTCATTGTCCCTCCCTGCAACATCTTGGATGCTACACCACATAGGATTTGCTGAGTCCTAGCCATTTACCAGGGAATTTCTGAAGACATCTACAATGTCTGCTGCCTAACCAGAAAGCAATCTGGTTTTACCTCATTCAAGAAATGCACATATTTGGAAAAGCAAATATTGGCAAACGAGAAAATATTATGATGCAGTCCACTGTTTCATGTTAAAGAGACAGTATGAAATTAAATTAAGCCTGTGGGGGAAAAATATATTAGAGGACAAATTAAGCCCAAACTCAGAGTAATATTCTCAGGGAATTAAATACAATTGCATTCCTTTCTTTGGGATATGTTTTTCTACTCTTTTGTCAGAATGTTCTGTATTTGGCATACCACAAAGCTCTAGCTTTCATTAAGACTTTCAGACAGGCAATGCTGCTCAAAAGACTGTACCCTGCACAGACTGGGACTTATTCCTTTCTACTTAAACAAATGAAAATACATGTATTTTTTCATATCGTAGTATCATCTAGCTCATTAATGTTGAAAATGCTGAAAGTTGCACCTCTATTCTGAGGTCCAACTGGATATATATATGCTTGCACAAAATCTTGGGTAACTGCTGGTTTTTGTCTAGTAAAATAAACCTCTAGGATGTGGGGGGAACCCCATAGTATAAGATAGGGGAGCAAACTTGGCTGATGGAACAGAATGCTTGGAAGGAACCAGC
Source organism: Manacus vitellinus (assembly GCF_001715985.3). Lineage (NCBI taxonomy): Eukaryota > Metazoa > Chordata > Aves > Passeriformes > Pipridae > Manacus > Manacus vitellinus. The sequence continues at coordinate 3,051,054 of NW_021940122.1, forward strand.
CTGAGCTGATCCTCCCCTAAAGACACAAACAGCTCTTCCAAGAATAGATGAGAAAGAAGATGTATAGCTATCCCATATAATTTTATTGTACCCCAGAAATTATTAGTAAGAAGGCCTAAATGTCTCATTTTTACAGATGCACATCCATATGAAACACCTCCAATGCAGATACCAAGAGGGACCAAAAAACTGTTTAGAGTTACTCCTAAATCCTTCATAAGAGCAGGTCCCAAAAAACAGGTAATTCAGTGGGTTTTGTAGATTCTGGACTGACAGCCCCAGGGACTGATGACCTTTCATAAGCCATTGTGTGGGTATAGTATAGAACATGACAGCAGATGACATGACAGCAGATGACCTCATCTTTGTTGCTAACACACTTTGGTAGTCAGAAGGAAAGACTGCCTGTAAGCTCCTAGACAAAGAACTTCAGCTAGAGCCTGTTCATCTTCATGAATACTAACTATTTTTTGCTCTGATGCAAAACTCCTTTTGGACAGCAAAGAAAGGAAAGCTGTCCTTCATTTTTCAGCAACAGAAAAGAGGTACATGAACTGTGGGTGAAATAGGTGGGAAAACCAAGTGCAAGAGAGGGTTTCAGAAAGCTTCATCTGTGGCATGGCCCAGATGTACACTAGTAAAGTCATCCATAGCTAACAACCATACATTACAATGCATAGGAAAGGTTTTGTTTCCTGCAATGGAGAGTTTTCTTTGCCATGGATGGGAGGAATGGGATCTAATATCACTGCAATGGGAGTGGCTGCCACAGCGTAGACTGCCATACATTAACCTGGTTTACAAAAATATCAGACTGGAATGACAAAGTCAAAAGATCACCCAACATATTATTCCTTACCCATGAAAATAGTTGGATGTTTGAAAGCATTCATCACTTTATCATCACTTTGCAACCTTCCAGTGTGTTTTATATTTTTCTTACTGTTATTAAATCTGACGCTAACATTTCTTATGATTAGAAAAAATATATTAAGAAAAACATACTCGGAAGTGCTTCCTAAACTTTTCTACAACTTTTATAATTTGTGCATGCTACCTATTACTACCTGCCACTCATTTATTTCCATTTATTCTTCCTGTGATTCTATATGTGCCCTAATCAACCCTTCAAAAACAAATACTGGATTTGCTTCACCTTTATTCTGTTGTTATTAAGAGATTTTTTGACATTTCATGCTATAAGATGCTGTTATAACTTAGTTAAACTTTTACAAGTTCAGTTGAAATTTTCCATGCCTGGTGTTTGCTTCAGGCTGTTGTTATTCAAGTGTTTTTAAATTTCAAGAGTCATGGTTCAATTGTTTCTAAGAAGAAAGTTACGGAAAAGTAAGGTTTGCCCACACATAAAAAACTTAGACCATTTCTTATTGGCAATTTGTTTAATACTTTAAAGAATGTATATAAAATTTGGCAGGGGAAGGGGCACTCCTGCCAGGAGACCTTTTTGCTGTCTTTGTGAAAGCTTTTTTAAAAGTGCATTTCACACATACTTAGTAAACCCCTTGATTTTCTAGTAGCTATGATCTCTGAAGGCTCTTGTCCTACAGAGCGTGGCCAGACTGCTCCTCGCTCCTAGTGATTACTACATGGGCTGTGCTGCCAAGCCAGGCTAAGGTTATTAGGGTCAGGACAGTAATAGTGGCTCAAAATTATTCTAGAACAAGAACTTTAAGCCAAGAGCCTCTTTCTCTCTCTGTTAATAACATGACTGCCACTAACTAACAGCATGGAAGAAGAAACCCACAGAAGCAAATTCAGAAGTGATGTGTGCTGGGCAGTATGAGATAAAAAAGAATAGTTGAGAGTAATGAATCTAGTGGCAGACTGGAATCTGTACTGAGTGCCTGTGAGAGACTCAAAAAATTGAGAGCCAAATGGCTGAAGGGAGGGTCAGTGGGATCAGGAAAGAAACAAAAGGGATGCAAATTTCAAGGAATTTTTTCCTTGGTTTTATTGTTAAAACTGAAAAATGTTATGTCTAGAAAGTGATGACTGATTTTTATATTACTTCAGTGCAAGAATTTTGCTGATTTCAAGTGGAGTTACTCTCAATTTTTGGTGGTAGTATGAAGAGCAGAATTGGATTTTTCACTTGCACTGGAAAACTTTCTGTTTTCCAAATGCACCGGTGAGAGTTATGGCTTCCCATGTGACTGTAACGAATGTGTTAGGTTTTGGAACACATCATGTTGTTCTACAAACCTACAAGAGTTCTCAAATGTCATGTATGTGCAGCAAACTAGGATTCTTTTAGCAAGAACAGGGCAGAAATACATGACCCTTCAGAAACTTTAAATCATGTTCCAAGTGAATAATGACATATTTGCTTTGCTACATTTTTCTTTATATTGAAGATACCTTCATAGCAGATGAAGAAAAGAAGCAAACCAGTTGTTTACTGTACAGGTTAAACCATACAGAAATGTTTGAATTAGAAACCTCATCAAAACAATGACTTAGAAGCTTTATTATTCTATTTAATCTCCTTTGATGGGTGTTGGTATTTGTGGCTACATGAATAGAGTATGTATACCTAAGTAAAACAAATAAAACTGCCACACCTGGCCATACTCTCAGGAGTACATACAAAGCACTTGATGTGGTGCAAAGTTCCCTCTGGATGAGGTGAGAGGGACATAAGGTCCTCAAGCCCTGTCTCACAAACACCCCACATTCTGCTCCCTAAATGTGCCTGGCTATTGAGCAGCTCTTGCCCAGAAAACTAGAAGCTGAGCAGATTACTCAGCTCAGAGAGGCTTCATCAGTCAGGTTTCTGCTAACCCTGCCTCTGTCACTTGACCACCTGTAGGGGAAACTGTTGTGACTTCCCACAAAAGGGAGACCATAAGGCCTGGAACTTGCATCCATTTTTAGACAAAGAGATTTTAGAAATAAAAAACCACAAACCTCTGAACAAAACCTTGCTAAGACACATACAAAAAAATTTGAAAACACGTGCTGAGCCAACTTCTGATCTCAGTTGAACTGAGAAACTCTGCTAAAACAGAGGGAGCTGGAAGAGAGAGAGGAAGAGAACAGATGGGAGAAGCAGATGAAATCAAGAACAAATGTAGACAGGATGATTCATTTATTTCAGAACGGACAGAACCACTTATCCATAACTGCCTGTAATGAAACACACATATTTTTCCATGTATACAATGTTTTGAGTTGGTACAGAGACTTCATGTGATTGTGAATGGGAGGGTAAGAGGGAAAGAGACAGTTTTTCTGATCCTGGTTGAGAAAAGAATGTGCTTTGTCTTCTGTGGGACTTAAGAACATGCTGTAACATTTTCCTGAACTGGAGTTTCTATGAAGAGATGTTTCATACTGTGAAAATGTTACATCTCTAGATATCAGAAGTCTCTACATCTCAGTGGCACTTTGCACTTATAAGAAAATGATATTTTGAAACTTACTCTGAGTGCTGGTTTATCATACACTCATATCAAAAAGATTTGTTTATTCTTCCAGTTTTATGCTGTTATATTTCACTTGAGTGGATTTAAACTAGGAAAACATGGCACCGTATGAATCCTCAACTTTTGACTAAAGAAAATATCCAGAAATAACCCTATTAAGACAATAATATCAGGAACTAAAATGTGAGGGAATATCAGAATCAATTGTTGCTTGATCAACATGAACGTGACCTTCCTGCAAGCATACATTCTACTGCAAGCTTTAATCAGAGGTCATCTATTATAATTTCCACACAGAAACTCTGTCTTCTTCCAATGGACACAAAGGATGGTACAAACTTCATTAAAACAAAATACTAAATTTCTGTTTTCATCATGTGATATGCAACTGTCTCACTCCCAGAATCCCTCCATTTCTCAGAGCAAATGACATTGATCTCTCAACAAAGGACCACAAGGCCTGCTGATTAAAGCATGATACACAAGCTAGATATTGCTAATACTCTAAGACAAAGCTAGATGACTAACAGAGAAAGCAATCATAAAGATTTGACAGAGCACTCATTAATGACTGATACAACCAGCTAAAGCTAATATAGGAAAATGCAGAATTTCAGCCATATTCCAGAATTTGTGTGGAAACAGCATCAAGCCATAATGTTCTGCCCGTAACCCCCTTGCTTAGTTGATACAAAACTATTAAGATGGCACTAGCATGCTATTTGACAACTGCCACATGAAAAATGCCGGCTGTTCTAAAACAATTCTGGGGAAAAAAGGGCCCATGCAGATGTCAGGAGCTCCTCCAAAAAGTGCATTGCTGCCTGCCTCCCATTCAGCAAAGCTGGGTTTCTAGGATAGTGATTCTGTGATAGCTGGCCTTCATGGAATCAGGTATGGGCAGACATGGCTTTTTTTGATCAATGTATTTTAACAAAATTACTTAGTAGCAGCCATAGAAACAGTAATTCCAGTAGTGTTAGTTGTAATTTTAACATCATGCAAGTACACATTCTTATATTCAGAAGACACTCATTCTTGAATTCTTGCAAAGTGACAATTGAGGTCACAAATTGTAAGACAAAAACTTTTTGTGGAGGGCTTTCAGAAACCAATTGAGAACTGCTATGCTTGAAAGCAGCAAGAGGAAAACAACTGCCAAGAGAAAAATTCTTTCTTCCAGAATCATTTCATGTAAGACATCAACATCATCACTTTCAGATCTGTTAGCAAGCTCTCTTACTCTTAGTACAGATACTTTCTTAACATGTTTAGAGAAGTGATTGCGTGACTACCTTCTCTCTACTGAGTTTTCAAGTGCCCACTTACCAGCAAGGTAATGATCAGAAGCCACCCACTCTAAAGGTAGATTTGTTGCATTTTTTTTTCCCTGTGGCTTACTGTCAGCCATTTGTGAGGTGCAAAAATGGGTCTAACAGATAGTGTGATCATGTACAATTATTTCTGAGTTGAGATTCTACTGAATGGGATCAAAAGCATTTGGCCTGGTCATGAAGTCACACTGCATGGGTTCAGGTTTCACACAGACTCTTATTAAGTCAGGAGCAACACCAACAGAAAAGTTGTGTACCGTAACAAAGTAAGTGTGCTCTCTATTCAAGGGGCTCTGACAAATGAGCCTTTCTGATTTTAATCCAGGGGATTAAAAAGGAATCCCACCTGCAGAGGGAGGGGGATTCAGACATCTCTTGAATCAACTTACCTTCCTTGTCTATTGTACCTTGTCCTCAACAGAGTACTGCCCATTTCTTGAGCTGTCTCTGCTGTCTCCATGTCTTGGGATAGATTCTATAAATTGCTAGATACAGCACAGCTCAGTGTTGCCAGCTGTGGGTGTATATATACACTCATATATATATATACATATATGTGCCAGTATATTGGAGCTGTTAGAGTACAACCTCCCAGAGCTGTCATCCTTTTTCTTTCAAGGCTGAAATAAATACTTGGCCAAACTGTGGGCTGTGGTGCATTATCTTATAGAGAACAGAATTTTCAATTATCAAGAATTCATAGTGTCAATCTACAACATAAAGGCAATGAGCACTGGAAAGCCTGTACCAGACAGAATGCTGCAAAACCATTAACCTGAAATATTTATGGAGAATTTTCTGTTCATCACAATGTCTGCACACGGACCTATCGTTTGAGTTGAAGGAATGAGTGGAATTATTTGCTTTGTCTTCCTTTCAAGCCTTTTTTTGCCCATTAGAAAAGAGTACTTGTTTTTTATATTTTTATCAATAAATGCATGAATTCCCCATTTCTTCAGGTGTCCATTCATGACCCTGCTCCATGCAGGCAAAACTCATCTCTAGCCACCTAGAAATTAATTGTACCGGTGGGAACATACATTTCACTTTCTCACATTTTTATGAAAAAGTTTTTAAAAAGTTGACATTGTTGGTCAACTAAAATAATGCATTTTGTCAGAATGGCTGTTGGGAAAATTTCCAGTGCTGGTAGGAGTCATGTTTTCATGGATTTAGTAAGAAAAAGACATCAAAGTATTGGCTGGATTGTTTCATTTTTATTGCAGTTTTGGGGACTAGTTAAAGCCATGGTGCTAGACTTAGTGCAACACTCAGTATCCCTGGACACTGATGATGCAGAAAGGGAAGCAGTGAATTGAAGCACATCAAACTAACAGTTACAGTGTCCAGAAGTTGCAGCCACTTCAGTGTGAAGCCTAGCAAGGATTAGTGATCTCTTTCTTGATTGGGAACAGTATTCAGGAGGCCATCTAAATGGCAGGGGCCAGGAGGATGCAGTATTTTTCTATCTATGTTTACTGTGTCAGCAGCTTCCCCTAGCGTCTGTCTGAGAGAGACCTAAAGTTTATGGAGCAGCACCAGAAGAGCAACTGTGGGAGGTTCAATTACTGGGGTCCCATTTGGCCCTTTATTAAAATGGTTCTGGAGAAAGTTAGTTGCTAAATCCATCCAGTGATATTATCATGGCTCTAAGACAGAACAAGTTACCGGAAGTAACCTAGAATTGCACCAGTTTTAACTAGTTGCCTAATAAGAGAAAAAGCTGACACCAGGAGGCTGGAGAGACCTAGGAAGTTTTCACTCAGAGAAACTAGAAGAAGAAAGGTGATCAGAAGAGAATTTCGTGGATTTACCAGGAGAAACCTGCTTCAAGACACCTAGGAAAATAAGGTAGAAATAATGTGATGTCAACTTAACACCAAAATGCTTGGGTAAAAACACGAGGTGGACACTTTTTATGCCTGGCATACTATGGTATATGGGGAATTGTGCTAATCATATATGTATATTGTATCCCGGATACAATATAATGGTAGGCTATTCTGCATATATAACCTAAATATAAGATTCTCTCACATCCTTTTATTCACTGCATTTCTGCAAAAATATTATTAAAATACAACTAATTTTTTTAAGATACAGAAATATGTAAATACTATATTAATATATCTTCATTGTCTGTCACCTATTATCCAAAATAATGAGTTTTCCAAAATATTTAGATGGCTAATACATGTTTATTATTGCATATGGATAACACTCTTTATATTTCCACAGCCATCATGCAAGGTGAATCCGCTTTGGAGTAAAGGTCTAACTCACTGATGCTCTCCAAAAGATAACTTGTAGTCAATATATTTGGAGGAGGTTTTTTGCAGGCTTCTCACATTATGCAAACCTTCTCATTATTTTCATGTTGAGGAGAAGTTGAAGGAGGGAGAGGAACTCAGAGTTAAACCCAGGCAATGAGTTTAAATATATCCTGCAAGGGATGTTTTGCCCCAGTTACTGGAGCATAAATTCCATGAAGGGATATGCCAAATTTTGTGGGATAAAGGAAGTTTTAGAAACACATTGCATTTATTTGTGCATTTGTGATCTCTTCATATCAATTTGTACTTCTACCAACGTTTTAATTTAACTTAAGCAACTCTTCCCCTTCTGTATGTGAAAATAACCATATTCCACTATCAAATTTAATCACACTAGGCTGAACTAACCCAGTTGTTATAAACTTCCCTCCTAAAACAGGTTCCTCATTTCCCAATTATTTACCAACTCTCCTCTACATGACTTCCAGTGTGAATTCATCTTCCTGGAGTGCAGATGAATTCTTCACTAATGCCTTCTACAACTGTGTGCAAAGAGAGATGTTGCATTGATTGGAAATGCTTGTCCTAGCTCCATCCATACATCACTTATTTAATGACTCACTGTGACAACTGACATTCATCTTCAGGCTGACATTAGGTATCTAATCCAATTTACTCATCTAGGTTTCTCTACTGTCAGTGGTGGGAGTGATAAACTGGGCTCAATTTAATCACAAAGGTATTTGGGATTCCTGGCCAGGATGGCCCTTACCAGAGGCCTTTGTCTCTCTCAAATGATCTCAGAGAGGTTGTTGGGAAGCATCTTAGACTACACATTCGCCTTTCAGATGGTGACAACCAGGTGTTAGGACTCTTGGTCACATGATCTGTTCTACAGGAGAATGTAGTGGCTGCCGTGATTTTTAGACACTGAATTTTCAGGACAGGAATTCACAGCCCCGAGTGAGTACTTTACTTAGGGAATGGGGAAGAGTTAAGCACACAGGAAAACAAGAAAAAACAGTGTTCTGAGCAAGAGCTGCCTAAACCAGATGAACAGAAATGATCAAAAAAGGAGAGCAGCTACAGTCCCACCACTTATATAATTGTGTGAGAAAGCAGAAATCTCACAGTTTTCGCTACATGATTGGTCCCTTTTGGCAACTGTCATTCCTGCTATTGTTTCCTTTAGAGAAAAAAAAAAAAGCAGACACAGATGAGAACAGTGCTTTGTTTCCTATCACAGCACAAGGAGTGGAATACAGGCTCATAAAGGAGAAGCCTCACAGGTCCAGGAGGGTTAAGCCCACTTTTGTCCTCTCCCAAGGGAGCAACCTCAGCTCCAAGGATCTAGCTGTGGTGTGGAAACTGCAGTGCTTAGGAAAGCCATACAAGACTGGTAAGGCCAGGAAGTTAGTAAACAGAGAGGATCTACTTTTTATTTCTTTTTTCGCTTGCTTGTTTTTGTTTTGCTTCTGAGCACAGGCACCCAGATTTCTGCCGTGTTTCAGACTAGGAGCCTCCTTTTTTATTGGATTTCAGTCCTCAGTTCCTTACTTGTTGAAGTTTTGAGGGATGCTCTCAGGCTTCCCCAGATTGCTGGGACTGCAACTCCATTCCTAAAGATCTAAAGAGGCTGCCAGAAATGAACAAATTACAGACTCTGGGGAACAGTGTGGAAAACCCGCATTGTTCCACAACTCTCTAAAATCAGACTCCTGTTTATTTTGATGCCTAAACACAGATTTAAATGTTTAACTTCAGGCTATGTGCTTGAAAGCTCTGGCTCTAAAAACCCCTTTCAAATCTTCTGTTTGGTGGTTTAGGGTCACCAACTCTCTCTGGTCTTCCCATAATGTGTAATTTCCCCTTTGACAGCACACAAGCAGCCTAATACTAGAATAGCCAAAGCACTGGCAGCTCAGGAGGCAGCTGGAGAAGGCCAGTCCCAGCCCTCTGCTGGCACTCACCCCCAGCACAGGCCTGGGGGCAGCTCTACAGAAACAAACCAGGAGGATGAAATGACAACTTGCCTGTTCTGTGACTTGGAGGAGGAATAATCTGATTTGAATTAAAACTTCCCTGATACTTTTACTTATGAGACACCTTCACGAAGGCAATGTGAGCCTCTTGAGATGCAGTAATCCTTACTAGCAGCTGCAAACCTCCAGCTGGACACTCTGTAATGATCCCCCATATCCTGCCTGCACCAGTCAAGTGAGGAGAAGGAAACTCCGACTGGGAGGCTGGCCAGGACAGGAGCATGGCATGATTGTCACATAGGCGCTGATAACTGTGCAAAGAGGGGTACAGGCTGTCACCTCAGAGTAGACGGGCCAAAGAATCAGTCTGAATGAGCAGCAGTTCAGTGGCTGGACCAGAACTAGGCCACTTGGAACCGGATGAACAAGTTGCTCATACTTTACTTTTGTAATTTGGTGGTCACTTACTTTGCAGAAATTCATGATGGCAGAAAAAAAGGGAAAGAGTCGGACACAAGATATCCATCTTGCTTCCGCATGTTACTGCTCCCTAGATCATGTTTTGGCCAGGACAGCTTTTAACATTTTAAAGTAATGTCTTATTTTTTCTCAGTGAAATGTGCTGATCTGGCAGTCTTTATGAGTGACGCCCTTTATTGAACACAAAGCAGTTGCTGGGATGACACAGTCAGATGTTACACTGTTCCCTCCCATTTTATACTGCACAAAATTAAGAGGCTGCTGAACTAGTGATAGATTGTCTCTAAGTACAAATAAAAACACCGTGTTCCTACCACTGAAGCTGCTCCTAGAACCCCTCAGGGCTCCTTTATTTTGATGACCTGTCTGTAAGCAGTTACTTTAACCCTCTGATGATATTTATAAACTGATATACACTACTATAAAAGCCTTCTTTTACAATTCTGGATGATTGCCTATGGGATTGAAGTCCCTCCTTCACAAGACATCATATTATTCTGCTTCAAGTACAATATTCACTGTGTAAAGCTTACTGTTCACAGCATGTTTGGTTATCCTTCACTGGAAATCACCCATACACTCCCTATCAATTCCTGGGCTCCATGGTGGAGTGGTTACATTACACTGAGAGAGGACTGAAAAAAGTTTTCAGGCTTTGAGAACAACTGGGTTGGTGCAAGAGCTCAGGAATGTCAGAGTCAGCCAGGCTACTACCATACACCAACCCAGATGGTGCCCTCCTGATCTGATACACCTTTGGCTGGTCTGCCAAATTGCAGCTGGTCTGCCTAGCAGGGATTTCCCTAGAAACTCTCACTGACAATAGTTACATGGGATTTGCACCACCTTCAAAGTTAAAACATGAGTTTGGACAAAATATCTCAGCCAAAGTCTGAATTTAGGGAACTTAGGAGCTTTGGTTGCATTGTGGTATCCTTCTAAACAGCTATCATTTCACTCTCCAGTTCTGCAAATCTGAACTTGTTCTTAAAAGGTTACCCTCCTTGGCTTCAGATTTAAGTATCTTGTAATTCTGAGCAATCATACTTGGAGCACAGGACCCGGCCTAGCTATAATCTGTACCAGCTTCCTAGAGTGCTTCTAGCAACATCAGCTGGATATTCATCCTCCAAAGTCAGATCACCACAGCATTACATATCCTGTGGGATTCACTACTAAAGCCACAGCTCTCTTCCGTTTTCCGTATTCCTTCCACCCAAACTATTTTCTGGAAGGAGAATAAGTGGCCTGACCACATAGCCCCAGCTTGGAACGAGCATGGACATGGGCTGGGGTGATCGATTAGCATTTTTCTTGAATAAATTGGGGACCGAGGAGGGGGCAGGCAGGAGTAAGGATGATAGTAAAGGAGTTCAAGCCTTTTACTTGAACCAAAGTAGATTTTTTTTAATATGAGGACCAGAAACCTTATTGGGCATCTAGGAAAGATTATCCATTTCCAGAGGACAAGAGATGTTCAGGCCACAGGCTAGAGCTTTAGTGAATAATGAATCAACTTGCAGGACCATTACATTGCCTAACTCCCAAATACTTTCTTGAGGAGCTCAGTTCATGTAACAGTTCATTCAGCTGTATTTTAGTGTAATTCTGCCTAGACTTCCTGGCCTAGTGAAACAACATTGCTTAAGCTCCCACACCACTGGGTAGAAGTTAAAAATCCAGGCTGGACTATGTTATCATCTGTAACACTATAACACACATTTTTCTTCTTTGGCAGTTTAAACAGCATTTGAAATCTTGCTGTAAAGTCCAAGGAAATCAGAATATGAGACTTTCGTTGAGAACTTTTCTTATAACATATATGTTTCTCAAAAAAAGTGCTGACTGGAAGCTCAAAGAATTCAGAAAATTGAAAATTACACAGTGTAAAAGATACCAAGAATTGCTTTTTTGCTTTGGAGACCAGGGTAGGTTCAGGGAAATGTCAGTGCAACAGTGCAATAACTTTGCTGATGAAGGTCTACCATAATTGTTGATTTGTACTTCATTGGTGGTTTAAGAGAATCAGTTTTCCCTGACCTAACTCCTGAATTGGAAATAAGGTAACTTTTGGGTTTTTTGTTGTGAGAAGCCAGGCACCATCTTCTGCACCTTTGTTGTTATTTTGCTCCAGTGAGTTAAGTTTGGACATTGAGCAATCAAACTGCCAGTGCTCACGAGCTGTAATTTTCAGTTTCCTAAGGAAGATACACAAAATGGAAATTGGCAAACTTGTGATTCCACTTCAGGGTGTCTGGTGAAAATATTTTGGACCAGTAACATATCTGAGAGAAGACTGGAGAATTGGCCAGACGTCCTGCATGTAACATGCCAGAAAAGCCAGAGCAGCATCCACTCACAATTCAAATGCTTTTTAGGGTTTAGAAAAGTTTAATTAGAAGAGTATTCACTCTTTATGTAGTATGACTTATAGAAGAGGGTTATATAGGAAAGCTGAAATTATCTATTAATTGACAGCTCTATCCTGGGGACTTTTCCCCCCTTCAACATAAACATTTGTCTTGAACATTTTTTTAAAATTACAGTAGACTAGGAGTTTGCCAAATATTTAGTGGTTTTGTAAAGTTGTTTGGTATTCATGTCTACTACAGTTCTACAGAAAACAATTTTAAGAGCCATTTCTTTCACCATATGGCAGGCAATCTAGAGAGGGATGCAGGATAACAAACTTTAAAAAGATGTGCTAAAGAAAAATGTGATTCGAGTTGCTTTTATAATTACAAAAAAAAAGAGAGAAGCTTTTGCAGAGGCTGGAGTCACGTCCTGCCAATATTTATTACAGTGTTTATCATTAGAACAGTGATTTTTCACATGTTCAGTCTATTCCAAAAGACAATGCTGCAATGTTTTCAGCTTTTGGGCATCCTGCCTTCCTGAGAGTAGATTGGAGACTGACAAAAGCTCTCTCCTTCCCCACCCTTGTTTACATCCTCACCAGCCCATGGCAGAACCCGGACAGCAGAACACCAGAGTTCCTGCTCTTTTTGGTTCCCTTCCAGACATGCCACACACAGATCAAAGATCAGACCACATCTGGTCTTTGAAGATTGTGGGCAAGAGGAGGAAGCATGAAAAGGGCCTGTTCTGCATTTTACCCAGTGGTGTAGTCACATGTAAACATAGATGAACACAGGTTTCTCTCTCCTCGTTCAGGTAATGTAAAGGTTAGTCTCCAACCCAGAGCTGCACTCTTTCAAATCTTCTCTTTTAAATAAACAGGTGACTTGATCCACTTTATTTGGACCAGTCAGCTACCATTACATTTAAAAGAGCAGTCCAGATCCCATGCCAAGGACACCTTCCTCATCAGTTAGCACCAGCAGGCCGGAGTATGCTGCACTTCCACACCTGCACACTGTAAAGTTCTGAGAAACACAGTTTCCTGCTGTTCTGTGATGGTTCTTTGCTACCTTTTAACTTTATTTTTTTTAAGAGTCAGAAAGTTGCATGGCAACAGGCTCAGCTGCTAGGCTGTGGTAAAATAATTTGTACCACTTGAGTGTAAAATTAAAACTGGAAGCACTGAGGATAGAACTGAATTTATTTTAAACCATAGCTGGGCTTTCAAATTAGTTATTCTGTAATCCCAGTTCAGTTTCAGGAATTCCTGCCTGGGAAATCCTGAAGATCATCTGAGGACAGCTTTCAGTAACCACATATTGTATGGAAGTTTACCAGGAAAACATGGAGAGAAGACCCCAGGGACAGTGATCTCTCAGGAATAAGTGTCAGCCCATAGGAAGCTATACAAGTCTACTGTCAGTGCAGCTTTGAATTCCCTGAGGGTTTTGAAGGAAGGTTTCTGTTATTCTACTGCAAATTATCTCACTGGAGACTCTTTATGAAGTGTCTTAGAGCCATATAGTCTTAAATGAGCCAACTTCTTTCTTGCTACCTGCATTTCAAAAATCAGGTGCTATGTTTTTCTGTACACGTGCTATAAACTCCCTCATATGGAAAACACTCATAAGACTTTTGTGGCAGGAGTTAAGTGTGAACAGGCTACATTTATATTTATCAAGTAGTGATGATATGTAAAAGGAGGTTTTCTATTTACAGGCGTGGCCTTTTGTTCTCACAGACTGTTTGGAAGGAATATTAAGAGAGGCCAGACTGTAGGACAGGCAGCAACATTTCCTCTACTGTCTCTACTGTGAAGAGGCTACTGACCAAAGCTACTGCCAAAAGAATCACTACTAACTAAGGAATCACTAGTTCGCTTTCAGATCTTAAGCATTTATCCTTAATTAGTGTTTACTTGCACATTCAGGAAAATAGGAGTGGCCATAGATAAGAACCCTTTCATTCCCAGTCTTTAACATTAGGTATTCAACTGGCCAGGAAAAAAGAGGAAACCAACACTAACTTCCCTCCATGCCAGACAGCTGCTTGCTCTGCTCCCTCTGTGTCTGACTTCAGCTTTTTGATACACCATCATTCAGTTCTGCTGTGCCCTCTGCTCTTGCCTCGTTGCAAGACTGACATGACACATGAAGTTCCATTCTGGCTTGCAAAATTTAAAGGGTCAGTCAAGACCATCTGAGACCTCTGTGTCCAGTTCCCATGCTCTACTAAAGAATTACCACATCCCTCTGATACAAACAGAATAACAATTTAAACAATATAACTTTCCACTTTTTAGGTAGTTAGGTTATGCATTTATTTCTTGTTCCAGCATAGGATTGTTGGGCTTTATGTCCAGATAACTCCTTACCTTTCTGAAAATCCATTTCTGCTTTGGGATATCAACAACTTGGTTCCACAGTGAAGATAAACTATAGAACTACTGGGGACTAACTGCATCCTAGCAAGGCCACAACCCAAAGGGTTTTTGTGAGCAATGAAACATGTGTTGTCATTAGCCAACTAATTGGCAGCACTTTAAATGTGTTTTGTGCTATCCATTCCAGACTCCTAAAGACTGGTGCAACTCTTTATACCCGGTGCATAGTTCATACTTTGTGAGAGATGATTCTTGAAGACATACAGCCAAACCTAGATTCAGAACTCCTAACAGCCACTTGAGCTTTATTTCCGTCCACAAATAAAAGAAATACTTGTTGTCTGTCAGATGCCCTTATTTGAGAGAACTTGTATCAGTATTTATGTTGGCATGATCCCATATCCTTTGCTATGAATAGGAGCAGATATGTAGCAAGCTTCCCCGCTGGAGATTTTCCAATATCTGGAGAAGTGCACCATAACTACTATAAATGTCAGCGGTGACACTGAATGTACTATATACACAGGGTAGAAGGAGCAGAAAGGGCAAAATTCAGTAATTTTAGGTCTCTATACTCCTATCTTCTGACTTGTGCTAACATTAAAAATATGGAGGGGAAATAAAAGGAATACTTGGCACCACCCTGAAGACATGTAAGGCCAAGAGAGCAATCTAATATGGATACAATCAGATAATAATAAGAAATACTTAATTCAGGACTTGATGACAAGCATGTTTCTAAGATTTTTCACCTAAGGAACAATGAAACCTCATTTTGAATTCACGAGGACTTGCAAGACTTTGGAATGCAAGGCGCTTTGATATATCTCAAGATTTCTCATTTTTTCAGATGGCAAATCAGGTCTCTTTTACTTCCTACCTGATGCTGGGTATTTTCTTCTCTTGCTGAATATAGTGGAAATTCAGGATACTCTTCAAGTCCAAGGGACTTTCAGCACCTCGCAAGGGCAGTACCTCTGTTAACACAAACACAGTCTTATGTTAGACTTTAGAAAACATATTCTGTGAGAGATTTGAACATGTCTAAAGTAAGAATCAGATGCAACAGGATTCTTTGAATTACCTATGAATTTTGATCCTGTATGTCCATTAGCACATTAATACTTAATCATCTCCCTAGTCCTGTCACAGTATCTGACACAAACTCTATTTCAGGATTCATCTTTAAGTTGTGAGTACATTCATCCCTCCTTGAATTCAAGAAGAAAAGAGGAACAGCATGAATTAGAACATTTTGCCTACTGTAGCGCTTATTACAGAACTTGTCACTTCCATATTATAAATGAAGTTTAAGCAACAACTTTCTGTCAGCGCTCTTTAAAACATCTGCAGATGTGCCCAATTTCCCAGAAAAGACACTGACATTTACAAGGGAGTCCTTGTATGTGTATGTGCGGCGGTGCCAATAAAACTCTACTCCTTGCAGTTCTGAAAATGTTTCATGTACTACTGAGACTGCAGTAGTGACAGCCCAAAGAGAGATGTACATTAGATTTTTCATTCTTTCTAAGCATAGGCAAAATTTTCCCTTTTCATGTACTTTCTCCCTTACATACTTTTAATACAATTTCCTTCCTCCCCTTGTGACACTGGTGATGTAAATCAGTTTCCTAGCCCATGTGGAACAGAGTGAGAATCACTGTCATTCTGAATTCTTTCAACATTATTTCATGTTTTCAGATAACCAAAATTACAAGAAATACAGTTGGATGATTTGTCACAACTGAATAATATGTGACACACAAAAGGGAGATATGAATGTCTTCAGTCATCATCATTACTAGCATTGGGCAACTGGATAAGTTTCAGAATCCGAATTCTCAGAGGTTTTTTATTAACAATTCTAAACTACACATATATGTTGAGGGGACAGAACCGGATTTTGGCAGCTGTGTTCTGTTCCTAACAAAATCTCAGCTGTTTAATTTTGCTTTTGCTATGGCAAAATTAAAAAGCCAATCTCAAGACTTTTACCCTATAAGAGCAACATTATACTCTTTCCAAGTTTTTCCTCAAGTGAAACATTAATTACTGCCTTTAAAAAACTTTCCGCGCTTCTAAGACAATGTCTAAGACATTAAATAGCTCACACCTAAAAATAACCCCAAATGCCATTAATTTAAAATAAAGTGATAAACGCCCTTATTTCTCAAATACACAGAAAATAAAGCACTATTCAGCAAGGTTGCAATTGCAATAGTTTTCTGAAAACTGTATCTCCTAGGTCTAACTTGGGCTAGATGTTATTCCTGTACTGTATTATTTACTATTGAAACACCAGAGTTTGTTTCATCTTCTCCTCCAGCCTTCCTCACCTCAGATTCTGTATTTTCAGAAGTATAATGACTGCTATATAGAGAACCTGAAGTGACGCATCTGCCAATGAAGCTATTTCTGAACAAATATCTTAAGGACTCCTCAATTACCGAGGCTTTCATTATCAGCATAATGTTCATTCTGCTAGGAATTAGAGTTTATCTTAGATAAGCCTTATTTGCTTGCACATGCAAACTTTGCTGTTTCCTTAAGGCAGTGTCAGGCTCTAGGTAACTGATACAAACACAGCAGATGGAGTTACCATTGCAGTCTGCCCCCATGGTTATACACGGCTATATTTTTTTTCAAGTAATAAATTAAAGAAAACATTTACCAGAAAGGGGAAAAATAACAAAAAAATACATCCTATTCAGACAGCTGTAAATGCAACTTCCAATTAATTTTTAACAATATTTATCCAAACATACAGAGATGCAGAATGATTTTGCTGGTCCAATAGAAGGGAGGGAAGGAGGTATGAACAGAAGGGGAGCTCACCTGTAAGACATGCTCAGTAGTCCTGGCTGAGCTTTTCTTAACTACTCCATATTCCTTTTGGCAACAATTTTTTTAAGGTAGAGTTGGGGATTTTCACATATATAATTTTCCCTGTGTCACAAGGCATTGCTGCACATATGTAAGTTAGAGGTTACCAGGCAAGTCTTGGCAAGGACATTTTATAAAGCTTCCATGCACTTTATATTTCATGCATAACTCTCCCATGCTACTGTCAGCCCTATATTTAGTTAGTCCAGCACTGAGGAAAACTAATTGCAGCAGTGGCAGTACTACCAGGCTTACTATTTCTGTGTATTGCAGAGTTCCCTCTCCCATCCACTCTGTCAGGGAATAAGAACAGTTCTTTGCTTTCTACCATTTTAACCTTACACATCAAGAGGTAATGGCTGTGCTGCACTCACCTACACCCTACAATAAGAGGGCTGACATTGAAAGTGCCTAAGATAGGAGATTCTGAGTGTGCTGCTGTGCCTGCCTTTAGCAGAGTTTTAAAGAGGGGGTTCTTGTAGTCTTCACTTTTGTCTCCAGGACAGAACAACTTATAGCACATTGGCTAAGAGAAGGGCTGGAAAGCCTAGGGATTTCATGTTAGTATTCAGGTTTTTTGGATGAATGGTTCAAGTTTGTGTGCTTAAATTTACATAAATAAGAGAATCATAGAATCAACCAGGTTGGAAAAGACCTACAAGATCATCAGGTTCAACCCCTGATCTAACACCACCGTGGTTACTAGACCATGGCACTGAGTGCCACATCCACTCTCATCTTAAAAACCTCCAGGGACAGTGAATCCACCACCTCCTTGGGCAGCCCATTCCAATGTCTGATTACTCTCTCTGTAAAAAATTTCTTCCTAATATCCAACCTAAACCTCCCCTGGCAGAGTTTAAGACCATACTGTGTGTGTTTCAGTATAAATATAGAAATTAAGTTTGCTGAATTTAAAATTTAAATGTTTTGGCCCTTCTGAGGGCAAGATTAGAAACACTTAGCTGTCCATTTCAGTTGGTTAAAATAAAAATCCACTTGTAACACAGCTCCAAAATCTTCACAGTAGTAAAATAGCTTCCGTCCAAAACTTAATGAAATTAGAAGGCAAGTGTCCATGTGGACACCAGGGAAATAACAGCTATTTGGCAACAGCTTTCTTGGCTGTTACTCCTCTAGATTATCCCTCAGCTTGCATTAGTTTTCCTTTACCCATGTCAATCAATCACTAACCCACTAATTATATGAGATTACCATCTCAAACAAATTTTTAGATCATTACAAGAAATCATACTTGAGATGAGATTTGTTCCTTCTGTTTCAGGGATTGAAAATTGGGTTTGAAAACTTGGTATACAAATGACCTCAGCGAGGAATAAGTCAGGTCCTGCACTGATGGGAACAATCCTGGTCTCCTGGGAAAGGAATGTATGAGACAGAAGTGCCCTATTATCTCATGGCTTTATTTCCCTTAGACAGGGTAGGAAAATACTAAATGAGAGAGGTTAAGGCATAAATACCGATTTCGCAAGGCAAAAATAGAAAACAAATTTGATAAGAAAAAACATAATAAATGAATAGGAGTGATGAAAAGTGACTACAGACCAAAAAGAACAGATGAAGCCAATAACTTGAAAATGATCTAGATGTTATGGAACACAAATTAGTGAAATACCAAGAGGAAAAATAAGTAAAAAATTAGATGCCCTTGAGAACTGCAGGCTGGAGGAAGGAAAGTTATGAACGGGGAGCTAGTCAGGAGCAAGTAACAAAGATCAGAAAATGAAGCATGTATTTGAATTGGCACCAACAAGAGAAAATTACTTCAAATATGGCAAAAATATTTAATGCCCTGTAAAATACCAGCTTTATGCGTATAACAGACTGACTGGTATGAAAATGTTTTTATAGCTCCAGGCTTCACTTGACATTAAGAATTCTTGGAAAGGTAGGCTAGAGCTCTGCTTTGTCTACTCCAGGCCTTTCCTGAACATGCTAAGAAGCATGCCTTGCTTTTTCTGAGCAATCTTGGGTGAGTGCCTCACTTTGACCACCCTGTTAAGCTTCTTCCACACCAGCCTGGTACAATTTCTCCAGTAAATTACAGCATTTGTGCATATATGATGAGTTTTCCATATGTACTATGATCAAAATAAGAACTGTGACCTAAGGAATACTCTCCTAGTGGGAACTCTTAGCTATTTCTATGCTGTCAAAAGTATTTTAAGATCACTTCATGACTTAATTTCCTGTTAAATGTGCAATACTTAGCACATATATTTTGTCCTTAAAAACCCTAAGTGTTAGAGTGGCCCCATTGAAAGCATGCTTCACATTTAACAGATAAAAAACCATGTGGAGAGAGCAGTATGCAACTCAAGTGAGTGAGAGAACTCAGTGTAAGGGTTAAGGACAAATATCAAAGTTCACTTCAGCCTTGAGCAAAGTATATTGACCTGGGTTTTTAATATGTCTTCCAATTCTCTTGGTAGGAAAACAGTCCTCTTGAAAAATGTCCTTAGAGTACTGTGCTTGAAGTCAGGAGTTTTGGTGGTTGGTTTTTATTTGTTTAAGGGTTTGTGTTAAGGGTTCTTTTGGTTGTTATAAGGTTTTGAGTACAACACTTGCACTTTGCCAGCCATTTGCTTGCTACATTTGTTCAGACGGATTCCAGGGTATGGCATGATGTCTGGTTACATGAGCTCCTTAGTGAACAGAACATAAAACACACAGGAAAGGGGAGCTTTCCAAAACTTCACAGAAGCATATAATATTTTATGTTTTCCTGATGGGTAAGCCATTATCCAGCTTTCCCTGAGTTATGTAACATTAAATTTTCTCAAGGCAGGTCTGAAAGATGAGGGCACCAACCTGTAGATGTGCTCTTGCTCACTGTACTCATGGTGAATCGCTCTGAAAAACAGCTCAGGTTTGGTTTTGGTTTTTTTGGAACCCCCTCCCCTGAGATTCACAGAACTGATATACACATAGTTAGCCATGATTTTGTAAAGATGGGCTTTCACCTGTAACACTGGAAGTTGTCCTTAACTTACAAGAAGAGAATTTGCTAATAAAACGCCACCTGAAATGACCCAAGTACAAAAATTTTGATTGTGTTGTTGTCACCACACATACAAGGGGTTGCAAAGCAAGGGTCCTTTCTTGCCTTTGAAACTACAGCAAAAACTGAGGAACAAGGTTTGCAGAAGTGATTAGAACCTGCCAGTCAGTTTTTACTATGTTGTAGGCACTGACCTTCCAAAGGGCACAGCACTAAAGCTAGATATTGAAATCAGATGACATTAATACCCTCGAAATACAATTTGAAGTAGTGCGTACTCCCAGAAAATTAGCTCCCTGGTTTCTACCCCCTTTCTCCCCCTTGGTGTTGTCATACTACTCATCATGAGAGTACAGCACCCAAAAATCATGATTATTTCGATAATCTTAGTCACAGTGTATTCTATTTCCCATCTCTAAATGCTTCAAATAAAATCAACTTTTTGTTGTTGTTTTGTGGACACCCCGTGGTTCAGGCAACTCTGCCTCATTGTGGACATGCAAGCAGGAAAAACAGCAGCTCCCTGACAGCCTTACTGATGTATAGTGCTGACCAACAAAATGTAAAACAAGTCCCTGATCATTTGCCAGGGTCACATCTGGGTGCAGAGAAAGCAGCAAGATCACAGAAAGGGATTTTTCCTTGTTCCTAATACCTGAATGGATTATGACATGTGTTTTACATTGGGTAGGCAAATTGATTCATATAAAATAAAAGCTTAAATGTGGTCTATTTCTTAAGCTGTGCTTTCCTAAGGTTTGTACAGATTCAGAGAGGTATGTCTTACTTTCCTTTTCAAGCCTTCCTGCTTGCTCTCTGGGCTTATCATAATATTTTCCTAGGGGGCTGTGTAGAGGAGAGTTTCACTATTTTTAGCTGTTTCTGCCTCTCTCTAAGTATCACGGGATATGCTTATGAGCAAAGAAGCTCACGAGTTCTGTGACTTTACAGGTTAGTAAAGAACAATCAGAAAAGAGAGTATAAATATTAAAAAGAGATTAAAGCCAATTAGGAAAGGTTCATATCTATGAAACATCCTTTTGTTACTTGGTCAGCATTATTTTAGATGTATGTAAAGAAATACAGAGTCTTCCTAAAGAATTACATTTGGATTTGTGAGCATTTCTATCTGCTTGTAGGTTACTGGCTCCAAATCTATTGAATTTGTTAGGCATGCTACCAGCAGGCTTAATACCGGGCTCAGTAGCCTCAGATCAATTCACTACCACAAAACATTCCCATGGCAAAAGCCATTTAACAGTTGGGAACTGAGAATTCCTCTGGCAACCTCAGCAGTAGAACCAGTAAGTCTGTTTACAATCCTTGCCTTCAATGTCTCTCTTTGCAAATCAGGCTTTGGGCACATGGAATGCTTTCTATTGCAGGTTTGCCTGTGCAAACATGAACTGTTGCTATAAAACAAGCCACAGAAGAAATAAGTTGATCTCCTGTATCTATTTTTTGTGCTAAACACTTATGTGTCAAGAACAGGTAGCCTCCACCAATGGAGTAAGGAGGACTCCATATGCACCCAGGCATCCTTGCATGGTCCCACAACAGGGCTTACAAAACTCTTTGTGCTTGTACTTTAGCTTTGCTTTCTTTTTGGAACTTAACTAGTTTTTATTAAGTTGCTCCATAAAATTTAATGGGATTGGAGTTCCATGCTGTGCTGAAGAGTTTACAATGTACAAAATACTGGCACTGAGAGAAAAATGTGACAGACGTATTAAAATATTTAGACACTTTACTGATGTAGTCACTTTCATTCAAGAATTTCAAGAACAAATTCTGATCATTAATCACTGCTCCCAGATGCCATGTATAAAAAGTATTACTGAACCAAATGCAGATGAGACATAGCAAGTATGTTAATTGACTTGTCTGAGCTCATTTGGGATCTAATCCAAATATTCTGTTCAAATACATGACTATTGCTGTTGCAGATGCTGTTGCCTTAGCAGGAGGATCCAGAGGATTGACTACAGATCTGGAAAAGAATCAAGGAATCCATACCCACAGCTAGCCTGCTCTGATCACCATACCTGGCCTGATCTCTGAAAGAACAACATTATTGCAGGTCTGTGCTGAAAAATAGCTTAAAAGTTGCCACTGTGTGATTTTATGTTTTTGATGGATCTTCCATTTCTAAGCAGATTTGCCATGTGCACATGCACACTTTTCTGTGTTTTCTGTGTTTCTTCTGTTTCTACATGTTTAATATATCATTCTGGGAGTAATTCCTTTATCAGTAATTTTGATAAATGAAAAAAGAGTTGGCACATGCCTGTGAGGACACAGTTCAGCCTGAAGTCCCACTAATGGTGCAGACTGAAACAAAGAGATTGTATCTAAGTCAGAGCTAAGTCTGCATCTTCAGTAGCTGGGGACAACAACTTTTCTGTATCAAGTCTGATACAGCACCACTTCAGGTAAGGATGTAAAATCTGCAAGCCACTTTGACCACCATCCTTTACAGAGATGTACTGGAGAGGAACAGTGAGTCAGTTGTGATAGGATGCCATTTGTTCCAGGCAGGATGAAGTTAGCAGCAGTTTTTTTGGCAGTACAGATGACCTCCCAGTTTCTGGATAGTAGGTTGCTGAGGCTGTATTGCTCCCTATTACTGACAGGGATGCAACAAAGGCAGTAACTGACGGGTTAGGTTCAGGGATATGGCTAAAGTACTTCAGATGTATGAGGACCTCCCTGCATGGACTCGCAACAAAGCTTGTAGGGAGACGCTCCTTTATGCTCACATTTCTGGACTTTGTCTACCAATCTGTATAAAAGCATTTTTGTGAGGTTTCTTGGTGGCCCTCAATCACGTGGTTTACTTTATTGTCAGACTTACTTGGGGTAAACCTGTTACAGTCCAAGAAGACAGAGTTGAAGGAGCACTGCAACAGCAGATAAATGCCCCACACACGGTGCAGGACGAGCCCGCAGATCACACACTGCTGCGAGTTCTTTCTGTGGGAAAGGTCCCCAGGACAAGCATACATTCTTCACACTGATGCTGTGTATTTTGATTGCCATGGTACACAAATTTGCAATATAAAGTCAAGATATCATGTACATGCATCACCAATTTTTTGTAGATCATTTCACTTCTTGGAAAAAAACCCCAACACAGTCTGACATGGGGAATTTTGGTTTGGTTGTTTGCTTTTTTTTATTTTCTCTCCCCTTTCTCAGTGACACCTGATGGAATGAGGAAAACAGTCTTAGGAGGTCAAGACTTTATACTAATCTGTCATACAAGCTGTAAAGCACGCAAATGTTGTTCCATAGGACTCCTTCATAAGCTGTTAATTCCAATTAAGCCACTGTCTAAGATCTGGTCAAAACTTAGAGATTGACCACAGTGAAAACCCATGGGAAACTCACACCAGAAGAATGGCTGCTGGTACAGCACTGCTCCTTTCAAAACAGAAGAAGGAGCCAAGGCTGACAGGATCTGTTCTTAAGACAAGTTTATTATTTTAAACTGCTTTTGAGAATTTCCCTGCATTTTAGTTGGTAAAAATAGCAAACTCTGCAAAGACACAACGTAAGAATTACAATAAATAACCCTTTTAGAATAATTGGTCTTATTGTTCCTTCACAAGTCTAAAACCTGAAGAGAAATTTGCTTAGGGCTATGTTATCATTCACACTAATATCCAAAGCATTAACAAAATAACTATGTTTGTGTGTTCATAAGTAATTTAGTCTTAGTCTGAGAAAGCAACTCTCAACTGTGAGAGTTTCAGGAAAAGGCGGTTAAGAAGTTACTGCCAAAGACTCCCATGTAACAAATGCCCCTCTGTGTTAAAAGTGTATTAAGTAACAGCAAGACCTGTCTGGTTTGGAAACTGTAATTTTCATTTTAGCTCTCAGTTCCTAAGAGATTAATACAGATGATCTTTGGCCCACTCAATGGGACACATGCTATGTACTTGTGCCATCAGAAAGAGGCCTCACTAGTAAATGCTGTACCTTGAAGTGAACTTTACAGGCAAACTGGGGTCTCTTCAAAGTGCAAGGAAAGCTCTGGTTTTTCACAGTCCCTTACACTGAACCTCACATAAATACTATTGCATGCAAAAGGATCCTGTAAGAGAGTTCATAAATCTCATTTGTACTGTGTATTAACAAGTGTTGCTTATGGTAAATGTGTTAGGTGATAACAATCCTGCAATGAGATAGTCTGCTGCTAAGTTATTTTGCCAGTCAGATAATGTCCTCCTGGTTCCTGCACTGGAACACACAAGTCCTTTTCAAACTTTGTCAAGGCTTTTATGTAGCAGGATTAGGAGTCAAGAACTGAAAAGGAAGGTACAATTTGAAAGAAATGCTCAGTAGAAAACACATCTGATGTGCCTCCTTCTTGTTGTGAATCCAGTTGTATAACCTCCTCTGGATGCAAGTGTCATGCCATTTCTGCAAAACCAGGAAAGAGCTGCATTATGGACATAGGTGGGCAAAGGCAAGACTAACAGATACACAGCTGTGCAGGTTACACATGCAAGAGCAAGGGATATTGTTCTTGCCTTTTAACAGGAGGAACAAGTGCAGCTCCCACTTCTGTTTCACTGACAGCAGATAATGGGTGTTATTCTCTGTAGATTGTTTTGATGTCTAGACAAGACACCCATACAGAGCCCCAAGGATATTTTTCCCTTGATTAGATATTGCATAGCTTTGTGGCTGACGTAAGGGAAGAATCACAGGACAGGCAAACACTGACAGCTCCACCATGCTGTAAGGTACAAAGAGTCCAGGTCTACAGGTAGAGTGGCCCTATTGTGGCCCATGACCAGTCAGGAGCCGAGAACAAGAACAGAGGTAAGTGGGATTTAGCATGAGGCAAACCCCTTATGCTTGGTCCTCCCTAGCCAGGACAGTTATCATACTGAAGTGCTGGGGTCATTGTATGAGGTAGGAATGCCTGGCTGAAGGTCATAGCAGTTGAGTAGGACCTGTAACAGAGAGGTAAGAAAGAATTAAAAATGGAAAAGAGAGAAACTGGCCAGGTTTAGGATTCATTGCTTCGCCTCATTGTCTTCTGCATTTGCAACTGCAAAACTCTGCCAACTAGACACTGGGGTCAGAAGTAGGAGGGACATGGCTGACTGCAGGCAGCTGCAGACCCACCTGTAACTGCAACACTCTGCCTCTAAAAGAATCCTGGCATATCTTTGGTCTATACAGCTGAACCATCTTTCTCCATTAGGTAGAGAAAACAGAGAAGATTCCTAAGAACTATGAGGCATGTGAGAATCCAATTCCAAATCTTTTGATGATGCTTAGGCAATATGAAGAAGCCTTAAAGTGAATTTAGCTCACATGGATTCTCTGTGGCCCTTCACTCTTCCAGAAGAGAATAAAATTCCCCTACATAAACTAGGGGCCCATAGCAGGTCTGAATTGCTTCTGGAATACTGATTTTTGAAATCTTCTCAGGAGAGCAACGTAGGTCCACAATCACTACTGGTAGGACTAAGGAGAAAACAGACTGAACAGTCCAGTGCCCAGAAAGGTGGTGGATGAAACTAGCTTTTGCTCCTACATCATACATCAAAGGCAAAAGGCAAATCTCTGAATGTATTAACTGGAAGAGAGTTTTAAGTCTCTATTATAATCAGTAAAAATATTCACAATACAGGTAGAGAAAAGTTAAAATTGCACATGATTGTATATATCACATAACAAACTTCAGACAAATGTGCTTCTTTTTCAGAAGTGGAGCATAAGTAGCAAACAAGAGAAGGTAGCCAATATTTGTATCCAGACTTCAAATACTAATTGTCAAATTAATACCTTGAGAGCTTTCTTAGCTCTTTCACACCTCTTCTCTCGAAACAGCAATACATTCTCAACATAATATCAGTGTTACTTACATCAAAAAACTTGAATAAAGTAAAAAATAAGTAGCTTTAATGTCAAAATAATAAAAACAGGTACTTTTCAGTAAAAAAATCCAGAGCTTTGAACTTTGTTAAGACTTGTTCTATCCATTGTTGTCTGGAGGATTATACTGTGGTGGAGTCACCTTTATCACAGCTTGAATGAAGCAAACATAGTAGTTTCATGGGAGTTGCCAGTTCTGGCAACATACTACAAAAGTGACACACTGAAGTGTTGCCAGAGCTATAGCCTTTTAACAGTTCATGTTAAAAGGAAACAAACCTGCCTTTTGCCATTTTATCTCTGACACCATTAAAGCCAGGCAGAGAAAAAGTGAGGGTGAGTTCATTTTCAGGCTAAGTGAACTGGATTATTAGCTTGTTTGACTGCCAAAATCCCAAAACAATTCTTTGACTGAAGGGCAACAAATTATGTAGAAGGGATCCTGGCTGGGAATCTGATTTTCCTCCTGGAATGACATGATACTGAAAGAAAAATATACAGAAAGAAATTGATAGGCAAAATTTTTCACAATTGCCCAGAATACCAGTGGTTGATTAGTCACTACTCGACAAGTCTGTGATTTAAAGGAAATCACAAACCCCTCCACAGTTAATCAAGTGGGAGAAGCCACATATACTCAGGCAAAACCAGAGAAGGTTCAGTGCCCTTCTGTTAAGCAAGAAAACAAAAGAAACCATCAGGATTTGGAGATGCATTCAACTCCAGGTGCGTACTGTAAACAGCAAGGAGGAAAACAGAAAGGAGGAGACAAACAGCGTGGCAAAGAACCAGCTTTTTGGTTGCAGCTTGCCAGAAAGACAGGCATGGAGCTAAAGGCCAAGTAACTGCTTTTGTTCAAATATGGTCGCTTTTGTTCAAATATGGTCAGATGAACATGATTTGTGTACATCCCATATGCATAAGCAGGACTGCTTCAAATGAGTACTTTACCATCACCAGGTTGGTTTTTTTCCAAATGGAAATAACACATAGGAACTTTTTATTGCCTATTTGCTGGCATTTAAAGAGGATTATCAACTTTCCTTACAACAGGAAACCACTTTGTTAATTCTCATTCTCCCTACAAGAAACTAATTGTAAGCTGACATGCTTAGCTATTTGGTTGCATGAATTAGAAAAGGAACACAAATTAAGACAACTAACAGGCTAATGTATTACAGTCTGTATTGAACACAGAAAAATAACAAGCCTCCTCAAAAACCTTCAGATTATAATCACAGCAAGGCTGTTGAGCTCCACCCCAAAGCAGTTTGCAAAGAGTAGTGATATCCACAAGAGCCAATAAAAGCTGTTATCAAATATATCAAATGTCACCTAATTATCAATGTCCCAGGAGGAAATAAAGTGAGAACATAATAACAAACCAAAGTCAGCAAGTAGATCTGACTGGAACACAAGTGAAAGGTATCACACCACATGACTACAGCTCACCATAAGAGTAAAGTGCTACACATGCCACACAAAGCAAGCATTTGTGACTGAATATGGGGACAGATTGAAAACCTCATTCAGTAACTGGCCAGAAGGAGCTTTGACCTGAAAATTACTGAGACCCAATAAAGGACCCCTAGTTTCATTTTTTGCTATCACTTTCTTGATCAGGAACTGGGAACTGCTAATCAAGAGAAAGACTGCCCCTTCAGATAACCACTGGGTTACTCAGAATACAGTGTAATTCATAGCATAGCTTTCTTAGATGTTTGCAAAGTTCATCATATACCATTAAGAAACAGAGAATGCTTTACTTGCTGCAGTGGTACCTCTACTATAAAAGGGGCCAACCACCACCCCTAACACAGTGCCAAAGGATAATGATAAAGGAAAGATGGCTGTGACCAATTTTTGTGAAAGAGTTATTGACAATGTGGAAGTGAAATGGTGTAAACAGTTTTCCCTACCACTTCTTTTTTTCACAGTGCCTTGAGATATCAAGTCTTCTTAGTTTTCTATACTATGAAATGGAGATCATTTGGGTTGGTTTGCCTTTTTTTTAATCTTATTTGCATATTCTCCAAGGAGAACACAAACGTAGGCCTTCTCATCCAGTATCAATGGATTCCCCTCTACCATAACATTTTAAACAGGTATCATTTCTCCTGGACGTTGACCCTTCCTCAAAGGTAACAAAAGGCATATCCTGTTATGACTATGTTCTACTTATTCTATGCATTTGAACTTTCCCTAAACCTTCCTTTCTAGGGAAATTTTTAGAAGTGTGTGTGGCAGGTTCTTTAAGTCATTTTTAGCTGCAGCAAAATATTGTATTTGGCTGGCTGATTAAGACTAACATTTATATGACATTTAGGGCACACTATTTTCTTGACTGTCTGTCATAAGTTGATGGACAGCAAAAAAGCCTGGATGTGAAGTCTTGTATATTCATCTGGAAGAAAGGAGTGGGGACTGCTTGGATTGGAGGGGGAAGAATCCGGGGCTTGGACAGCCCTATTCTCCTGTGTGCAAATATGAGGGGGGGAAAAATACCTGAACAGAACTCATGTTACTCTCCTACGCCCAGATCCTTTATCTCTTTAGATAAATACATCTTTCATAAAAGCTTTGGAGTATCTTTTAACATTTATAGACTAAAACAATATATATAAGAACTGTAAGTGGGAGTTTCAAATTGATTTAATGGTATTTGAATCTCACCAAAATGGGTATTTGGCAGCCTCTTCCATCTGCAAATTCCAGTTTTCATTCACTCACTAACAGTACCTGCACCCTACGACAAATCAAATAAAAATGATTCCCTATAAACAAATAATTTCGGTCTCAAATTCCTCATGTTGTTTTAACAACTTATTGTATTTGATAGATGCTAATGTTAGAACAAAAGATAAGAATTTATTTAAACACTTGACTCTATGTGCAATCTGATTTTCCCATGAGAACTTCAAAACTGCTTCTGAAACAACTGCAGGAAGCTCTACCCCTTTGTCAAAGGATACTGTCTGGTATTCATTTTAGAAAGTTTCAAAGACAAAAAAAGGGACAGAAGAAAAAGGAGGAGGAATAGGCTTGCATTTTATCTTAATCCTTGTAACAGACATACAGCATTCTGTGCCAAATAGATAAATTTGATTTAAAAGCAAAAACTGCCCTATGATTTTGAACTCTGTGATGAGTTAAGTTCTTAGTCCATCAGCTAGCTAGTTAACAGGCAAGAGGAATTGATCTGGAGATTAGCATGGACACTCCTTACCTCTCTGCCTTTTCTCATTTATTCAACCAGAGCGAGAGCAGGGAAAGGGCAGGGTACACAAGGCAGTTTTATAGGATGGGTCTGTGTCATACTTAGTATTAAACTAGCCATGCTCTGTGCCAGATGGACAAGACAAAGGAGCAACCAGGTTGTCCTTAATGGCTTGTCTTCTCCTCCACTTCCAAAACATCCCCATTGTGCTTTTTACTCAGGTACACTCTTTCAGATGGCAAGTTATCTCTAACCATTGTGCTCAGAAACCTTACACTGGTAGAAGCCATGTGTAAACAGGTGCCCATATGAGCCCTGTTTTCAGCCTTCCATTTTCCTTAGACAGAATCTACAGCTATGTGATAGCTCTATATTAAAAAACTTAACAATTATTTTATATACATCCTTTGTTTAGTCCTTGTATTGCCCTTGTCATCTTCAGTACTATTCTTGCTATGCTTCATCAGTCCTCACACTAAAGCACGAGCTTTTTATGGAAGTACATTTCTTTCTTCAATTTTGCATTGCATTAACTGCCTTTGGAATATCCTCGTGATATAAACCACATACATAATCATACAAATGGTAAAAAAGGTTAAAATCATGTTAGTCATAATCCAAAGCTTAAAAAACCCCTCAAGAAATACCATAGTGAAGACTGCCCAAGTGACATCAACATGCACATAAAAGAGGCTAATAATCATTTTCCAAAATGCCAGAACTAATTGCTGATAACAAAGGAAAGAAACATTTGGGACTCACAGGTCCAAAGCAACATTCAGGAGAAGAATATTGTTTAGATAGACTATTTGATCCCTTAGGGCTTGTTTCCATTTCATTTCTTTTTGCATCTCTTCCTCATGGCTTTCCTCTTATCCTAATGCTTCAAATCTTTGTTCCAAAGAATGAAAGGCTCTAGAGATTCCTGATTGACTTATGAAAAAAAGATCAACAATAGATAAAAAACAATGCATTTATCCCTAATCTTGTTCTTGGAAACATCTGTACCATTTAATCTGAAACATTAAAACCAAAAATTCAGGCTAAGACCAACGTGGAAGACATCAGCACAAACAGCTCAAATTTGGCAAAGCAAATTCAAATTAAAATAGATCCCTATAAAGAGAATTCTTAGAAAAACTTGAATTTAAGAGGGAAGCATTTAAGAGCTTTGCATATTGAAAAAAAAGACTATTTAAAAAAACCTCAGTATAATACCTGTACATAACAAGCATCACAGAAATGTGTTATGAACTTTTTGTGGATGGTATGGTCTTTCTAAGCTCAATTTAGATGCAAGTAAAAAATAAAAGATTGTCGAAACTTAGAAAAACCAGAATAGTAATGACAAAATAAAGACAAATCTGATGAAAACCTCAGAAATCCAAAGCCAGCCATTACTTTAAAAAGCTAAGGAATTCAAGGAATGGGTCAGTTTTTAATTACTGGCAGTAATCTGCATGAGTGAGAATTTAAGTCTAGAAGAAAATATTGCCACAGACTGGCAACACATCAGATGCATTTGCTAGCTTAGAAGCCACTGAAAATATACAAGTAGGCCTCTCCAGCTCAAATGTTATTTCCATCTTAACAGATGAACATGCAACAGCAAAATCTACCAGATACACAGACAGCTAAAAATTTTCAGAGGAAAATCACTCAGAAATGCTTTAAGTATTAGGTGGAATGCATTTGCAACAAACTCCAGTATCTGTCAGAGCTAAATTTTTTCTTATCTTTTACGTTATACATAAAAGAAGATAGTTATGTTTAGAGCAGACAGAATTATGAACCCAGAAAAAAGAAGTCTACTGAGTGTCCTGGGAAACACAGAGAATGGTGACACACTTTAAGAAAACCCCAGTCTTACAGAAATATTGCAGAAAAAAAAATCTATTTTGTTTCTAATCCAACCTCTGTTCTGGTACCCAGTACATAGCCTAAGCAGTGTGACATGCAGTCAAGTACCTAGTACTGGGGAATTAAACCAGTGGGAAGATGCTCTTCATTCTCAGGACTGTAATACCCTGTAACATACTGGATGTGGTGAGTGGGTTGTCTTGGAAACTTGCTTTCTCCCCCTGTAGTTGCATGCAGGAAGCTATCACAGAATTTCACTCTTATGGAGGGAGTCAGCAGCAAAAAAATGAAGCAGTATCTGTGCATGTCTGGCTACCCTAGAATGGCAAAACTTCACTGACCTACTTTTAGGAAAACAGTGAATCCCTAAATCCCCCCCTGCCATTTTAATCAAGGCATTATGATTTCTCTCACTACAGCTAAAGCAGATACATAAAAAAAGAGATCAATCTCACCTGAAGCCAACAAGAAGCTATTGGCCCTGGTCTAAGTAATTTAGAGGAATCATTCTTATAAGACTTACATGACCAGCACTTGGCCAACATCAAATGCCAATTAGCATGGAGAGAGGTCTCTGAAAAATCACAGTGCTGACCTGCTAATTGATACCAGAGTAAAATATGTCTGCCACTATAAGCCCCACAATAAAGAGGTAAGTACAGATCCTTAAACCTGCAGGCTAGTAATTCTTGCCATTCTTCATATTGGTTAAATTTTGCTGTTTCCATACACTTTTTGGCCAGGAAATGAACTTAAAATAAAGAGGGTAAATTCATCTTCCTGTGTAAACAGTGTTGGCACACCCAGGCCAGCACATCCAACTCTCACAGATAAATACTGAATCCTCCAGAATGGGATCTGTAAGTAGATTCCCTGTTGGATCAGGGAAGAGCCAACCTCCCCATTTGTTCAACAAATGCCAGTCTCTCTGTCAGAGCATGGAAGTCCTACAGATCCAGTGGAATATACTTCCTTCAAATGTATTCTTGAAAGTCTGTTTTTATCATAAATCTCTGGCAGTGCAACTTGGAAAATACAAATAAAATTTCCTCTTACTTAATTCATTACAAAAGCAAAAATCAAAGCCATTGTAAAGTCCAATAGAAAGTATTTTTAATTCTTGTCAAGAGACAGGCTTTCCTTATCAAGTGTGTAAACTTTCTTTTTTATGAAATGAGTTTTCATCCTCACAAAAAAAAAAAAAGAAGTCTTAAAGTTATTACTCCATTAATTGCAGTACTTGATTTGCAGTAAGATCATATATAAGTGTCTTTGTTACAATTCCTGGAGAACCATATGGCTCTGTAGCAGAGACTGAAACAGTATTAGTGTCTGTTTTCACTTATCCCATTCTTAAGTTCCTTTTTACTTAAGCTGCTGTTGGCTTGCTTGGCATAAAACTTCCTCCTCACAGTGCTCATCAATGTTTTCAGCCAAATATTGAAGGTGGGCTACAGTTAGCACACTTGGCATCTAAGTCTTCTACACTAAAAAGCAAAATTTAGCAAGTAATTTGGGGTCCATATTTTTTTCCTCTCATGGGAGACTAGACATCAGTCACTTTGTACAAAAAACTATTCATGTGCTTAGAGGTAAGCATAGTTTCAAGGAACCTTCTGTTTGGCATATATAATTTTTTTGCAATATGACTTTATATGACACATTTACATCATATTGCCTCTAGTTTTCCCTCAGCAACTCCTCCTCTCAGATCTCACAGAATAAAATGCATGTTGAAATTACCTAGGCAACAAAAGCAATGAATCCAACTTCATATGCTTTATACATGAACCAAAGAACATGTATGTGAGGTTGTATACCTGTGTTTGCCTGGAAATGTAGTGGGTGCATGCCTCTATAATCCTTACACAAAAAGGAGGTTCAGATAAAAAAAACCAGGGTACATGATACAATCGTGTCAGTTGTAATACTCTCTTTACTATAACATGAGTGTCTACATGGAGACTACATAATTTTTTCTGTCAGTACTAGAGATTCTAATTTGAGTATTGTAATGAATATTATTTTTATATTTTTATAGTTTGCAGGAAAAACAAAACAAAGAAACTGAAAAAAACCCAAATCCAAGACCAAGGTATTACCGGCTTTGTTTGCAAGAATTATTTTTTTTTTTTACATAATAAAATTATATTCCTAAGTAAGTTGAGACTTTGAGTTTAAAGAATATTAAACTTCTACTTCAAAATTATTCTCTTATTCTACCATATATGACAATCTGATTAATCTGGATAGCCTTAATTAGCATTTTTTTCAGTAGTAATATATTTTTTAAAGCAATATCCTGAGTCCTTTTTAAATCCATCTCAAGTTGTGTATGTGAAATTGTATGTGCATAAAGGTGTGTTCTGCACAGCTGGTGTAAAGAGAATCACTCTTTATGAAAACTATTGATAGCACCATTCCTCAGACATATATATATATATATATATATATATAAGTCATGAGACCGATTGCCAGTGATTCTCACACTAGCATAGACCTCTCTACCATTCTCAGAACACCTAGTGCAGCCTCAGCAAACTTATATTTGCTTGTGGAAATAAACAAAAGCTCTGGATCATGATTTTTTTTCTAATGCTTCACTCCATTACTGAACCTTTTACAGAAAGCAAGAGAACTGAGCTGAGAGAAGCCTGAAACGATCCATACAGTCTGACCAAGACAGGATGAGGGTGTTAATTTTGGATCTGCTTGCAGAAGTGAACACAGATCTGGTGTGATGACGAGTGTTATGTATTTGTGCAGCCACTTTTTGTTACAGCTGAACAGAGTATGTGCTCGGTGGACACCACCAAGAGCCACAAGATGTTTCCTTCATTCCTTTAGCACGTCTCCCTGACCAGCATGTATACCTGAAAATCAGTAAGTTTAGTAGAGTTACTCCTCAGGCAGCCATTGCAGCTCTTCAGCAGTATAGTAAACTTGTTGGGAAAATCATTTAACTCCCTTATCTTCATGGGGCAAACGGCTTTCAGAAAGGAGGTATTTTTCTAAAGAACAAAGAATGTTTCTCATGCTCAGTGGTGTCTTAACTGTGTGGCCTCACTGTGCATCTAAACCTAGAGAGTTAGGAAACTTCATAGCAAAAACATTTCCCATATTCTTTGGTGTAAGAAGACATTTGTGACATTGCAATAAGACTTAAGGCTGATGTCCTTTAACAATCTGCATGTGCAGTAATAGCAGTGTACGCAGTGTACCCCCAGTTGCAGTTCACACACAGTGCTAATAACAGATTTAACCAAAGCAAATTGGAAGAGTCATTAAGCAATATAAACCAGTGACTGCAGTTTAAAATAGAGGTTCATAAGTCCCTAAAAAAGCACATACAATTATCAAGTTGTAAAAGAGGCTGAAATGCAATTGGTGTTGATATTTTTTCTGAGACAGCAGGTTTATAGAAGTGTTTAAATATATGTTTGCTGGAAGGATCCCAAAAGGAGATACCAATGGAATAGAAGTCCCCATTCCTTCCAATTTTTTTCTTATGCTCATCTGTCCAAGAGTGGTTATTGCACAGTCTGTAGACCAGATGCATACCTTTTCATTGTAAACATTAAAAACTCGGTAAGAAGAAAATTCAAGTTCTTTACTATACACAAACTGATTTTCCATTATAAAACTGATGAATGTATTAGCTAAGCTTCTTGGTAGATAAATATAATGGGATGACAAACAGAGGGGTCTTCATTGATCCCTGGCTTAATGAATGGCATCAGGTCATTCTGAGATAGTAAATTTTTACTTAGTTTAGCAAATCTGATGCATAAATCTCCACTGTATCTCCCTCTGTGAATGCTGAAAACGGATATAAAAAGTGAAATAGGAATTTCGTCATCAGTGTATTGCTTTGTGGCTTCCATATTACTTTAAAGAGTGTAAAGTTTGTATCCTGTGCTCTGACCTTTCCTGTTGCTAGTGGTAATACATATTGCTGTTTCCAAGTAGAAAAATAGGATAGAATCATAGAACCCTAGAATATAGAGTTGGAAGGGACTCATAAGGATCATCAAAGTCCAACTCCTGGCCCTGCACAGGACCACTCCAAAAACCACCATGTGCCTGAGAGCATTGCCCAACACTTCTTGAACCCTGTCAGGCTTGGTGCTCTGACCACTTCCCTGGGGAGCCTCTTCCAGTGCTCAAGCACCCTCTGTGTTAAGCACAACTTCAGGCCATTCCCTTGTGTCCTATCACTGGTCACCAGAGGGAAGAGATCTGTTCCTGCATTTGCACTTCTCCTCATGAGGAAGCTGTAGACCACAACGAGGTCTCTAGGGTCAAACAAGCCAAATGACCTCAGTCGCTCCTCTTTCTTCCCCTCCCTTCATCTCTCTATTTCTCTCTCTCTCTCTCTCTCATATTTACTGTTAAATAAAACCATATTACTGACTTTGGCATATGGTCTCATTTGCTCCTTAGTTCAGGCAGAGGCATCTTCTAATAACCAGATCCTAACACCAGTCTACAAGGATTGAAAGTTATTTTTCCTAAAATAAGGATATATGAACAAAAGTCTCCAAGGCACAAGGTGTGTCTCCAAGGCACATCTTCCTATGCACTCACTTCAGGTCTGGCTTCTTTGGGTTGACAGCTATGAACATTTACTGGCCATCCAAATCCATTTTCTTTTGTCTCATGCACCTCTCTAAAACTACCCATTTGGAAAACAACACACTTAAAAACTCAAACCTAGACTTGTTACTGTTTTGTTTTTTTTTTTTTTTTTTTTTCTGATGCAGTGGACTACTCCACTGTCATTAGTAAATAGAAAATCAGACCTGTGATGTCTCCCTCAAAAGCCTAGCCTATTCTTTTATACAAGACTTTTTTTCTCCAAATTGTTTGAATTTGCTTTCTATCTCTTTTCTCTGAAACTCCTCTCTGGGCCACCCACTGCCCTCTAGACAGTGGCACTTATCCAATAACATGCTGAGAAAATGTTACAAGTGCTGGCTTTTCTTCCTCTATAGCCTACCAGATCCTATTCTTTCACCCACTAAAGCCATTGGCAAAACTCCATATGACTTCAATAGAAGAAGAATCAGGTTGCTGATGGATAACTGCACTTGTTTCACCAAATCCCCACGACAGATATAGAGTTGGTAACCATGTGGGCCTTTTATTTTTCTCTATTGTATTGTAAGAATACTGCAAAAGTATCGTAACTGTATAATGCTGTACGTGCCTGTAACACTATTTTCCGAATCTTACATGAAGTACTTGGCTTCTCCCATTTTATTTCTTTCGATTTCAGGTTCACATGCCAACAACCACTTGCAGAATCAAAAACGGACTGACTCTCCTGGCCAAATGAAAAAGTACATTCCTGATATGGCATCCAGCTGAGAACTTGAATAGGAAGCAATATACTCAAAAGGCATTCTGTATCTTCCTCCAACCCATCATCCCACCAATTTTCTGTTCTCTCAACACTCTCAGAGACTAAGCATCAGCAGTTCCTCTACAGGATTAGCTTAGTCCAAGACATTTTATAACCTTAACCGTTTGTTAGTAATGGTGGTTGCTGAATGCAACTTTACAAAGGCATGGATGAAGAGAGAGGAAAAGGTTTGAATAGAATAAGTTCGCCTGAATGTCAGCCTAGAATGTGTGGTGAACTGTTCTTTGAATTACAGATTTATGAAGTGTCTCTGCATCCTTTTCAGTGCATTGCTCTGTTGTTGCTTTTGTTCACTGAGTTCTGCGCGGTTAAAGTCAGGTGCTGGTTGGCCCTCCAGGACTACCCTGCTGTTGGCCTCTCAAGTAAATAGCCTTTTTCTGCTGATTTTCTCCCTTTGTCCTGCTGCAACAGTAGATATTCCTGATGAGACCAAGCACAGCACTCCTTTCAGGAACATGTGTCTGTGATACACCTGCAGCTTCTAGGAAGACTTGTGAGCCTTTCCAAATAGTCAGACACTTATTTTGCTAGGATTGGAAAACATTGCTGAAAACGGTAATAAACCCAATCATATAGGCTTAATATTGGATAAAATTAAAACAGCCATTAAAGTAAACTCTGGAAGTGAGCACAAGCTGTGATAGTTAAGACTTGTGCTGTGAGCATCCACCAGAACAGACAGAACCTGGCTCTGGGAGATCTCTCGCCTCTCCTGTTATGGAGCCAGCCAGATAAACACGGGAAGTTTGACTGCCCCTGCCAGAGATTTTGGTATGCCTTTCATCATACCAAAGTGCATTTATTATGAAGACAAAATTCAAGTTTACTTGCCAAAATATCATTATGAAAAATCTAAAATAATGATGAAAGGTAGAGTGAGATTGTTGTAGGCTTGCTTAATCACATATAATTGCTTTATTTACCAATGAATTCCAATGAATGTATTATGATGTCAAGGGCACATTTTAATGGGGCCTAAGATTTTTCAACCAATATTTATGAATTTGTAATGCTGAGTAATTCTCACTGTTGGTTTTTATCAATAACATCCTGTTGCAGAAAATATAACACATCAGTTTGTGCTTTACCCATTTTCATCTTGGGCCAAAACTGTTTTCATTTATTCCATGTCCAAAAGAAGTAACAATCTTCATTTAGTCAGTCAGACAAGATACCATTCCCTGCACATCTGCAACATTTAAGCACAGCTACAGAAAGATGAACGTGCTTTTTTATATATTGTCATAAGGCAAAAAGAAATAGAAGTACTTGGATTTTATTATTTTTATTATAATTATTATCTTATATGGCTTTTATTGTGCAAAAAAATCACCATGACACATAGTTTGGATTTTAGAAATAAGAGCTACAAACCTTATCTGGAGTGTAAAGCCCAGAGATAACAAACAAGGTCTTCAAGATTTTATAAAAATTCCAGTTGTGGCAAACATTTTGTTTCTGGTGTCCAATTTGGTACAATACTACATGGGAGCCCTAGCAAACCTAGAGTTAGGGACCCTAGAGATTTTACACACAAGAGCTCAGTAGTAGCCCACAAACAATTCAAGAAAACCCATGTCTTTCTGATTCAGGTTAGTTTCACAGATTTTAGCATCTCTAATAACTAAGCTTACCAAAAAGTCTGCTGGGCTATCTCTGCCAGAGATATGCCACTGCATCACAAGAGCAGCAAAATGATACATGTTTCCCTGTCAGGCCCACAATCTCTCTGCAATGCTGTGCAGATATCAGACCTGAGTTTCTTTTCTTCAAAAGCCTTACTAATGGCAAGCACAAACTTTCTCAGGTTTACCAGATACCTATTTTGGTCTCCTACACATTAACAGAACAAGACCGTTTATAAAAAAATCTCACCACAATTCTTTGCTTTTTTCATTACACTATCCTAGAGGAGATCCAGAAAGAATCTTACCCTACACTCATAACAGGAACAAACACAACTGCACTTTATCAAGATTTCTCCCTGTGGGGAAAAATCTTCTTTCACACATTCTTTGACATCTAAGCAAAACTTCTGGCTGCTTTAGGCAGCCAAGGACCTCACTCTTGTTTTTGGAGAGAAAACCGATGTTGCTGAGAGGCTACAAAGGACGCCCAATGACAAATACAAAAGAAAGACTGAGAGAGAAATAGTAGTTCGACCACTGGGTAAACATGTGCTACAGTATTTGAAGTCACAACAATTTTCCCTCATGATAGAAGGGCACCAGCCACACAGTGGCACTCAAGCAATATCAATAGCAATACCAAAGGCTATGCAATAATGAAGAACAGGAATATGTGCTTTTTTTGTGCTGCACAACGGGGCAAGAGTTTCCAAAACAAATGTTTCAAAGGCAGAAATGCCCATGCAAACCGCTGATGTATAACTTGTCGTGATGAGTGACAAATAACCACCTGGGAATATGCTTTGCACTTTATTTCTCTACAAGATTTTTTATATTGTAATCAAAACCTAAAGTCAGATGCTTAAAATTCTTTTAGATCTAGATAACTATCTTCATACAGCTCATTCCACAATACCGCACTGGGAGTGACTTAGGAACTATCACAGCAACATCAACCAAGCACCCTCACAGACTCCAAGAGAATCAGGAATAGAAAAGTCATTCTGACTTTAGTCCTTTGAGTCCCTCTGCATGCTGTTTTGTTCAGTTTAAGCTCCAGAAAGACAGAAATTATGGCAGAGCAGAAAGGCAATGATTCTGAACAGTGTACTAATTACTGTAGTGAAATCCCACTGTTCTGTTTGCATATTTCTAAAACATTTTAAAGCAGGGCTGCTACCTGTGAAATATAACATGGTGTTTTCACACAGTCATGACTATGTAGAGAATTTTTTGCCCATACAGCTGTCACTCCATTACATCACAAGGGGAAAATGAATGACAGAGTAAGGGAAAAAAACAGCTGGACATCATATGGTGAGATGTAAAATGGCTGGACACTACTGAAAACATACAGTCATTTCAAGAGGACTATGTCCTATCAACCTCTAAACCTCTTCCAGACAGAAAGGAAATCAATAACATTATAAATGAACAAAGTGAAAAACACAATCCATACTCCTTGCAGCATCTGGATACTCAAGAGACAGACTATTTAATGGAAAATGGTGTCCCATCAATGATGTTGATGTGACTTAAACAAGTGGTACAGTAGAATGACAGGCTGCAAGTAAAACAAGGAATAGATACTAGCACTCACATGTGGCAGAAGTATAAATATTAGCTAGTCCTGGAATGCTAAGAAATTGGCTACTCAGCTTCAGTAGTTCACAAAATAACTTCAACACCTCATTAGAGAGGTATGTGAGAGAGAAAAATCAGAACTACACAAAGGACCTAAGTTTATAAACAGTGAGTAAGTAGCAATGGTAGTGGTTTCCAGCATGATTTAATCAGCCCGCACAGATAAGGTTAAACATTGGTCTTTCTTCAGATGTATTAACTATTCACAATGGGCTATGAATTCAACTGAATTAGCACTTTTTGCTGGTTCACAGGTTGTAGAGACCTTCCATGTCATTAAATAGGTTAGGCAAACTAATGTTGACCTGTAGCCTGGTCACAGCATATTTGAAACAACTATTGCTTTATATTTTCATTCCTCCTACTGTGTTGGCTGCCCAAGCCACATGGTTTCACCTTACTTCTCCTTCCAAACAAACATGTACAAAACTGAGATCTGAATACTTCTGGTGAGAGTTTTGATACACGTATCAAATGTTCACAATTCATGACATTGTTCAGCAATCTCCACACTAAATTTCTTGGTTTGTATAAATAGTGTTGGAATACTAATACAGGGTATCAATACTTCTATCCAAAACTGTTTTGCTCAAACAGATATTCAAAATATTTTTGCATATAATCTGTATATTTCTACTTCTAATGAAATTAGATTCCAATGGAATTAGTAGGAACACTATGTCAGAATTCCACTTACCAAACCATTTAAGTGTCCTCTAATTTGTCTTTTCCCAAATCTTCCGTGGAATGCTTTCATCTTTCAGAAAGTGATAAACTTACACAAACATGTCACTAAAACAGATTTATAAGCAGAGCTGCTATTGTTTGTCTTTTATGACCCTATGTGAGCAAAACATGGTGGTTTTCAACATCATTTGAAATAACTTCACTTTTTAAAACATAGTTTGCTTAATTTCACTGTGGCTACTTAATATTAAAATATCCGGAAAGAAGAAAAAATAGATACTTATAAAATATTCTATACAATGTTATAAAACATTAACAGGAATGATGTTTCATAATTGTATAGTATAGTGTGACTTTTTTTCAGAGAAAAAAGAATTAATAAGCTAATAGGACACGGGAAATTTTATGGGAATGATGGGCTTCTTCAAGCAACCCAAAATCAAGTATTAGCTCTTTGTACACAGTTGGGAAATTACTACTGAAAGCTGTTGCTTCATGGACCTTCTTACTTCCACTCAAATTATAAAAAGCTAGTCAGTAGGAATGAGCAAATAATTGCTTTTTGTTTGACAGGAAATTTTTTAAATATTAGACTGAACCAGTTCTTGTTTATTTTCTTCACTTTAGAGGAAAACTGGGAAAAATAAGCATTTCCCTGCACAAAGAACATTTTATTTGAGCATTAATAGAAAGTTACATTCTGTGATAGTTGTACAAAAAGCAAAGAAAAAGCCAAAGAAGAGAATACTCTTTTTTTATCTCACAGCCCCAAAGCCTCCCTGTTTTGTCCACATTCCTCAAGTCTAGTCATTCATCTCCACTTATCTGTTCTTTTTAAATGCCAAAAAGTTATTTTGACCCACAAAACCCCTGTCATTTATTCACATTGGTCAGGAATAGATAATTCAATTTAGATCTGACTTTTTAAATATTCAGCTATCAAACTAAAAATCCATTGTTAGCACAATCCTCAGCAGAGGAAATCTGAGCTGAAGTTAGTAATTTTATTTGATGGAAGACTAACTTGATGAGGGTTTACATTGGAAATATATATGTACTACAAACACATACACACTATATTTGGTGAAGAGTAGAAAGACCATCTATCTACAAAGAATAACGAAATATTTCCATTTTCAACTATGAAGTTATATATTTGAATCTTAATCTAAGAGAAATGTTTCCCATTTAGACAAGAAAATGCTTTTGAACTGGTAAGAACTGATAAGGTTACCTGAGTAAAGCTTTTGAACTGGTAAGAACTGATAAGGTTACCTGAGTAAAGCTGAACACAGAACTGTACTGTTCAAAGTTTGTATTTTCTTTAATTGTAATTTTATAATCTCGCAGGCTATAAATCAATGTGGATTTGACTGTCTGGCTTTATGAAGGTTTAATTTAATATGCTGACATGCTTCATTTGACTCAAGAGTTAAGATAAATTGCAACAAAGCACTAAATTCAAACAAGTTTCCTTCATATTATCAAATCAGATCATATTTTTAAAAATCTGCTTACCAGTTTAAAAGGTCAGCTGACTCGACTTCCCTTATTACTGTCTCCTCTGGAGTTCACATTTTGTTCACACTTCTGGCATGAGTATTAGCAGGATATGATTTAAAGCTTTCACTTCTATGAACTCATGAAGTCTCTGGAAGGGCCATTAACTGTCATATCTTAAGACAGGAGATTAGCTTGAAGAGGAAAAATGAAATGCTAAAATATGCTATAGCAATGGATGTAAAGCTAAATGTGAACTTTGCAGCTGGTATTTGACACCCTTGTTGCAGCCATGTGTCCTGTACCCTGTAATGCCAGTTTTTATCAAAGTTCTGTTAACAAAGCTCCTTTCATTATTTTTTTTTTCTGTCAGCATAGGTGTATTTTCAGGGGTCTGGATACTATTCTCCCTGTGTCCCCCAAATGAACTTCAAATTTCTGCCACCATCCAGACAGCTTTAGCAACCTACTCTATGAAAGCAGCAATCCATGTTCCATTCTTATCTCAACCAAGAAGTAAGAACATGTCTGACCCTACTGGCCTCTAAACTATTTGTCTTTCTGTCTAGGGCTCCTTTTCTCCAGGGGAGACTTTCTTCTGGCACCGCTTCCCTTTCTCCAGCTTTAAGCCAATATTGAGTTGAATACTGAGTTCAACTCCCTGTCACCACTGTCCAAGAGAGAGCTCCTGCCCATGCTCAGCCTGTTTCCTCCCCTGGCAACACCCATTTGCCTTGGGGCACTTGTCTCCTAAGAACAGGCAGTCTGATGACTCCAGGCAGTCTCATCCTGTAATCAGCCAGCATTTCTTAGGGCTTTTTCACTGCAGTGGTCCTCTCACTGTCTAAGGTTTGATATGATAACCAACTGA
Source organism: Manacus vitellinus (assembly GCF_001715985.3). Lineage (NCBI taxonomy): Eukaryota > Metazoa > Chordata > Aves > Passeriformes > Pipridae > Manacus > Manacus vitellinus. Next base: position 3,093,945 of record NW_021940122.1, read on the forward strand.
GACTATAAAAAGGAAGAGAAGGGTCTTATAAAAAGAAAGGGGGGAGCTTATCAATATGTATAAATACTTGAGATGGTGGAATAAAAAATATGAAGCCAACTCTTCTCAAAGGGATGCACTGACAGAACAAGAGGCAATGGGCAGAAACTGAAATACAGAAAGTTCCATTTAAATGAAAGAAAAATAATTTTTTTACTAAAGGTAGTCAGACATTGGAAAATGTGCCCAGAGAGGTTGTGGAATCTTCATCCTTCAAAACCCAACTAGACACAGCCCTAAGCAGCCTGCTTTGAGCAGGCAGACTGGATTAGAGACCTTCAGAGATCTACTTGGTGTAACTGTGATTCAGCAACAAAGACATGCGGGAGTGAGTGCAGGTGCACAGAAGGAGAGATGAGATCCAGAATAAGAATGAATGAAAATACATACCTAAATGATGCAGGATGGAGGATAAAAATATATTTTAGGAAGCTGGAGAGAGAAAGAGGCAATACAGAGGAAAGGATGGAGAAAAGCATGGTAGGAAATCTTATCAGTAAAATCTAGAACTTTAAGGTACCAATACTTTAACATCTAAGCCAGCATTCTTGCTGAACAGGCATCTTGACCTGGGGAGACTGTTTGGGCACTTACAAAGTTCTGTTTGGGCAATTCTCAGGCTGCCAATCAGTAGGTGACAACCCAAACATCAGTTAGGTAGATGCTAAGGAACAGACTGAACTCATTTATTAGTGTGAAACGTCTAGAAACATGGAAGTGCCAAACTGCTGAAAGTAGAGAGATCTGCACAAGGTCTGAAAAAGATTGTATATATTCTGGCTGTTGTTTCCACCTGCACTAATCCATATTTCCTCACCCTTTACTCTACCCCCCACCAACTCTGACAAGTAGTTACACTGTAGTAACCCCCTCCATGCTGTCCTGTAAGGACGACAGTCCATTCAGAGGGACAGGAATGCTCTGATCCTGTACAGCTGCTCCCTGCCTGGTATGGAGATACTGACTCTTTCCTCCCAAGCTCCTTCCCCAAGTATGCATTAATTAATTACCTCGTTGTACTATTGAAGATTTGTCTAAGTTTTGAAGCTGTAACAGAGTTCCCATAAGCCATCACCAAAGAAGCCTTTATCAACTCCACTTCCCTTCCTAGCAATTTCTGAAATCTCCTGTATGTGAAAGTCAGACCAATCCAGGAAAAAGGTGTCATGTAAACAAATGAGGAACATGTGCTTCCAAATGGGAATGGGGGTAATGCAGACAGTGAAATTAGTAAGAGCAAGATCTGAGTTGGCAGCTGTGGTAACAGACAACAGGGAGGGTTGCCAAGGCATTAGAGGGAGCTGAGTAGGGAGTAAGAGGTAAAACTGGATGATCACTATATTTCCCAGACCCAGGCAGGCCTGGATTTTGATTTTTTTCTCTTTGATGAAGGTAATGTGGATTTTTCTGTCTTCTAGCAGCTACTCGTTTAACTCAAAAAGCAGTCATATGGGAACAATTTCCACTCTGTTCCCAACCAGCAGGACCAGAATGGCAGGTGGTTGCAGGGATGAGCTGAGAAGCATGGAAAGAATCAAAGGCAGCACCTGCTTGGTTGAAATACTGTTTCTACCTTTTCATTTCCATCCATACTGAAACTACTTTTTAGGGACACACTTAGGGTGCATATTCATTAGTAGTTAAAAAAACCCTCAGTCTAAAGCATAATTAATAGGTTTCTGAGAGGTTAATACCAGCAATGTCTCTAAACCTCACTTAGAAACAAACACATTATTTTCCCCTCTGAGCATGTGCACTGAGAGAGAAGCATGGAATATATTATTTTTAATATAGCTGGTTCTAAAGGATTGCTTACTTGCTGACTGCTTAATACCCGACTACAGCAAACAACCTTATAGACTGTGGTTTCTTCTTAGAAAACATCCAGATAAATTACATACTACATAGAAGAGCAAGACCTAGCACTGGCTTAATAGCATTTTTCCTCTCTTGGTATCAGAGAGCTCTTGGAGGGAGCACAATGTCACAATCCCACTTTACAGCGAGGAAAACTGAGGCAGAGATAAGCTGAACTATTGATACAACCAAAAATGAAAGAGCAAGCCAGTAGTAGAGTAAATAGCAGGACCCAGATCTCCTGACTCCCAGGCTACACCCTTCCACATTTCCTTTGGCAGCTTAAATCTGCTAACTTCCCTACATATATTGCCAGGCACCACTCAGGGTCTGTAAGCTTTTAATGGGTTAATTAGCACCAAAGCATTTTTTCTTCTGTGGTCTAGACATAGAAATATCCAGATTTTGTTTCCCTTGAAAGGCAGCCCATCCTGGAATCTGTATTCGATCACCCATTTCCATGTTTTTCTAGGGCCAGATGGGGCTAAACATGATTTGAAGATTTTTTTTTCCCTTTCCTTTCTTTAATGTTTCTTGTCCTTTCTTTCACTGACTACCAGCTTGTTTGTTTTCTTTTGAGGATGATGCCAACTATAAAACAAAAAATGTAATTTCCAAGGTGGGGAAATTAGAGAATGATGGATTTGCTGTTGCCAAGAAGAAATAATAATTCCTGGACCTAACAAATAGGTCTCAAAATAAAGAAGGGATTATTAAATGTTATATAATTCCAATAGGATAAAAACAGAGAGAACTTTCAAGAGACTGCCCTGATTTGTTTGGTTTTTTTTTTTAGCACTCTGGAGACCATGGATCATATTGTTCATTTAGGCATGCAGCTCTAGATATGTGGTAGTCCAACTATTAAGTGAATGTACAGGGATTGCACCAGCGACCCTGGTGTTACTAGCACCATGCTCTAACCAGCTGAGCTAATCTCAAGGTCACTTGTATTATCCCAGCTATCTCTGGTGTAACAAAACAGGATCTCCCTTTTACTTGTCTCTCCTATATGTACATGCTTGCAGGTAAATATTGTACTGTAGATCTGGGTCTCAGCCAGACCCTATGGAATTAGATTTGAATCGTCCCAGAGGGAAGAGGCTTTGTGTTTGTGGGGTTTGCCTCCAAACTGAGCTGTCCAAATCCACATATTTCAAAGTCTGTTTAAGTACCAGCTCCAATCTAATTCTGAATTTTAGTATCACTGCTATTCTATTAATTTCTTACTATTTTTATTGTAAATTAGAAATACAATTTTTAAGTGCATTCCTGAAATGCACTTTCTTGGTATACATACAATAAATACATAACAGCAATTTTGAAAAAAGGTGTCACTGGCACTCATTTGTGATTAGCTGTGCAAATCCTTCCTAGTGTTCCCATATGACAAAATGTTCAACATCTGTACTTAGAAACTGTGTATGCCACACCACAAAACTTCATATTCTCTTCTCCTTAAATTACAAGTCACCACCTGCTATAAACTGACGTACTCTGCTAGTTTCATTTCTTTTAGTTACTCACTGTCAAATACATCCTACCTGCCTAAGACTCATTTTGCCAGTACTCAGAAAAACACCAGCCAGCTGAATGTCAAAGGTGGTTGACCAAGACAATAACATATAGCAGAGGTGTGGTGTTGTGTTTTTTTAAAATCAGCTATGTACTTGTTGACACAAACTGAGGTCTGGATTTATTAATATGATTTTATCTGTTTATGTCAAACCTGGATAAAATAAGCACTGCCAGAAAGAAATGACTTTCATGCACTGCAGTATGAATGTACAATATTAAAATTCACTCCAGACACTACTGACTTGGACACTTTACTCATATATATTGGAGATAAACACCATATTGTCTTTCTATAGAAATCAAGTTTATAAATGCTGACATACAGTAGTGACATTTAAATTCTCATCAGGACTTGAAAAACCTGCTTCAGCAGTAAAACAAGTGTCAACGTGATCCATTTTTATGAAAATATACTATTTTACCCTTAAAATAGTAAGATAAATGTTCAGAAATGTAGTTAATTTTAGCCTTCCTAATCTGCCAAGGCTTAATTTCAGTTCTTTGCTAGTGTTACTGCCACGACTACAGTGGTGTAAAGCTATAGTAATGAAGTGTTAAATGAAGCCAAAGGGGTTACCCAGCAATGAAAAGCATTTAATTTCATGGTTCTGCATTCTGATGTCATTTGCAAAGACACCTCCTAACCACTTCCCTTACAATTCCTCTCAAGACAGACTCACAGTCTGTCCTATCAAAAAATAACTAACAAACAATGCAATGGTCAAAGACTACCTAGGAATGGCAAATATTTCAGATTATGACATTGTTCATGTCTGTGTCTGCTGTCAGCGTGAGCCAGATGTGAGCCAGAAAAACTAGGTAATATTTGGCTTTTCAACTGGTTCAATCCTGATGATTTCTCATGGTTTTGCACCTCCCTGTCCTATTTTTTAATCCTATTTTTTCTTTTATTCAGTGAGATTGCATTTCTGTAGGCAAGAACACACAGCAATTAGAATACTGTGCTGCAATCTCATTTGTGAGCTTTAGCTGCTAAATTGGTATAGATTATATCAAGGCTTTACTTGCAGGTTCACTTTCCTACCTTATTTAGGCTTGTGTGTTTTTCATATTCAGTGGCGTTATCCTATATATATATGAACAGCATTTTTCCTACTGTGGATAACTGACATGCAACAATAAAATCAAAACTTAGATTAGACAGCTATAGGATGTTATAGATATTAATTCTCCACAGGAAAATAAGTATTTGCATTTCTGCTAGAATTTCCATTTCAAGGAAAAAAAAAAAATCAGAAAAGATAGTGCATTTCACAGGTAGTTGCTGACAGCAGAGGAATATTGAAACTCCAGTATCAGTACCAGCTCAAGCTCTCAAAGACTCTACATCGAGGCCAAGCCTTTGCCTGTCTTCCCTGACTGTGTTTATCTCAGTCCTATTTCCTCTAACATCCTCAACGATGTCCAGAGCCCTCTGAAGATTTCTCAAAACTGCCAGAGAGTAACAAGAGTGGTGCTGATTCATAAAGGAAGGGGAGTCAAGAGCTGGAGTGATAAAAAGGCAAGCAGGTAGAGTGGCCTCACCAAGAAAGGGTGCAGTCCTACAGTATCCAAACAGAAGCAGGTCTGCTGATGGTAGCCAGGTTCTGTCAAGAGCCCAGACCACCAGACAAGTCCCTAGTCTGAAGTCAAGCCAGGATGTCAAGTCTTCAGGTATGGGTGAGCAAGAAACGTATTCAGGCATAGGAATAGCTGCAACACAGCTCAGACAGAACAAGAGCAAAACCCTCAGCTTAAAAACAGTTCCTGAGAAAAGCAGACAAGAGCTCATCAAAGCTTCTCTTTGATTCAAGGCTTGCTGTGGACACTACCCTAGCAGAGTGCAAAGTGTAATGCTCCAAGATCATGAGCCCAGGCAGCCAAAGGCACAGAAAAGAGAGACGTGCTTAGGGCCCTGACAACATCTACCTGTTGCCATGCTAGGGCAATGTCAGTACTTTTTCATGGCTGGCCTGGGAAGAAAAGCTGTGACCCATGTCAAATTACCAAAGAGTAGGACATCCTGCTCCTGCATGAACTGGGAGATTAGAGATTTAGGAGAAATGCATGCTGCTTTGCATATCCCATCTCCTGCTTCATCATCCTCACAAGCCAGTCAACCTTTCATGGCTTTAGCATAGCAAAAGTAAGCAGTAAAGCAAAACAAGCAGTAAAGTAAATGGACTTTGCTTTTCTAAGTATTTTGCTTATGTTTAGGGCCAAATCTGCACAGTTTCACTTCCTTCACTAGTTCATTCCTTGAAGCCATTCCTCAGGACTCCAAACCTAGCACCCACTTCCTGGTACAGGAACTCAGTTTCATTCTTTTATGTCTTCTTTCCTTGTTTCCTGTCTCCTTGACTAGCCATAGATAATTCCTTCATCCCAGATCTATATATCAAAATATAATTCACATTTATTTCCTTGTTCAGATCCCTACTTCCATCTTCTGCCATTGGTCCTACTTTTAGTGTTTCTTTTGCTTGTACCTAGATCAGATGTAGCACACATCTGTAGTTGCAAAGAAAGTCTTGCCAAAGCCTAAGGTGCAAAATGGTCTGAACAGAAATATAAATTAGGAATATTAAACCATTACATTCAAGTAGGCCTTTTCAGAGCCCATGCAAAATGTGTTCTCCTAGAGGTTTATAACTTGACTATATGTGCATTGAGTGGACTATATTGCATTGAGTGGAACAACAAAAATTATATTACTGATATAAAGCTTTTCCTCTGCTTTCAGCCTCATCACCCTACGAGATGGTACATCTGTGTCTTAAGGCACTGGAGTTCCAGAGCTTTTCAAGGAAAAGTTTGCCACAGCTTTTTAGACATAGTTAGAACCAACATATTTTCCTCTAGTCTTATTTTTGGAAATGGTTGAATTGAGTTTTCCAAAATAATCAGCCTTGGGCAGACACCTGACATGGAAATTTTCAGCCTAAACCATGTGAGTTCGACAAAGTTATAAAGCAAGGAAAAGCAAGGTCTTATTATGGGAAGATGGGGGGCAGGCAGACAGTGCTACTAACCACACCTGTGACATTGTCATGCTATAGCTGACATCATTAATAGCTATCTTAGCATAGGTTATCAAGTAATTTCCATGATAATCCATTGACTTCATAAAATAATGGTAATTTTGCCCAAAGTCTTCTGTGCTTAGTATTGGACCAAAGGCAATTTTTTCTGGAGAACAGTTGGGAAAAACAAACCAAACCAAACCAAAAATCTACTGAGACACTTCTGAGATATGTGTGTGAGAAATAAATGTATTGAACATTTTGCCCATAGTTACAAAGCTTTTCCAGGACAACCATTCCAGGATGGCTAAACAACAAAATATGAAACTTGGCATTTGAATAGCCCATAATGAGCAGTGCTTTTCTGGATAAACTGGAAGGGAGGGGGAGGGGAGAGGAGGAAGATCACATATGGCTTGTCCCACCAAAAACTGAAGACCAACATGAGGGAATTTTCTGCCGTTTCAGAACTTCTCACTTTGTGTATGAACCCACAGTTGCTTCCCACCACCACTAAGTGAAAACAAATTCACACCCTGGGTTGCTCTTCGGTGCTCCAATTGAATTTCCACTGTTTGGCAAACTCCTGGAGCCTGTATTTATAAGTTGGTGATGATTATAAATGAGTTACTGTAGGTTGCTGTCCCTGAGGTAACAATTGTATCTGGAGGACAGACTTACCAGATACTCACCCAATCAATCACTGAAAAGATTTTTTGCTAACAAACCAGTGTCTCGCTCTGTGCTTGGCATGCTGGCTGTGAGCACTGTGGGACCTTAGCCATTCCTTCAAAATGCTGCCTTTGTCTTAACTGACCACTTGTTGGTTTCCCAGGTCAATGTTACTGTTTTTCCTTTCTCTTTAAATCTCACCTGAGCCGTCTTTGGAAGTGCCCATTTTAAATAAATTATAACCAAGTCTTATCAAAGCTTGATTGTTTTGTTCCCTTTGACCTGGCACCCCTTGTTGTCACTATTTTAAACATGATCTACTGTCATGGTTGAAGCATGAAACTGGGATTACTAAACCTGTCACACCATTTCATTTCAAGAGAGAACAAAAACACTGGATAACTCCATGCCATTTCTCTCACTTCTCTGAAAAAAACAAAAAAACCCCCCAAACCCCAAAACCATGCTGCCTACATCTTCACTGTTTTTTGCTCCATTCTCTTAGCTAATGGGTATTGTTTAATAAATTGCTTCTTGTTCAGTCTGAAAGAAATTTTGAGGGAGGATCAACCTGATCTCCTTTTGTGACCAGGTATCCTGCCTAGTGGATGAGGGAGATGCTGTGGATGTAATCTACCTGGACTTCGGCAAAGCCTTTGAAACTGTGTCCCATGTCATTCTCCTGGAAATGCTGGCAGCCCACGGCTTGGACAGGTGCAGTCTTGGCTGAGTTAAGAACTGGCTGGAGGGCCGGGCCCAGGGAGTGGTGGTGAACGGTGCTGCATCCAGTTGGTAGCTGGTCACTAGTGGGGTTCCCCAAGGCTCTGTGTTGGGGCCAGGCCTGTTTAATATCCTTATTGATGATCTGGATGAGGGATTCAAGTGCATCCTTAGCAGGTTTGTGGATGACACCAAGTTGGGTGGGAGTGTTGTTCTGCCAGAGAGCTGGAAGGTTCTGCAGAGGGATCAAGACAGGCTGGATCGATGGGCCAAGGCCTATGGTATGAGGTTCAATAAGGCCAAGTGCTGGGTCCTGCACTTGGGTCACAACAATCCCAGGCAGTGCTACAGGCTGGGGAAGAGTGACTGGAAAGTGGCCCAGCAGCAAAAGACCTTGGGGTCCTGGTTGACAGTGGCTGAATATGAGCCAGCAGTGTGCCCAGGTGGCCAGGAAAGCCAATGGCATCTGGACTTATATCAAAAATACCATGACAAAGAGGACTAAGGAAGTGATTATCCTTCTGTACTCAGCACTGATGAGGCCACATCTTGAATTCTCTGTCCAGTTTTGGGTCCCTCACTACAAAAAGGACATTGAGGTGCTGGAGCAGGTCCAGAGAAGGGCAAAGCTTGTAAAGGCTCTGGAGAGTAAGTCCTGTGAGGAGCAGCTGAGGGAACTGGGGGTGTTTAGCCTGGAGAAAAGGAGGCTTGGGGGGACCTTATCACTCTGTACAACTACCTGAAAGCAGGTTGTAGGCAGGCAGGGGTTGGCCTCTTTTCCCAGGCAACCAGCAATAGGACAATAGGACATAGCCCCAAGCTGCACCAGCTGAGGTTCAGGTTGGACATCAGGAAGCATTGCTTCATGGAAAGGGTTGTCATGAATTGGAATAGGTTGCCCAGTGAGGTGGTGGAGTCACCCCTGGAGGTCTTCAATAAAAAAACTGGACATAGCACTCAATGCTGTAGTTTAGTTGACAAGGTAGTGATCGGACAGAGGTTGGACTCAATGATCTTGGAGGTCTTTTTCAACCTAAATGATTCTGTGATTCTATAAAAATAGAGTGGAAGAGGAATTTAGAGAACCGGGCCATATTCGCATGGTTAGGACTAGCTATTGAACAGCTTGAACATTATTCTCTTAGTGACGAGATATGAGGTTCTTCTTTTGTCAACAGTGTACAACATATGCCATTACTTGTATTCAGTTCTATGAATAATTCTTGGCTTGCAGCATAAATGCAGAATAAACAAATTTGCAAGGAAAATTTCCTAGAGAGAAAGTTGCCATTCTTCTTAGGTAGCAATCATTCTGCCTGTCAGAACAACCTGTTCTACTTAGCATTTGCCACCACTACGTTCTTAAGGTGTCCACCAAAACTCATTTGAGTAGAATTAAGCACTTTTTTCCTAATTCTAGGAAAGTCAGAGAAAATTCAGATTGTGACATTTGATAAATATAAGGTTATTTTTTCCATCAGTTTCGTCCAGTTTTATTCCAGAAAGAACTTTTTCTCTACCTCAGAATCCTGTTCAAATAACTTCATATCTGCTAAAGCAGCCAGCATTTCATCAGACTACTCAAAACAGATTGTGGACAACCTGATAACAGACAGAGAACATGTTTTCTGAAACAGATGCAGTGTGATAAAATGGTAATTTAGCACGAGTTTGGAGCATGGCTGGTAATACCTGAGCATAGACACTTAAAATTTTCTACATCGCATAGCAGATGAAACAACTGTCAGTGATGTGTGATGGCACGATTGTGGTTAAATAGTTATCCACTTTGGAAGGCAAGATTCTAGGCTGCAGAAATGAGACAAATTTGGGATAAGTCACAGTTGACAGAGTTGTCTGTGTACTGTGTATAACAATAAATCCTTTATGCCACACCAATCACACTACTTTGTATTTCCTGGGCTCTCCAAGTTTTCTGTGCTGTATATTGTATATATCCTGTGCTGTATATTGTATATATCCTGTGCTGTATATTGTATATATCCTGTGCTGTATATTCTTACAGTACCGGGCAAATTTATCATAAATAATTGTAGTCACTTAAGTCATTTGAGCATCTAGACCTGACTGATTATAGAGGCTTCCTCTGTAATCAATAAAGGGAGACACCTCAGGGAAATTCACCAGTTCCCAGCACAGATGACAAAGGTAAGTAGAATAATTGCCTTCTGTAACTGTTTATCTGCTGACCGCACAAAAAGCCTACATAAGGAGCCAGACTAATTGCCTATACTGTAAGACAGCTTGTATTAGCTGAAATAAATATTCCCCAGCATGTTGGCATCTACATAGACACACTACAGAAACACTATAGAAACTTTATTAATCTATTTTCAGCTAAATACTGTATTCCTGAAGGTCAGAATACATCCAGCTTTCTAATACATTCTGAAAGAAATGATTTCTTTTTCCAGGAACATCTTTACTCTAGCTTAGAGTGGAATCAGACTAACACTGCCAGCAGTAAGTGGCAGAAATATTTATTTTGGCTCCTAAATATGAAATTTAGCTCATTCAGCATTCAGGGATGTTGGCAGGAGAAGTGGTATAGTGAAAGCTTTGATTTTTAAAAAGTGTCTGCCCCACCTGACACAATGGAAAATATAAAGGATTTTCCTTGTACCTATGAGCTTGAAGCAAGAACACTGCAAAATTCAGAAATGATTTAACAGAATCTGAGCTGTGAATGTATGTAGTACATTTGAAGTTAATGAGGTTGATAAAGAACACTACAGAGTAAGTACAATCAATTGCTTTTGCATGAAAAAATATATTGTCAATGACAGGATAGTACTTATGTGTCTGCCAATATAATTGTCAGATTCATCAAGGCTTTTGCTGAAGATAAGGTTTCACTAAGTATTTCTTTCTTACATTTTACATAGCAAATACCAAAATGATATGAATACTCCCTATGAGACAAGCTCCCAGATTATAGCTGAATAATTCAAACACAAGGAGAAGATTCTGGCATGGTTACACAGCCAGCAGTAAAAGTCAGGTGTTCTCAATTGCATGGCTGTACAACTTGCAGAGAGCCCTCTCCCCTTCTTTGCAGTGTTCCTATCGATGCCATTCATATGCTTGGTTCAAAATCTCACAGTATTTTTTTTCTATGCTACTATCATCCCTCCCTGTTCACTCTACATAGCCCCTTCTAGCCTCAGCACCTTCGCTTGGTCTTCTGGACTTTCCCTGAGCTTCACTGCAGCTCTTTTCTCTCTTCCTTACACAGAGCTGCTAGTGGCAGCTCTGTCCCTTTGTGGGGCTGAGCAGGTAGCGTGCTCCCTTCCTGAGATTGCTCCAGATCACTGCAGAGGACTTAAATTTTATTACTGTGCTCAGGCTCACTCACAGAAGGCCTTAAGTTCTTTGGGATCCTGAATATCACCAGTCACAAACCTCTGTTCTCTCAAACTATGAAGACCTTGGAGATTTCCCTTGATGAATTTCTCCCTGTCTTTTAAGACAAATAAACCACCTTCCTTACAGTGACACAAAGATATTTTTTCAAAAGTTTGCCTTTGAAAAGCATCAAGTTTCTGCTGAGTAAAATGCAACAGGTGCCTGCTTGGTGGGAAAGCAAAGAACATTTTATAGTTCCTTACCTATTCCTTCCTCCTAAGGCTGATCACAGAAAACTGGATAAGGCTCCAGAAACAGAAGGTTTATTACTGAAACAGCAGAGGATCAAATAAGATGGAGTCTGGGACAGCTGAATGGCTTAAAGAGCATCTTTAAAATCTTAACTTGATAAGACAATTTATTCTGTTGTCAGATGTTTTCATTAAATAGGAGTTGCACTGCAACCTCTGTTGAGAAGTGCAGAGGCTTGTGTAACAAGGAGCAGGAGCAGCACATGTTTTGTATTCATCCTTCTGCCTGACTCAATAGCAGTGTTGAATGACGCTGCTTAGGGCCACATCCAGAACTTTTTGGCCAGAAAGAACAGTTAGCAGTGTGCCAACGTCTGAAAAGGTAAAGTAAGAGGGAACAGAGGGGGCTCTTGGAGACCTGAGAGTTTGCAGATAAATATCTTATGAAGGGAGAGGGTAAATTACTCTCTTCCAAAGAACTGTACCAAGTGTTCAGGCTGAGAAAGGCTCAGAGAAGTAATGTAAACAGAACAGTGGAACTCTTTTGCAGACGGAAAATTAGGCTAATATCTCTCACTTTGGATCAAACCACATCCTATATCATTGAGCCTAGCCCCATTAGACATGCATCTGGCCTATGGTACACTTCTCAGCCCTGCAGTGCCATAGCAGACATACAGTTTAGCTCACAAAGGTTGTTACATTCCAGTTTTTCTACCATTAGGGACTGAAAAAATTAGCATGAAAGGATAGCCCAAAGTGTACAGAGAGGCCTTAAATGCATAAAATCCCTTAAGTCTCAAACAGCCTTGGTCTTTAATCACCTAGATACTTTAAATCTCATGCTGAGCCTGAAAGATATAGGAGAAGCTGAACACAGACTAAATAATTACAAACTAAGTATTTACATCTTCCCCACTTCAATTTATTTTTGAGACTGAACACCAATAATATCTCTTTTTTTTTGCTTTTTTCATTTACTTTTTCTGACTCAATGCAAAGAACAAGCCTCTCTTCTGCAATAGATTTGGATCTGACCATGATAATTCCTGAATCCTATATACTGATTTACTGTGTACAGATACTGAACTAATATAATAGTGGCACAGTCACGCTGGAAAATGAAGGTGAGGCTAGTTTAAAACTCTTCACACATCTGTTACATAAGGCAAAAGCTTGTGGTTTTTTTCAGTTTTGGGTTTAAGTTTTTTTTTTTAATAGAACCTATAATAGACAAATTGGAGTTGTTTAGTTGTTTGTTTTTTTTTCCCTCAGGAGAGAAACAGTCCTTGCAGGGAGAGAAGGAATCCAGGAATTCATGAATTTTTCATTAAGTACACTTGAGATAAAGTGAGAAAGATTATCTGTTGAGATTGAGAAATCAGATTCTTTTGTATGAGGGGAAATGTAGGGAAATGTTGACCTATTAGGAAGAGGAAAGTCAGGTCCTTGGAAAGGTGAACTACGTACAGACTTGGTATAATTTTAATATCCTGTTTCTCTAATGTTATGCTTTCCCCCTGTTGTTAGAATTATACAACAGTTTAGCTTAAACAGACTGGCCTCTTTATTCACAGTCACAGATTTGCTAGTCCAAGAGAAGAACAGTTACCAGAAATACATGAGAGCCTGCTAGGTAGGCTCAACTGATTGCCAGGTTGCTCTTCTGTGAGAAAATTTAAAAAAAAATATGAATGCATGAGGCTTTGTACATGTCTAGGGGGTACTTGTGCAGATTCAGGAAGGAACAGTTACAGTCTATCTCCTTGAATTTACCAAGCTTTTCATTCTCTATAAAAGCAAACTGTTGGCAAACTAGGTGGGAAGCACAGGAAAACTGATCCTTTATCAGCAAGCCCCTTGTTACACAAAAGATGATGAAGAAGACGACAGAGGAGAAGAAGGAGAAAGAGAAGAAGGAGAAGAAAAAACAACGGGGAAATGTATGCTCAAAGACTGAGATACTTAAATCCCTCCACCTGTTACACTATAAACTGACTTCAGGGGTCACTGCTGCTTACATGAGTCACTCGTGCTTGTGTTACAGAGCTACCAGCTTTTCCTGTCTTTTATCAGACAAGGTTCTCCACATATTTGGACTGCAGCTTTTTGTCTGATTGCTATTGTCCTAATATAAAACCTCACATGTGCAAATCATAGAACCATACAATGGTTTGGGTCTAAAGACCATGTAGTTCCAGCCCCCCTCCCATAGGCAGGGACATCTTCCACTAGACCAAGTTGCTCAAAGGCACATCCAATCTGGCCTTGAACACTTCCAGGGATGGGGTACCCACAACTTCTCTGGGCAACCTGTTCCTGTGCCTCACCACCCTCACAGTAAAGAATTTATTCCTCATATCTCATCTACATGTTCTTGCAAAAAGCCCCTCTTCAGCTTTCTTGCAGGCCCTCTTTAGGTACTAGGAGGCTGCTAAAAGGTCTTCCTGGAGCCTTCTCCAGGCTGAACAACCCCAACCTTCTCAGCCTATCTTCATAGGTGAGGTGCTGCAGCCCCCTGATCATTTTCCTGGCCCCCCTCTGGACCTGCTCCAGCAGGTCCACATCCTTCTTATGTTGGGGGCCCAGAACTGGATGCAGCACTCCAGGTGGAGTCTCGTGAGAGAGAGCAGAGTGGGAGAATCACTTACCCCGACCTGCTGGCCACGCTGCTTTTGATGAAGCCTGGGATACAGATGGCTTTCTGGACTGTGAGCAAACATTGCCAGGTTTTTCACCCACTAACTCCAAAGTCCCTCACCTCAGAACTACTCTCAATCCATTCTCTCCCCAGCCTCCATTTGTGCTCGAGATTGCCCTAACCCAGGTGCAGGATTCTTGCACTTGGCCTTGTTGGCCTGATGAATTTCATGACATTCACCTGGGCCCAGCTCTGAAGCCTGTCAACATCCCTCTGGATGGCAGCAGTTAGTCACCACAACTGGTTTTGCAAAATGGACCCCGGTATTTCCATGAAGCTCCCTGCTTACTGCATTCAGTGACTCACAATTACACATAACCATTCACACGCTGTGCAATCACAGCCTATGCTATGCAAATTATGTGAAGTATCTCATATATTGCTGACAGTACCAGAGAGGTTGGACACACAAAAGTATTCCTACCGTGACTCAGTGACTACCTCCAGCAGTGGGTTTGCTCCTGTATTGCAAATGCTAAAAATGTAGTAAACAGCTTTGATGCTGCATGTGACACAACATGTCTAAATGATAACAGAAGCAAAAGGCAGTAAATGGTTACTTTTTTTTCCACTATGCCTTTGATAAACACAAGTTAAATCTCTGTTGAATAAAATGGAGCTAACGTTTTTGTGTTTCAAAGCAGAGTCACAATTGAAAAGGTTTCTACGGAAATGAAGGAAAGAGGCCAGAAGAAAATTGTGTTTTCTTTTACCCTTCAAATGGACAAGCTTTGCAGTGGTTATATAATATTTAAGTTACTGAATACGGAACGTTACTCTGTTCAAGAATAAATGGTTCACATATGCAGAATGATTCAGCCAAATTTACATTCTGTGAATAAATGTTTATTTATGAAATTACACATGCAGCACAACCAAAATGAAGCAGGGACAGGCTATGACAGCTCTTCTAGGATATGTACAATACCAAATCTTTCATGGTGCTACTAAACTGGCATATACATATTCAATATGCAGTTAAAGTCACAACAAGCAAACTGACAAAAAAGAAACAAGTTTGTCACTACAGTATTCCTGCTTCATCTTTTGCAGGCCATGGACAAACTAGGTGGCCCTGCAGAGACAGTATACTAAAATAGACTTTTTGAGACACTGGTGGGACAGTAGAAGAAAAATAAAGAAATCTATGGATATTCAAGAGAGCCACCTTCTAGCTCTGCAGTTAGGGCAGCGTTCTAATTCAGACCAGAAGGAAAAGCAATGATTAACAACTTTAATAAAGTCAATATAAGTGGAATCTACATAAAAACTTTCAAAAGCATGGCTTTTTAAGCTGCTGGAAAGGTTGAATAAGTTTCTCAGTGTGAAAGCTCCAAAAAAAATTTCTTCGAATTTGGCTTGCATGCGTATTTCTTTGAAACTTGAGGACAGAGCCACATAGGAAAAATACATGGGCTGTACTGAAACTTACTGCGCTTGAACTTTGCATTATATAATGCATTAATTTACAATTTACCATGGTGACCTCCTTAGGCATCTGTGGCAAACATCTTATTACAGTCAACATAAAAGAGCTAATAAGAAAAAAAAGACTTTTGTATTAAACAGCTGATTGATATTACCTTTCAATCACTTTTTTTTTTTTTCAATTTCCAGGTAAGAAAGCAGAGATTGAAGAAGAAATTTTACCTAGAGGTAAATAAACAGCTAACATATCGGGGTTAAAATTTTGCTTATGGTAGAGCCACATCCTATTTCAGATGCTGACTCCTTCCTCACACATATATCCCTATGCACCCATACCCTTTCATGAAATTCTGTCTTCTCCCCTTTGAAAGGGTTGTAATAACCAGTCCAAAGGGATGCCTATTTATTTGTGTTAACGGAAATATTTGTATGTCCGGATGAAAACCAAGTGGGAAACAGAACTTGGGAGCTTTTATCCTAACACTTCTTCTTTTTCTAAGTCTCCTGAGTACATCAGCAGCAGCACCAAAACTCACAGCTTTCCTGAAGTGTTTATGAAAACATGTTAAAGAACCTGTAAGCCTTAAATCGCACAAAAGCATTTTCTGCACTCTGCAAATCAGAGCTAAATATGACAGAGGGAAGATAAACGTGACAGCATGAGAGACGAAGAATACATTTTAAAAGTGCTATATTTGCTCCTTCCCTTCTACAATTTTCCAGCCATGCCAAGATAAAATAAATACAGAGACACTGCTAAAGCATAGTATTACCTATGTCCTTGATGCTACTTGCAAATAATAGGGTATTGAAAAATCTAAGCAAGTAGTTATAAGTTTAAAACCTATTTTCAAAATTTTGGGACTCAGTGAATGCTACAAAACGGCAAGTTATACCACATACATCTAAATTACTGTTAAGATAGGCACGTGCACATTTATGTTTTGGTAGGAGCAGTAAAAGCATTCTTCACTGTGGCTGCGGTTTCTAATACTTGGCACCAGTATGACTTATAAAGGGTGGATATGTTTTGTTGAAAATCTCCTGATAAATTTTTACTTGTCTATAAGCAAGAATGTAATAATTCTGCCCAAGATCTCTGAAAGTTATGAGTATCTGAAAGAAGCAGCTTTCTGAATTACAAAAATAACTGTAGTTTTAACTGAAAACCATCATCACCAGCCTTGTTCTCATTATAAAAACCTGTGGAAACAACAGGAGTCTATTTAATCAACCGTTATAGAAATTACTGTTAGCGAAATAATTCTATCATGATCACATATGTTGTTACATATTATTTTGATTAAAGGATGTTCTTAGTGTGTTAACTGAATGCATCAACGGCAAAAAATAGTATAGATAAAGTATATCTAGCTATACTTTAGATACAGATAAAATTAATCCTTCTTTTTGGAGTAATCAGAGAAAAGAAATAATTTTTATAGATGCCATGCAGTAATAACTTAATGCATGATAAACAATTTTTATGCACGGATATGAAAATTTCAGTGTTGCCAGTGGAAGAAAAACAAGTTTTCCAGAGTGCTTTTGGAATCTTGCACGTTTTTAGTGAGCTTGGTCCATCTGACTCTTTACAAGCTTGGATAGCCTTTGTGTAGATTTCTGTACATGTGAAATAAGTCAGTTCTTTTCCAAAAGACTTCAGAGAAACTGGATCAGTCACCACAAAAGGGTGGGGTTTTCATTCTGTTTCTCTTTACAGCATAAGGCCAATTCATTTATTCCTAAAGGTTTGAATTTACAGTCACATTTTTCACCTACAAGTCTTGACCTCTCTCACAGATGAGATACCACGATTCCTGGTTTACATCTGAGCCCACTATAAGGTAGAGAGAAGCAACTTCCTCACAGTCCTATGGGGAGGCAAAGTGGTGGGTTCCCAGGAATTTGTTCAAGCCCCTTGTCTTGGACAAAATGAACACGATTGTGTTTTAATAGTGAAAAGTACTAACAAGTCTCTTACCTATGAATGGTTACAGGAAAGATAACTCCAGCAATGAAGGGCAAAAACACACCAGAGGAATCAAATGAACTAAAGAGGGCCTGTATTAGGCATTGCATTACACAATTGCATCTGTGTTTGTCATCAAACTCAAAATCATCAAAAGTCTGCAAAACTGAGTTGTTTTGCCACTGTAATACCTCAGACATTTCTGGGAAGTTCAGATTTTTCTAAGAAATACAATAGTGTGCTTATCAGTCACTGTAAAATTAGTGCAAACCGAGACAAGAACCTGCAATATTCTTGTAGCTCTCAGGGTCTTAAGACTCAAGTAGTTAATGTTTCATATATATATTTCAATATTTGTTAAAAATTATGAAAGTGTATTCCATATACATGTAAACAACTGTCAAGCAATCAAGCTTTATTTAATTCAGCTCTTATGATAACTAGCAAATAATAAAACAGATATAGAACACACAAAAATACAGCAGCCTGATAAGAAACCAGAGCTTTCTCACCGTGATAAGGAAAAAACACAATCAATCACCATGAAGGCCAAGAGAACAATAATTCCATTTCATGGCAGGCTGCTAGATTACAAAAAAATTTTTTTTTTTTTTTTTTTTTTTTTTTTAGATTTGGCCTTTCAGTTTTGTGCTCTTGCTCCGATTCTGAGCAGAGGCGTAACCGAACCCGGTCGCCCATCCTCGCGTCTCTATATAATGTCACTCTTTCTCCGTCTTCAAAGTTTTCCCGGGGAAAAGCCTGTTGGAACATTCACACTTCTGACACGCTTCTCTTTCTGAATAACAGGGACACTTTTTGTTCAGCTGAATATTTTCCATCTCCAGCCTCCCAGGACCCAGCTAGAGCGGCACACACGCCGCCCCATCTCCTCCGACTGCCCTGCAGGACTTAAACCCGTAAGGGTGCGAGGAGATCAGGCGTATTCCCGGTGAACAGCTACCCTCATCATTTCCTCCGTCTCCCCCCACATCATGGATTTGTCTAGACACGGAACAATTCTCCCCAGGGCAGAACATCCTCCTCGGGCCTTCCTCCCTCTGGGCCGGTCTCACCGGCCGGGGATAAGGCGACGCGGGAGGCAGAGCCCGCGGCTCCCAGGCGCCTCTCCAGCGGGACAAGCCCCCCGGCAACGCGCCCGGCGGAGCCCCGCGACGCGACCCGCGGCCCCAGGAGCGCCGCGCCGCCCGCGGCGGGGGACGGCGCCACCTGGCGGTTCGCGGAGCCCGCACGTGCGTGCCCGGGGCCGACACGCCCCCGGCGCGTCCGGTGCTCGCCCCCCGCCCCGATGTCACTCGTGCTCGCCCCCCGCCCCGATGTCACTCGGTGCTGCGCCCCCCGCCCCCGTGGTCACCCGGTGCTCGCCCCCGCCCCGGTGTCACCCCGCGCTCGGGCCCCGCCCGGTGTCACCCGCGCTCGGCCCCGCTTCGCCCACTTCGCGGAGATCTGGTGCTCCCACCTTGGCTGCCCGCGGGGCGGCGCCTGTTTCGTGGCAGGCGGGGCTGTTTGCGTACACGTCTCTTCCCACGTGTACGGAAAGGCCGCTTTTCCCGTGTGACCAAATGTTTGTGTAAGAACAGGGGAAGGAGCAAATTAAACCTGCCTCGTTTACGCAGCGCCACGCTATCCCTTGTCTGTGCAGCGCTAAGGGACAAGCATGGAACTGTCTGCGTGAAAGCCTCTCAGAGTCCCACCGGTGACCCGGCCTTGCCGGGTGGCACCGGAGATTTGTGGCAACGATTCCTAGAGCAGCCAGGCCTTCCTCTGTGACTCCTCTGCTCCCAAACGTTACCTGTTGCAGCATAAGAGATTCTAGGAAAGGTTTCTACTAAAAAGCAGCAGTTAACTCTGCAGCATCCTGTATGAGCACTCCAGAGCCTCCTTTTTACAGCCCTTCGCGGCCAAGCGCTGCTAACAAGCTGGCCAGCCTGCTTTCAGCTGATGCTAAGTGAAAATTAAGTCAGAAAAACCTGTTGCAAACTTTTCACGATGAGCTGCTAAGCTCCACTGAAACTGGGAAATTTTGAGGGTGTTACAGCATGAGAAGGGATGTTTGCATACTCAGGTGCAGACAAGTGTGAATCTGTGCTGCCAGGGTTTCCAGATGCCTGGACATGTGCTGCTTGAGAAGCCATTCAGATGCTTGAGCATGGAATTGGTGCCCGAACCACCAGACCTCAGCCATGCACCAGAATGGATGCCAGTTCCAGTTGTCACCAGCCCCTGTGGCTTGGAGTTTGGGTGGAGCAACCAGTACTATGCAGATACACCCCAAAACCATTGTAACTCAGCTGTTAATGTTTTTTTAAACAAATAAAAAGCACATTTGGGTTAAAAAACAGACCATTTTTTCTTTCAGTCACTGAAGCAGCTACCAGCACTTGAGTGGAGGGCGGATGAGGAGCAACACTTGACCAAGTGACTGCACTTGTTTACACACCACAAGAACTCTACGGACTTCATTGCATCTATTAGGTCTGCACTCATAACAAGAAGATGGATCTTACAGATCTTACAGAAACCTGCAGGTATGTGTGCATGGATTAATGCCTTGTTTATCTCTTCTCTTTTTCCCCATGTTCAACTTTGACTGGAATGGGTAACGTTTGAATCTTTTTAACATTACTTTTGTCTGTCATGAAGCAAAAATTGTTGCTTACCATGCAACATAGTCACATTAAGAATACCTAAACTGTCAAGAAAGATAACCTTCTTTATCCAGTGGTTTTGGGAATCAG
Source organism: Manacus vitellinus (assembly GCF_001715985.3). NCBI lineage: Eukaryota > Metazoa > Chordata > Aves > Passeriformes > Pipridae > Manacus > Manacus vitellinus. The sequence continues at coordinate 3,114,308 of NW_021940122.1, forward strand.
GCCCTAAGCCATGAATCCAGCCAGAATACAATTTAAAGGTAATTCTTGTCCTGGTTAGGCCTTTGAGGGATGGGTAAGGAAAGGTTAGAAATGGTCAATGTGAATTAGATTCCCTCAACTGCTCCCTTAAGTTTTGGGTTGCTTTTTTTTCCTGTTTTGAAAAGCTTTCAGAGAACTAAGTTCTAAGGGAGACAAAAAGGAAGACTAGAAAAAGACACACTTTGTTTATGCAATCCTGGTAATGGAATAAATCCATGTGTGAAGGATGAGGGTGAGGTTTTCTACTCTCACATTTTTTTTAAGGACAATACATCCTCTTGTTTTAGGCAACAGCTTACACACATTTGGAGGCTGAAGGAGCTGTATGTGCCAGAAGACAGCATCTTTGGAAAACATGGTGCACAGGAACAGCATGGAAACCAGGCTTCGCTGTTTCTGAGGATTCAGCACATAAACTTTGTTGCTGATGCAATAGTGAAATAATTTGTCTTTTTAACGCATACAGCATATGTAAACTGTAACTAGACAAAAATCTGTTTTATTGTCTAAGTGGGACCAAAGTAATTTTAAGATGTACAGTAGCCCCTAGGTCTACAAAACATAATGCCATCTGGACCATAAGCTTTCAAAGAATACAGTTCAGAAAGAATATCTTAAAAAGCATAAGGTATAAGAATCAAGGGGAAAAGAAACTAAGAGGAGCATTTGTTTGCAGTATTTGTTTGCAACTGAACATTTACTTCAAAGTTATTCCTTCAGTCAGTTCACCCCCTAATAAGTATCAGATTTTCTCACTATAGTGTCAACTTTGGAGAGAGGAGCTTTCTGCCTGCCTGTCTTGCCATTCCCAGTCACACAGCAGCTTGTAATATTCCAAGAACTTCTCACTTGCTCTCTATGCCTTTTATTTTTTTTTGGTCTCCCCAGTCTGAATGTGCTCACCAGATGCAGTGGCAGTTAAACAAAAACACCATAAATAAAAATAGGCCAAAGAAAGGTCTAGCTAGATGCGGTATTTTCCCAGTATTTTCTAGTGAGTTATCCTTGTTGAAATGGTATGTAACAAACTCTGCTAACCTATGGAAATTCCAGAGATAAATTCATAGCAGAGATATTCAGCTCCATGCAGTTCTAGGCAACTTTTGTGCCACAGTCAGTCTAAACATTCACTTGAATAAAAATTATTAAATGCACTTGGTGGCTTTTTGTGTGTATGTCTCTTTTTGCTTTTAATTCATGAAAGTTTGTAGAAATAAATATGTGTGCAATAGAAATAAACACGTGTGAAATAAACACGTGATGGCAAGGTTTTGTAGATGTTTGTGAGAAGGTCTGTCTGCAATGGAAACATTCATATACCTATGCTGAAAATTCATTTTAAGCTTAAGAGTTATCCATTCAAGACCAAGAATCCATATTGTCCAGCAATGAACCTTTTGGCAGCCTCAACCAACTTTCACAGTTCTTTGAGGAAATGATTTGGAAGCAACTCAGGCTAGAATGTACATGTCCATTTGAACCATTCACTGGACACTTCAGAATAACCAAGTAATCCTAAACTGTGTTTCTGTATTGCTGAGTATGAGCAATGCTGAGGTTGAGTTGTGAAGCAGCAGATAAAATATCTGAAGGGAGGATGAAGCTGAAGGCCCCAGCCTCCCCATTCATTGAAAAATCTGAGTAGGGGCAGTGTCAGTAGCCATGATCCCAAAAGGAAACCCCTGATGTGGTTAGATCAGATATGTGATGGGAGAAACAGGCTGGAGACCACAAAAGAAATAAAAGCTGAACTACAAAAGTGGAACAGGTATGAACTGTCATGTAACTATTCTTCTGTGAGGTCTGTCACTTGGCCAAGGCTCTGTTGCACTCCCACATGATGTATTAAACACCAGCTCTGCAGAATTGCCAAATCATATGATGAAACTACAGAAAACACGAGCTAAGGGAATAAATCTCACATCAAGCTGCATTTCAGCTCCCCTCCCCTTTTAGAATGGTTCTTTTTGAACACTTGTTTCACACTCTAAACCCCCAGGGTCTTGATATGCCAGGCAGGAACTGATACACTGTGCATCTGTAAGACTCATGCCTTGTAGCCCCTTATTCAAACGGTGGTGTTTCATTAGCAACAGCTTAAAAATTGATTTAAACATTTTGTTCATTGCACACAAACACTTCTCACAAAGCCTACTGTTCCCATTGAGGCTAAAAAATTCCATTGTATGCGTAATCTTTTATGAGTGCATTCTTTGAATACTTTATTTCTTAGAACTGTAACAGTTCTGTTTATAAAAAGGAATGATACTGATAGCAATGTTAGGAACTTTCAGAAGGGACCACTTAGATCTTTAAATTTCCATATTAGTCCCGTTTCAAGAAAAATACAAAACAAAACAAAGAGCCTCAATTACATAGTTTAAATTCTTTAAGAAACAGCTTCACATGCCAGGCTAAGAGGATAGAAAAACCAATCTTTACCCCCTAGATCAGATCTTGCAGCCCTCTGAGGACAGCTTCACATTGGAGTTTTTCATTTGGCACCATTGCAAACTGTTTTTTAACTACTAAACCAGCTTTTCATGTTGGACTGGGATATTTAGAGAAGATAGCAATCTGAGAGGTGAGAGGAAGCACAGGGCTGACTGCTTTCCGAGTTGCACAGGGAGCGAGGGAAGAAAACCCCAGGGATCCTCTGTATGTCATCCAGGATCTGCATCCAGGCAGACAGATGGAATGGTGTGCCCACTGTCCACTTCCTAATATCCAGGCACTTTCTAACATGAGTTGCTGCTACATGAAAGAACTGCAGTGCAGTACTTCAGGACAGGACTCTGGAGACTAAGCTGACCACCTGAGTGCTGTTCAAAACCAGTTCTCACTGAATCCCCTCACTTCAAGCATAGCAGCTGTGAAAGTCTAGTAGGCAGGCATTTGGTCTGAATTACAATTTCTTTTCATTTAGAAGAAACATTCTCCTTTTTAATAAACATCCTGTCTCTTCAGTTTAATGAAGACAAATGTTAAATAGCATATTGGTTTAACTGTTACAGTTACCAGCTAATCAATCTGAAGTAAATATTCCCTCAGGGAATTATTCACACTGGGAATTATTCCAACATGTCACATGTTGGAAACAGGGCACTCAGTAGTGACATGGATGACCCATTTTTGTGGGCTTCACTGTACTGCTGGTAATGGCTGCAGTCTTCCACAAACCTGCTGAGAAATTAGGGCACATGGGAGGATGGGGATAATGCTTTGCTCTGTTCTTTCTGCAGAGGTAATTATCCAGTGACTGAAAAGTATTATATTACTAGACAGGTAGACAACTAATTTCAGAATTCAGTAACTCAATAGTCAGGGCAAAGAAACAGATATCTGACATCCTTCTTTACAAAAATCTCTTCAATGCCTCAGTACGACTTCTCAGAATTAAGTGCAGGTTTAAGAGTTCCCTCCCCACAGAGGCACTGCACTAGATTAGAAGTAAGGGCATTAAAAGTTTTCAGTGCTCAAAGCCTCAATTGTTACAGATCAGCACTGCATGGCCATAATAAGACATTTCTCTGCTCTACCTGAGCTCCTCCTATAGCTTTTATTTTTTTAAAATATTTTGTTCATATTTGCTGAGACACTTTTTAAAGGAAAAAACAAAATATGCTACTACAGTAAATCCTTGGAAAGAGTGTACTGGACAAAAGTACTCACAGTGACCCTGAAATATAACATTTGAAGAGCTTTGCTAAAGTTGCTGCATGAATAATACATGGGCCCCTTTTTGCCATGACGTCTAAGTCACAGCAAAATGAATATACCTTCCATAACAGAAAATAAAAATAAGTCCTTTCGACCACGTGGTTACTTTGATCTGCTTCAGCTCCCTCTTTAATCCTCACTCTACTTTCTGTTTCTTTCCACATCAAGCCAGCCAAAACAAGTTTATTAAACACTGCACAATTAAACAAGTGATACTTAGTAAGATTCCCTCCAGTAGCCTGATCTGAATGCAAGCAATCACAGTACAGTCAGTCTAGAGATACAGATGGGACTGCATGCCTCTATTACCTCTTAATCCAACTTAGAAACACCTCATCTGAATTAACAGTTGTATGATGCATATGGGTCTCATGTTAGAGGAAGCAAAAGAATTGTAGCTCCAACATCAAGGCACAACCGTTTTAATCTTGTGCTGCTTAATCTTTCTGATGCCTTTGGCTGAGAGAATCTCACTTTTAATTTGCTGCTCTTTCTCTTGTCATTTTCCTGGTTCTCCTTTTACACTGTTTCTGTGGGAGGAAATCACTCCTTATTCACAGCTTCTGTTAAGTTTGGTAGCAACCCAGGTCTAGCCCATTTCCCCCCGTTCACTTTGAGTGTTAGTCTGAATATGAACGAATAAGTTTAGATTACTTGCAAAAGCACTTGCTTCTCCTTCCTCATGTTAAAACTAGTGCAAATAAAAAACATACCAGAATATATAAAGTACTTAGAATACATAAAGTAGCCCTTTAGCCTCTAGGTGAGGTACAGGTAAAGCCTCAAGTGCTGTGAATGAATGACATATGAACCTGCTGGAAACAGTCCAGAAGAGAGCAACAAGAACAAGTGGAGATCTACACAGCAAGACCTATGAGAAAAAACTGAGTAAGATGAAATAGGCTTTTTCCAGTGAAGAGAAAACCAAAGAGAGAAGAAACAGCAATATTTCAATATATAAAGGGCTGTTGCAGAGTGGAGAGGATTCCACTGATTTTTATGCTCATTGGAAACAGCATTGGTAGAGGGACAGGCTATTTATTGAGGCAAAGGGAAAGAAACCATCTGGTTTAGCTGCTTTGCTGTGATTCCACGAGAATTTCATCTAACCTTGGCATGTTCTGTCCTTTTCACTGCTGACTTTCTCTCACTAGATTTAGTGCAAATTCTTTTATTCTACACTGTTGTCACTGATTTGAAACATTTATTTTGCTATACTCAGGACAGCGAGCCAGCAAACCTTATTTTCCTGAATTATCCTTGATTTTAACTGTAGTTTAACTTTTCCTTCCTTTTCAGGCCTCTTCTCCACTCCTTCCTTTGCAATACACTGATTCTGCAAATCAGAAACCGAATTAAAAGGTTCAGTGAGGGTGACTATTTCAAATCCATTGCAAACCTCACGGAGGAACCATTGTAATTAATGTCTATACTCCATATTCTGGCTGGCTGCAAGCCTGCTGGGCCAGCACTCTTAGAGGCAGACAGGTTACTGTGCACCATGAGTGACTATGTTAGCACAGTGATACATCTTGGAAAAAGAGGTATATTAATTCATACTCATCTCTGTGGCAATGCAACCATCTACTTATGAATTGTCTTGAAGACCTGAAAGAGTAAGCTCCTTACTGCCCACAATGCATCACTAAGAGGTTATCGGAGTTTCAGCACCTTTGCTTCCAATTTAAGCCACTTCCCTCAATGATACTTTAAGAACTTGCAAGTCTAGCAGTAAAAAGTAGTGTTTAGCTCTTGTAGTGACACAGCACCTGTTACCTGATGGTCTGAACTGTAAGACATGCTGTGTGGTGTGTCCGTGTGCATAGAGAGAGCAAATGGTGGCACATAAGAGATTCTATTAAGGCCACATACTGCTTCTTTAACAGAGCTAAGACTAAAATGTACAATTCTCACCTTTACAGAACAAGCTTGCACAAAACTGCCCCAAACCTCAATTCCTTAAGGTTTCTGAAGAGTCACAAAATCTATTTTGTAACTGCAGGTTTTATGGAAGAAGTTAAAATTTTGCTTTTATCTTGCATCTCTGGTTTGTTGTGGTTTGCTTTTTTTTCCCAGCCATTTGAAATTCAGGCAGCTATCAGCAATGTCCGAAATACATTTTAGAAAACAGCCCTTTGCTGTTACAGGGCAGAATACAACCAAAAAACCCAGACATCCTGACATCCTTTTTGGTGATAAAGCCTGACCATATGGTGACAAGGGTGAAGAGATCTTTCAAGAAGGTGTTCTTTAATTCAGAGGTAATGAGAGGCATGAAGGGTCAGTGAACTGACAAACACCAGCAGGTCAGGGAACAGGGTAAAAAAGTAAAAAACTTATTTCTCACCCAGGAGTTGTATGTCCAAATTGTAATTGAATTTAGAAAGTGAAAATAAATGGGGGAGAGGGAGAGAGGAGACAAATCTGTATTTTATATCAAATTTATTGAGTCATTTGGAGAGCACTATCACAGCAACATTGCTGTAGTTTCCCAGAACGCTGTGGAAACTACAAATCCTTGTGTAGGAGAAACAGCTAACACTAGCAACCCACTTGGTTGACAAGACCAGAATTGATTGCAACTACTGCATTTTTACCCTTGTAAATCTCATGCCACCCTTGCACAAGGCATTCTTACTCAGTGAATTTAATCAGCTGAGCTGTAACTATTCTGTTATAGCTATTTCTGCGTAACTCCCTCCTGTGGACACTCTATTCTGGAACAATTAGTAAGAGTAATTATTTAAAAAATAAGTCCATTTTATTCCAGAGCACAACGTCCACATGGGGGAGTTACACTGAAGTAAAGCCATTTCTGCTGTAGCAATGCTGATCAATTCCCTGTGTAAACAAACCCTATGACTCTAATACTAAATTACTTTAATACAGATGTCCCTTGAGATTAAAGTTCTGGAGTTCAAGAGAATCAATCTTCCAAACATAAGTGTATGGCTTCAAAAAAACTGACCCTGGAAGAACCCAGAAACACATTAATTCACTAGTTTATGCATCATGATTCAAATTGTAGGTTGTGTGAAATGTAACAGAAATAACTCTAGTATTAAGCAGCGCTCACACACACACACACACACTTTGGAGTGTCTTTGCTGTCCCAAGTTACTAGAAAGTTTGATGAGTGACAGGAGGAGAGGTCAACAGAGGGTAGGTAAATGCTACATGAAGATGTACTAAAAGTTCAATAGTTGCTACACTGTGCTATAGAGATGCAGAGGCAAAAATTTAATTCCATAACATGTTGTATTTGTTCATGATTGTCATAAAATCCTAAGAATAATCTTGGAAGGAAGTATTTATCCTTGTTCCTTTATCCCTACTCATTCCATGGGATGAGAACGGGGAGGAAGTAAGAACTGTTTCTTATAGGGAAAAAGCATTTTTCTCCCCAAACTCAGGACAGTACAACAACAGTTTCCTAATTCTTTTCATGGAAGCTTGCCCTACCATAAAAAGGACAAAGAGCAGGCTCCAGGACTGTAAATCCCACATGCAGCAGTGGTGTAAGGAAAGTTTCTCTGGAGCTCTTTTCATGTCTTAGGCTCCTCCTGAAGGCTTTGTAAGTCCAGAAAGAAGATAGCCTCTGTTTTTCCCTCAAAGGCAGGTTAGCTTTGCATTGTTCACAGACCTGAATCATGCCAAACTGACAGCATTTAGTTTATGAGGAAAATAACCTAATGAGAATATTCTTTAACCACTACCCCACCTTACCAAAAAAAAAAATAATTAAGAGCTATTTTTTTCCTAAGCATATTCAAATCCATGAAGCCCTTTCTGGCAACTTTCCTGACAGACTTCAACATCCTACCCACACCCACCTCAGCAGTACAGCTGTTCAAAAAGACTGTAAACTTTTTCTTTAAGAATGAAAAATTTATTTTATTTCATTCTCAAAAGTGATTTGGTTACTGAAGCTGAACCTTATCAAATGGATCTGTAGTTAAACAGAGTAGAAAAAATGTTTTACTTCTCCCCCTAGCCACAAACAGCAGAAATTTGGGAAAAGATGAGGCCCTATGAGATGACACTCCAGCAGAGATGTTTTGGCCAAGTTATGTACAGCTGTCTGCAGTTTTCCGTCTATAAAACAAGTTTAAATGTCAGCTGCAACAAACTCTCATGTGCAGGAAAATGGCATTCAGTTTAAAATCACATACAGCAAAACATCTGATGTAGTGATATATGCAGATTTCCTTTGTACAGATCCATTCCATTAAATTCCTGTGGTTTTTCGCTGGTTTGAAGAAAAGATGCACATCTATCCTTATTAACAGTCTGATGGTATAAAGGATGCTTCATTTGCAGAAGCTGCAATAGTGCTGCTGGTAAGTCTTACACTTCTCTCATACTGAAGAGAGTTACATCTACAGGCAGAGAGTGAAGCTTTCACTACAGCCAAGTGGCTTCATAAGAGATCATCATAAACAGGTCATCAAGAGATTTATATGGCAACATTTGAAAAGTGTTCAAGGACTGTATATATTAAATCAACCCTGATTTATTCAACAAAGCTGTCAAAATTATTTATACAGTGGAAGATACAGACAAGAATATTTGCCATGACTTTCATTCTTATGTAACAGAAACATATACACACCTTAAAACACCACCTAGAATATGTCTACCCCAGTGGGTGCAGACTGACCCAATCTCATTCTGCTTGTACTCTGAACAGGCAGGACAGAAGCCAGTCCCAGTTTGAAATCCATAAACCCTTAAAAATTGTGTTGTGTCTACCCTAATTTTCTTGCTTTTTTCCTCTCAAAAACAAACAAACAAACAAACAAAAAAATAACAACCCACCCACCCAAACAAACAAAAAACAAACAAGAAAACTACCCCCCAAACCCTAGAAGAGTATAAAGCAAGTAGTCTAAAAAAAAGAATATTCTTTCTCCCATAGTTTCCTACAGAAGCCTTTCACCACCTACATTTCTTGCTCGTGGATGCGTCCACAGAAATACTAAGGAAGCAACATTTTACCAGAACTTCTTATAAACCTCTGTGCAGCTCTCTGACTTCTGGCACTACGGTTTGATAGACCACTTTCTACCTTGCCTCCCAGCAGGGATGGCATAATTGCAAAGAAAAATGGATCAACAGCAGAAAGTCTATTCTTATATGGGATCTTCGGCTTTTTTTATTTTTGTTTGACTTTAAGTACAGGATTCTGGTTTTGGTCAGCATCATTATGTATTTTGACCTATCTAACCTGAAAAATATTGCTGACACATTTTGGATCATACAGAGAAAGAAGATCAGACAACTTATTTCTGACATGCCTCAGACACATGCTATCAGCCTCAGGCAGAAAATATGTATCTATGAAAGTCTCTGTTCACAGAGATTCTATTTGGCTTCATGTGGAGAAAAGAATTACAACAATTACAATATAAGGAGTGACAATCTCCTGATTTTCTATGTTAATTCTGACCATAATTACAGTGAATTCTGCTGTAAGTCTTTTAATGTCTTTCCTTTTTCCAAAGTGTGTTCATTCATTCTGAGGGTCCCACTCTGACACATCTTAGTCCCCATGTTCAGCACCGTCAAGAGAAGGAGCATGGATCCTCAAAGGGCAGGTACTCAATGCTTTGGAATACAAGGCAATGTAAAATGGCTTGCTTTGAGACCCAAACATAGGCATTACCAGAATGTAAATAATTCTGAAATTTTGAGACTGGTAAGCATAAGATGTTCATCACTGTTAATACTAACTTTAACTGGAGATGTTACTCTTCAATGTTTCTGAATACCCATCTGAAAAGTCTGGAACTGAGCATACTGAACAGGTAGTGTTACAGTCTCTTTGGTGCGATTTTCCATACCTGTGAAAGAGGGGCAACAATATTTACATAATAGGTTTAAACTATCTTAGATTGGAATTAAGATTTTGTGGCATTCTCAAAAGATTATACTACCAACTACTAAAATTCCTGACAGTCTCTGAAGGTAAACAGCAGTACAGATTATGAAGTGTTTTTAAATGGGAAATAAGAGCATGAACAACATAAAGCAAGGAGGATGTCCTGACACGTCTTGCAGGTAGACAGTCCTGCCTTTCCCCATGTTCTCTGCATAAACAAAGATAATGTGATATTTATGAGTTCAGTTCTTCTACTAACTAGAAAATGAAGATAGTTTGCCTTCCTAAAACATTTAACTGTCTAAATTTAAGTCACATGCAATTGCTGTTTATTGTAATGTACTGGAGAAATTGCAGGTTGTCATCTGTACAGATAACAGTGACAAAAAGGCCAAGTAGAAGAGCAGCATGTCAGGTGCCACACAGTAATGAAAGACACTTCAGCTTCCAATTTACAGCTACAAGGCAGCAGGAGTTTCAGGCTGACTTGCTTTAGGTAAAAGATCTTTCTTTTCCATTCACAGGCTACAAGGTTCTGAGTAGACAGGTGTTTGCAGAAGTTTGCAAGCCCATGGCCATAGAAACCTCTTGGTTTGTGCTTTTTTCTTACAAGCTTGCTCTTGGTCTGTTCTTGTCACAGATTAGTGGTTGTGCCTTAGACTCTCAGAGATAAGATACCCGGGTACCTTCTGCAGTGCAGACTGAAGTAGTGGTATTACAGGTTTTCCATCAGCTTAATGGTCAGGATTGAATTTAACAAGCTTTTAACAATGGTACAAATCATGTCAAGGGAAGAGGTTTGCTCTAATAACATATTTTTAAAAATACAATAAAATTCTAAGATTATTGATTACAGCATCCAGAATATGAATACACTATTCAAAGATAAAGTCAAAGATAAAACACTGCCAAAGGAAAATGCCAGAATCAAATCCTTTCCATTCAGAATGAAGAGCAAAGAAACTTTCAGCCATCTTTATTCAGCATTTGAGGCTGGCTTGCATTCTTTTCAGGCCCTGGTACTGTACTTCTCTCTTGGCACTGGGTGCCTGGCAGTCAGACCTGCTATGGCTGCTGGTATGAGGAGAGAGTCCTTCAGAAGTTCTGGAGGTCATGGCTTTCATAAAGCAAGCTCATGAACAGCCAGAACTGTTGGGGTTTTGTCATGGCGAACTTCCCTGTGAAAACAGCACATTAGAGAACACCTGAACAATTGAAAGCAGTAACATAAATTGTCAGGCTTTGTTACCAGCCATCCCAAATTAATGGGAATCATTCCATTCCCATCTGCCATCGTAGCCAGTAAGAACTTGCAATGCAATGTTTTATTTCTAGGAAATATCATCATAGTAATTTACAAGTAGGACTTTCTATCAGAGACTCCAGACATTCCCTGCAAGTATGTTCAATCCTCAGAACACTATCCTAATTTGTAGGCAAAGCAAGAGGCAAAAAAGGCCAGATTATGCTGTGTAAAGGAAAGACTTCAGCAAGTACTTTGAATTGATCGTAAGTGGTAAGATAAGGATCCCATCTCAAAAACTACTGCATTGTGGAGCACCATAAAGGGCATCTGTTGTAATGATCTATGATGCTACCAGGTCAAGAGCTTCATTTTCAAGGGTCCCACTACAATTTTTTCTCCATAGATACTGGAAGCTTAGGCTACCTTAACATTCACCCACTGATCCCGTGAGAAGTATGTGTTTCAAGTTTTATGGCACAAGACTTGACCTGTGGTGATGAAAGTTATAACATTGGTTCAAGGGTCTAAAAACCACTGACTGTTCCACTTGCACAGATTTCGGTGACAAGGGCACTCAGGTCTTGGCAACGGGAATTCTTGTATATAAAAGTATTTCCAGCCATATAAATTTTAACTATAAATATATGGTTTATTAGCCTTTAAATCATTCTTCAAGAAGAAATGTTATCTTCACAACGAAAATGAAGCAATGAAGAGAAGGGAGCTTCGGGGATTGAAACAGAAGCTGCATGCAAAACCAAGAAGGAAAACAGAAGCCAGATATAGAATTTTCTTCTGGGATCCTGAACCCTTCCCTGGAATTTGATCCAAGAATCCATATCACCTACATGTCAGTGGGGATCTGCAGATTTGCAGGGATATCAGTGAGAAGTTACATAAATAAAAGGATCCTCTTGCAGGAACAGGCTGGAGGCTAGAAGAGCTCCCATGATACTCATATATCTAATTAAGAACAGCAGATTGGGAGGGACTCTTGGGTCATTGAGTTCAGTCCCTTGTTTTTGCAGGCAGCCATGCCATATAATCTTTTTCATATGCTGCTTAGGCTCTGCTTATAATCAATTAGAATTTTTTTGCTTTGAGAGTTGGGGATTTTTTGGTGGGTTTTTTTTTGCTCTTGGTACTTTTAGGGAAAAGCTGTCATAGATTCTCATTTCTTTTAGAATTAGCAACACTGTTAAATCCAGAATAACTGTACACAAATAGTTTCTATCCATTTGTCTTTGTGTCAGCATTTCCCTTAGTTTAAATAGCACTTTTTCAAATATATTTATATAATACAATCATATCCCTCTTTTTGTTTTGCCTGACCATGCTGATTAAGTTTTCTTATTGTCCCTTCTAGGATCCTTCCAATCCTGGACAGTTTAAACACTTTTTTACACCTGTTTCTTTTTTAATTACGATTTCTTAAGTAACAGGTAATCTGGCTGTACCTAGTATTCCTGATGAAAACTATCAGCCACAATGTTTCCCAACAATGGTTTTGGAAATATCTGGAACTGAAGCGGCATGATGCATTTAAGCCCATTTCTGTCAGACATACTAAATGGAAATTTCAGAAAAAGTCTCACTGCCTTCAGTGGGTGAGCCCTGTCTGCTTTTTGTTTTCCAATAACCAGACGTCATGTTCCAGTAAAAATATAATTTTTTCCCAACTGTTGAAATTTTGGATAATAACAAAAGCTAGCAATATGTATTTGCAAACATTTATGAAATGAAAAGCAGTAGTACTTGTAATCAGCATTGGAATGCGACTTTTCTGAGAATGCATGTTAAGTTGGTTGAATTCAAAAGCGACAACAGTATTTTCAAATTATTTGAGGAATAAATTGACCATCATTTCTAACAATATATACAGAAAATTTATCACAAATAAGAATTAAAAACACCCCAAACCACTGTAGTTCACATGAAAGAATTCAGACTTATCTCACTGCTGGATGCTATATTTGGCATGAATTCCAAATTTGCAACAGGGTGGAGGATTTGATCAAAAGATCCAAAAAAATTTATGTGGGTAGCCAAAGCCAATCTGTTTGGCAAAACACACAGATGATGTTTCTCTCGCATTGCTTTGGTATTTTGGAAAACTTGCAATATCAAAGAAAAAGTTTGTATTCAATGCACTGGAAGCAGTAAGTCATAAAAAGGTATTTTCCAAAGGAATAAGTAAGCATAGAAGATGTAGGATTTAAGGCTGAAAATATTATGTTTTAGTACAGTCATAGTACGAATTCTGGAGCAGCTACACTGCTCCTTCAAAAGTGACAGCTGATACTTTGTACTGACTTAATATACCCTGAAACCTTTCTGATTCTTCTGAAAACTGAGGCACCTCAAAGCACTAATAACACCTGAAAAAACTGATAAGCGCGCTTAATATCTTCCTATAGAAGCAAATACCTTCATATATTAATCAAACAAAATTTCCTAGTCAAGAACAATAAAAGAATAATCCAGTCAGAGATTGTTGGTAATTAAGAAATCTCATTTATGAGATTTTTTTCCTTTTTCAACCAGCAGCAACTTACAGGGTTGGAACATGGACTTGATTGATTTGTAACATTTTTATGGCCAACTCATGCTTCCAGAGTAATGTCACTAATTATCCTGTAAACCAGAACTGGTTCTATATTTACTATATATGCTTGCAAAAAGCTTTGAACACATTTTAAAGACAGATTCTTAAGCTGGAAGTCTCCCCACATTTTCTTCTTGGACAGTCACCCTATTTGATCAATAGGGAGGATTAAAAACTTCACACTTCCTTCTAAAATCAAGATGGTATTCGGAATTGGTGCAACTGCCAATGTTAACTGACATTTCTGTTAGCTGGGAGGAGTCTCTGTTTAACTGGAGTGACAGTCTCCTGATCCTGGAAAAGTGCTGAGGTAAATTAGTTGTCAAGATAAAAATAGACATGCTTTCAACAAAGATGGGTTGACAGTTTCTGATCTTATAACTATGCTTTCATTCCAATTACCATTGTTGCAAGACATGAAATTACCAGTATTTCCAACACAAAAAAGGAAGGATGTCTGGACCTATGACTACTGTCACGTATCAGACGATTAAAAAAATAATACCAAGAAACCCATTTTAATGTAATTACTGAAAGTCATGTGGAATTCCCAATGTTATCTGCAACTAAGTCTATTCCTTCTCTTCTAAAGTGTGGGTGAACTGGGAGGACTGGGAAAGCGACAGCCTACTGCCTTTGTCCTGGCTGCTGGTGTGTCTCAACACAGCTTTGATTTAGGGCAAGACAGCTCTAACTCCAGCTCTCAGGCACTGGGCAGTGAAAGCAGAACAAATAGTTTCAGCTACAGCTTATCCAGAAACTCAAGAGGAATGAGTTATGCTGTCAGTGAAAACTGCTCGAGCCAAACAAATTTAATTTTTCATCTGTATTTGAATGCAGACATGCACAAACTTGGCACACACAAGGCACAGGAAGTGTATGTTATTTCATGAATTTATCATCAGCAGTAGCAGTAAGATACTCCTAGATGTAGTTTCTGGGTGCATTAAATACACTCCAGCACTTGATCAGAACTGGACTGAAAGGCAGACTGATATAAAAGCAATCAGTAGTACCCTTCTCCCCCTCCTTGAAGTTTGATTTCAATGGGATCAGAGTTAAGCCAGTCCATGGCATAGTTGAAATCTGTCATAAGATTCAGATCTGTTTGGACTACTGTTGCATTAGTCATGGATCTTTCTGGTTCCCTTCTTTCCTCCTCTTCTGTGCCCACCCTGTCAGAGCTTGTGTTAATGTTCCAAAGGTGCTCCTGCTTTAAAAAATGACCTCTGAGGTCTGTTTGCTTTTCCACAGGCATGGTTCTTACTGCAGTCAAATCCTCCAAATCCAGTAGAACAGAACTGAATCTCTGAGAAGCCAAAGAATACTCCTGAATTTCCATGGTTCCCTGAAGCAAGCACCAGAGCCCAGCAACAAAACAATTCTCTTCCCAGAAGAACTGGCCAAGTAAGAGAGACCTAAATACCACAACATCAGAAGACTCAAGAGTCTGTAGTAATTGTACTATGGGAAGGAACAGGGGAAAGAGGAGCAAACTACTTCCTAGTGTGATAGGATGATTAGATGTATGCACTAAGAAGGGAGGGCTTGATGCTCGGATAAGTTAATAAGCTTTGATCAAAAAACTTAAATGTAAAGTCAAATTAAGCCTCTGAGTGGGTTTATCCACTTGTACATACATCTCTGCACTGAAATCACACCAGTTTAGCATAGCTATCCAGTGGAAACTATGCTGCACTGCAATAATAAACAAGCAAAGCCACTTAGCTTTCCAGTCACTTGGGCCAGTTGTGCCAGTTCTCACTCAGAAATAAATGGGTTGATTTTGCATGGGGGATGTGTGTCAATTTTGTATATTATTGCGTGTCAATTTTGTATATGACTGTTAATACAGTCATACTTCATATGACTGTAAAATAATGTTACTAATTTCTTTAAGGTTCTATGTTATTTGATTAAAGAAAAAATGGATTTTCATTCTATTTATATAATTTTTGTTTGCTGGTACTCTAAGTAGCATTAAACAAAGCACCAAATTATTCTCAGACCAAAAGTAATGAACTAGGGCACCCTTTTTGATGAAAATCATCTCTTGTTGCCAAATGCTTCACATCTGAAATAATGGCTTAAATCTTGGCTGTGCTTACTAGGTAAGTCCTTTCTCATAACCTCTTCAAAATTTGATTTTCAATCAATCCATTTATCCTATTAAAACTTCACATGTAATTGTGAGACCAGATATTTGATTTTGTGTTATGGACAAACTAGAGCATAACCAGAGACACAAAATTCTCTTAAAACTCATTTTTCTTTTCTTTTTTTTCCCCATCAATTGTCCTGTTTGTTTTATTTTAAAGTTACTTTGCTACTTTTATTTTCACAGGCACAGGGTGAAGCAAAAAGGAAATTAAATACTGTCAAAAATAACGAAGGATGCAATTAAACACTGTCATGAGAAAAAAATTAAGAAACTATGTTTCAACATGAGAAAGGCAGGCTTTCTTTTTCCTTTCATATTTAAACTGAAAATATCTGTTAATTGGATGATTTGGCTAATGTCCATTACCAGAAACAGCTGAATACCACATGGAATAAAATAATGAATGTAGGGTAAAGCTAACTTCCATGCAAAGTAACCAGCAAAACCCATATTCCACTTCAGCTCTTAAACAGGACTTCCGTAAAATTCAAAGGGTACATTGGTTTGAGGGAATCTTTCCATAGCTGTCTACTTCTTTTAAAAATCCGGGGGGGGGGGAAATCAAAATCCTATTTATTTCCTTTCCCATTTATAATCTAACCACCTTATTACTTCGACTTCAGAGGGGCAGATGAACAGCCAAACTAGAGTCTGCAACTGTAGTAATCATCATCGCAGTAATAAAAACATAGTGTGTCACAGAGGTATTAACCTGAAAGAGAGATTATTGTATCAGTGAGCTCTCATACTGATCTGACAACTTCTAATCAAGGCTGTACAGCTACCTTTTGCATTTGCTGACAACTGCAAAAGTTACAGCATAACAATCTAAAACAATGAATGTCTTCGGTTTTTAGCAAATCAAAAGGGATGATGTGTTTATTTTTGTGTTGTTCTAATGAAGGGGGTTTTTTGAATGACAGTGGTTTTGAAAATATACTTCCAAGTATTTGGTTGGTTTTTATTTTGTTTTGTTTTGTTTTTTCATGAAATGCTTTGTTTCAAAGTGTTTCATATAAAAAACTTCCAAAATTTTTATGTCTCTCTTCCCTATGGATTTATTTTGAACAGAAATCTTTAGCTATACTAGCATATATTTATGAACTGCTTCCTTTCAGAGTTTTTGTGAGTGAAATTCTGACCAAGATGTTTTTCCAGTCCTGTTTCAATTTTACTTACTCCTTTCTGTAGATACATAGTATCAATGCGTCAATATTTAGATCCAAAAGCCATTCAAGAGTGCCAGGATGAAAGGATTCCACTCTATAACTTGGCAAGTCCCTTGCCTCTCCCAAACCTCTACTTAGTGGGGCAAATATTTGCTTTCTTGCATCACACACAGGGTTTGAATTGGCACTTTGGGTCTGCAGTGCCAGACTGAGAAGTGGAAAGCTGTCAGAGAAGTTAGGTAGAACCATAGAATAGAATCACAGAAACATTTATGTTGGAAAAGACCTTTAAGATCATTGAGTCCTTCCAACTGCTAACCAGTCCTGTGATGCCTTTGGCAGAGTTCAAAGTCTCTGCTCCCAGAGAAAGCGTACAATAAGGAGAATTTTTGAAAGACAGCAAGAATTAGGTTCCTATGCGTCATTTATGCATTAAAGAAACTGCTTTGTTCACATTTCTGCTGCATTTCTAATACTGGGATTAAACAGTTAATGGCATGGTATTTTGTAACTGTAACCATCTCACAACAAAAATGAAATTAGTTATACTCATTGTTACCACATGCCTTTTACTTTCTTGGACGAAACTGTCTAACCAAAAAAAGACTCGTGTTTCAATTAGCTGCTGCTTTTTTTTCCATGGCTACCAGCATTTAGCTGACTATATACCACTGCTTTATCTTCATTCATCCAACAAACACTAGAGTGAAAAATACTGATTACTTTTGATCCAGCTGACATGACCCCTAACTTCAAACTAGAGCTCTAAAAACATTTTGTCCTCCCCCTGCTCTGAATAGACAATTTGCAGGCTCTCTAAATGTTACCCAGTAAAACCAAGGTGATAATTTGTTTTATTTAAGCAGGATTTTTAAAAGAATTACCTGGTTTTGGAGCAAACACCATTGACTTTCACTGGCATTTAGACAAAAAGGCATTTTGGGGGAATTCCACCTTGAATGTTTTTTTCTGCTATGCTACAGAGTAATTTTGAATCTTTTGGGGGGAGAAATGTGGGCATTCAAGAAAACAAACAAAGAAACAAGAACAAAAGCCCCAGGAAATTTTTAAGGAAAGCAAGCTGCTTTTGGAATAGCTATTCTGAACAATTACTTATTTGAAAGTTTTTTTAATAACACATTCAAAAGATATCATTTAAATGTGTCTTCTTCCACTTCTAAGAGAACAAATGCCTGCATTACAACACCCACCAAAATAAGTCCACCAGAGATGGCAGAGATTGCACGAGCTGCAGTCATTTTCCCTTCCTGGCAAGGTGGTTGCACAATTCCAGGAGAGCATGCAGAGAGCATCTCTGCAGTGTCTGCCTCCATGCTGGAGGAAAACTCCCAGTGCCCTACCCCTCCTGGTTCTCCTGCAGCATAATGGCCTAGTGATGCCTTACAACTGCTGAAAGCTCAGACCTGTGAAATATGTCATCCTGTCTCCTTCAGTTCATAATCATTTTTCAGGTGACAGGCTCTGATCTACTTTATTAATCAATTTTTAAAAAACCCAAAACACCACACCACAAAACCCCCAAACAAACAAACACACCTCCCCAACAAACTTAGAAATTAACCCCACTAGCATCCATTGCCATCCATGTTCTGTGAAGTTTTGATGCATTTTGCAAGTTACTGACATCATACGTATGGCCTAGGCAGAGAAAAACAATCCCACCTCTGGCTTGTTTAATATTTAAATTTCTTTGTTAAAAAAGGAAAGATATTTATTATGCCCAAATTAGGACACTACTGAATCTAAAGATAACATCTGTAGGAAAT
This sequence comes from Manacus vitellinus, assembly GCF_001715985.3. Classification (NCBI taxonomy): domain Eukaryota; kingdom Metazoa; phylum Chordata; class Aves; order Passeriformes; family Pipridae; genus Manacus; species Manacus vitellinus. The sequence continues at coordinate 3,132,916 of NW_021940122.1, forward strand.
TTAAATTGAAAGTAGCATTTGTCTATCAGAAAATGAGTAATTTGTACTAAATTTTGTTGGCAGGAGCTCAGACAGACACACATTATCCATTTTAATAGAACACTACTTAAACATGGAATAAATTACTCTAAGCCACAATATATGTACACTCCTTCTAAGATAATGGAACCTCCTTTGTAATCAGAAGGTTTAAGTCCTCTCTACACCATTCAAACTTTCATTGATTGAGTCTAGTTATTGCTTACATATGTGACAAAACTATTGTAAGTATGAGGGCTTCATTAGTCATTTCTTTCTGTTACACTTTACACATGCAGCAGTCTGACACTGCACTGTTGCTGCTGAATATTTACTTGTGCAGTTCCTCAAAATAGCTTGCTCTGACAGACAGCAGGGTTTGTCTATCTTTCTCTGCACAAGTGGGAAAGAGCTACAGATGCTGTTCCTGCAAAACTATAGGTCATAGGAAATCTAACCCTAAAAGGCAAAGAGAATCCAAGCAAAGAGATTTTGTGTCCACTTGGATCTTTGAAAAGCAAAGTTTCTGTGTGAGATTCAGCAGCTGATCCAAAGAATAGTTTTGTTCCTATTTTTAAGGTTAACATTGCTAATATGTAGAGTAATATGTAGAGTAGTCCAGTGACATTCAACTTCATGACCATCCAGTATTTTGTTAAGAGAAATCTAAATGCTGATTATCTTCTTGTTTAAATCAGAAGTTCCTTTTTTCTGTATAAGATCTTTCCCCTCATCCTTCCCCAGCTGCAAGAAAATAGTGACTGGGAGGTGAGTGTTTTATTTCACTCTGTAGCAAATCTCTAAAGGAGACGAGTGCAATTGCTGTGCTCTTAGATACTTAGATTACCAAATCTGTCAAGATTTTAAACTTCCCAGGGGATGGCTTGTTTCATATTACTCTTTTGTACAAGGCAAAGAACAAAGAGGATTTGATCTAGCTTAAGGAATCTAGGCATTATTGTAAAACAAAAAGACTCAAACCATAAATCTCACCTTTGCCACTGGCATGTGTCCATTCTGAGGATGCAGCTATTGTGGAAGTTTCTGGAATAAGCAACAGGTGAAACCTCTGCCTTAGAGGCTTAGAATTCAACATTTTTGACAGAGAGCCAGTGATCAAAACAATGGAATGAAAGGGTTACACCACCCTATTACTGGACCAGCTGCTGTTCCCATAAGAGAAAACCACAGTGAGGGCAGCAAGCCCTGAACAGTGCCAATTCCTTCCACCAGAGACCTTGGCAAGGGGTTCTGCCAATGGTGAAGGAACAGAACACTGCTAGAATATGGTTGGAAATAAGTCTGACATGTCACTGAGGTCTTTCTATCTGATATTTCCTTCACACTGTATGTATACAGACAAGTGCAAAGAGGACAAATCTATAGCAGCCATACTAAAATCCAAATTTGGTTTTAGCACATTATTATTAGCCCTAAGTGCTAAATAAAAATTATTAAACATAATTCCATTTTTATCATGATAAGTCTCAAAATCTTTTCCCTCTCACAAGAGATACCCTTTCAGTCTTTTTTTTTAAGAAACATTTTTTTGCCTGAAGTTCTCGTGTTTGGTCTGTAGCCAGGGGAAATTATTTTGGGAAAGTGTGAGGCCACTTGGACAAGAGATCCCTGGGAAAGTGTACTGAAAAAAAGAGGTGTTGTCACTTGTCACTTCAGAAAAAAGATTGCTTTCCCTCCCCCTTTTCTTGCACACAAGCATATCTTCAAAATCTGGGTTGGAAGACAAACTATAATAATTACCTTTTTTATTATGTAAGAATGCACAGGACTTTCTCTCATAAGAAGAAACACAACTACAACTTACCCATGGAGAGCTTAGGACCTACCTACCATGCCACTCCTGTATATATAATTTGGTATTAACATCACAGATGTTTTCACTCACAGAGGGTTTATTATGCATGGGAACAGCTTGCATTAATATCCAGCTATCAAGACAACAGAAACTTCCCAGAGAAAGACCTCTTGCACATCCATCACTATATTGCAACTGTAACACACAGGACAAAGAAGTTCAACAATCTGTTCAACCCATTTTTTTTAAAAAAAAGGGGGCAAAAGGAATCACATGTCCCTGAAAAGTATTTGAAATTCCTCAGACTAAACACACATGCCTTATATCACATCTCTGCCCCTAGCACATGTAGCAGAGTTTCAGCTACAGCCGCATACAGTATAATACAAATTTACTTTGACTGTGCAAGATACTGGCTTTCAAGGACCATCTAAAGATTTAAGTGCCACTCAGTCCTCTCCAGGTTTTTATAAGCAGTGTGCCTGGAAAATCTTCCTTTGCAGGCTATTTTAGACCAACAGGGAAAAAAAGTGCAGAGTATTTATATTTCTTACCTAAAAGACACAGAGTGACTAGTAAGTCTTTCTGCAAGGAAAAGCATCTTGATGCCTTTGCTTGGTGGCATCTCTGGCATTCAGATATAAGGAAAAGGTCGTCTTACCCCTCTAACCCCTCTTACAACAATTTGTTGTGTTGGGGCTAGGAAATTGCAGCTCAGTGTAGATGAAGGAATCAGGCTTTCAGAGGTTTAAATAGACATAATCTCTAATGTGAAAGGGATTTCAGTGCAGGCAAGGAAAGATGAGGATACAAGACAGACATAGGCATATGAGCATCTTACTCTTTCTACCATTTCTCCTGCACATGTCAAAAGGATAAAACAAAACATTTCCAAGTCCCCTGAGGTTGTTCCCTAGTTACAGGCCTATGTGCTCCCACAGTGAAGGGGCTGACAAGTGCCAAACTGAACAAGCCAATACAGCTGGGTAACAAACAGGGAAAGGCTGCCCTGTTATCCTCTGTTCCCCAGCAACTGGGACACATGGTTCTGTCCAGAGCAGGGCTCAGAGAGAAGCCAGGGTGCACTCAGAGAAATGTAAAGCACTATTTATTTTGTAACTGCGCCATAATATTACATCATTTCCCTTACTAACAATCCTATATTGCCCTTAAATATCATTCTTTTATGTGCTCAATTTTGTGGTTCAGACTCAGCATCTGTATCTAGGTGTAACTGAGCTACACCTGGGATGGAAGGTCTGCAAATATCCCAAATGTACAGAAGTTCAAGTATTTTTCTCTCTTCTAAATACTCACTGGTTTAACTATATTTTCAGTGACGTTTTCATTACTGTAATGATTCCATAAACACATTTAAAGATTCTGGACAGGGCTTTTTTTACTCCAAGTGCTTGCATGTGTATAGTTTTGTGCATGCTTGTTTTAATAATATACTTTTCAGCATACTATTTTTTCGACTGCCTGATGGTCAGGAATGACTGTCCTGCAGTGAGTTTTTTCCCCCACAGGCTTTTCAGTAACACACAAAATTATATCCAGATGACTTAATTGACTCAGTGTTTATTTTGTCAACCACCTCCCTACCTTAATCAGGCGTCTATACACATCACTGTGCACAAATACAAACTTCAGGTTGAAGTCAGAGTGCATGTCACAGGCCATTTCACAAGCCTGCAATTACAGATGTGATCAGGTACCCTGCACTTTGGTTAACAGACCAGGATATTTCACCCAGAGAGCAGTGGATAGTGCTCTCTAGAGTGAAGCCTACAGATTATTACCTGGGAAAAAAAGATAGCTGAAAGAGATTATAGTAGCAGTCCATAAAATCAGGGCTGCTACAAGGAAATGATGATGGCTCTTCTTGTCTCTCCCACACAAGACCTATAGGGCACAGTTTTGTTCAGATTCAGATTCTTTGGATGGTGGTGGCAGTAACAAGAAAAGTTAAAAGCGTTTGGGAAAACCAAAATATGTTTCAGAAATACATGCACGATGTGCTAGAAGCTCTCTGGAGAAAACAGATAAGGTTCTGCCCAGTCACAACATTGAAATAAGTTCTTACAGGTTTTGGGTTTTTTTATTTAAGGGAGTGAGACTCCACACACGAGATAGCATTACAAAATAAGACTCAAGTCTCTAACAGGTGCAAACAGAACTTGACTTTTGAGAAGGAGCTTAAAAATGGCTAATCAGATGACAGCTGTTATTGCAATAGCTGTATGTGAGATGAGTTAAAAAAAAGAATGGCAAAACACATCTCATTGTCTAATTTATATCTTGAAAATTGTTGGGAAAAAATAATCAGATTCTGATAAGCAAGCATTGAGTCCACAGGAAAAAAGGTAGCCAGCAAGCCCCCAGATGTTCTGCTCATTGACAGACTGAGCAGGTAATCCAGTAAAATATTTGGGAAGTCTCCACAGCAGTTACAGCTCTGTTGTACACCTGGGCACGCAAGATCACATTTGGCCTGTATCTCCATAGGGCTTTTTAAAGAGCACTCTTTTCCCTCTTTTCCCCCATTTAACCATTATTTCAGAAATTTTAAGAAGTTAGTTCAGATTTTACTCCACTGAGTACAACAGCAGATGCAACATTTTGTTTGTGTTCTCAGGTAGCACAAGGTACCTTTGTGATGCATATGAGAGAGAAAATGACAGCAAGAAAATGGCAGAGGGGAAGAGAAACAAGGAGGAAGTTAAAGAAAGAAAAACCCAAAGAGATGGACAGACCATTGGAATTACCAGCCTTTTTCCTAATATTTATTCAGTTCTCTCTTAACTATGGATACTAGACTTAGCCTTGCTTCAACTTCTAGATGATGGTTTATTCCTCATCTTCCTCTTTGCATTTTGTATGAAAAATTCTTCCTCCCATGTGACTGAGACCATAAATGAAAATCACAGTTCTAGATAATTTAAAAGGCTAGAAGGACAGTTATTTCCTTAAGATTTTTCCCAGAGAGGATGTACACTGCCCCAAAACACAAGTGCAACCCAAATGTCTCTTCTAAATGATTCTTCATTGCTTACTTAACTGTATTTACACTAATTTATTTTACTAGCCATTTTCTTGTGAGTACATACAACCTTTCCGTAATAAAATGTCAAAGAATCAGTTTTAAGTCAATAGAAAATTGAATTGCAGATATAATGGAAGGTGCAAATGTATTTGCAAATAACCTGTTTGAACATGGTTTGAGATGCATACTTCAGACTAATGTCTAAATTTATGACATAAACAAAGATGCACTTTGTAAACAAAGTTTTACTTTTTCAAAAATGTTTGCCATGCTAATGTTTGATTACCTTGCTACTGGGCAAGCAACAAACAAACCATCAGACAATTCAGTTAAACAAAAAAAATGGCTAACTTACATTGTTCTTCTAAGAAATCTCTTCAAGTAGACACACACACACACACACACACAGAGTAACTCTGAACTACAGTAGTTTATAATTTATTCTGCAAAATAAGAGAGTATTCAGAGACAAATAAAGCTATTTTAAAAAAAAAATTTATAATTGTTTACTATCTTCTGATACTGGTCCTGATTTCCTATTTCACACCTGTATGCCTTACAACTAGGGTATTCATTACATATGTGAAAAGCCTAGTTTTGAAGTACCCCTCTCATCTAGAAATTTCATTTAGAAATTGTAATAGTGAGTTTTTTGCTTCTTAATTTTATGGGATTTATCTCATTTTTGTGCCACTGAAAGATAATGATAAGTGGGCCAATGTTTCTGAAATATCTTTAAATATAACTTGGAAAAGATCCTCAGCACATATTTTCTTTTCCCAAGAAACACATTAATATTTATTAACAGCTCTACCAGCAAAGGGTATAAACTGCAAACAAGGGGCAACTGGAGACATAAAGAAACATATAGAAGTAGATAGACACGGGAGACAGCAGAAAATAACAATAATTTTTTAAAAATAAATTAATGCAAGAGGAAATAATCTGAAACACAAGGATTGAAGGCATGGGAAAACCTGGAAACAGTAATATTGAATGATTTAGAACGAAAAATAAATACTGAGTGTGGCTGGACAGTTCATAGACTCAGACCCTTCAGTTCAATAACTTAGACCCTTTTAGTTCAGAATTGATCCCTGAATAGATTTTCATTCAAAATTATTTACATAACTCTTTATGTGAGCATATTCTACTTTACAGACCTGCACACAAAATTTTGATAATCACAATGGCCCTAAGTACGTGCTACTCAAAGCATGAGATCAGTCATTTAAAGTGTTTGATACTGATTCTCACACTGTCTGGGTAACTCCCAGTGCAACATAGAAGTCTTCAAAGTTGACTGTACAAATGTTCCAACATAAACAAACAGACTAGTTGAGATCCTGCTGCAAATAAAAAATTTATATGATAGCAAATTCTGCTTTTTGTTAATCCAAATTTCAACTTTTTTATTTATTTGCATCTTCCTCTTTGCAAATCTCTTTTACATACTTCTGAAGGCTTTTAGTGTTCCCCCAAACCAAGCTCTCCTACATTTCCTTACAGGAAAAGAAGTCACAGATCTCCAATCATTCTTCTCCATGTGTTCTGAAACCTCTCCTATTATAGAATCATATTTTTAGAAGCCAGGTGCCTGAAGTAGGCCTTTGTCAGCTCTGTGGAGAATATGAACATTTGCATATGAAGAAAGACACTTCTTTGCAGAAACTGTCATGCTTTAAAAGCACTGTGTTATGTGAACAAACAAATGCAAACAGAGAGAAGGTGGTACCCCAAATATTCAGATGATTAAAGCCAGAATTGGACTTCTTTTAGTTTAAATAAACTAATTTTCTTTCCCTGAATATCCATAAAGTGTGCTTTTATTTTATTCAACCTGCATTGTTAAGCACTAAACGAATGACAATGAATCAAGAGGAATGCACTGGACCCATCTCACTACTGTGCACATATCAGCCAAGGCCAGTTTCCTTGGAAGTTGTTGAGCAAAAATTCAAATGCTCCACCTAAAGAATAGCAGGGTGTTTAGTACTTGGGGAGGTAAATTACAAGCTGTAATCTACCTCTCTAATAACTCACTATTAAGTCATTCTGCATCAACCCAGTATAGGACAGCTACATATGAATATGCATACATAAAAAACCCCCACATCCCCCAGTGCTAAATCAAATAATTACACTGAAACAATACTCAAAACCTTATATTTTTTCTTGTAAAAAGGTTACAAATTCTTTCCTCATATATAGTATAATTTATTCTCAATTGTCTTCAAGAATGTGGAAAATATTATGATATGAAGCATTATTTGGGAGCATTAAGAAAGTTAAATGTTTATGTTCAGTTAACGCCCTTGATCCTCCTTCTGTAGCCAGTGTGCACAGTGCATATATTTTAAAATGACAGATTTAAATATAACTGCATTCCCATTTCACTGACTAACCAATCTACAGACTGTGACTGGTTCCCAACTCTCACTTTTAAGTAAATAAATTAATACATATATTGGAAGTTCCCCCACCAGACAGTCATGCTTGGAATATTCTGTTCCCGTTCCTAAAGATCCTAAGTTCAGTCAAACAAGAAAAAAAAATCTCTTGAGGATCCTCCAATTTCCTTCTCATAAGTCTGGAAAAAAATACACTGCAGGAACCTGAGCTCAGATTTGCACATAAGGACTTCTGTTTTGACTGACAAGAAACATTATATTGATGTATTAATGCTAGGGGTTTTTGACAGAATTTCTAGAGAACCTAAATACTATACAGGAATATTCTGTGATTCTGTGAATTCTGCCTGGATTAGTTTTACTTGAGAGAATATATTGGTAGTGCACAGTGCCTTTCCAAAATTTGCCCTTTTGCTAGTTTGTTGGGATTTTTTTTAATGTGAGAGGTTTATAGTTCTGTTAACAAAGTTTACAAAACATTTAGCAACTTGAGCAACAGGGCTATGACCCATATTTACAGAACCCCCCCCCCGAAACAAACAAAAAGAGCACAAGGTGCTCTCTAATAAGAAAATAAATTATTAATAATAAGACAACTCTGAAGTACAGCCGTATTTGAATACTCATGTTGTCATTCTGGAAAGTTGTGAACTCTTAAAAAAAAGTTAGAAAAAAATAACAGGATCAGCAAATTTCTGGAGTGCTATCTGACGCTGGCTCTCTCCTGTTTCTCTCTGTAGATTATTCCATAGTCAGAAGCTTTGATCAAGTCCACTTCTTCTCTAGTTCTCATGAACTTCACCCTGAAATTTGCTGTTCCAGAATCATAAAGTCAGCCTACAGAGACATGGCTTGGAAAGGCCTGGTGGAAACTGGTCCTCGTTAACTGAACACCATGAAAAAAATAAATAGAATAGTTTCTGCTGTTACCACACAGTGGTGATTGCTGTTACTGTACTCCTTCACCACTTGCAGTATAGAGGGATGAAACAATAAAATGTTTTTTGCTGGCAGAGGAAATGAGTTTGAGGGTGAGAATGGGAATAGATAGTGTGAGACAAGAAAATAGTAAGGCATTTTAAAACAACCTTACGCAAATTGTGCAAAACCTAAACTCCCTTAAAAAAAATGTGCAATACTTAGCCTGCAACTTCATTCCAGTTTCTTTTCTTTACCATAATTCTAAAAACACTAAAAAATTTCATTTGCTTCAAGCAACCCAACTGTGACTTCAAAATATGTCTGAGTGCACCCTCAGTCAGTTCACGGACACCGAGTTGGGTGGGAGTGTCGATCTGCTGGAGGGTAGGAAGGTTCTGCAGAGGGATCTGGATAGGCTGGATTAATGGTCTGAGGCCAGCGGTATGAGGTTTAACAAGGCCAAGTGTCAGGTCCTGCACTTGGGTCACAGCAACCCCAGGCAGTGCTACCAGCTGGGGGAAGAGTGGCTGGAAAGTGGCCCAGCAGAAAAGGGCCTGGGGGTGCTGGTTGACAGCGGCTGAACATGAGCCAGCAGCGTGCCCAGGTGGCCAAGAAGGCCAATGGCATCTTGGCTCGTGAAAACTGTGGTCAACAGGACCAGGGAAGTGATTATCTCTCTGTAGTCATCACTAATGAGGCCGCATGTCAAATCCTATGTCCAGTTCTGGGCCTCTCTCTACAAGAAAGTCACTGAAGTGCAGGACCGTGTCCAGAGAAGGGTAATGAAGTTGGTGAAGGGTCTGGAGCACAAGTCTTATGAGGAGCAGCTGAGGGAGCTGGGGTTGTTTAGCCTGGGGAAATGGAGGCTCAAGGGAGACCTTATGGCCCTCTACAACTACCTGAAAGGAGGCCATAGTGAGGTGGCGGTCAGCTTCTCCCAGGTAAGCAGTGATAGAACAAGGGGAAATGGCCTTCAATTGTGCCAGAAGAGGTTTATATTGGATATTAGGAAAAAATTCTTCATTGAAAGGATTGTCAAGCCCTAGAACAGGCTGCCCAAGGAAGTGGTTGAGTAGCCAACCCTGGAGGTATTTAAAAGATATGTAGATGTGACAGAGACATGATTTAGTGGTGGACTTGGCAGTGCTAGGGGAAACAGTTGCACTTGATCTTAAAGGTCTTTTCCAAGCTATATTTTTCCAGGAATGCACCTTATCTTCTGAGATGCAAATAGCAGAACAGCTCAGCATGTAACTGTGCTGTGATTTTCTTGCTTCCATAATACTAAGCAAACAAGTAATACATGTCTATGTGTGTAAATTAATAAAAAAATGTTCTTAAAGAAAAATTATGGAGAAAACCAGCTGATAGTTCCAAATCATTAACAAAGTACATACAACAGTGTCCTCCTCATCCAAAATTACTCATCATAAAAGCCTGAGAAAGGCTGCTGTCATGGTATTTCCTTCGGCACCAGAAAAGTAGAGATAATCCTATGAGAAAGTGGTTTCCATTCTTCCTGAATCAGATGGTATAAATAAGCACCTCTGACTTCAGTTGACTATCCAAACCAAAAACTGAACATGGACTTACCCCAAGAGTTCCTCTGGAATGGTTAGATAACATTTTATCAGGAAAAATTGCGATAAACCATGGCACAGACACACAAATGCAGGATAGCAAGTTTGTCAGCATTTTACTCCAAATTTATCTTCCCTGAATGGTTCTCTGTCCAGAACTACCTCACCTTTCCTGCATGGTAAGAATATGCAGATACAAGTTGTCAAGGAGCAGCTATTTTGCCAAGCATCCTACTTCCTTCTGTAGTCAACTGTGTATGCCCAGCTCATTTCTGAAGATTTCTGGGAGGAATTACTCTAGAATTGTTGCTGAGAAGTCTAATGGAGCTACAAAGAGTCGATTCCATTAATTCAGAAAAACAGAACAAACACAACACACAAAACCCCCAACCAAATATATACAAATAAGAAGCTTTTTTAATTCACATAAACTTCATCTGATGTCGGTGGGACAAAATCAATTTGGATAGCATTTATTTAAATATTAGTAGTAACATACAAACACTGAACTGTTTGAGAAAAAAGTAACACTTGGACACTCCATCCAGTCCAACATAAATAGAAATAAATGCTTTGAGATATGAATGGCCTTTGTATTTGGATGGAGTAGAAAGGCTTTCACATAACATGCTATATTGCAAGTTAAAGCTTCAGAAGTTCAGCCTGCCTTTTCTTATTGCAAGTGCATGAATGACAGATCCCAGCTAGAAGAGTTCTTGTACTTTTGTAAAATAAACAAGCCTGAACAGAGCACTCACAGAAATAAAACAATGTCAAGTTCTCTATACTTTTTAAAATTTATAGCACTGAGTTCTGACATGGAAATAGGACTATAAGCAGTTTGATAAAGAGTCTAAAAGTATTTGAGTGCAAAAAAGCTACACTGTTAGCATAGCATAAGTCTACACATCTCCCACAGGAGAATGTAGGGTCTGTACTACATGCACTATGCACTCATCTCCTGCTTCTGTGGCAGTGACAGTGCACTGCTGCTACAAAGATAAGACAATTATAGATGCCTTACCCTCTGACACTAATATAATTGGTCTGCAGTAGGAGAAAAATTCTCTGATTGATCACATGCAATATTCTTTTAAGCTCCTCTTAATATCTAGGCCAAAGGAGGATCGGAGATGAGGAAAACTGAAAAATCCGTTCCTCAGGTTGGTTGGTAGGTTGCCACTGAGTTCTTTTCAAGAAACAAACACAAGTGAAAAACAAGCTTACCAGTATCATCTTAAATGCAAAAGGTGTTGGTTAAGTAAGTGGTGAACTTGCTTTCCTGTCATTGGTTTGGTTAGCATTACTGAATGCATTAGAGTGTATTAATGAAGGCTACCTAAAGCTTAGGATATAATTTAAATAAAAGTAGTAAACACTGATCTAGATCCTCCACTTATAACATGAGCAGGGGACACCCTGGGAACGTATCCATTATGCACAATGAGACAGGTTTATAAAAACAATTAAATTATTATGAACTGAAAGAGTTGTCTGAATTTCTACAGCTAGGAAAAGGCCCTTGTCCAAAATATAATATGTAGAAATGATAATTTTCTATTCATTCTTTCAAGGTAATGTTATGAATGTTCACAATAAAAGAGCTTTTTTTTCCAGATGAAATGCCATGGGAGAAAAGAGATTGAAGTATCAATTTGGGAATGCATGAAGAAATGCTGATGCATCATGAAGCGTTCATTTTGTATTCCTTTTCTCTTCATGGTGAACGTGGTGGCAAGCCAATTTCTTAATTGATAATAAATCAACACTTTGAAAAAGCTTAAGAGTGCTGAAATTTATTTGAGTGTTGTTATCTGTTCACCAGCAATGTCAGAGAAACTTTTTGTCCATACTAGAACTTCTTTTGATGTAGCTGCTGCCCAGTAAGAATGATTTCAATGGCTTCCTGTAAAAGATCAGAGACATAAACAGGACAGAGCACTCAAATGTCTTCTTCATCACCATGCCAATATGAACTCAGAGGACTTGTTTCCAGAGTTGACTGCTGGTTTAGAAGTTCAATAAAGTACTTTGTCAAAAAAAAAAAAAAGGGCAGAGTGTGGTGAGAGGAAAGCAAGGTAGGAGAAAAGAAAACTGTGTTAGTCCTTCACTTACATGAGTCACCCCCAACACTGAAATTTGATGCAATTTGAAGAAAATTAGGGTTGTTGCTACAAGATGTATTTTAGGTGTTCTCTGCAAAGTTCCCATATATCCATTCCCTGACCAGTTTATGTCACTTTTGAGTTTTAAAAAAAAAAAAATTAAAATCTCAGTTACTAGACTTTGATCACTTTACCGATAACTAAATATGCAACAAAACTACTTTTACCCCAGTCCTGAAGAAAAATAGTTATGACGCTTAGGATCAAATTCTTATGGTGTAATGATTTTCTCATAACATTAGCAGTTTGAACATTAATCAAAATAAACAATATAATTCTGTATCTATATGCCGTTTTTATTTTTTGCAGAAGGGGAAGGAATTTGTTATTGATGTAAGGCAGCAAAATTATGTATTATTTCAAAATTGATTAATTGTGTAGTTAAAAAGTGAGCAATATCTGTGAGATAAGACATAAGGCCTGTGTGGTAGAGATGGATTAGAAAACATGAACATTTTTATTCAAGTTCTGTTTCACTCTCTTTTTAACTTCAGTGTCACTGGGCCAAGTATTTCCTTTGATCAGAAATATATTTTCCCAAGGATGCTATATTTCATTTGAAACAGAGCACAAATTATCTTTCTATAATAAAAAACACTATACAATCTTTTGGCAGAAAGTATCAAAAGAATATATATATATGTTACAGCCAAAATGTGTGCCACTTGGCTTCATTAAATAAAATTTCAGGAAGCTTATTTAAAAGAAAAATATTCAAAATGCACACACAGAATGCATAATACTGCCACCAAGCACATTCCGGTGGAACTGAAGACAAGTCTTATTTAATCCTCAATCATACGTTAAAAGTTATGACTTCCCTGTTTTATCTCAGTTATTTTTCAGAAATGTACAAACACTAAATTTGAATACAAGGACAACTTATCAGCTTTGATCATCCCCTGGGCCAATGTGCCACTCTCTTAAATGCAGATGAGCTGAAACTCAGATAATCTGAACCCTTGTACAATGTCACCTGAGTGAAAACTTACTATTTTTGTACAATAACATCTGAGTGCAGCATAACTAGGAACCTTAGTTCTCTAATCAAATCGATTCCCTGCTTGAAGGAGGTCAGCCATGAAGTCAGATCAGGCTGCTCAAGGCTTATGTACTTGGTTTTTGAAAGCTTCCAAGGATGGTGCCTGCAGTTTCACCAACCAACCAGCTCCGCTGCCTGACTGCTTTTGCAGGAAAGTAGCTTTTCCCTATATCCAGACACAACATCCTTTCTTTTGACTTAGGCCTGCTGTCTGTTGTCCTTCCAACACTGTGAAGAGCCCAGCTCCACCTCCTTAATAACCTCTCCATAGGTACTGGAGGCTACTGTTTGATGGGCCCCCAAAACCAAGTGTTGCCCAGGCTGAACCAGCCTGGTTCCTGCAGCCTCACCCCACAGTTCAAGTGCTGCTGCCCTGAAGATAATGTTAGGGGCCCTCCACTCAACTGGGCCCAGTTCACTGACACCTTTCTTGCACTACGAGGCTCAACACTGGACATACTCTTCTAAATATGGCCTAGTAAGTGCTGGGTAGAGGGGGATGATCACTTTGCCAAGCTACTGGCTGTGCTCCTATTATTACAGTCCAAGGGAATGTTGTCCTTCTTTGCTGCCACAAACTACTACTGGCTCACATTCCATTTGCTGTCTAGCAAGACTCTCCCATTGTTTTAGCAGAACTGCTTCCCCAGTCTGTGAGCTCCCGGCTTTTGTATGTTCAAGTTGGCTTATGCTATATCACATACTTTCTAAAAAAACTGACAGTCTCTAAGTTAAGACTTCAGAGAGTTGCTCCATTAAAAAAATATGTGATTTTTTTTCTGTTTTGGTATGGTAAGCATCAACATCAGCTAGTGAATCGCAGTGGAAATTCCAGAGCTGACACAAAGATAAAGGAATTCAGTAAATATAGGAGATAAATGATGGATTTGGAGGCTGGATTGATTGAACTGATACTTGCAACTTTGGACTGCGTTCCCTTTTCACTGGTGGACACAACAGAATCAGCACAGTCAAGACATACAAAATGGCATTAGTTACAGCTACAGGATGGTCTGTATCAATTATTTTCTGTTTCTTTTTTTTCAATTCTGCCTCCATCCAGCTATTTGCTAAAGAACGAACCTTGTAACACTGGAGGAAACATTGTTTGAGGTAAATATGTGCTGCCTCCACACACAGTCAGGCCTTAGGTATATGCTTACCTAGAATGCAAGATCTGCAATTCCAAAATGTATCCTGATTTTGCATCCTACAGTGATTTTGTAGCCAGACCATCTGACTGGCATTAATGTACAGATGCAAATCTGAAAGGCGATATCGAACAGATTCTAAGTATCATGCAGAGAAAACAAATTTAATTGAGCTGTACTTTGAAAACTGTTCACTTTCTCCCATTACTCTCCTCTCTAAGTCTGTGAATCTTTACTATAAAGAAAACGCCATCAGCCAAAAATGCTCTATAAAAACTGCGACACTGTCACATTTAATTCTTTAAAAGGCAAATTAGCTGGAAAGACTTTAAATAAAACTGACAATGATGGGAAGTATGACAGAAGATAGAATGTTGCCTGAAACCCTAGGTTAATAAAATATAACACTAGTCTAATGGAGAAATTGTTGGTGTCTGTGGTCCTACAGTCAAATAAGATTAAAAGAAGAATATATTTACATGAGGGTTGCATAGGTTAACAGAAATTTGCCTGTAGGCTCTTCGGAATATTTTTCTATCAACAATCATCAAAACAAAACTCTGAAATGTTTTCCTGTTTCTTGAATAATGGAATTTTTACATTTACAGCTGACACTTGGAAGAGTTAACTTTTACTTCATGAGGTTGCTATTGCCTGTTGTATCCTACTTTATGTTAGGAGGTCTCTTTCTAATACTGTTTGGGTTGTGTTTAAAAAAAAACATTGACACCTTGATCTTAATAGCTAATCTTCTGCCATCACCCTGTTATCTAACTGTTTGGGGACCCTCTTCCTTTGATAATACTGCCAAAGAGCAAATACCACCTACCTGAGCTGTTGCTGTGATGCTACACAAATGGTCATTCACTTGCAAAGGTTCAACCTCCCAGTCTATTCCCACTGATTCCTTCTCCATCTACTACTAACACATTCAACCACACTATTTTAGCTCTGTCACATTCAGAGCAAACAGGGAGTAATCACTTAATTCCTTTATAGAACAAATGCAGGAATTTTGGCTTATCTCCTTTTAAAAAAATCGAGAGTCAAGCACATGTTATTTGTACAGCTATAGTTTTAACCTGTCTTTTAAGAATGATGCCACCTGTGTTACTAATTGTTCTTTGACATATGCTTTGTATGCCGGAACAAATTTAATTTAATAATTTAATAAATTTAATTTAATTCCTTAATTAATTTAATTTAATTCTTTAATTAATTTAATTTAACAGAAAACTCACTGAAAACCAAACATGCATTGTTCTCAAAACTTTGGTCAAACCATCTAACTAAGTCTAAGGTACTTTCATGAAGGTGATTCCCTTCCTAACAGTTCTATTCTGCACTATGGGTATAGCCCTACCATCAAGTAAAGCAAATACCTGATACAGATTTTGGAAAGCACAGGCTGCCTCAACCAATTCCCTGAAGCTCATGGCAAAGCTAGATATTTTCAGGCAAGAATGGATTTTATTTTTAAAAGGCAGATGGAGAGTTTGGACATCAGTCCTAGTTGTAGGAACCTTTCCTGCCATGTGTCCACACTGAATTTGCTGTCCGGCCTGGTAGTGTGGCCTGAAATCCAGCTGAGCATGCGATGATCTAAATCAAATCTCCCACAGATATTTTGATAAAGCTTCATCTACTAAAAATCTCATTAGGGAAGGTAAGTGTTGCAGTGACCAGAAACCCACAGGTCCTGGGACAGAGCAACCGTGGGTGTATATACAGACTGGGGAACAAGAGGCTGAAAAGCAGCCCTGCAGAAAGAGATTCTGGGGTCCAGGTCAGTGGGAAGTTGAATATGAGTCAGCAGTGCCCTGGTAGCCAGGGGGGCCAACTGTGTCCTGGGGGGGCATCAGGCAAAGCATCACCATCTGGTTGAGGGAGGGGATTGTCCCCCTCTGCTCTGCACTGGTGCTGCCTCACCTTGAATATTGGGGCAGTTTTGGTCACAGCAATATAAGAAAGATATTAAGCTCTTAGAGAGTGTCCAAAGGAGGGCAACGAAGATAGTAAAGGGCCTTGAGGGGAAGCCGTGTGAGGAGCAGCTGAGATCACTGGGTCTGTTCAGCCTGGAGGAGACTGAGAGTAGGGGCAGGGGCAGGCACTGATCTCTTCTCTCTGGTAACCAGTGACAGGACCCAAGGGAGTGGCATGAAGATGTGTCAGGAGCTGTTTAGGTTGGATATTAGAGAAAGGCTCTTCACCTAGAGGGTGGTTGGGCACTGGAACAGGCTCCCCAGGGAAGTGGTCATGGTGCCAATCCTCACAGAGTTCAAGAAGTGCTTGGACAATGCTCTCAGGCACATGGAGGGATTCTTGCAGTGATCCTGTGCAGGGCCAGGAGCTGACTCAGTGATCCTTGTGGGTCCCTTCCAGTTTAGGATATTCTATAATTCTATGAGATATATGCATAATGTTCTAACCTCATCAGGTGATCTTCCATATAATTGCATTATGGTACTGCTTTAATAACCATTAGGGTAAGTCTAATACTTTTTACCTATTTTATGTGTTGGTAGGTTTATTTAATACTTGTAAAGTGCTTTGAGATGCCCCAAAGGAAAGAACTCAAGAAAAACTTCTTTATTATTCTCTTCTAGAAGTATAAAAAGGTAAGGCTATCCATGAGCCTGCAGTACAGCAAGACACACCATCAGTATGCACAGCCCACTGAGTAGGGAAGAGTTACACTGAGCTGGTTTGAGTATTGACTCACTTCTGAGAATTGAAGTGGTGCTTAGCACCTGAAGTTTATGGTCAAGAGTTAAAAAAACAAAACAAAAATATATCAACATACAGCTAGTCCTTTACATTTAAAGTTTTGATCTCAAGAAAATTAAAAAGAGAGCTTGATCATTAGAAGGTACCTTTAGATAGCATTGGGTTCATAGAAGTATCCTCTGATTTTAGAAGAGACCTACAGAAAGCTCAGAAATTTTGAGACAGTAAGAAAAGTTTAACTATCAGATAAGGACATGAGTACCTATTTACTCTTTTTTTTCTGAAAGTCTCAACTTAGATTTTTCTAAATATGAAATCATCTGATTGGTTAGATGTTAGTTGAGTAGAATTCCACTTTACGTATATTATTTAGTCATTGAATCACTACAAGGTGCCTTAACTGAATGAATTACATAAACCTATTGCAGTATCCTTGCTTTCCCTATTCCCATATTATAATTACTTCATGTAGCCTTTCTAAAAGCACACTAATCTCTTCAGAGCAGAAACTCATTTCTTAATGAAAACTGTAGAAATACATTGAATGCTGCAGAAATAGCAAAAAAACAGGACTTCTTTTCCCAATTAGTTGCAATATGTTGCTCAATATTAATATATTTTTAATAATATAATATATTAATAATAGTTGCATTATGTAGAAAATGCCCTATCCAACAGCAACCCAATACCTGTAAGAAATATTAGCAATTTCACCAGTTCTTTTCAGCTTGACAGTCCCAAATCTCACAGGGGCTGTCATCAAGGTTATGAAGCTGCTTTTGCCACATAACACTGACATCCAGGTTGAGGGCTGCATGATTTGTAAGCCTTTTTCTAAAAAGACAAAACAAAATAAAATCGTATGCAACTAAATATGTCTGATCCACTCAATTAGTAGAGGGTTTTTTTAAAAAAAGCATCCTATACCTCCTTATCTAGTGACCAGTTTAGCCCCTTGGTGCAAGCAGCAATATGCATCATATCTCATCTCCACAAACTCTGCTACAAACTTGCTTATCTCAGCTCTGTAACTAAGGTTCTCATTTATTTTTCTGTCTGGTCCTCCCTGGATTTTAAGTCAGGATGCATCTCCAGTCTCTCCTTTGATTGCACACCACTGTCCTTCTCTTCCTGTTCTATTTTTCCAGCTTTCTCCCCCCATTAAATGTTCCAATATAACATGGGTTTTACTCATGTATTATGGTGAATAATATAGGCCCAGATGCCTCATGCAGGAACATGTGTAAATAAGTGCAAATAGAGAATTAGTGTATTTGAGACAGGTACAACTGTCTGTTTTGCCTGCAGGAACCAGTGTCTGGACACTGTGCCATCCATTCTTCTGTGCTCTGAAAGCAATGAATGAGTTAAAATAAACAATGAATGATTTTACACAGAAACCACCAGGAATGCATATTCCTACTGGTTTGTCTTTTTGGCTACATTTGCCTTTTGAGAATACCAGTTGGGAAAATTGTTTAGAACTCAGACACAGTGAACAATGAAAGTGCTCTAAACTAAGCTGCTAGAAAAGTCAGTGTGTAGATGGAACACGTTACAGCTGCGTCAAGAAAAAGCTGTGTAGCTCAGCAAAACAGAAACTTAGGAGGGTTCCGGAGCTGAGATCTAGTAGACATTTGGAATATAAAGGAAGTTTAATCCCTGAGTAAACAGACAACTTCAAGGATCAAGGGGCAGATTCTTCATAGCTATCCCTTTTTAGAAAGGGAAACACCGACCTTTCTGAAAAAGACTTTGCATTCTTATCTCATGGTTGTAAAAATCCTTCCAAAATCCGAAGTGAGACCTAGTAGCATTGTAACTGCAACTGGAATAATTCAGAGATTCAGATTTAGAGAAACAAATACGGTAGAAAATCTTCAGCTAACTGAAGATTGACAGAAAAAAAAGCCAGCAAATAAATCCAACACTGTTTCTCATGTGAATGCCATCCAGTTTGCTTTTTCTCCCTCTCTCTGTCCCCAAAGAGCAAAAACCTACTGTATAATGCCTTCTGAAGGCTGTCTGCCTGCTATCCTCACTGCCCACCTACCGTAGGGAGCAGCTCCTCCCACCTGCACATAAAAGCCAAGTGCATGCTACCAGCAGCAGATCAGAGCACTTTCTCAGTCCTCCAGTGTTTTGAACCAGTGATCTTCTCTTCTTGGATCTTGTATACTCAAGGTAAGACTACTGCTACTTCAGGTTTCTGTTCTAACCAGCTATTGTGAGGAAATCTTAATGTGAACTCTAGCACTGCCTTGCTGGGTGGTGCTGGCTCCCCACCCCCCCTTTTTTTTCAGATGTAGTGTCATCTGACATTTAAGTTAGTAACAGTCTGTTGTTTTAGCAATGAAATAAAAGCAGATCTTGCTGGGAAACACTGTGGCTGAGAAATGGTCTTCTATCCTTTTCTGATTGATTTTGAAGAGATTAGTATACCCAGACCAATTATAACAATTTATTATCCCTCTTAATAGTTCCCCTCTCACTCCAGTCAAAGTTATAAAAAAAAATTCACTGCAAAGCTTCCTTAAATTCTGTTTGAGGAAAAAAAAAAAAAAGCTTAGTGCTAATTTAAGGAAGGGATTGGTTTTTGTTGCTAATATCATTTACTAGCCAGATTGAGACAACCTTGAGACTGAAGTGCATCTTCACGTGTTTCACTGCCTTTAAAAAAAAGTGTGATGGAACTTAAGCCTGCACAGAAGCACAGTAATAAGGCTGATGTAATTCATCATCTGGTACCAAATATGCTTAAAGTACATATTTTACCAACAAAGTTCTGTTTCTTGGAACAACAGACCTTGTGTCTCTATGAAATTTTTAGATCAGCTTGTTTATGTTTTACCTACAGTTTGCCTACATGGGCATTTCTAATGGTAGAGGACAGAGACAGTTACTGAACAGTTAAAACTTTAAAAAGTAAGTAGTTTCAAAATTATATTTGCACTCCCATCCATGCATCTATCCATCCATGCTGAGGTGAATCTATTAGTGACCAGTACCAGTTTGTCATGTTGTGTGAGTCAGTGCACTTTTAACACACAGTCACCTGTTTAAAGAAATTCCATCATAGAAATCCTAATCCTAGAATGCCTCTCTCCAGTGCTCAGAGAGGAGGGAAAACATGAACTGCCAAAAGCAAGCAGCTAATGCTGTCTGTAAATATGCAATACATTCTGCAGTAAAGAATGATTTAATACCCAATTCTCTTTATAAATTGACTCTTTTTTGATCTTTCCACAAATAAAAAGCCTTCTCTAAGAAAGAATTATATCCACATATAGCTGTACTCATATTAGCTGCAATATTTTAAGCTGTAGCACTGTATAACAACAGCAGAATCCTGCTCAAAGTGCCCTTTTCTTCATACTGTATCTAAGATTTTTTTATGTATTTTATATCTTATCTATTCTAACTAATGGGGAAAAGAAAATATTGCCTTCAGCTACTTGCCTGGAAGATTACATAAGTATCTTTAAAAAACCCCAAACAAATGACAAAAATCCAAAGCCCAAACAAATTTAACTATTCAAAAAACAAAGTGCAGTGCTTTCTGCAGCATACTTAGAGCAAAACTATTTCTCCATCCAGGAGTTCATATAAATTGCCCACAGAAAACAGGAATAGAGCCCAGTTGTTTTCCTCATGACTGGCCACAAAATTTTATTCTTTAGTTAACATCTGATTTTTATAGCAAACCTCCCTTTCCCTTCCAAAAACACCCCTGTTGCAAAACACAATATGTGATTTTATGTGTAATGCATACAGAATTTAGGTCTACAGTCTGGCAGTTAAGCCTCATTTGTTCACACAGAATTTTACTCTATCAGATAAATCAAAAATTTTAACAGAGCAATGTTCATGGAAAAAAAAATGCATTTGCCACAGGAAATGTGTTTATAGCAAAATACTTTTCATTAAAGCTTGCTGTGAAATGTAATGTTTTGGCATTTGAAAAATGGATTGCAGGACATATTAAGAAAACTCTTTTCAAAGGAATGCATCTAATTTAGATCAGAATCTCCTCTGAGCAGTTTCTCTTTTAAGCTGAATAGATAATTCAGCTTAGCATCACTCTGCAGCAGGGGATGAAGGGAAACTACACCCAGAAGATCTCCAAGAGAACTGAGATATCTAGGAATGCATTTATTGACCTTTGTGCTGATCTGAATCTCCTTTTTACAAGATTAAAGTGTAGTGATATTAAAATGAAAAATAAAAATACTGTAATTTGAAAATAATGCTACAACCACAATAATTTTAAAAAGTGAATCAGTGGTAGAACAAGGAATTCAGATTTTTTGAGTAATTATCTTAGAATTTTAAATAATAAAGTCAAGGTAAAGAGACATCAGTTTTTTCAGCCAGTTAAGCTGAGCAGGGATGCTCAGCTATTTCTCTTCGTAGTTATGCTTAGGTTTTTTAGGTGTTTATTTAGGGCACTAATATCCACTTAAGCCACCAGCTTCCAGTGCTGCCTAGAGTGTTAGACTAGACACCTAGAAACACAGGATAAACATATCACTGTCCGCTATCTATGCATAGTTCTGCCACCACCACTGCTTGTGAAACATTCTTACCTTCATGAATTTATTTTCATACAACTCTCTATAGGGAGAGATTATGTTTTCCTCTGGCCATGCTGCCACTAAATATATGAACTCTTTTGCTTATGGTTACAGTGAAAATTCATGGTAGAGTGTCAGATTTAGCTCTTCTGGGTTCCAGGCCAGCACTTTAATTCCACAATTCATTTTGTATTCAGCCTTATAAAGTCCACCCCTTTGTAGCTGATCTGTCTTTGCATGACTCTTTAGGGCTGAACAGCAAGGAGAATTCCAGTGACAAATCTTGAGAGAGGTAATTTACTCCTAACACTTTCAAACTTCCTGGGAAACCCTTTACAAACCCCTTAACAGGATTTACAAATAAACCCTTCTTGGAGAGGGTAAATAAACAAATAACCAAATGCCCAGCTCTTTCTTACACTCTGTGGTGAAAGGAGACCAACCTACTCTTGGAAGGATGTGGAAACAGAGATCTACTGCCATGGACTAGAAATGATGGGCAACAACTAAAAGAACTCAGTCTTGGTAACTCAGTAGCAGTAAGAGCTCAAAGAGAAGCTTAACATGATGCTTAAGCAAAATTATTCAAAGGATCTTGTAGGGGGCGTAGAATATAGTCTCCCTTTCTTTTCTACACTGGCAATCATGTGCCACTTCTATAAACGTATAGGATATAATTTCACACCCATTAAAACAAACAAACAAAACCCAACCACCAGCTTTGCCCTGTCCCTTCAGTTTTTAACTCTAGAGTTAATTTATGAGGGTACAGGCTCGTAATTGCTCCTGTGGCCTTGCAAATACTTAATTTTCAAGGAAACAAACAAGCAAACAAAAAAACCCCAACACATTCTGATGCTCAGTTTCTAGAGTTACTGCTGTATGGATGGAGGCCTTGTCTCTTATTCTTTCAAATTAAAAACTATTGCTAAGCAAGCATTGCTCATAGATAAGGTAGTGGACGTGTGAGAGGTAACTGGAGGACTAGAAAAAGAACCATTAATTGTCATCTCACTACCTATTGTAGAAGATAGGACAATTTTCTTATATCCCTGAGCATAACTACATGCCAGAATTTTCTGCTCACTTATTCTATGTCTTGCTATATATCTCAGGGGAGGTAAGATTAAGTTCTATCGCTTAAGCTTAAATATATCCCTATATTTTCCCTTACATTTTTGGCCTTCCAATTATTCTAAGCTGGGAGTTCTTTCCTTCCACAGGGATATAATTTATAATTTTCACTATTGTCATATTTCTAAAAGAGCAATGGTTCAATGGAGGTACTTTAGTGAGAAACAAGAGAAGACAAAAACATCAGAGGTTGCTTGTTCTGTCTCATAAAAAAACTACAAACAGCTGCATTTAACTGTACAAAAGTTCTCATTTTTGCCACTTACACTTCCTAGAGTTTTGTGTGTTTTTTCCTTTTTTGTGGCTTTCCCTCCAGAAAGTGAGATCTATTCTTTATGCTAACAGAATTCCCCTCCATCAAAAGTTGTGGAGGCATATATGTTCAAAAAGATAATGATAAGTCCTGGTTCTGAAGCCTTTTGTAGGTCTTGTGCAATAACTGTGGCTATTCTCTGTAGTCATCAGTAAACAATTGTGCTTGTTCTCCCTGTACTCCTGAAATGTTGGAAGTGTTTCTGTAATTGTCTTGATGTGTAATGAATTTAATGTCTCATAATTGCACTGCAGGGGATTAATACCACTGTGCAGCCTAGGGACATCTTTTGGTGATTAAAACTTCTTCATGCAAGTCCATATTTTATAGCAAAAACAAGATGAATATTAAGTCTGTTGCTTCTTGAACGGCAGGTGAAACTGTTGAGGGGTGACATGAAATGGACCCTCTCCAAAAGGGAGTGAAAATCAGTGCCCTCTCTTGGTTAGAAAAAAATACATAGAGCAGCCTTATGAGAGTGTTTATCAGTTCCCTCTGCTGGCTACAAAGCCCACGGCCAGATGAGCAGCTGTGTTTGCGGAGGCGAAGGTCTGAAGTTCTATTCCCAGTGCTGTGTGCCTGCGGTAAACTGATGACTATGGTGTCTGTGCACGTATGTGGACATCATTCTTTGTAGGGTCTCATCAACAACTATACTGAGTTCAATATGAGGGCACTCAAAAATAATATGGGCTTCCTGGTAGGTAGGAAACTTTCCACTTAGGATCTGAGAAGCGTGCTAGCAGCTATGCCATTCATAATACTGCACAGCCAGAGCATCCTTCTGTTGTGCACCACATGCACACCTTGCTTTTTATACCTCCTCAAGAAAAATGTGTGTGTTCATTACACTCAGTTTAGAGACATCTGGGCAGTTATCACATATATTTTTGGCAATCCTGAATTGTAACACTTCAGAATGTCAGCTTCTGAGAACTCATAATACATTTGCAAGTAAGAAATAAAAGGTACCAAAAAGAACACTCCAACCTTAAAAAAAAAAACAAAACAAAACAAAAAAACCCTCAACAAAACAAACAACAACCAAAAAAACCTCACCACAAACCAAAACAAAACAGAAAAAGAACCTAACTAGTTCTTTTCCATTCTTATAGGGAAATAACCTGGTTATACAACTACACAAACAGGTCATACAATTTACACAGCCACTTTGACATAAAGTTGAGATAAAAAGAATATATTGCAAACTTAAGAAAGAGTTTCTATTTTAAATAAATATCCATACTACTAAAAATCACAAACTCTTGGATCAGCTATGCCAGTTCACTTCAGCTCCTAGGAATCTATCACAGCAACATATAGGATAAATAAAACCCATCCCAGTAAAGGGAGAATCAGTCAAAACTAACAGTCTGACATAGTAGATATCAAAGCTATATTAAAAGCCAAAACTTTGAAACATCTGCAGCATATGTTTCCTGCTAACTAAAAAAGCAACCACTCTCTTCAGACCAACATACCGCTGCATTCTTCTCCCTGAAAGTAAGAAGTTGACAGTAGCACACTGTGGATTTGCATAGGGAACTTCAAACAAAGCATTTGACCATTTTTGCAACTGAAAATTCCAGACAGTAAAACGAGTTTCTAACAATGATGTGAAGCAACAACACATGTATATAATATACTGCAGTCACTGAAATGGAGATGCTTACATTGCCTCTCACTTACTCAACATAGTTTTCAAAGGGACAGAATGGAAGATGGCACAGACCCAGGGACACATAAACCAAATATAATCAAATATAATCCACTGAAAAATCTAGCAGTCAAGTCTGCTTATGCCAGCACACGACTTACCTCTGTACTGCCCTTGCTTTCTTCCCACCATGTATGGAGTTCCAGCGAATGCAAAATATCAGAAAAAGGGTCTTTATGCAGCTTGCAGACCAGAAATTCTCCTTCAGCTTGCCTTAAACAACAACAGAAAAAAAACACAACAAAAATAAAAGAAAGTGTTCAGATATTTCCCAGTATTTCTTTTTAGGTGCATTAGGTGATCTTAGCTGAACTCTCAGTTGACAGACATTAATGTAAAACACAAACTGGGACCCTTGCTGGCAAATCTCAGCAAAAAGTCAAGAGATAGTTACTTTAGGTCAAAGTTGAACAATAAAAGCAGGCGTGTGAGGAAACTTTATGTTGCCAATATTGATATATCTGTCACCTCCACTATAGATAAAAAGCAAATAAGCTAAGAGTAGTTAAACAAGTATATCTCAGAAGCACTAGCATTCATACAAAACATATTTAAGAAAATGAAGAAAAAAAGGCAACATTCAGTACTTATTTCCTTTCAGCCAGTGGCTTGAATTGAATTTACCATAGTAGCACATCACATTGTTTGCTGCAGAAAAATGCAAAGCTTAGGCCTTTAGCAGTAAGTCTCTTGTGTTTTACTGGTTCCAAAAATGTCAGTGATTGTCAAAGTGTTTTTGAAATAAAACCAAAACCATGTTAATAAAATGAACTTTCCAAGACAATGCTGGCCAAAAGTGATTCTTAGATTTCTTTTCAGTAATAAACTGCCTCTGTGGTTGCTGAGTTGATAGGGAGAAGGATTTAAAGGACCAAAGCCAAGTTCTGGTTAACTCAGGGTAAAAAAAAAAGAACTCTGAAACAGAGTACAATCCCTCCAATGAATGGACAGATTTTTGCTGAAGGTGGGCAGAGCTTAGCAAAATCCAGCTGTGCTTTCAAAAATGGCTGTAATCATTACTAGGCTCCACTTGAACATATTCCAAGACTGCAGCAGTCGTTGTGGGTACATCTTGTGATACGCTGCTGCAGATTACGGGACCAGCCTCAGTACTTCAGTGTGTAATTCACAGGCTGAATGTCAGTTCACAGGAGCTACCCTGCCTATTTATTAAGTAGTGATTCCCTAAGTGAATTAACAAGGCAACAACTGGCAGGATTCTGTCCCATCCTATCCCAGCCTTACAGATCAATAGCTCCAAAAATATGCTCCAGTGAAGGATGAAGGTGAACATGATGAACTCAGTTCCTACAGTGCACACAAGTTGCATGCAAGTCCAGGCAGCGAGACCTCCAAACTGCTTTGCTGTGTGTGCACACAGGTGCAGCCTAGCTGTTCAACCAGCCTAGCTTAGTTTAGGAGGTCTATGCAGTGCAGTCCAAAATGCCATTGCAAGGGTGGTTTTTTAGTTTTTATGCTTAGGAACTCCTACAGACTGTTATTATCTTTCGGAGATCTGAGCATAACTTACTACATCCGGAAACATGGAAAACATTTAAGGACTGTTCCCTAGGCTTGCATTACTAGTCTCACCTAAAAACATTGTTCATACAGAAAACTGTATGTTTAACATTGAATCCTCATACTTGATTAAAGATTAATTTGCAGAAGTAATTTCTTTTTATTTATGTACGGGTATAAAATTATCAGATGGCTTTTAAATTGTAGTTTAAAGGAAATTAATTTATCTCAGCTGTCTTTTGTAATATCATCTTCATTCCATTTCTATTTTAGATTGCTCTTAAGCAACTAGCTGCAAATACTTCATATCTAAAATCCAAGCTAATGTTTAGTTTGTACATGTGATTCTTATGGTATATTTCTGTTCCATAGTCAGGAGAAGATAGCTCTTAGATGCAAATTTCAAGCACAAAACCTGCTTTCACTGAGTTCAGAATTCACTTGCATTGAATATTTTATATCATTCTTTTGAAATAACCTGTATTTTCAACATCACATCTGTCATTCCTGTGCTGAACACTCTCAAGAACTCAATACAAAAGGACTGAAACACCAGCAGAAGAAACTGAATTTGGGATTTCTCAGGGGCATTTTCTCTTCTACACGTGCTTTGAACTTTCTACTGACTGCTTATCTCATGAAAACAAGTATTTAAAAAATAAGTGAGCAAAAACCTATTATGTTTTCAATGCTCCATTCATCGAGCACATTTTGAGAGCTGGAATTTTAGCTTAATGAACATTCACAACATACACACAGCCTTATCCTTCAAAATAATGACTGCATCTGTGAGACAGAAGGCTGCTCCTGCAAGTCCTACCAAAGCTGGAGCTAACTGAAGAAATAACATGGCACTTTCCACGGGCACTCAGCATCACAGACCTCAGCTCAGGGTGAAGAAACCCTTCCTTCCTGGTTTCGCCCTCTCTGCCACCAGAGATGAGGAGGAGAAATATTTTTGCTCATTCAGCTCCTTTGAAGTCTCTTTGAGACTGCAGGAAAACATGAAATATTGTACCTAATGCCCCAAAGCTATCACGATAGGAGGGGTTTGTGTCAGCATGTCGTTCACAAAAATCAAATTCATTACCCAGTGTGCAATAAGCCAATAATTACACACTCAAGAGAGACACTGATTATTTATTTCAGAGTTGTGCAAGCCTAGGTGCTCGGTGGAATTCCACAAATCAGGCACATCAACTATAAAAACTTTTTACTATTTGCACGTTTTAGCAAACAAAGGAATTAGCGTTCATTGGCTACAAGTTACATAGTTCTCTTATTAATCAGTATTCTATCTTCTATTGGTTAATGATTCTCTCGTTTCTCATGCAAATTAGTCTGCATGCACAGTTTTTACCTTATTTTGAGTTGGTGGGTTTCTTAGGTTGGTGATCTGTGAGTCAGTGGTCACAATCTGCCTCTGCCAGAACTACCTTGTACGCAGTTGGAGCTGATTTCAGCACAAGCTGACTTGGCTTTATTAGTTTCTTCATTATCTTGGGAGTTCCACTAATGCTCTTGTGGCCCATAAATTCTGCATTCATTGTGTCCACTATTAGTGGGCATCCTACTCCCCTAGGTCTGAGATCAAACCTTAAACCTTAAGGCAATTCTACCAACAAGTGATCTGTTTTTCTAACGCCTGGCTATCATTTAGAGCTTCCTTGTTAGCTGCTCTCTGTTTCACAGATTAAATCTCCCTTCTTGTTGATTAGGCTTGAAAGCATACAAAGATCCAACACTAAAGAACTTCCTTTCTTAAAAAAATTTTACCTATTACGCATTTTGCAACGAGCAATTCCATTTAGTGACAATTCAGTTCTAATGGTGTGGTAGTCTACTTTAAAATAAAAGAAAGCAAAACAAAAACACAGGGCACCATCCTGGGGGCTCCATCCTGCTCGACAGGCTAAGGACTCCTCAGTCCTGAGGAAAGCTGCCATTGCCTGGCAGGGTGGTGACAGCTCACCCTCACCAGGCTGTGGGCAAGGGCAAGGGCAGGGCCAGCCCAGGCCACGGGGCAGCCGTGGTTCAGGGCCCCCCATCTGTCAGCCCAGGCCCCCTCGTGTTGTGGTTCCGTCACGCTCTAACATTAGCTCCATTGCTGCACACAGACACCCAGAAAGTTGATTTAAAGCCTGTGCCTCCCATTCCCAAAGGAGAGGCAAGGGTTGAAGAGAGCAGAAACTCCCCACAGCCCCGTCAGCTGAGGAGTATTTATGGAAACACAATGCATTTGAGGTTTCTTGGGTTTCGGAGATAAAGCCCCAGGGGCTTCGCTTCTGCGTGCCAGCCCTCGGTGCCCCTTTGAGGAGGATCTGGGGAACATTAGCTCGCACAGATGCGGACAGTGCTGGAAGGCCAAAAATGAGGGGGGCAGCGGGGGGGCTCCACTCTCAGCTGGAAAGAAAATGTCGCATCATGTGAGGGGAGGCTGCTGAGAAAGAGAAGGAAGGCTGCTCCAGCACGCACCACAGGAGGTTCAGGACCTTTCAGATCTCCCCATCTGGAGGCAAAATTAAGGCCACTGTAAGTTTAAAAAAAAAAAATAAAATCCCATTTTGAAGTTAAGGTTCTTTGGTCTTAAAATCCAAAAATCCCACCTGCAAATAATACTACTGTATATGGGTATCTAGTATAAGAAGAGTAACCAGTCCTGTATAATTGAAATTCTAAACCCTCAAAACTCCCCCAAAAATACCAAACACTTGGGTGGGATGTGAGGAAAGAAGTATCCTGTGAGGAAAGGAAATGATAAAACTACTGTACTCAACAGGCAGGGAGTTCAGAAGCCAAACAGCTGAATGGAACAGCTTTATCATTTCTTTACAATGTATTGTTCCTGCCCTTCTTTGTTTAGCACAAAGGTTTTTCAGGGTGAGTCCTTTTGATCTATTTGTTACATCCCCTAGCATGGTGAAGCCCTGACTCATGATCAAGGGTTTGAGTCAAACAAAGAGCAGCAGCTCCTGAATCTGAAGGCTTGTAAATTGTACATACAGCAAAGCTGGCTCCCAGACTCCTGTTCCAGTCGCTTTAACACACTCTTGTTTACACAGATGATTGGTATGTCTGGAAAGACACTATATTACAAATGCTTCACCTCCCTCTCCTGGCTGCAGAAGCATCCAGGAATGCATACAATAGATTAATGAATTTATTCTTACACACACCCTGGCCACATCACTCTCATTTTAAAGGAAATCGAGGCACAGAGAAAGTTGCTAGTGTAGCATTTCAAGAGATTGCTCCTGGCCAGATTCTCAAGTGTCTTCCCATCACGATAGGAGCTGGTTGGAGAGCCCGATTCCCATCTGGGCACCTCAGTGAGAACCAGATTTTCACGAGCGTTCAGCACCCAGTAGCTCTAGCAATGACACTTGCAGCCAGATTTTCTGAGAAGTTCCTTTGATCATCTGGCCACTGCCTCAGTGGAAGCAGAGAGCTCTTGAAAAATCTGATCCTGTTTGTGGGTGCTGAGTACTTTTCAAAATTCTTGCTTAAGTGACCTGGCCAAGGATGCAGACTAAAATCTGAGCAGAACACACTTTGCCTAATCCCTAGGCCAGTGATTTAACCACAACTGTATTCTTTCATCTTCAGAAGAGAAAGAATAGACACTAGTTGGGGCAGCAATCAAAATGCCAAACAACTGCCAGTATCCATGCCTGCCAAGCTAAATGCCCGGATACTTGTGGGCAAACCAGACAGCCACATTTTGGTACTTTCCTGAGAAAGGATTATTTCTAGTAGCAGTGCCAGAGTCTGGCAACCTGGTTTATGCTCTTTCCAGATGTACCTATTTCTTTCTGGGCTAAAACCTTTGTGAACATGCCCTCAAACAGGCACACCCTCCCCACTCTTCAGAAAAAACAGCAGCTATCCAAACATTGCACTGTCTCCATTATTCTTAGAGAGCCAGGCATGCTTGGGCAAGACAACACTACTTTGTGTAATGATTAAGAAGCAGTGGTCGTGTCAGTGAAGATTCTTGTTTTCATTGAATATTTCATTCATTTTTGAACATAAGCAACCACTTAGCTGCAGTTGTGCTAGATGCAGAGGAGGAAACACATGCTATTCTTGGCCAGGCTTTACCTCTGTGGGAAGCAGCAGCCTCCTTACAGCAGCCTCTGTACACTGCATGATTTAGTTACATTTAAGATTGTCCTGAACCTCAAGAAAGGACCTCCCTCCAGGTCCTTTGACTCCTCTGAGTACCCGACAGTGTAAATATGGGCAAAACCCCCAAACCCCAGCCTGGATCCTCTATTTTATGCCCTATTTGTGTGAGGTCCGTTTGCAAATGACAGTTTCCAAAGCCACGAGCTAAAGGCTAGCTTAGAAATTCCTCTCCAAGCCGACTATATCCATTCAGCTGCCAGTTGAGACACTGCTTTCTGCATTGCTCAGCAGCAGCTTGTTGGACTGTCTATCACAGGACTCTATGTCCGAGTCCAGCCTTCACGAAATGCTCTCTGTCTCACCTCTGTCCCCAGCTTTCAGACCACCTCCCAAGTATCTGACCAGTCTGCTAATAGGAAGATAAGGCACCCAGTCACTAGTGTGTTTTAAGGGAGCATAGATATCGCATGGTAACTATTGAATGAAAATGTTTACAGAAAAATAGTTTTGTAAAATAGCTCAGACTAAGTTGTTGCTGAGGGTTGAGCTCAAGTTATATAAGCCAAAAAACACAGCTGTATCTTTTCTAGTTACAGCTAAAAACAGCAAAGTGTACTGGAAAAACCTTTCAGAGGGGGAGGGGAGATACTCTGCTAACAGAGGATTACATCTAGAAGCAAGTGTGAACATTTTTCTGCTCTTGTTGGTTCTATACCTGCAATAACACAAGGCAAGTGATGACTGTGGTTTGTGCTTTGACTGTCAAATGGCTGCTTTCACTTGATTCTGACATCTGCTGCACTAATTATTGTAGTAACAACTCTAGCCAGAAGCTGGACTTCAGAGCTATGCCCCAGTCTAATAACACAGCCTCAGCTTTACAAACAGAAAAAGTGAGGCAGAAAGGGATGAGCTCATGCAGCACATGTATGCAGGCAGTTAATTGCACGTGCTATGATGTACCTTGTGACCTAAAAACTTAGAGGGAATATCACTGGAGGAAATTGGATTATGATTAGTAATTCTATGGGCCTTTGTGGTTTTGTCAGTAAATTCATCACTACAACTTTTCACTTTTTCCATCTTGTAGACTTTTGTTTATTTTAAATTCCCTTGTCCTGTCCAAGAGAAATCAAGGCATTTCTGTGGAAAAGCCTTGGTCAACTAAAGGCCCAGGTCAGGAAGTCTGTCTTGGGTATAACCTCCTCTAAACTCAAAAATTAGCAACAGTCCAAAAAAAGGTCTTAGTTAGGAGAGTAGTGAGATAGTCAGGACACAGCTTGCTGATAAAGTACTGGGAGATATGATGCTGGAGTGGAGGTACCAGTAAAGGCCCCTGGGAAAGGCTGGCAGGTTTGACAGTGCAGCCTGGTGTGCCTTTGGAGCAAGAGCAAATGGGCATTCCAGTACTGACAGGAAAGGGTGCTGACAGTAATAAAGGCTGATGTGCAGAAGATGGACCCTTCTGTGCAATTGGCTTACTCTGGAGTCAAGGTCTTGGGACTGTAGGGCTGTTCTATTTTCCTTTTAGACCTAGATATATCAGCACTGACTTTTCCTCCTGGTCTTGAGCATAATTGGGGCTTGTGTCTTTTCGATTTACAAGGTAGCACAGAGACTAAAAGGTGGGATAATCAACTCCAAGTTAATCAGTCTCATTGTGAGATACTGTTACTCTGGGAAGGTTGTGTTTCTGTCAAATTTTGTCTAGAAATGCACTCCAAGAAATGAGAACCATTTCCTTTTACAACTAATGATTACATTTCCATTAGAAAGCTGTAGTTTTGAATTGACGTACTCTGAGAAAAAGCTTTGCTTAGAAATTCCTGCTTATTCCTTTGGGAAATAATTGGAATCACTTATTAAGTATAATTGCTTAGAAGTGGGAAAAAAATCCACTGTCAGGAGAGGACATTCAGCATTTCCCAATTCGTTCTCTGTAAGCTCATGCAAACTGTCAATTGAAATCACTGCCTACTGACATAGGTCTTGTAAGAACCTGGGTCCTGTTCTTAATCCAGACAAGCATTAGAGAAAACTGCACTTCTGAAAACTACACAATGCAGCCTCCCTAAACTGCGAAGTTTTCCAGTCCTTACAGATTCACCCATGACACAGCAAAAACATCCTCCCAGCCTGACTGAATTTACACAGCAAAATAAGTCACTTCTTAAGTGTTTAAAAGTCATTGTGAAAGTGAAAAAATGAAATGTGCTGTATATCATCTCACAAAACCAGAAGTAGTTATATTATAAATAAACAGAGTTTGCCTGGTATTAGGGACATAGGAAATTCCATTCAAGAACAGACAAATGGCACATCTTGTCTGGTATCCTGTATCTGGCACAGGCCTATAACAGATGCTTAAAATACTTGGCTCCCTTGGTCTCACAGTCTCCCCTGTTCCACCTGCCGCCAGTGCTATAAATCACAGTTTTCCTAACCTCTGGTGAAAGTCTCTTCCCTGCTCACTTGCATAACGTGGGAGGTGGAAGCACAAGCTGAGGGGATATATACTTGCCCTGTGTGATACTTATTACGTTGTCTGGTACCAAGTTTGCCTGCATTGTGGTTCTGACTATTACAGAACATACAAGGTATTGCTGCCTGTATTGCCTGTGTAGCCAGAGGAAGCAGCACATAGATGAGGACTATGCTTGGCTGCAAGGAAAGCGGGGAGCAAACCCCATCTCACCCTCATTTATACACAGGCAGCCAGCATACCCACTATGAGCCATAAATCAGCTGCCCTTTTTCTGTCAAGCTACTGCCTCCTAATTGTGTCCTACTACTCAATGACATTTATATCCAGGTGTGGCTTTCACAGTAACTATTATAGTTTAGCTCATGGTGACTGAAAATTAAATGGGTTTATTGTCTGTCAAGCAGAGTTCACTTTTGTCCTTATTCCAGATGTTATCAAAACATGAGTCATCTACCCAGCAGGTCACTGAATGCAGTTTCCCCTCTTTAGGTGGTGCTTCTAGCTATTGTGACTAGTGTGATATGCCTGCACCCTAGAAAACTGACTGTGACACTCTCCCTTACTAGAAATGTACTTGCCACAGACCATGTCTCTATTTTCTACAGTCTCATTCATAACCAACATTGAATTCAACAGCACAGTTGGTTAAGGGCCTCTAAAACAGACAAACAAAAACTCAAAACCTTTACATTTGAAAAGTTAAAATTTAACCCCCCCCTTTGTATTAATTGCATTACAGCCTCTCTGCATTTCCCTGTTAAATATATTAGTATTTTAAAAAGGCTAAAGAGAACTTATGACTATAGGTACTACCAGGTAAGGTCCTTTCACACATCATCTTGCAGAAACAACAGAGAGGGGCAGCTATAGAAATTATGATACTTCATGTCTAAGCTATATCATTTAAAAAACTGAATTTGAAGGAAAAACCCATGTCCCCCGGTTTGAACACATCATCTCTACAGTTGCTGAACGCTGCTTTTAGAGAATGATCTAATAAATCTTTACATATTAATAAGTGAAAACTAAGTCCTGATGGTGTGTGGGGGCTGTTGGATATACTTTGATATGTCAGCTTTCTCCACGCTCAAGGATTTTCTGATTTTGGTTCCATTCTGGTGAATATAACATTCAGTGCCAAAGGTCTGAGTCTAGAGCAGATCTTTGATCTAGCTATCCCAAATTTGTATCCACAATGAACAAGGCTTTGAAACATCAATCTGCTTGAAAGAATGGACACATTAAAGTTACTACAGTACCTAGGAGAAGTTTGAATCCTTTAAGATATTCCAAATCAATATTACATATTAATGGCCAGGCTTAGTATTAGCAGGAGCTCTGTGGCTTTCTGTACTTCTTTCCTGTTTCACAAGAGCAATGACTTTCAGAATATCCATCTTACTTCAGTCAGGAACAGAAGTAAAGGTTTTTCAAGGCAGACAAATGAGTTGGCCACTTGTTCCAAAGAAACAGAAATGGTGTTCCAAGTTTCCTAGACAGCTTTAAAAACTACATAGAGCAATTCAGCTGCTTAATCTATTATGTTCTACACCTCACATTTAAGAGGACACAAAATCACATGCTTTTTATTCCAGGTATAAGCTTTTTCCCCCACAGCAGTCCTAAGCCATCTCATTTTGTCTCTGTCTTCAACATATATGCTGGTCATCTTGCTTGTACCATTCCCAAGAACAAAAGTAGTACTCTTCAGAGTAAAAAGCAGCAGCTGAGGTTCCCAGATTGCCACAGATATCCTAAATAACAGTGAACCAAGTTTCTTAATGTCTGTGACTGCATTTGCCCATTTCTTTAATGAGGATGTTAGTATTTTGTTTTCTGAGGAGAAATGTTGTAAATCTCAATTAATATATCCATTACAAAAAGGGCATGAATTACAACTTTAACTGCGCAGTAAAACAGAACCTCTATGTGAATAAATAATTATAAGGAGATATATAAAACTATAAAAATAACTTCTTTACTGCAAACCTTGCCTTAACAAGAAATATAACTCCTTCCTCCCTCAAGAAATTCGAATACACTGACTCATGTCTTTGTTTAAGTGTCATGGTAAATTTGTTCTTTTATAACATATAGTAGTTTAGCTTTGAACTTTTGAGTTTTGGAAAAGGCAGAGCGGAAAAATGTTTTCATGGGAGAGGAGTGCGCATTCCAGAGCTGTCGACTGTTACTCGTTTATGAGGCGGGGGAAAAACTACTTTGGTTTTAGGCTTTGGTTGATGCAATTTGTTGTCTGGTATTTTGTGATATACCAGAGAGTTTACACTGTACAGTGAAGTATTTCAGTTTTCTCTCTCATTTTTCCAGCTTTTGCTTGTTCAAAATTCTGAACAAGCTTGAAACTGCCTGATGTTGAGGAGAGAAAAATTAGCTGTGTAAAACTAGAAATAACGATCCTTTGTGATATACAAAGTAGTCCAATGAGAAAATAACTCACAGTTGACTGTGAATTATAGAGCTACACAGAAGCATAATGGGGGAATAGAGATGATATTACTCACAAAAATAAAACAAACCAAAATGTGAGCCCTTCATGGTGTCTTTGTAATGTGAGCAACAGTTTTAAACATGGTTTTTCTGTGCTCTTTCATGTTTATTTAATGTACTAACATCAAAAAATATTAAAATAAGAAAATAAAATAAACTTTATGTAGCTTATTTATTCAAGTAAAGTAAAAAATATCTTTTTGCTGTTCTGCCTTTTTGAAGGCTATTAACATACCTTCTTTCTTCCCTTCTCTTTCTAGAAAAGAAAATGCAGATTGTCAGAATCCTTCAAATTTGATACTCAGCACTGTTATGATCTCCTCATTACTGGATGTTGAGTCTGGATATCAGAATCGGTAGAGTGAAGCACTCTCCTGTTAAACTGAGGTAATTTTCTTCCATAATTACAGAAAAAGTCTAATGCTGAAACAATGCAATTAACATGTCTTTCAAAGTTTCATTTCTTGGGAAAAAAATATGGCCATTGAAAAGGATCTATCTTGTAAAAAAATTTAAGAGGCAAAGACTGGAAGCTACATGAGAATGCTGCCCTCGAGTCAAAGATGAGGAGAGAACTTCTCCATTCAGCAAAGCCAGAAGATGTCAGGATATTATTCTGAGAGAGAGAGCCTTTGCCAAGGACATCAACTGCTTTTCATACACAAGTTGAGATAAGTTTCTATTTACTGGGATGAGTATCCATACAGGAGGTTATTTCAGAAATATTACTCACTCAGCATGAAAAACTGCATTTATGAAAGCCTACTTAACCAGTCACTGGTTAATAGCATCATGTTTTCCCTTAAGAAAGGAACTGCACACGACGCAGGCCTGATGTAGTCACAGCATGTTATAGGAACATGCAACTTAGGATGCAGATGGGAAGGCAGGCAGTTGCAGAATTGTAATAAAAAATAAAACAAAGCAGGTGGCCCATAAGGATGAAAAGACACAACTATCTTCAGAACTAAGCTATGTAAAAAAGATTTTCAGAAAGTTTTCTACCCTCACATGGCTTTACTGTGTCCCTTCCTTTCCTGGCATGTCAGTAATCAAGTAACGGTTAGTTTTCTGTCCATTGCCCTAACAGAATCACACAACATCCACAATATATTACCATGAGTCTTAAAGATGCTTCAGATAAGATTTAAATGGGTTTTCATATAATCACCACTACAGACAAGAGGAAAAGGAAAAAAACATACAGAGATAGGTGCACAGGAAGATCAGCTAGAGGATAGTTGTATTCTCCTCAGTATATCTAAGAAAGCTGTCGTGGGCTCCACATTTGCTTTCAAAGTAATGGAATTCCATTACAAGACAGTAACCAACACGGAACATAGTTCTTTGAGGTCATTTAAAGTCTGGCTGTTAAACAAATGATACTCCAATTTTTACTTTTTTTCCAAGGTTTCATGATATTTCTCATTTACTTTCAGCAATTTTTGTCCTATCCATCTCCTAAACCTGCATTTTTGAACCACTGAGAAATCATTTGCCTAAAGCCAGAACACCAATTTCAATACCTTTCTGTTATTAATATTCCTTAAGTTACATTTCAGCTTCCAATCAAGGTTGGCTGCAACAGTTTCCCTTTTGATGCAAGTCCACTGTACAGTACCTTGGATCTCTGCTAGAATGCACACTATGTCATGTGAACAATAAAAAGCAATATAGCTCAACTTTCCCAAAGTAGGTTGAATCAGGAGTTTTAAGGATAATCAAAACCATATTTTTACTTGCAAGCAGAGCCAGTAAGTCATTGAAGCTATACAAATGTATTCATATCCACATTGCACTTCATTATAGAAGGAATCTCACACCCAGGAACACAAACATTCTTGCTGTAGAATACTGAATAATTGCGGAACAAA
Organism: Manacus vitellinus; assembly: GCF_001715985.3. Classification (NCBI taxonomy): domain Eukaryota; kingdom Metazoa; phylum Chordata; class Aves; order Passeriformes; family Pipridae; genus Manacus; species Manacus vitellinus. Next base: position 3,170,047 of record NW_021940122.1, read on the forward strand.
TAAATGGAAGACTTCAGTGATCTTTGCCCGAGAAGTGCATCATAAAAGAGACTCTAGTAAAACAAGGTGAATCTTCAGACTTGTACAAACTTTTTTATGCCTTTCTTAGCAGACATTAGAAAACTTGAAGGACTTTGTATAGAGCAGTATTATTTACAAAAGCGTTTCTTACTTGTATTCTTTAAGTGAAACTTACTTATGCATGATTTCATATACAAATACAGAATCATAGAATCAACTGGGTTGGAAAAGACTTCCGAGATAATCAAGTCCAACCCTTGATCCAACACCACCGTGGTTACTAGACCATGGCACTAAGTATGCAAGTATGCAAGTGCATGTCTGTTTTTAGCAATGTCTGTCACTAAATATTTTGGACCAATTTATAGTCTTTGGTAATGGCAACAGATAGGTGCCAGTTAGTTTGATATTTTATGTCAGCAAGTTATCCTACATGTGAGAATACATGTGTGTAAATGTAACAGTATATTTCTTATAGATGTTATTTATGTGCGAGTCTTTACAGGACTTGTGTCTAGACCCGGTCTGGATTTAGACAGCTGTCACTGACAGCAGAGTATACATCTTTGTATATTTTGTTTGGTTTGGTTTTTTTCTATTTTAAATAATGGCTTTTTTTCACTGCTAACTGCAAAGCCTGATTTATCAATATAAATGGAAGTTATCTGAACAGCAGCCAACATAGAACACAGAGTCAACAGCAACAATTCATGGCCTTTTTTAGTTTGTTGTGGGTTTTTTAATGCTCAGGGTCCATACAGGCAAGAAACTCTTTCCCATACTGTGAGATGGAAATATTGCTCACCCTTTTTTACAATACAAAGCTTGAGAAATAAAATTGAAATGATTTAGTCAAAACTGAATGCTTTCCTCATCTCAGAAAGGCACAGTTCAGCCAAATTGTAGCTACCTGAAAAAGTGGAAGGATTTGATCATGTATGCCTGAAATCACACATTTTTAAGTTGTTCTAACCACAGTGTAGGCACAGCTTTACTGAATGATTTCACCATGCAGAGTTATTTCCCACGTTACTTTGTAACTCCAGTAAAAAAAATCAGGAATTGGAAGGTCATGGATGCATAGAAAAGAGAATATTGTGGTTTCTAAGAAAAATATTTATTACCAAGCAAGCTTTTTTGATTTATTAAATGATAGCTTCCCATCATAGTGTTTTTTGATATGGTGCTTGAAACCACAATGACTGTATAAAGCCAGGATCTTATTTGTTTAAAGGCATTCACTAGTGTTTTTCTTAATAGAAATATCAGTTCATGACAGTGCCAGGTTCATAGAAGCTCATCCAGGAATAAATTCTTGAAAAATTATTTTTTTCCTAGAGTGTCCATTAAGCCAGTGCAGTCACTGTGTCTTCTAACATTAGATTTATAGGATGTTATAATTAACAACAGGTGATGGGCAGCACTACATGCACAGCAAGTAAAGTGAAAAGACTGGCAGCTCAAGAAGCACTTGTGATTCATCAAAACTTTTGCCTGCATAAACTCAGCAGTAAACCTGATAGGTTTGCTGGCAGTTGTTTTGGGTTGGGGGATTTTTTTGGTTGTTTTTTTGTTTTTAATTTGACCACCACCATTTTTCCTTTTTCATGTCAAGGATTAGGGACCATCTGTCTGTTTTTAGAGTTCTGTAGCTTTTTCACTTCTAAGTTTAGTATCCATATAATGAAACAAATTATGCTTCCCTACTCACAGAGGACTTCTTGGAGGATTATGAACAAGCCCACTCAAAATTTTGAAACTATGCAGATTTTTAAGAGACACTTGTGTCTCCGTTATTCCAGCTCTCTCAAACTCACATTCTGTACAAGTAACAAAAAGGAAAAAAAAGGTTCAAAAATACATACACTCTCCAATTTTAAGAAAAGCAGTTCTTCGCTTAGGACTATAAAGGAGGGCAGAGGACATTGAAAAACATGAATTGGCAGAACAAAAATATGTCCCAAATGAGTTTTCATTTGCATAGCTAAACTAATGCCTTTTTTTTTTTTCAGTTGTGAGAATATAAGTGAGGCAAGGTATGTTGGGAAAGGAAATGGCTTTGTTTAACCAAGTGACAAAGAACATGCATCTCAAATCTTCCCAGAGATCTAACTTATATGAATCATCTCCGATGTACTAACCTGATATGACCGTGATATTCATGAGATAATTACATGTTGTAACATATTGATCATAACAAAGGAATAGTTTTTTTAATTAAAAACCATCTGTTTTGGATAATTGACTACATATCCTCATGCACATTAGTAAATACTTTAAATGCAGTAATTGGTAGAAGTACATAGGAATAGTAAAAAAAAAAAAAGGAAATCAGTATTTGTACTGTAGAAAGGATTGGAGGTTTTTCATGGATTTATTCCATGCTCTTGCCAGTATCATTCTCTGAGTTCCTCTACAAATAACTCTCATACATGAAATTATTTTCTACTAGAACTCTGAGTGTGTTTCTTCCCTGCTTTTATCCTTCCCACCCCAAAATACACTTGAATTAGTAACCTTGAAGTCCTTAGCTTTATTATATTAGAGAGCAATGACTATAATTCTAGATTTTATGTTACCAGGGTGCCAACAGGAACACATGGTGCAATGGTGACTTTATCCTGCCTGTTGCAGAGTTCGCACTTCATTAAAATTCACATCGCATTGCTTATCTATAACTGAGGCAAAAATTTGCCCAGGGGAACACTTGTTACTCTGGGTAATTAATCAGCGGTGATGGGAAATTTTTCTTAGTGTTCTTGATAATCTCTAGGGCATCATCCAACTGTGAAATTTTGGCCTTACTGAAGTGGAAAGCGAATTTCATCAGTGACTAGAACAGGCCAAGACATTTCTCACAAAGCACTTCTCGACCTGGTGTCATCTGGCAAAGCTTCTCTGTGCAGTCTTTTTTTCAGAGCTGGAGAAGCAGTTCATCTCTATTAAATATTTCACATGCATACATTAAAAGTCCTTTCTTTTAGTAATCATTAGCATATTTTAAGAAAGGTTCTGCACATTCTTCAGGGTAAATACCTTTTTTAAGAGCTTGAATCTATACTCAGAGCTCAGTGAACTTGCAATCACATCCTCAATAAGAAAGTTGAGGGTTTGCATGTGCAGGGATAAAACACATAAGACTGTCAAAATGCTTAAAGATTCAAGCACATAGCTTGAAACAGCCTGAAAGCTTCCACTTTCCAGAGTGAGGCTAGACTCAAAAATAATTTTTTTATTAAAAAGATATACTCCCTCCATCAGATGCTCAAATTTAGAGTTGCGATACTGAAAATAATTATCACTTTAAAAAAATCTCCAAACCCAATAGCATTTTATTTTTATGGTTGCGAGGCATAGAGTTTCAAATTCGTATATGTTGAGACCAAACAGAGGAGTATTTTTCTCACTGAAGTGCTTCAGGATAGCTGAACTTCTACTGCACAAAAGTAGTAGAAATTTTAAAAAGACTGAAAATGTTTTCAATTGAAAAGTAGAATCCTCTCCAACCCAAAGAACTATTCAAACATCCAAGGACAAAACAGAGCTAGGTCTATTAGGAAAAAGGTCAATGATTTAGACAAGTGTTACTGAAACCAACTCAGCAATTTTATTTCCTCTCTTCAGCTCTTCCAGGTACAACTGTACTGTTACTGACTGTAAAAGATGAATTAACACTTATTTCACATTTTTATCAACTATTCATTAGTTTAGCCATCCTAGTCCTAAAAACAATATTTTTTCCCAGCTATATCTATTTATAACAACATTATTTTAAGAGATTTAACATATACAAAATAATTGAATTGTGAACAGTTATGCCATATGGGACAGAAGTTTACAGGCTAAATTAAAATTGACTGATTTTTCATGTAAGCATTGCTGCAACATACAGAACTGCTGAATACAGATAGTGATGGACAGGTTTACCCAAGGCTCACAGTAAATTTGTCCTGATTAGGAACATTCTGTTTTATTGCTGGATGCTCCTGTTTTGAGTGTGTCATACTAGTTTCACTGTAGCAGGAGCTAAATGAAAGCTTATTTTCTCAAATTAATAAATAGCATCATGAATTCTATTCTAAATAGCATTCATGAATACCATCATGAATGGACATTTCAAAAATTTTACTTCTCATTATGATGGCTAACACAAGTTCTCCGTAATAGATTCACAAAGGGACTAGCAATTTTATGAGTTTAGCAAAAGTTAGTGGCTTTAAGCATTAATTGCAGGCTTGAAAGTCTGTCATAAACAAGTCATTGTATTACCTTGGATCCGAAAGAGTACTCTGCTTTACAGGTAGATACTTAGATAGATGTAGGTTCTTAATGCTGTTTCTTCTAAGTGAAAGTTAATGCTGATATTTTGCTTTTAGACTGAGCTCTCTTATTGAGTAAATTATAAAACAAGGCATTTCTGGGGTCAAGTTACCATGTGTGCCAAGAAGGTCTACATTTCAATGCAGGATTTGGATGCAAGATTTGTACCCACATTATTCAGGCACATAACCTCCCCTGAATACTCCCACTGATCAGGAGCAAGGCCGCCCACTGCTTATGTAAGTCTGTGTACAGTTTTATTTGTGTGCTTCAATTCCTTTTTGTGAAAACACGCTGACAATATGCTGCTTTACAAAGGAGATATGATGACAAACTGATTTTGTAAACTAATGACATGTTGAAGAATGCTTAGCAACACTCATTGAACTCAAGGATAGAGCTACATGAATTCTGTCCTAAAGAACTTACAAGCTTCCTACTTCATTGTAAGAGACATCCCCATTGCTTACCTAATCTATTTATGTGTCCTAGGATGCTGATCCAAAGCAGCTACAGGTAACTCAATCAGTGAAGTGACTGTAGATAAAGCAAATCTTTATGTAATACCTTTCACACTGGGGACAGAATTAAGTGTCTCCCTGATATTTCATCTTATATTTATGCAAGTGTATACATGCTTATATATAAAAGTTTCTTTTTGGGGAAAGGCACAATAAAACATTTCAAGTAAAATCAAAAATCATATAGGAACGATACAAACTACACTGTATTTGGGCTATAGAAATAAGGGAAAGGTGAAGGCTCTTCGTGCAAATAAATTACCTTAAACCTTTTAGGTGAACAGCACAACAAAACCCATAAAATTTACAATTCAGCAAAAACATCCTGTATATATCTGTTCCCTTATTAAATGAATGAATACTACCAAGTCTGCTAAAGACCCATGGGTGATGTATTCTTGTCTTTAACAAACTCTACTCATGCTACATCACATCCATATATACATACTGGGACACCTGCTGTCACTGTATCAGGAAAAAGCTCTGGTAGCAAGGGAACGAAGGAAATTACAACATCAAGGCTTTCCAAAGATTATTATCCACTTGCACAGAATTACTCATACTACACCACCAAAAACTTGAGTATGACTGGTCCCAAAACTCTGCAGACATGCACCGTAGAAACCAGCTGTAACTATACAAGCTTGCCTGAGCTTAGTGCTACACCTGGCTACAAATCTGAAAAGTAGAACAGGTTACAGAATTTATTGAGCCTCGGAACTAATGGATTAAAAGAAATAATTATTAATATGATTTCTTTCAAAATAATAATTCCTAAACTACAATATTTTGGAAATTAGCAAGAAAAAGAGCAGCTAAAAAGATCTGGATTATTCATAGACTTAGACAAGTTAAAGATGGAAAATAATTAGATCATCCATCTCATTTTCCTGCCAGTGCAGTATTGTTCCCTGCAGTACATTTTCTAATGCTTAGCTTTTGAAGCCTCTTGAGAAGGGAGATTCCAGCATTTCTTTTGGACACATTCTGGCAAACTCTCTCAGGCAGGTTTTTCCTCCTCTGTCCAGCCAAGCATTTCCTGTCTCTTCTTATTGCCTCTTCCGCTCAAGAATTCTTCCTCCTCCTTGGTGCCAGGGCCCTTCAGGAATCCAGAAGGGACACACTGCCAACAGGAACAGATACTCCCAAAATAGTATATTCCACACTATGGAATATCTATAGCAGACAATTTTTGGACAACATTCTAATAGGCTCCTTTTGTTGACTGCTCTTTGTGTGCCAGATGGGAAGAATTCACCTTGAAGGTGCTTAACCACCTTGGAACATTTTTAATAAGATAATTCTTCAGTATGAACTTTGGGGAGAGTATCTGTTAAAACCAGAGATTGACTGCCTCAGACCAGGCTGGAAGGACTGCTGAATTGACATCCTGCAAGGAACAATAAGTACTATGTCACTAGTGATATATCCCTTTCACTAAGTGGACACAAGAAGAAGGCCTGAAGAAAGAGCAAAAAAATATGGAGATGTTCTTGACCCAGTGGTGACTGAATACAAACCCATCTGTGCTGTATGAATGTACTCAGGACACTATCACATATAGGTACAATATTCACAGTCATGCTATAGACGCAGTAGCCCATTCCAAGCAGTTCTGTTATTGACAAAGCAGTTGTTGGAAAGGATTTATTACCATTCAGCAGGCTGTGTGCAGACTCAGCATCATGAAATCCTCACATGTGCTTGTGAAGAGATCCCTCTGTAGTTCCTGCAAAAGCTGGTGGTTCATAAGGAACCATAGGCCAAATACAGCCTGCGGGATTTTAGACATCTGAAGAGTAAGTCAAGACAGGAATTTAAAGTGTGGTTTGCTGAGTGGAAGTGTTAAGCTTGTCAGATTGAGTAACACAGCCTTTTAACCTAAGCAGCCCAAGTCTGCTATCTTGATGAAAACATTGTACTATAGGTCATGATAAATATAATTCTTGAACTAGAAGTTTAGTTTTTTCTTGAAGGGCACTTCGGAATATTTTCTTAGAAGAACAACAAATGTGAAATATCTTTTTGTTCTTGAAATTTGAGGCGGTGAACTTCATAGTCACTGGTCTTGCAAAACAGTTTGCAGCAGGGAAAGATTAAGTTTCCGTTACCTAATTCAAAAGACTGGCCAAATATAAAACAGAAATGATGAAAGAATTTGGTTGTAATTCTGTCTGTTTCTTTGAAGGGACAGAAATATTCTTGGATGTGTCCTTTGTTTTGACACATTTATACCGATTACAAATGGAAGTGCAAAGCTGGAGTATTATTTCCTCCAAACTGTCTCAGCCCCAATTTGTTCTAGTGTCTCTGACAGAATCCCTTTGATAGTAAAGGAACTTTCTCTTTTAACGTAATTGTTTTTGAAGGTGTTTAAAGCATCCAGAAGAGAAAAGGAAATAGTTCTACAAGTAATTTGTGGAAATCTGGAAAGTATCTATAACTTGTAACTTATACAAGGCAATGTAATTTTAATAAATCTTTTGCTTCTCTTTTAGAAAAAAAAAAAAAAGTAGAGTCAGAAAAGGTGCATCAGTACCTTATTTCAGTTAAAATTCAGAGAGCTAAACCCTTTTCCTTCATATTTTAGTGTAACTGTCTTGGATGCTGCTTACTTCAGCAGCATTAATTTGAGGAGTGAAAGCTAATAAGTGAAATATAGACTTTGTTTAAAGAACTGTAAGAAGATTCACAAAGGAGAAAATCAGAACAAATGTCCTGTGAAGTGCAAGATGTTTGTCCCGAACTACAGAAAACCGGATGGTCATCAAATGACATCCAATCTACATTTTTAAAGTTATGCCAGTCATATAAAAAGGGCTTTTTTAATTGTGACATGAGTAGAAAAATATATACTTGTTGCTTCTAAGAGAAGGAAAAAAATAATTCAGAGTATTTGGCAAGGCTGAATTATTATTGGTTAGCAACACAGTAATCATTGGTCCCATCAGCACACAATACTTTCTGCTTTCAGTGATGCACTCCCTGGGAAGGGGCAGTGAAGTCCCATTGGACACATCTGTGCTGTTTCACTTGCTGGCATATTTAGATTTTCAATTAATTCTTTCCTACTAAGCTGTGGAAAGACACTTTCTGGGAAGGCAATGGAAAACGTCCCATTTGAGTGGGGCAAGCTCCATCCATTATGATGGATGGGGCAAGCAAATTATAAGGTATCCTAAACTAAGTTTCAATCTACACTCTGACAGGAGGTCAAGTAAAGAACATTCATACGCTTCTGGTGAAGGTGATGTTTATGGATAGGACTGCAGCTTGGGCAAGTCCCCTGTTAGAGCTTGAGACAGTAGCTTCAGGGAAAAGACAGTACAGTAATACTGCAAAGACTTTTAATATCTACTCAATATTCAACTTCCTTTTGAATCAACAGTCACAGCAACTGGGAATAATAATAATAATAATTATAATAAAGAATCTCTTCCTTAGAGCTATGCATGGAAGTTATTGTCTGTAATATTTCTATCTATTCCATCAAAGGCACAGTTAAACAGAAAACTTACTAAAAAGCACAATTCCCTGAAAAGTCAGAGGGGAGAGAAATCAGATTTGCAGGCTTTTTCTCCTATATAAGCACCAAACTATTCAGATGTTTGCCAGTGCTTGTGCAAGATGCATAAAATTGAAAAGAGGAGGACTTCTAGGCACTTGCACAATTCCCACTCCCATCCAGAAGGAGCAAAATCTTTTTTCCTAATTTGTAGAAATCAAATAATTTGTCTATCTGCTCATTTAGGAATTCATAGTCAGAAAAACAAACAAAAGCAAAAAAACAACAGCTAGAACACCCGAAAAAAAGCCCAGAAAGCACAGATCCCCAGATACACCACAGTCAGTTTAGTAGGTAGGTATAAAACAGAGATATGGATGACCAATATAACACTGCTTAAAGCTATCTGATTTGCACCCACGCACATCCAAAATAAATGAAGCTGGTTTAATGAGCCACTGTGTGTTAGAACACAGGAGAAACATTTTCTTGAGGTACATTTCCTGTTTTCCTCTCATTATCCTTTAGAATGGAGAGGGATGGTGCTTCCTTCTCTCACTGAGACAGATAATCCCACAGTTTAAGCTACTACTTTGATAGAAGCAGAGGAAAAAAAAACTAAGTCCAAATTCTCATGAATAAGCACGTCAGGCATCTTAACAAATACTTTGCAACAGCTTCCAAGCTCAATGATGGCATTGCCTTGAAACAGTCCAGTGAAGAAGATGAAATCAAGTAAATACAACTGTGATTTGTTTATAATATTTTTTTCACATGTAAAATAACTTTATAATGCAATTATGTTGTTCCTGGAAAGACTTGCTGCAGAGCCATATTACAAACTGGTTCATTCCCTCTCAAGACAGCAAAAGACATTCACCAGACAGAACCTGTGTAAGGCAAATGATTTCAAATTCAGCTGTGAGCAGCTTCATGATTCTGTATTACTACATGTGTGCAAACTACCTTCTTTAACAAGCCTTGAGAATTTTACACTGAACAGAGCAATTGAAAACCTTTGTGGCTAAGCAGCTGTTCGTATGTGTCTTCCAACAGAAGTCAGCTTGACATAAACCATTTCCATTTAAGTTTCAGTTGATATTCCATGCCATTTATTTTGTAGCTGCTGCCTCATCCCAGCTCCTTTAGCAGCTCTACATCATGGAACACAGCTCACTAGAAAGTGCAATTTGTGACAAGCAGTAGAGACTACGAAAGCTCTTGAAAACCTCACTGCTGTTTGTGCTGTCCATTGCAGCACCAGCTCGGCCCACAGAGCTTTGTCAGGTATTTTAGCAATGCTGCTGTGACGACAGCCCCCCCAGCTCTACAAACAGCAACACAAACCACTGTCATTCTTCAGGTGTGAAAGATTGGTGACAGCACCTAGCTGTGAGGAGCAGAGGGCAAGTTTTGATTGTGGAGGTCATAGCCAAGTCCTCTAACAAAAAATTTCAGTGACGTTTTAGCTCCCACACAAAGTAAACATAGAGTTACTTGCTAATAACACTTGGTCTCCCTTCTCTGTCAGATATGACACTTAAGCTCTGCCAGCCACCCAACAGTTGCTAAAATAAATATGCAGTGCTACTAGCAGGTATCGCTTCTTCTGCTCCACCCTTCATCCATGCAGTCAAGACAGAGTTTCTCCAAGAGAAAAAGAAACCTTATAGCTTTCTTTTGACAGAGAAGGAAGACCTCAGTTTTGTAACCGCTTTCACTAATTTACCAAAGCTTGCATATTACAAAGTAATATTTGTCCAGTGAGCTTAACACGAGTGACAGTATTTAGTTTAGCACAAGCAGTCTCTGCAGGATAATTTCCCCAGATAGTAGTGTCTTTGACTGCACGATATTCAGGCTCCCTCTTTGTGTTCATTTGACATGAACACTTCACTTGAACTAGGAGGACATAATTTGTCAGATATACTGCTTTCTCTTCTTTAAGGATATTTTGAGATGCAAAGTCTCTAAAAAGCATAAAGAAAAAAAATACAGACCTGAACTCCAAGTCTATTCTCACACAACTAAGTTGTCATTAATCTTTCTATCTCCTTCCCTTCTTTCTTCTTCCTTCCTTTTTAAAACTCTCTTGGATTTATCCTGTGATTTCATCCAAGTTTTAAAGTTGCTGTATTTTGGAGATAGGGTATATGGTTTCTTAAAGCAGGTTCCCACTTCCATGGCAAGGTCTATTGAACATTTCAAACTAAATGCTTCTCTTAAACTGTATGTAAATTCATACATGATAGTTCACATTTGTTTTATTGGTTTGGTAGGGGAACTCAGATTCTGCTTTTCGTATAATTATCTAATAGAAAGATTCTAATGCAGAAACACAGCTAAGGCAGCAATGAGAAGGCTTTAATATTTTGTAATTTATTTCCTGCAGTTAATTCCTTATGATTTCTGACTGATTTCACAGGTCATTGGACTTGCCAATATGTTTGTGTTTTGAGTCACTTCCTCACCAGACAAAAAAAAAAAAAATTTCTAAAAGGAAACAAGCTACCTCCACTGCTAAATACAAGACAGGGCAAGAAATAATTAAGAGAGACAACAAAAGCGGTACAAGTAATTATTTTTGCATTTAAACCAAAATACCCTGTTCCTAGATACTCCGTTAATTTCCCATCATAAATGTAGCCAAAAATAGGACAGCACAGTTCCCACTAGACAAGTGCTCCCTGAGAGAAAGCAAAAGCCTTCCTTGTAATGTGATAGGTACAGATCAGACAACGATTTCCACATCATTTGTTGGGATACCATTCACCGTTTTCTGTGGATATGAAACTGTGAAATCGTTAGCATCTATTTATTTCTACCCAGACTTCAGTTTGCTCTGCTCATGAAACAGACTGGTTTATTGGCATCTGTAAGATCTTAAATTTATTAAAGAATAAATCTATGGTAAGTTCAAATGCTAACTCAATTAGGGTGTTTATATGGGGTCTTTGCACAATGTTTATGAGATGAAGTTTGAAGTAAAACCCAGACATGTTCTGTTTCTGTTTTGTACTACAAAGATTGCAGTGCAGCTAGGAAACATACTTCAGTGAGTCACATCTTGGAAAAGAAAAAGATAAATGGCTAAAAATGCAATAATAGTAGGATATCTGGAAATAAACACTGAGTTAGCAGACGTTTTTGTAGTCCTTCTCACAATCACTTCTGGTACACTTTCAGGATGTTTCTTCTGCTACCCAACTTCAAAAAAAAAAAAAAAAGGGAGACAATCACTTCTCTTGATTCCATTACACCCATAACAAAAAGCAACAGAATTAATTTGTGTTGCTGTTCTGTATTCAGCTGAGTAAGGCTATAGAGGTTGAGATTCCAGGTATTTGCCATTTCAGTGTCTAGCTTATCAATAGCTCTTAATGTTTAACTTCGTTTCTGATCTCAGAGTTCCTTGCAAACATAATGAACCAGTGCTTTAGTCTTGCAAGACATGTAATTTTAGCAGGTTTCCCTGATATGAAGCTGGAATTAAAAGGGTCTAATTCCCTACAGCATGCTCGTGCATAAGTACTTACAGTAGCAGAAGTGGAGAGGAAAAGCACCAACAATTCCACTGGTATCATTATATATCTACACTGGTTTTATTTGCACAGAGGTAATCATTACACAATTACACATAAACACCAAAAGAAAAAGGAGAAAAGGTTGCAGTAAGTCATGAAATACAGTTAATTTGTCAAAATTAAGGCCCTCAATTGGTTCAAAGTCTTTCCCTTGCAATTCTAACTTTTCATTTCATTCCTACTTTTTGGCCAGGGTAAGAATGGTGTAGGAAGTCATAGTCCAGTGCCTCTGTAAAGCAGAGGAGTAGGTTAGGTCCTACAAGTAACTTTCTGGCATTGTTTGGCTTCGAGTGTCTCTTCTTGCCCTAAATACGTTCCCACAGTTGGAAGATTTTGAGTTAGGCCTACACCTTCTGTCACAAGAAACACTGCCTTACTCACCTCCTCTACCTCAAAGCAGGGCTTTCCTACATTGTAGAGGTTGAATCATAAACAGGACCAAAATAATCTTTACCTTAAGCAACCTTTTTAAAAATATATTACTAGAACAGCTGCTTGCTGCACCCACTGCATTTCCAAGCATATACTGTCACCTTTTCAAAGTCACTAGAAATTTATTTTGAAGCAGAAGCAGGGGGAAAAGTATCCAACAAGTTGTCTGATTTATTGCGGTAACCCTCATATACATGCAGTGTTAAAGTGATCATAAAGTTGGCTGTAGAAATGCTATGTAATTCAGTTCAGTGGAAAGGTTTAAAGGATTAAGTGACACACATATGCTTTTGTAATTACATCAATATGTTAAAAAACCCAATTTTTAAGAAAAATGCTAAATCACTGTATAGTATGTGCAAGCTAAACCAAGAGCTTACTTTGGAGAGAAAAGTGAAAAGATATATCTACCGAGTCAGATAGCAAAAGTTTTGGCAACTCTGAAGATCTGGAATGCGTCTGCACGTAGGTGTGATTCAAACCAGTATACACACGTTTCCAACAGCAAGATCTGTAATTCCTCACCATCCTACCAAAAATGCTGAAGGATTCTGATAGTTCATACACTACCTTGGCTGAGCCTGTGTGTTCACTGGTGCCAGATACCACTCCTAGTGTTTGTAGTCTTCTACATGGACAGCAGGACTTAGTATCCAAGAAGTCCCTAATGCTGTTGCAGACAGGGTTATTTGTGAGAAGAACTGCATGCAGGGCTTACCTTTCTTTTTATTGTTTTGTTCGTATGGTTTGGTTTTTTAGTGCTTGGGGGTTTTTGTTTTGTTTGGTTTTTTTCCTAAAAAGAAATGTTTATCTCAGTGTGATGTTTCCTGGTCTATTCATCTATTCCTTCCCTCCCCTGAATAACTTTTGAGATCACTGGCCAATTTGAAACTCATCCTGAAAGAAATCTAAAAGAAAATTATATCCTTGCATAAGTTCCTGAAAATCAGTGGGCAAGCAGTGGGTAGAGACACAATTTGGCATCTTCACAGAAGGAAAGGCAGACAAGATTCATCTGTTAGTCATTCAGTTTAGCCTAAGGAAAGTAAAGAATGCAAATCCAGAAGAAATCAAAATTCATTGGCTTTGCTGCTCACATAGCAACTTGGACAATCCAGTTGGGTGACACAGTAAAGGAACCATTTGGGATCCAATCCTGCTTCCTCATTATTGATTGAGGTAGGAAGGGAATCTCAGTGGAAATATAGTGTAACAATACAGTTCAGGAACTTGCTCTCGTATCCCTTTCTGACACCACATCTTCCAAACATCAGTCTGTGGTTGGGTTCTTTTGTGTGGCGTTTGTTTGTTTTAAAGTGTCACAGGACAGTTGCGTGTTCCAGAATAATGGATTGTTCTTTAGGGAATATTTGCTTTATGAGACTATTCCTCGAGGACCCGGTTTAGACCAATGACACTGAAGAGCAAATGATAAACACATAATTCATTTTTAAGAAGCAGGGTGATCCACATGGCAAAAAAGAAGAAAAAAAAATAATGACTTACAACATTTTTCATTGGCTTAATTTGTCATGTAAAATCCTGCTAGGATTCTCTTGTATGCTAACTTAGACTACAGCTGTTGGGGTGTCATCCAAAGGTAACTTCCATTAACAAAGGAGATATTTTCCTGGTTAGGCTGCAGACTGAGCAAAGGAGAGATAGGGATAAGCTGGTCTTAAGGAAAAAAAATTCTAGGAATAATCCATTTTTAAAGAGCAGATAGGGATAGGAGTTTATATTGCATTTTTGAAACTAGCTTTTGCTAACATCATTGACTCACAAACTGGATTCAGTTTTCAGCCACATGGATGTTACACTGGGTTTGAGCATGATGGAATTATTCGTAAACTTCAGTCCACTGGTTAACCTAGTTTTGACTCAGCTTTCATGTTCCCTTGAATAACCTACAGCAGTTTGTGTCCTGTGGGGAAAGGAGAGGGGTTCAAAGCTATTAAAGGGATCTGAATGTCAACTATTCTAAATCGTATCTGGGGGGAGAAAAACCAACCTATTCAGAGAGACAGACTTACCAGGGTAGCTGAATGGAAAAGAAAAAAAAAAAATCAGCTGCCACATTAAGAATACCACTGAACATGGCATAGCCAAAATATACACCAGGCTGTTGCTATTATGCTGAAATAGCCACATTCCTCTCTAGCTTCCCTTCCTATGCACTGTCTGCATCCATCATCCTGCCTTGGTGGCATATGTGCCCCACTGAATTCATTAGGAGAACGGGTGATTATTCAGATCCTCCTAATTGTTGATCCTTCTGCAGTGCACATACTAGCACCTGATCCTTCCACTGCTTACTCACCTTCAGCAATGAGATTCAGCTGGTTTTTCATATGCAAATTCCTTCAAATATTGTCCCCATCCTCACCATGGCAAATCAGGGACACACATTGCCCAGGTACAAGTCCAATGTTAAGATAAACACAGAATTTGTGTTTATCAGAATAACAGCCTGATATTTTGCCTTTTTTAAAACAGAATGAGTTCCTTTACACTGTTCATTTGTTTTTCCTCATGCACAACCTGCCATTTAGTAAAACATTCTGATCTGGAAGACAATTTAAAACACTTCAGATTTGTAACGAACCAGATGACATAAGCAGTATTGCCCCTTACAGCACTACACACTCTTTCTTTTAACACATTGTCAGAGTCCTTTCTGTCTTACTTCTGTGGGTTAGAATCTTATCTACATCCCTTGCAGGCATATTTCAAGCTTTGCAATTTTCAAACATTTGTATTAAGTTCTTATGCTTTTACTAAAATGTGAAAACATCCACATAGGGCCCAGTTTACCACTTTGCCTTCAGATAACACTCCTTCTTACTTAAAAATGGAGGTTTGCTTAAGATGAACAGTCAGGTATAGACACCATTTGCAATATCCACAAATGCTTTCCCACTGGAGGTTATTCAGAATGAAAAACAGAAACGGGAATTGTGCTCCTTAAACTAACTCTTTCAAAATAGAGACATCATAATTATGAATGCTTTATTCTTCATCACAGTGTACATTGTTATCAAACTCAAAATGATAACAGTAAGGAGGTAGGTAGTGTCAAATCAAGGCATTTCAAGAGCCTTGGTGCAACATAGCTCTTCATGTTTTGTAAATCCACCTCTACAGTCCAGAAAAACATGGGAAAAACCAGGTAGATTACTTTGCCTATAGGATGGTAAAAGACATCCTCTCAGAGTAGGAACACAAAATTCTTTTCCTCCCAGCCCTGGGAAGAGACATACGTATCAAGTAAACACAATAGGTTTAGCTGCATGTGCTCCATCTTCTACAGTCACCTGCTGAGGTAGCACTAGTAATGTTTGTGAAGTTGACATGCCATTAAAATTTATAAAGCTGTTGATAATTTTCAAATAACCTCTTCGAAAACTACTGCATTTGAGTTACATTTAATTCATATTTTTTGGGGTTATTTCAAGCCTTCCTGAAATATGAGGTTCACAAGCAGATTTACTAAATAAGATGTTAAATTCAAATATAATCCCCCTCCATTTGAGGAGATGGAGAGCTAAGCAATAGCTTTGTAACATCTCTGCCTTCATTTTATTAACAGATACAGGATGTGGAAAGGTGTATGCATGCATGGTATAGAGAATAGGGAAGCTGGCAAATTAATTCAGAAATGATTAAGTGCTCATCCTACCTCCCCTTCTCCCCTCTCCCTGCACTCCCCCCCCCCCAAAAAAAACCCCAAACCGCAGCACTTTTTAGAGGCCTAAAGATACAGAAAATCAAGAGGTTTTAACTATCAACATTTTTAAAAACAAAGTAATTTCAGATAACTTCAAAGACACCTTTAAACTCAAGTAAATAAATTTGAGTTTTCATTCCCTTTTATTCATACAGACCTAAGTCACTAATAACTAAAGAAATTCATAGGAACAGAAATACACTATATATCCCCAAGTATTAAAAGAAAAACATTACTCAGTTAGTGGGTTTTTACAAAGTATGGTACAGCAGAAAATGTTATCAACATGAATTTTAGAAACCATTTACATACATGCACGCTCATTATTACTTTTTCCCCAGAAGAATTACACTTGCACAACAAATAGAAACCCACTTCAAAAGCCTTAGCATTCATTCTGGTTCAGAAACTCATACTTCCATTACAAAAATACAGCAGGAATCAAGAGCACTTACCACTTGGAAGAAGGAGGTGTAGCAAGCTGCAGCCAGCTCCAAAATGGCCCCTCTAGGGCTGTAGCTGCTTGGCTCTACAATTAATGAAGAGAAAGCCACAAAAGAAACACAGTGGGGAGAAAAAAGTTCTTGTTGCAGGCTTGCCAATTTTCAGATATGGTATTTTTCATTAAAAGCTAGATGTCCTCAAGAGACTATATGATTTTTACATTTAGAAACAGAAAAGAAACAAAAACAAAGAACCCAGATCTTTTTGATTAAAACATATTTGCATAGAAATGCAAGCACAAAGTATCAAAACAATCCTCCTGCATCCAGTTTCTGAATCACTTCAACGAGAGGGAGATGGCAATAACCTGCCACAGAAATCCGGCTGTGGGAAGGGTTAAGTGAGTCCAGGTGTGCCTCATTACAAAGGCTTTGGTTTGTGCTGAAGGAGTTAGCAAGTGTTTTCTATCACCACAATACTGTAAGTTTCTTCTTGCATCTTTGTTTTTTCATGGTCTGTTTTTGTATCAAGAACATTTTCCAGTGTTTTTCAAATGCTGTACATGTTCCAAGTCATTAAATACATTTAAAGCTAGTTAATAACTAAAAAAGCTTCTATAAGCTCCTGGAAAGTAGCTGAAAATTATCTCTTAAGGCAAAATTGAGTAAAGTTAGGCCTAATTCCATGCAGGAGTCAGGGCACTTACACATAGAGAAGTGACTGGTAGGTCAGCTAGGAAATGAACTTGCAGTGCTTTGGCTAATTTGGGACACCTGCCCATACACAAGCACAGTAGTAAACATAAGATGCTTTCTCTCTCAGCAAAAATAAGGCATTTGATTTTATTTTTGAAAAATGGGAATAGATAAATGTATCTGCGTGGGCACTGTGGAAAAAAAATAAAACTCAGGTTATCTTACAAAAAGTTGTTCATTTGCCTGTTACAGAACAAAATGAGGCTTAACTGCAACATGCATACTTTTGACTGAAACTGTAACCCTGAAAACCACCACAGAGCTGCCACCTTAGCCTGGGAGGACCTGAACTTCAAAGACATCTTACTTATAGAACTTTTTCCTGTGACGGGGCCACTTGACAGGTAGAACATGAAAGAAAAACCAATTTATTAGGAGACTAGTGATGCTTGCAGTTTGAAGTTCAGTGAAAATAAGAATGAATAAAATAAGAACCTGTGTCTCAAGAAAGGCTCTTCCAAGGGTCATACTCCTATTCTATGACTTTGAGAGGATGTTCTTGTCTTGTAACACAAGTAAGACAATTTTGCAGGAAAACATAAAAAAGGAATCAAAACTTGTCAGAGAAGAGACGCAAACTTTGAAATCTGAATGAAATAACATTTTGCAATAAACATTTTCCCATCCTTACACTCCTATTCTAAAACCATGCTTGAATCCTGAAGTTAGTCACACTTACATGAACTCTACTTTATGTTTCTAACACTGAACAATCCTGACCTCTGATGGCTTCAGACATGAAATCAGAAGTCAAGCTCTTCCTTCCACTTAGCCTCACTTCTTCCATAATGACTCAACAGCATTTTTTTTTGCTTAATGCTGTTCCATAAAACAGTTCAGACCCGACCTTATAAAACCTGACCCCTGTACATCCTACTTCTAGCATAGCTGGATTGGTGAAGAGCTGATCCCATGTGCATGTGGCTATTAATGATTTGCTTTAGGTTTCTGTGCCATCAGTGCAGGGATTGACTTTTTTTTTTTTTCCAATGGGTCAGTCAAGATAGAATAAGGTGAAAAAATCAAATAACTCTCATGCTGATCCCTGAACCAACCTTGTTCACACAACACTTATGGTCCTAAAACAACTTTTCCAAGTCATCAAACTTAAGTCAAGTCACTCCTTCTGCCACTAGAAATTAATTCATGCATGGAGGACTCATGTCCTCATGGATGAACTCATTCCTGACAGATAATTAGCACCTACAAACTCCTCCAAAGACAGACAAAATGCAAAGATACCTGCAAGACAAGCTAGTCTTATCCACATATAATGTGGGTAATATGTTCATAAAGTATTACTGTTCTGGTCATCATCACAGATCATTAGTATAGCCTAAACATTCACCTTAACATATATGCATATGATAGAAACTCTGTAGCTCAGTGTTGTAATATCTAGTCCCTAACCCTAACAGAAAATACTGAGTGTGCCTGACCTAAGGTGCTTAAATCCATGCTTAGCCACAAAATGCTGAGCACAACAATTTATTCTCCAAGTCTCTAGAAAGTTTTGAAGCTCAGCGCCTCTGAAAAGGTGCCAGGCTTTAGGCAATGACATTTGGAAAATGTTGGCCAAAGCTCCTTGGCTGAGCTCTACACATCTTGTTAAAGGATTCTGTAAACATAAAGCAAACAAGGAATCATTGTGTGGGCTGAAGGCTTGTGATACACACAAAAGGAGCATTTTGATTAGAAGGATCTGATATCAATCCAACATTAGCTTGAAGTTGCTGAGAGGAGTCCACCGGATGACTGATAAATGCAAAGGCACATAGAACTGAGGTTTCTTGTTTCTGTTTCTTAATTTTTAAGCATCACAAGTTTTGTTTTCCCCATTTCATGGGTTAAATAACCGAAGTCCTTTATAACATATCTCAGGGCTCAAATAATGCTTTTCCCAGCATGACAGGCAGCACTGTCAATAATGGAAGAATTTTTAGAAGATTTGTTAGAAAAGCAAAAGGCCCACACACTCTAGTTACATGACATTTGACCTTTTTTTTTCTCTTTTGTAGAAAATGCTTCTTTCCTTCTAAATTTTTTTAGGCATCATTCTGGTAAAAGTAGAAATATCCCTTTAGCCATCATAGCTTTTACTGTTTTTTTAACTCCAGACAGTATTTTTCTGTTGGCTAATTTCCATAATTCATGACCACTTGCCACAATCTTGTTAACAGTGATAATAAAACTGATTGAATTTGTTAAAGACAGACTTATGTTTACAGAGTTCCTTAGCAATCTTTTATTTAGGTTGGTTTCAGATCTCAGATTGTAACTTATTTTTCATTTGAACAATCACTGATAATTTATAAAACTGATTTCAATTTTTGTTCCTGCAATCCGTCATTCAGTTTGTGGTCACATATTTAGCTACTTCAAATTCCACACACATCAGATGACTGGAACACACATTCAAAGGAGAGAGTGATTTTGGATGTTTGGCTTTCCAAATGACCAACTGGAGACAGAACAACACGACCAACCTTCACCAAGTACAGACCACACATTTCTGAGAACAAGATTGCCTCATAGTGTCTCAAGCTGAGGATTAGATACTTTTCAAAACTTAGGCATGTTATCCTCATTTGTATCAGGTATAATAGTAGAGTTACTGTCTAAAAAAAGGAAGGTGAGACATAAATATTAACTGCTTTTAAAAACCAGGTGCAATTTTCTGTTTGTGACAGAATCATTGATTGCTCTGGAAGTTACAGCACCCTAAAGCCATTAATAAAATAAAAGACAGAAATCTTAAACACACAAAATCCTTTTTTTTCCTGCTGGTTTAAGATGGAGAAAGAGGAATAGAAGAAATCTATACCATATGACCAAAATTATCTCTAAATGGAGTGTTTAAAAATGTTTCCATCAGGCATCAGCAGATGGGTCTTTAAATCAAAGCCAAATATTACAATGGCATCTATTTTAAGTCTTGCATTCCAAGAGAGAAAATATGAGCCAGATAAGTTAGTCTGTGTTGACATGTTAAGTACATCACTCCCATTAGAAGGGCTGTTGTGTATCTAAATGACCCATAAGATGCTCTGTGGCTCAAATGAATAGCAGAGAACAGAAGCATAATTAATTTGGACATAGGTAATTCAATTGTAGTCACTGCACTTCTGAATCTGACTGTATGTAAACTTCCACTAGACAGAAAGCACCTGGAAGAGCTCTGCTAAGAGGGCTTGATTCTTTGACAGCTTTGGATGACAGCCTACATAAACAGAGAGGCAAGAAAGAGAGACATTGTCCTGTTTTTTCACTACAGCATTGTTTTTATGATTGCCTCCAGAAGCCCAAATTTACAATTAGAGAACCATTTCTACAAGCACAGCATATAATTACATGCTTGGGGTTTTCCATATATGCTTGATATTTTCAGCACTCTTCACGCCGATTCATGCTGATTTCCTTTCAGTGTTTGTACCTCGTTCTCCCCTGAAAGCTCTAAAATTAAAATTTTTGCACACACAAAATCTTCACTCCTTAGTTATTGTTTTCATGTATGATATCACTTCCTTTTGTTGTTTATAAGCAAGAAGATTGTTCAGAAATGTCTTGGATTTGTATAATCTAAGTGAACTGAAAAAAATAATTTAATCTTTATTTAGACAAAATAATGAAAAAATCAACATGATGTCAAACTGAGACTGATGTCAGTAGCAATGACAGTAACTGATTACCTTCAGTCTGCTTAACAATGCTGTTTACATTCTTCTTGCCTCTCCTTAAAGTCAATTATTTCAAAACTCGAGGGATTTCTCTTATGCACATCTGCAAATTCAATGTCAGTTCCAGATTCACATTTTGATGGTGAATCAAGCTGGCCTCAGTTCACCCAGTGAGAGCCCAGTTTTTACCAGACAAATAAATTGAGGTGACTTAATACTTGTGGGGTTTAACAGACATATTTACTTGCTTTCGCCATCCTTTTTTCACTTCTAATGAATCGAACATATTACTACACACTGTTGACAAATTGAAGATGATAAGAGAGAACAGATGAGATAGACATTAACAACTTTAAACCAAGGACATCCAACTTAACACCCTAATATCTGACACCACCAGCCACTCAAAGGGTGGCTTTCAATTTTTTTTAAAGGATGGGGAAAGAGAACTAGGGTCTAAGGATTTTTTTTTTTTTAATTTAGAATATATTAACGGGAAACAAGGCATGGTAAATTCAAAATTGCTGCACCTTCAAAATTATATGTGTTGGTAACATACATATATCACTTAATGATACAGATCATCTATATGTGTTCTCTTTATATAAATGTTGGTAATGAAAGATTGATCAGCATATCAACAGATGAGGAATTTACTCAAATTCTTGGAAAATGAAAAAGCTGAGGCCTGTTTGCATGTATAGTAATCTGATACATATATGCAGTTTTTTAACTACACTATAAACATAAGGTTTGAGCCCGCTTTTTAGTACAGAATTGAACAATACAAAAAAAAAAAAAAAAGAAATTGTTACTTAGTGTCTAGTTGTGACCTAAGCCAAGTTACAAATTGACATGAATTGGACTTTTTCCACCCAGTGGGAATGAAATCGGGCTGCTAACATCTCTGTGCAAAGAGATACTTGCCTCTACACAGAACTAAGCAACAAGTCATGAGACTTAAAGATTAGCACTGCCAATGGCTTGCTGGGAACCTTCGGGCAAATGATTCTTTCCAATTACCCTTGTTTTCCTAACTCTAAAATGATGGTAACAAAACTGAGTCATAGTTATCCTAGAAATTCTTGTGGTTGTAAGTGCTCTAATGCTGTAATGCTCTAAAAAGCATTACTACAAAATTAGCTGTGTTAGGCACTTCATTTTGTTGAGAACAGAGACATCATTTCATTTTCTCCAGTTGTGGTACCTCATGATGCTCACAAATGAAGCAATACCCACTTCCAATTGTTTTTGAACTGTAACTGAAAACCAGCAGTCTTACCTCCAAATGCTGTTTTCAGTGGGCTGTTTACACCTTTGGATACATTTCTTATTATACTATAGGTTCACAGGCTTTTCCACCCAGTGGGAATGAGATCGGGCTGAATGTATCAGCAGTATCAGCTTGCTGCTGAGCAATAGCAATTCATGAGATCTAAAGAAAGACCTTGTTTCTCTTGCTCACACTGACCTTGTACTGATCACTCCCCAAGTTCTTTCATGAGAGGCACTGAGATTAATTAATAATCAAAGAATTGCTCAGGCTGAGAGAAGTGACAGCATTGCATAGGTTACTAACTTGGGCCAAGTAGGGATAATCTCCTCATGTCACGTTCTGATAGTTTTCTGCTGTAAAGACAGACTTAAAATGTTGTAGAATGCTTTCTTGGTCATGTAGAGCACAGAGTTTTCTGCTGATATAGTTTGACACAGTGAAAAAAAGTCAGAGGACTAGTTCAAACTGAATCACAAGCATTTCTGCTGAGAAAGCAGCAGTGCCTCAGAGACACTGAACAATGAGATCTGCTTTGAAGAGCTAATGCAAGTTTATTTGCTCTGCAACAGAGCAAACCTTCAGTTCTGATTTTTTTAAACATTCTTTCAATAGTTTAGCCTGGCTTTTGCACAACCTTTACAGAATTAAGCACTCTACCAGACTGCTGCCAACAAGGGTTGCTTAATTCCTCAGTAAAGGGGGAGTCTTGTTATTTAAATAAAGTAGCTACTGTAGTAGATTTGCAGATATGTTAAGAGTATTACAGGATCTAGAGGCAGATTTAGGAAGAAAATACTATAAAGCAGGAAAAAATTAAACAGAGTACTTGTTGAAACTTAAAAGACATTATGACATGTGATGTGATTGCATCAGATACAAGCAGGTGGAACTGTGTTACCTGTATATGCAATGTAATGCATGTTGCAAAGTGACATTTGATTATAGTTACACTTTCCGTTAAAACACGATCACCTTTTAAATCTACCACCACCAATTACATTAGAGGAAGAAAACAGGTGCCACAGGGTTCTTCTCTCCCATTTCATGGACTGCAAACCACCATATTATGCTTTCCTAAGCACCAGTTACCCACCACTTTTTCTCCGAAACTGGACTGGTGAATTCATCTGCCATACATTCACTGTGACAGGACAGCAGCTGCTGCATTTCCAGAGGAATCACAGCAACACAGACTTCAGCCCAGTGCCTTCACTGTGGAGATGGGATCACTTTGCAATAGTCATTCTGGAAGAAATTTTCAGAGTCAACTCAGTTTCCATTCATCATGTGAACACAAGCTTTCATTCTGCTTTAGTCACCAACATGGAAGTACCTTATAAATGCTATGGTGTTGCCTGGTAACTGTGTGTTCCTCCAAATCCCAGATTCTAGTACAAGTAAGCAGATAGTTTCTCCAGCATCTTTCCATCTTCAAGCAGAAAGACAGAGGGAATCCAAAGGCCACAGTCATGCACAGAAGGTACTGACAGTTTTAGCTGACTCCTGAAGCACCAAGAGGGGGAGTCCTTGCCGCTGACCCTTCTGCAGGAAGGGAGTTGCATGACTATTCCACCTGACCCTTTCAGGCTTATATTCTCATGTGTAGAAAGTTATATTTTTCTAGAGTGTAAGTTACACTATAATGTGGCCTGTAGCACATTACAGCAGATTGGCTGCCTATTGCTACAGGTTGATGGCTGACTGTGCATGGTTTGAAATAAGGTATCAGGCTCTTGTCCAGGCTTTGCATGAAAACCTCACGTGTCTGTGTGTTGCGCCAGTGATACATACACTGGAAACACACAACCAGTCTAAACTTTTTCAGCTTGAGAAAGTTCATCTGTCAAACCAGGCTCTTGAGCAAGCACTCTGGGATTTTAGTGGAAAAAATTACTTCAACAGAAACATTCTCCCAGCACACTCAAAAACCTGCATGCAAATTTGCTCCCCTTAAAGAACAAACATGGGTGTTTTAACAGACGCAGCTGCAGAGGTTTTATTGGCAGGTTATTAAAGCTTCAATTTTTTAAATTTAATTTCAAGAAAAAAATTTAGGCACGGGAGACTGATAATACTAAAATACAGAGGAAGAAAGAGACACTTGGCAAAATACATGAACAAAATATAGAACTGGTTCTCCTCAGAGCTTGCTTTGCAGAAGTTATTTCTGATCTCCATCAAAGCTCATGGATTTGCAAAAATCTAAAGAGGAGTCAGTCAATTTATTTGCTGCATGAAGTGAATGCACGGGAATTCTTTCTACTCCCCAGACTCTTGGACAATTTTTTGCCACTAGAAATTCCAAACATCTAAACAGTGAAAAGTGCTTTTCACCAACCACCAATATCATTGAATGGCCTGGTTTATGACTTTTGTTTGGGATGATATCAAACTCTGGAATCAATCAATTTTTAATGTAAGGTGTCATCTCTCTTTTTTTCTCTAGTAGGTATTTATTATGCTAATTATATTTCTTCAGTGTCTCAGCATCCCCATTATTTTACATTATGGATATCTGCCTGTGTATAAAAATTTCATGAACTACCCATAACCTCATAGATACACTTAATTATCTGGCATTTTTGAATTCAATGGCAAAACTTCCCTTCACTTCAACAAGGATCAGATTTCGCCTCTGCCCCTGCAATGTGTCTTGCCTTCAATGCCAACTGTCAGCAGGTGTCTTTGCTACAAGTTCCAAAAAACAGCATTTGCCTTATTATCCAGCATATTAAAATTGTATTTTCTGCTGGCTCGCATTGAGCTTTCAGTCCAAGGTGGAGGTTGTGACATCTGCCCAAATAAGACTGCATACTGCTGAAACGAAATTCCAGATCTGTTCCAGACTCTAGCTCTCTGTTCCTTAGTGGTTTTGGAGCTAATAGAATCATAAATTGAAGCTGATTTACATTCTATATTGCCAAAGAGTTGCACTAAAGCCTTCAGGTGGTTGGATCTTCCAAAGCACTCCACCAATTAGCACTATTGTTTATGCCATTCATCCTCTCACTTGATGAACTTTCCAATACTGTGTTGCATCCAGTAGGTTTCTATGCTGGCACATTGCAAATGTGAGTAAATCATCTGGGTATAGAAATAATAATATTAACAAATAACTTGGATCCCTAGTGCAGCTTTCAATCCAAGAGCTTTAAATAACTACACATGTTAATTAAGCTCTTCCAGCTTCCACTATGAGGTAGGTAAATGTTAATATAATCATATTCCAGATGGAAAGACATTAGCACAGAGTTGTCAAATGACTTGGCTGTGGGCTGATGTGACTTCTGTGGAAGGTGGATCCCATACCTAAAAAGACTGTATTTCATGTTCTCTTAAGCAAACAAAGTCAGATGAAGATAAGCTGACAACACATCTCTGTGTGTTCTGCTCAATTTACCCCTATATTTTTTTTAGTCTCAGAGTAGGATCTACCATGTAGGTGATACATGGCTTCTTAAAACCCTCACAATTCAATCCTCTGTCAGAGACATTTATGTTCACTCAGATGATGACCTCTGCAAGAATCCATACATCTAATTAATGAAGATTTCATCTCTGGGGGAAAAGCAACACACAGGCATATCCTGTCTTTCTTTGAATAAATGGTCATTTTAGAAGAATGAAATATTCATTTTCTCTTGTCATTTTTGGGAGTCAGAGCATATCTAACTTTCCCCTTCCTTTATCATGTCATCCCATTATACTCAGATATTTTACACTTCTTTCATTGATAAAAATTCACCTAAAAATAGAGACCAAAACTAACAACATAATTGCACAGCTATTAATGTCCTATCACTAACACAGACTTATAATTTGACCCATCTTCCTTCATCAGATCTCGTTCAAGTCCAGTTTTAAATTAAAATAACTATATCCTTTGTTTTACTGTTCTCATAACCAAATATGGTATCTACTAAAGCTGCCAGCTATTCTGCTCAGATCTGAAATATCTTTTTAATGTCTGTCAGACCTGAAACTTACCCCAGTCAACCTTGTCCTATTATTGCCTAAGAAATTAAAGGTATTAAGCAGCTGCTGGGGAAGTTAAGTAATTTCATATTTTTGTTTGAATTTGTCAGTTTTTGAGGGAAGAAAGGGCTGATATTTTTCCAGTTTTCAAGAGCTAAAGATTCCTTTTAACGCTTCCATATAGGCTAGGATTACCACTTCCAAACATGGCAACAACATCCCACATGAAATCAATAATAATATTTAAGTCCCAATGAAATTCAAGTCCAGGTTGGATGGGGCTCTGAGCAACCTGGTCTAGTTGAAGGTGTCCTTGCCCACAGCAGGGGTGTTGGAACAAGATGATCTTCAAGGTCCTCTTCCAACCCCTTAATGTTCTATGATTCTATGATCCCCATCTCCCTCTGACTTGGACACCAGTGAAGGTGTTTAAGTCTGTTAAATCCTCCATATTTAAGCCACAAAAACAGAAGACAGATTTATTTTCTATCACATGTAACATATAAATTATCTACAGTAAGGGCAGATCCATCTTGGAAGTTACAACTGTATAGATCACTTTGACTGTGGTGTCACTCTGATGGCATCTGGAAGAAAGGTGGAACTTAGCTATAAAATGATTTTACAACTGATGTAGCAGACGACTTCAAATTAGTTCAGGTTAAAATACCAGGGATAAAAAAAAAAAAGAGGGGTTAACTGCTGGAGTTGTTCTCCCATATGCATGCAAATTTGATTTTGGTACTAGTTGTAGTGTGAACTCTAGAACAGAGAAGTTATATTGCTACGTTCAGATGGCTACACTATGGACAACAGTTTAAATTTAGCCAGTCCATCCCAATCTATCAAAATCGTTCTTTCTACATCCAGAAAAGGCTGGCATTAGCCTCAATTCTACATTTACAACAAAGTGAAATTAAATAAATGAACTAACATCATTATGAACTTGTTCTTAATTAATCTAAAGTGATACATCTCTTTAATACTTGAGAAGATTATTTCCTTTCTGCTGGTGAGAATGTTTGTCAGCATCTTACAATCCATCTTTATTCGGGATCTGTACTTTCTACACATATTCTTAATTTCAGAAGTGTTAGAATTGTGATTAGAAACATTCTATCACCAAAATCTTTCTGTTCAGGTCAGAAGAGGTATCCTTCTTTAGAATTAGCTTTAGTAAATGCCTTTATAAAATGGTCTCAGGAATTCATTGAAGCCTGGACTTCTGTGGCTTTTTATAGCTGAAATATTTGCAGAATCTCTGCTTAGTTATATTTCCATCCAAATGTTCTTTCTGTTGCTAGACTGTCTGTAGGACTTCAGCTAAGCGAAAGTACTTTATTTTGTGGTGTTCGGGCTGTTTCTTATTGTATAAATCTGAGAATATTTTTAAATGCCCCATGGCAGGCGGATTGGAACTAGATGATATTTAAGGTCCCTTCCAACCCAGGCTATTCTATGATTAGTTAATGTTCTCATTTTTACCAGCCCATCTTATTAATTAAATATATTCAATGGCATTTGAAATGTTTATTTCATGACTCATGCATGAACACCCTTTCTGACGTGTCACACACCTCACTGTATAGCTGCTGTCTCTTTAAAGCCCTTAATTTGCACAGCAGTACAGCAGGGAGTCTAGTGCAGTCACATGTATAAATACCACCCATATAATCACATCAAGTGATGAAATTTTGCAGCAGAAATTCCAAGGATGGTAGAAACACAGTATGTACTCTGGGTTTTAATTAGCTAACTACATTCATAAGATAAAAATAATTCAGTGCTTGGAAAAGTGGATGCTATGCTTTTTGAGGTTAGGAAGTCAGGGGGCAGGGGAACATGAGATCATAGGACATATCCCAAGTGCAACACAGTTCAAGAGGTGGGCTGTGTCATAATTCCTTCAAACACACAAGCAGTGTTTGTGCTGCTGGTCCTGGATAAGTTCCATATTCCTGTAGAAAGGAAGGCTGACCCACTAAGGGACTACCCTGGGACAGGGAACACCTCCTTCCTATGCCCCTCATTTATTACACGTGTCCTAACCAACCTTGGGACGAGGAATTAGCCTCATTCCAGACACAAAATGGGAGCAGTACCTTTTGCCTACCTCACAAGGTACTCTGAAGGTAAATATGTGAATATTTAGGTACTACTGTAACGATGACCAAATAAGCCACTGGCATGAGCTTATTGGGTACTATATTAGCATGGAAAGGAATTCTCCTCCTTGCCTGTAATGGGAAACTCCTAAAATCTTGCCTTAAAAGGAACAGACAACAAACAGCCTGAATCCCTAAGGGGAATGAAGGGGAGGTCATACTTTACAGTCCACATAGGCATTTTACTTCCAAGGGTAGCATTTCGAACATATTCTCAGAACTTTTTCCTCTGTAAACCTGAAAGCATTTTACTGTGTGATGAAACATACAAAATAACATTTTGCCTTTTTGATTAATAATGGTAGACCAGGTTCCTTTACATTTCCTCATCCCAATTTGAGTATAAAACATGCCTGCTTGAGTACATTTAATTGATTTGATTTTATTTAAGAGAAAAAGTATGTTGAAAAACAAAACCATCCACGCTTTCCTGCAATTGGTAGTTTACTCTCTGCTGAGTATGAGGGCATTTTCATCAGTTTAATGTAAGCCCCTGATCCAGCAAAGAAACTAATCATGTACATAATTCAACATATAACACTTGCTCTCAAAAATAAATGAGGTGCATGTTTAATTACCTCATCAACTTCGCGCTCTGGAGACAAACAGAAAAGTTTTGCCTTTTCTTATGATGTGAGATTTTATAATGCTAATGTAGAAACTGTTTCTTAATTTCATCTCCTTTAAGCTTTTTCCATTTGCCAAAAATCAAAAAGCATAGAGTGTCTAATATTCAGTTATCTGGATATCAGTAATGAAAGACAGAATTTACTTTTGTTTGTTTGCTTCTGCCCATGCGCAGCATGCAGAGGACAGTCAAGGTTGTACTCTGCTCTATTTCATCTTGGTTATAATGATGGTGTTTAGAACAATTCCTTCAAATATACTATCCAGAAGTTAGCATAGTCCTTATGGCTGTCACTTAACTTCTAAAGGTAAATTACACGAAAGCACGTGGTGTGGGTCAGGGAGTTTAGCCAAACAAATGAACAAAGCAGCAACAATTGCCTGGTGACAATCAGGGTAAGGAACACTACCTATACCTGTAGTCAATAGAGCACAGGGGTCATTGCATGCTATATGAACAAGCTATGTGTTCTGACTTTTTATTAGATTATATAAAAAAATGTGCACTTTCACTTCATTTTTCCTTATAATATGAGACTAAGCTGATAAAAATTCCTGGATGGATAAAGAATTGGTTTATTGAGATTGGCAGCAGTAAGGAACTGGAAAGTTTGTTTTTCTTCGCTTTTTTTTTTGCCCCCTTTTTTTTTAAAGAGGCATGCATAAATAACCTGACTAAAATGTCGCAGGACAGAAATTGTGTGAACAGTTTCTGTTGCATTTCTGTGATTTCTCCCCTGGCATGGCTGGGTGCTGATAGTAAAAAATGCTGCGCCACTAATATGGCTGCAGGCCTTGTGCCAAGATGCCAAGGAGGAGTTTTGGGAGGTGAATAAAGTTTTCTCATCTCCTATGACCACCTGTTGTGGTCCAATTAGCAGGGAACAGCAGAGCATGTTTTCCTTATGTAACCAATGTTGTGTGAACAAGAAGCTGAGCGTCATGAGCACTATATAATCTGTCTTTCTCCTAATAAATCCGACATTTTGCCTGATCATATTGATCCTGGAGCAATCTGTCCATACCCTTCCATCAACACTAAAATGACACCATATTCTTTATACCTACTGTTACCTTTTACAGGTATGTCTCCCAGAAATAGCTAATCCTGGCTGCACTAGCAAATCTTTCTGTGTATTAGTTAGAATCAGGAAAAAATTTCAAAACAGGAGTTCAGTAGTCTTAACAGAGTTTAGATTTCATCATAAATTTGAAATTCTGTACAAGTTCATGGTGTAGAAATATACCAGAGAGAAACATGCAGCGGTACAAAACTCTTTCCTGAAGGCCTGGCAATATTTCTGTCTGGACCAATAATACCCCTCTATAATCTTCTTGGCCCTCAGAGGCCTACTCTTTAATTGCTGTTCAGCATGCTCCAACAAACCTTTTCTGGGGAGGTGGTTTTGTAGGAATTGCTTTGCCTGAAAATCCTGAGAAGCTTATCACAGTTATAAGCCATATTAACAGGAAACACATCTTGTGATAGTTCCAGTATCACTAAAGAAATGTGTTTATGTTTATGTGTTTATGTTTACCTCAAGGCTTGTATCTCACACATTGCCTGTCAAACAAAAACTAAATTACTGAGTTTCCATGGACTAAAAAAAGTGCAACAGCTATACCTATTTGCAAACAAGTTGCAACCACACCCTAATAGCCTCCAATAGCCTAATCATAAAGAATCAAGTTACTGATGTTTGATGGATTATAGGAAATGTGTTTTATACCCATAGAACAAGTCCAAAGTATTGCATAAGCTAAGAAGGTAGAAAAATTCCTCAGGCATGATGAGGCAAATTAAAAATGGAGGAAAAGGAGAACTTGCTGTTATTGGCTTAAGGGAATACCTTTACAGCTAGATATTCAAAGCATTGTGCTGGTTCTTAATTACTCAGAATTGTATTTCTCTGAATAAAGTACACGGGAATTGTCTGGTTAAGACCACCCATTTAGTTCTTAAATTTTCATTCTCTATCCATAAATTGTCTGTTCACTTTCCACATTTGATCTCTCTTACACAGCATAAAAAAGCTGCATAAAACCAGCCCATCACAGTATGCACTGTGAACAGCTACTTTTGTTATCATATGAGGAAAAGACAGATTTCAATGGGGAGTGGGTAGGAACAGAGCCCTTGCTAACAGACTGAAGAACAAGCAAGCACCATTAAGCAGAGCTTATACTTATCTATCTAATTCACTCTCATGATGAGAAACACAGCACAACTTCAGTCCTATTGAGTAACTGTACAGAGTTTACAGCCCAAATACAATTACACTGAAGTGATCACAGTTAGTGAAATACGTGTCTCCAGATGGATGCTTAGGTCCTTCCCTGCTGTTTTGCTGAACTGGAGCCTGGCAGGCTGAAGTGTCTTCCATATTGAAGCACTCCCTGTGCAGCCAGGGAAGCTGGAAACTCTCATAGTGCAAAGACTTCCCTCAAGGTGCCTGCCTGCCTCCCTCAGGGACCAAAAAAAGCACATCCTTTCCTAAGGCTTGAGGTGCTGACAAGCTCATGAAGGATGCTTACCATCTTGCTAACTTGAGCTCTTTGTTGGATACTGAGTCAAGAAGAGGGAATAAATAAAGAGAATACTTAGGTCCTAAGCTCACCCAACAGTGAGCTGAATTTTAGATTATATTACCTGATCACATCAGATGGAGTGAGTAATGTTTCTTCTTAAGACTAATAATGAGTGGTAACCTATTGAGAGCGCTCCCCAATGTGATTGATCCTAATTAGTGTCCTCTAAATAGGAAGCAAGATTATGCTTCACATCCAGACTGAGCTAGTCACGTGTACTGAAATAGTAAATTACCTGTAAAAGGCAGTCAGAATGATTATTTTGAAAGAATATACAAGATTTTTTAAGCAGCACAGAAGTCTGATAAAGCTAATCAGAGTATTATCTGAATGATTCTGAATTTACTATGCTGGAAAAAATAAAACAGGCAAGAGGATGTCATGACATCCCTCCCTTCTGTTTCGAATCTCAGTCACTGGTAGAAACTTGGTGCACCATTTCTGAAGTAACTGTGACAAACCCAATTTTTTAAAATTTTTGTCTGTGTGTGTGTGTATGTGTGTTATGAAGGAGCACAAAAATGCTTTTACCTCAGTGTTGCTCAAAGTTCTGGTTATGATTCAAACTTCTCAAAATATTGAGAATAATTGCAACATCGTGTGCTGCCAGCATCTGCAGTACAAAACTCTGTGTTTTTCTCACATTTTATTTAAAAAAGAACATTTTGCACCTCAATAGCTAGTTGTGGTTTTGGATCATAAAGCACTAAGGGTTTTGATCTGTTCTGATTCCCACCCCTTCCGTCTCATTTTTCTCATGGCTTTGAACAAAATATTAATGTGACTCATCTGTCATAAGTAATTTTCATATCCTCTACCTTCTGTTTTGGTGTGTGACTAGACAAAGGCTGTAGTTATGTAAAAGTATTTGTGTATTTTGTTTAACAGAGGATAGGAATCACAGGTACTTTAAGTAAAAAAGAGAACAGTGTCAGAAGAAAAGAGTGAATTATAAATGAAAACAACTTATATACATTGTAATCAAATGTAATAAATACTTTAAAACATGCTATTTCAGTTTACTATTTCTTAGTATTAAATACCACAGCTGTCATCTCTGGAACACTGGAAAAGGAAATAACAAATGCAAAAAAATCCAAAGTGAGTCCCAATTTTGATACTGAAACATTTATTGACACTAATTTGATACTGAAACATTTACTGACACTAATTTGATACTGAAACATTTAGGACACTCATTATGCTTGGAGAGCTGGAGTTTGAAATTGCAAATGTCAGTTCCAGGATGTTAATGTTTTCTGGTACAGTTTAGGAAATCCTATGTAGCATGCTACTTTAAAAAGATGTAATTATCTGTATACGTCCCCTGTGACTTTTCACCAGATCAGCCTTCCATCCCACAGTAGCACTTAAAAATTCACTAGAAAGCAGCACAATCAATCAGTACAGAAGTGATTTTGCTATGGAGGCATTTCCAGCAGTTGATCAGATTCTTCTTTTCTCCCTCAAACACTAGACTGAAATATTTTACTAAGTGGATCCAGTTCAATGCAAACCTCATTCCATGAAAGTCATTTGCATTTGGGCTGAATATTGAATCAGCAGAACTTAAGCATATGCTTAAAATAGAAGTTATATTTATGTGACTACTTAAATTAACCAGGGGTCATGCTGTTTCTGTGGTAAGAGAGAAAATACAGTTATTTTCTGCCTTTTTGCTTTTGTATTTCTGCACTTGAAAACAAAATGTTGTTTTCCACACTCAGTTAATATCTGCAGTCAGGAAAGTGGAAGGCAGAGGAGAGTGTGTGCTATTTGAAAGTAAGCAGTACACAGAAAGCAAATTCTCTCCTTTCAGCTACAGCTTTGCATGAAGTAATTCTTAAAAAGAGAGCAATGAAATGAAAATCTACCAGTCAGAAAATTCAAAGTTTAAATGCTCTCTAAGAAATCATTTCTCTCATCCTCCTCTCTTTCATATTCCCTCCATCTCTTCCTTCCCCAAGTAGCCTTCTTGAAAGTTATTTTCTCCATAACAAAAAAGACTGCCTTGTGTTGCTTCATGTTACTCAACATCATGGCTTGTACTTGGAACTTCTCCAAATAGCCCATATATAATATATATATATATATATATATAATAACACAGGGAAGACAGGGATTTTATCAGTAGTAAATCTTTCAGTAGTAAATCTTTCAAGAGATTATTTTTCTCTTGTTAAAAAAAAATTATTGCACCATTATAGGTTTTTGGTTCTGAAGGCAGTGAAGTGGAAGAATGGACATGAAGTGACTGGTCTCAGGACATGAAGAGCTGCATAATAATAATATTAGATGAATTTTAAAGAGAACATCTCAAAGTGGCCAGGAATTCCCCTCAGAAAAATCAGTGGGAGCCTGCTGAGTGATCTACTGGAGCCAGAATTTGTCTTTTTTACACTTTGTTACACTTGTAGCAACACCAAACTCTCAGCCAAGGGAATGCTTGGAGCACACAAGATAGGCAGGGATAGCAGTCGCAGTGGGGGATAGGGAAAGATATGTGAGAAAGGTAGGGATTGAATGGACTCTGTGTGGGGTGGTTTTGGGGGGACATGGCACTTTTTCT
Organism: Manacus vitellinus; assembly: GCF_001715985.3. Taxonomy (NCBI): domain Eukaryota; kingdom Metazoa; phylum Chordata; class Aves; order Passeriformes; family Pipridae; genus Manacus; species Manacus vitellinus. The sequence goes on from NW_021940122.1 coordinate 3,204,234, forward strand.
GTTTCTAAAGTTGTTTCTCCTCCTTATGACCCCTTCTTTTCCTTCCTTTCCCTTCTCCTTCTAGTGAGGACACCCAGAGACCTTCCCTTCACTTCCACTATCTCCATCATCAACATCTACACATTTTTCTGCTCTTTCTTGATTGTCAAGGAGGGGTCATACTAGTTTGGAGGGACAGGAACTAGGGCAGGACCAGGACAGAAAGGCAGAATCCTACTGCTTTTGGAGGTAGAAAGGGCAGATGTGATTGCTGCTGCTGTACTGGGACCCTCTGGTACACACTGGCACTCCTTTACCCTCTCTCTAATCCTGCAAAGGCAGTAACAGCAGCATGGATGGTACAAACAAGAGGCAGGAATGAGCTGTTTGGCTGAAATGCCTAATCCTTCTCTCCTCGGTCACAGGCAAAGTAGCTTGCCATCCCCTTCAGTCTGGCAGCTCGCCATTTTGCTAACTATTCAAAGCTACTTCTGACTTTGTGACTTCCCCTCATTCACACAAGAAGCTGAGCCAAAGCCCCGAACCTAAATATCTGCAACTTGGAGAGAAGCTTGTATCCTGAGCTGAACTATGGAGCACAGAGGCATCTCTAAAATGCTGATAGGGCGTAGATGTGTTCTGAATTACTGACTCATTGTTTGAAGGAGAAGGCCTGTTTGGCAGGATAAACAATGAAAAGCTACTCTTCAAAAAACTAGGAAGCAAATGGCAATGAAGTCGTGCATAATGCATTGGCAATTTCTACTCTCCGGGCTTTAGAGTCCTCTCAGAAAGGTGCCAAATACACATTTCTTTGTACAGCTCCAATGAATTGCAAATAATCCACAGCACTAGAACATTATCTCCTATTGGTTTCTGAAGTGGTCACACATCTGCTAAACTGCACCACAAACCGAACAGGGGTCTGCTTGCAAGAGATGGAAGGGGTCAGGAGAAGATCATGTCGGATTATCTACTGAAACAAAGGTGGTTTGAAGGCCAGTTCTAGATCTGGTATTGCCAGAGAACTGAGCCAGCAATCATAAAGGGATTTTTTAAAATAAATTTGACACCAGTGGCCAGAAGGCTTTGTCATCATTAATCTAATCCACAATCTAAACCAAAGGGCCTGGAAAGCAGCCAGTTACTTTCTGAAAGGGCTTTGGGCTTTGTGAGGAAGGCATCCACCTGGCTGCTCATGTGGCAGCTCTTGGGGCCCGTGCTGGGACAAAGTGGGCAGCTGGAGCCACCTGAAAGGGAGAAAACAGATTCCAATCAGAGACCTGAAGCTCAAGGGATGGGTGGCAACAATGGACCCTGGAGGTACCTGGGCAGACGTTCGGAGATGTCCTTTCTGGCAGAAAATGCTACTCTGTCTAGAAAATTCAAGCTTCTTTTGTGTAAATGTACTGTTTTTACAATAATTTAATTAATTCTTTTGTCAGATCTGAAAGTGAGAGACCTCACAATAGCCCAGGTGTGGCATTCAGATGAAACAGGGTATAGTGGACATGTTTCAAATGGGCTTGAATAAATCTGAGGTAAAACAGGCAAGCTACCTGCAGGTTTCCCTTGTACACCTTCCTCTCCAAATGCTTCCACCCACTGAGATTTGCACAGTCTCATGGTGGCCAGGCCACCCAGGTCACAGCTGCCTGGGGCCCACTGAGTCCTGGGGTACAATGGCACTGCTGAAGCTCAGCTGTACAGAGCTTAGGAGCCACTGCTCTTGAGTTTTAATTTTGTCCTGGTCGATAAAATGCTAAAAGTAAACGGAGAGATACCTTTGGGTGTGTTTGGCTCTTTGGAGTTACTCTGACTGCTGGGAAATCAATGTCTCTGGAGAGTGAAAACACAGGCCCAAGGTCTTCCTTGGGCCAAATATCTCAATTTTCAACCACAAAGCAAATCAGAATATGAAAAGCATCACTCTGCCTATCAAAGAGCTGGTTTTCTAGTAGCCCATGGCTTCAAGTGGGATGGATGCTGAGCAGCAAGTGGAATGTGTGGTCAGCAGCTGAGGACAGGGGCTGTGCAGAGAGGCACAGGGGCCTCCTGAACTCTGATCCAGCAAAGCACCAAAGCACGTGCTCACTCCAGTTGGAGCACAGTTCTCCAGAATTCACCATCCAGGCCTGAACTCTAAATATCTCAATGGCAGCTGAACCCACCAAATCACAGAGACCCTTCTCAGTCATGTCAGTGAGAATTGGGTCAGGCGTGGCACACAGGACTTGGTAGTAGCTGCCTGAGAACAATTAGCCTATAAAAGAGATAAGCATATTTTATATTTATATAGGACATTAGCATTTTCTGTGACTCCCCTTGCTAGTATTCTCACATTATGAGTGCAGTAATGCTTGGGTCCTTTGGTAGTTCCAAGCACATCATATTAATCTAAGTCTCTTGGGAACTAATGACTTTATTTGTGCATTGCAAGAAAGGGTTTGTGTGTGCATTTTCAGGGGCGCAACACATGTGAAGAAATATGAGATTAGTTTTTCATCTGTACTTCAAACCGATAATTTTATACCTTGTAATCTGAAAAAGTTATGCAGTGTCTCTGCAGAAGAGTCGGAACAAGGCTCAAGGCGCTTTTGAAATCCAAACCCATATTTTGATTTACAGCATAATTATCACAGGATTGCCAACAAAAACACCAAACACCAGGATTTTTAGCCCATATTCAAACTGCTACATCAGTTTTCACAAGCACTGAGTAACTAAAAAGGCTACTTAAAGTGAATGAGTTGCCAGATTTTCGTACTTCTGAACAGTAGACCTTGAATAAGTAGCCTGAATATAGAATTTAGACTATGTTAAACCACTATGTTTGAAAATCTTGGCCAATATTTCATAATATTTCTGGGAAAAAAAAAGATAGTGTGCTCATACATTTCTTATAAGCTTTCTTTTCCCCCTAGGGACCAACTTAAAATCAACAAAGTAACAACGTGCCTAACAAAATCAGGAAATCTAGGTCTCTTAAAGTGAAAAGCAAACAACCTGCCCTTCTTCTGCCCTTTCCTGAAATCTAAATGTAAGTATATTCAGCTTTGAAATCCTAAACAAATTATATGTAATGCCAAAACCAAAGTGCAAAGCCTTAAAACTGAAGTTGTCTTAAAGCTATCACTTGCTCAGGATTTCATGAGTTATTCAAGTGTTTGCTATACACCAGAGCTATTGAATTTTGAGTGGAAAAGTATATGGTACATAAATTTTGGTGATCATCCTCAGCAGCATTTTTTTTCCTAGATAAAGAAATCTACCCTTTCAGTCATTCTCCACTGTTTAATAGGAGGGAATATGTAATTTTGGCCTTTTGTGTTTATTTAAAGAATCTTGGTTTAAACCTACTTCTATGGTCAGAAAAGGGTAAGGACAAGTTTCATTAAAAAAAGAAATGTCAAAAAACATTATATCCTGGAAACAGAGTGAACCATGCTACTGATGTGCTTTTGGTATCCCAAATGTACACGTGTCCACTTCCATATGTATGCACATGTTAAAATAAACAGCAGTAATGTTCATTGGGAAATCCATACTTAATACAATGTTTAGTTTAGCTCAATAATGGGAAGAGTATGTTAAACATCATTCTGAGCCTTAATGGAAAAGTTTCTGACAACTAGACATTAGCTCATACTGCCCACAGTCATCTTATGCCTAGGACTATTGTTTGTTATCAAGTGTGACTTTTGGAAGAAAAAATGCATTATTGCATAACAAGCTGCACTGCAGTAGTGTCCTGCACTCTGTTTTGGTTTCTAGATAGCTAATTAAAAGAATCCACATGTTAAGAATTAATCATGTAAATTCCTCAGACTTTCTGGACATCTTTTAAGGAGCATGAATGCCACATTCGATAGTGTTTCTCTCTTGCAGAGAAATCATACACAATTTGTCTGAAATGAAACCAATAGAATCAGACAAACATGACTCCACAAACATGCAGCAATAGAGCATCAGCCCTGGCAGAGACCCCTCTCTGTGAACCCACTGGGCTTTACTGGGGTGGGTACCCACTGGGGAGCACTGAACTATGAACTCACTGGGTTCACAGGCACTGGGGTAGAGTGGTGCAGTGCCAGGATTTTAGGATCTCTGTCCACGTCCTCAGCTGGAGCTGTCCCTGGTAACCATTTCACCCAGCATCAGCTGCTGTGACCTACCCTATAAAGACTGCTAGAAAAGTCTAAAAAGAAAAAAACAAGGAAGAAAACAAAAGAGGAAAAAAAATGCTCAAGGCTCCAGCTCACAAAATATTGACAGAGAACAAACCACTTCTCAGTTAGCATTTACATTCTCTCAGAGCATCCATAAAAAAAAGTTTTAGAAAGTTTTAGAGCCTGTCCACTTAAAAAAAAAATCCATCAAAGAATGGCAGTGGACTTTGATAACTCAGCTGCAAAGTTTCCGTAGCAGTCGGTGAAAAGAGTGTAAAAGAACACTGCTCTTTTTACTAGTCATTTCTTCAAACCTTCTGATAAATATCTTCTATATAATAATATAGATTACTTTTTAAGAAGTATCATATGTTCAGTATTTTAGAGTCCTTTACCTACAACAGGTGAAACAGAAGTATGAGCTATTAAATACAGTTGCTGGACAGAAAAAAGCAATGGTTAAGCTAAGCATTACAAATTAGCACCTACTACTTCTCATGCATGGCAAAATTGCTTTGAGAGAAACAAACACTATCCTCATCAATTCAAAGATATCAAGGAACAGAGAATTAAGGAGGAAAAAAACTTTAAAAAAGGTTTGAAGATCTGGAAAATATTGTTATTTCTTTTTTTTAAACCTATTCCAGTGAATGGAGAAGAATTTCAGCAAAACACTCATATCTGGATAGAAATAACCCTCAAGTTAAAAGGAAACAAAGCCCTTTATCTATAGCAAAAATAAAGAAAATTTTCAGACTTGAGCATCAACTGGCAGATAGACTTGAAAGGCATTTGGGTCGAGTAGAAGTCCTGAGCTGCTACCAAAATCAACAGTCTAATTGTCTCAGCTGAAACTGGGGCTTAGCTGTTGGGTTTCCTGTAACTGAATCTTGCCACAAACAGCTCTGCTAAGTTTTTCCTCTAATAAAATAAAATACAGCAAAATTAAGATAAATACAAGAGAGAATGAAGATGAGTACATAGTCCCCAGTATAAGGAGGGGAGAAACACCAGAAAAAAAGTCATGAAGATATCAAAGTAGTTCTTGTCAATTCTAAATGGTTGATATGACAGTTCTTTAAAAATAAACAATCAAACATCTGAAAGTAATTGCTAGACTAAGGGATTTATTTTATTTAAGCAATAAGGTATTTTAAAAATGTACTCAGAATGTCTAGCTTGCTTCAAATTGCTTTGGTTTTCTACACAGTGTCATGGTAGTCACTACCCACCCAACTGTGGTATTTTAATATTTTTAAATTGAAAAACAACAATTGAAATGAAGAAAGCAAAACTATTCAGAAAGGTTACCAGAATGCACACTTTAACTTCAGACACTTTCTAATCTGATCAGGAAGCAGAAGGAAAAAAAAAATATTGTGCTGAATTTAGAGGCACTGAGTCAGGTGATAAAGTTATACAATTTTGTGTGGATTTACTGAGGTCATATCTCAAAATCCAAAGAAAACCTAAGTAACTAAAAGCAGTGTTTTGATTTATATGGTCTGATATTCTGTCTATCCTTTTTCCTGTTGAACTGCCTTTTATGCCTTTTAGTGTATAAACTTCTTGAACGTAGTAATCTCCTGTGTCCTCAGTTTTCTCCTCATTTTCTCATACTTTAGTTTCCTCCATTCAATCCCTGTTTATCTGATAATAAGGATTAGTTTACTGGTCTGAATTTTCCCTGTCTCACTTGGGGAACTGGAAGTACTGGATGATTTTTAGTGGAACCTAAACCTTAAATTACTTGAGTATTCATGGAAATGTTACCTTACATTTCCAGGACCATTTATTTTAAAAGGGAGTCAGTTGCTAGATCCTTTAGTCACTCGTGAAAACCTAGCTTCAGATTCCTCTCAGCAGCTTTGGATGGGAGGAAATTAAAGGAGAATTACAAAAGAAAAATCCTTTCCAAACATAGCAGTGTTATTCAATAGCTTAGAAATTTACTTCTCTTTTCCTGTTGGTGAATGTGGTTTCTTTAACTAATCCAAGCATTACTGTGAATAAACCCAATGGTTGCTTTTGTCTGTGTTTTGAAGAAGAGGGGCTTGTTTGGGGCTTTAGTAGCGATAATTGACACATAAAGCTCTAGTACAGAAGAACACATAAAAAGAACAAGATGAACTTGCCTCCACAAATCATTAGAATTGGAGATATTCTATGGATGCCTCCTGCTTGCTGTTAGTAACCATGATGACAAGTTTATGATCCCAGGCTACACAAAGCAGAGACCTAAGGAACCTGCTGCTTGTTAAATTCTCTTTTCCCCTAGTCCCCTACTTCCTAGACAAACTCACGTGAAAAGAGACTTCGAGTCAGTAAGCAGCAGATTTTTATGTTCATAACAGGAAATTCATGGAAGACTGGAGCAATGGGCCTCTCTGATTTAGGAAAAAGTTGTACCAAACAGTAAGTCTTTTTATGCGTTTTGCGTTACACGTAAATCCTCCTGTTTTATGCTGAGGCATATAGTTCATTAACAGGTAGCTGATTAACAGCAACATATAGAGCATATAGCTGTTATCATCACTTCACAGGTGTTTTCCACACATTTCTCATAGCTTTCACATTCAGGGAAAAGTAGCATGAAGTGAAAAATCTTCTTTCAAAAGCCTCATTGACATGATTTATCCATGTAACGATTCCTTGTGCACTCATTCAGTTTCTTTTGGAAACACCAATGTATTTTCCATGCAGGAGTCTCTCAGGAAATGTTGCATTTTAAGACAATTTTCTAGACTCTGAAGAGTTCAGACAGAACTCTATTAATACCTTTGCCTTGTAAAGTTCAAGGAATGGTACTACAGGATGAAATGAAATTTGAAATACAGTCATAAGAATTGCCCAGCTAATGACAGTTCAGCTAAAATATTTGCTATATAATTCAATCTAATATTTAGTTTCAAAGGAGTTTTATGTAGTTGTTGGGTTTATTTAAGTAACTGGTTAAGGCTGTTCTTTTTAATTGCAAAAGTTATGCAAACAGTGACAAATATTACAGTCTTATAGGAACAATTTCACAGAATCACAGAATGGTTAAGGTTGAAAGGCACCTCTGAAGCTTATCTTGTCCAACTCCCCTGCTCAAGCAGGGACACCTAGACTGGTTGTCCAGGATCATGTCCAGACAGCTTCTTAATTATCTCCCAGGATGGAGACTCCCTAACCCATGTCAGTGCTTAGTCACCCTCACTTTTCTACTTCCGCTACTCATTCTCACAATTTCTACTTTATACATCTGAAATTTCCCCTGTACTTGTTCTCTGCAGCAGTCTGGCTCATGATTTACAAGGGGTGGATGAATACTGAAGCACAATGCTGAAATCAGGGATGTTTCACTTAGGAAGGTGATGCTCTACTTTACTGAATGCATTTTTGGACCATTTACTCAGCCATCACCTGTGTATTCCTGATGTAAATGGGAGATGGTGTAAATGGAGTCAGCTGTGCAGAAGCATGGAGTCAGGACACAAGTTGGGAACGTGAGCCATGCCAACTGATGGCAAAGACTTTATGTAGAATATTTCCTTTGGGTGCAAACAGCATATTTCATGCTACTTTGCTGGCATTACAGCTACTTTTAAGCAATCCACAGAACGGAGACTTAGCATTTTGAAGCTGCAAAAGGTCGGGAATGTGCTCAGGTCCCCCCTCTTATGCAGTGTTTGTAAAGCTGTCCCTTGATACATGACAAACTGAAAAGGCAAAGAAAAGGCAACAGCATGAGCCTGTGCTGACAGTGTAAATAGAAATTTGAGTTTAGTGGACAAAGTTCACAGTTTGCAGAGAAAGGTCATAAGGATTTCAAGTATTTTTGGTATTTTGTCTCTGCTGCCTGCACAATATCAAGCAAATAAAAAACCCCAGATAGGCAGCTTCCAATTCTGTATATTTGGCATCCCTGCTCAGCCTGGAGGAACACGGGAAGCTCTGCGTTTGGCATTCTACAATTATTTGAGGACACGCCATCCTAACACAGCCTTAACACTTACTCGGCCCCAACCTTTCATGTGACATTTGATAAGCTAAAGGCTTAACCAGCTTCAGCTATGCCAAGTGGCCTGCAGTTTTCTTGCTAAAAATTTAGCATGATGAGGAAGGGTCCTAATACTCTCAATAGGTTATGTTCATTTTTTTTCCCAACCAGTGTACAGTCACATTAAAATATCCTTAAAATATTTTATGAGAAATCTCCTACAATCCGTAGTTGAACCAAAGGAGACTTGAAGGAGTCTGATTTTTTATTATTATTTCTATTATAATTTTTGCCTGCGGTGAGTTCATTCCCTCCTCTGAATATTATTAACATCTCCTTTAGGAAAAGTTTAGCTGGGCCTGTGAAACACTGACAATGACATTTTTATTTCCTCGACTCAATTAAATTTAAACCAAGTGGATACTGTTTTCCTGGAGGTATGTAACCTCAGAAACCCAAAGAAGAGTTTTATTACCTATGTACCTCAGATGTGAGTGCAACCACTGCTTTTTGTTAAATCATTACTTCTAGTATTCAGGCCTGTGCTGCTGAAATGAGAAAAAACTCTTCTGTACCAATCTTTTCTTAGGGTGCATCTTTCCTGGGCTGAGAATATTCAGAGATAACCTAGGAGTGTGAATGGGATTAAACAGTAAAAATAGGACAGCAGGTGAGCCAGGTATTGGCCAAATTTTTTGCAAAGTGTATTCTTTTAACCTCCCAAGTGAGCTCTTTTTTTTGCATTCGTATGCTCACAACCCCTGGTGTATCTCAGCACGATCATACATGAGGAGTTTGTTGTGCATGCTAGGAGTGCCAAACACTTGAGCCCATGTTGTGTCTGTAGGTGCTGAAGGCGCCTGGTGGGGTTTTCCCTGTGCCTCCCACAGGCATACCTGACAGTGCCTCGAGGGATCTATTTCCAATCTCAGATGCTTGCATGCTTGGCACACGTTGTCCTTCAGGCTCAGGCAGAATACCCATTCCAGTTGTTGTGCAACATATTCCCTTATATCCCTCTTGAGACAGATATTTTTGCACCCTGAGATACAAATCTCTTTACTGTACCTGAAACAATGTCCATTCTACCTGCCTTAGAAGTATAATAGTTACCCATGCAGGGTATGCAGGGGTTGTGAAGACCTAAAGATAGAAAGTCTCGCCAGACAGTCTTCCTTAGACTTCCTTCTCCTTTTAACTTCCTCTCTCCCCTCACTTTTTACCTAGATACGGATGATTTTGCTCTGAGATTTAGTAGTGCTGAAAGGAGCAGAACAGATGCCTGAATGTACACGTTACTTTGTCCAGCCGTGGCCAGATGTGGAATACAAACACAACTTCACATGTGATTAAACCCAGCTAGGAATGAATATGACCCCTAAATAGGTGTTATATATCTGTAGGAACTGCAGACACACTCCAGATTCATTCCCTTTCTTCCCTAAATATAGAATGATTAAGCTCAAAGGGCTGATGCTTACCATTGCCTACCCACCAGCAGAAAAATCTGCAGACTTTGATGTGCTAAGAGTAAAGCATATTCCAACATGATACACTTCCATGATAGCCAGAAAACAAAGGCCCTTGCCTTTTGACAAAGGAGAGAGTGTCTGAAAAGCTAAACACAGACTAAGTGACAGGAAGCCAGAAAGAAAAGGTATTTGTTAATGCTCAGCTTGTATCATATTTGCCCTGGCCATTACAAGGAATATGCTGTTGTAATGAGCTGTCTGTAGGTGATCAAAGTACGTGGAAGAAAGGAAGACTCTCCTCATTCATAGGCACAGGCAAACATTGTGTCTTAAAATAATATTTTACCTTTACCAGAAAGAACTATCTTTCATTTATCACAGTGTGATAGTTCAGACATGAAGGCAGTATAAAGCAGTTGTGCACCAGCCAATATGAGCCATAGCTCCTATATAAAGGACAATCATGTGGACGTGTTTTGTTTTTTTTAATTTTGCTTCTTTTTTTTTTTTTTAAATGCAAGAGTGTTAGACCTGTGTCTGTGCTGAGCGGACGGCTCACGCCACCTATGGGGCAGTGTCAGTACCAAGACCTGTCCGCTCCCAAGGCCTTCCCATGGAAACCTAGCAGTTCCTATACTGATCAAAAATCGCTCCAACAGACGTTTGAATTGGCTGTAACACTTGTCAGTAGTTAAATACATATACACCGATGAGAAACATTTGATGCTACACCATTTGGCATTCAGTGTACTTGTTTTTATAAATATACTTGCTAACAATCCATTCTTTTATCCCTGTTGCAAATAAGAATACATAAACATCTGATTCTCCTTTGATTATTGCCACAAATTAGTTACAGTGACTACATCAGGAATTAGAAAAATTATACAAGATGGGTTTAGTAGATGGGTTTAATACACAGCCCATTCTGACTACTGAAGACTGCAGCAGGGAATCTAATAAAACTCCAAACAAAGTTTACAAAGCTACAATTGTTCATATGAGCTGACCATCCCTGAACTGCCCGATGCAGTGTTTGCATTAAGCCTAGATGAGTCCCAGTGTGCAGCTTCGGTGATAAAGAGGAAATGTCTTAAATTGTAGCTGTAGAAATAGTACCCTTTCCTTAGGAATAACAGTATTTCCTTTACAAAATTGTGCAAGTGCCAGCCTTTCCACTGCTTTCAGAGGCTCATTTCAATCACCCATTTCAGCTCTTTTTTCACTCATTAGCACTACCTAGTCCTTAAGTCGTAACAGGCGAGCTCCAAAAGCAAGTCACAGCCTGAGCAGCTGAGCTTGAAGGTGGAGGTCACTGATGGTGGTAGGAGTGCTTCTCCCAGTTCCCTAAAGCAAAGGGCTAATCCTCTAGGACAGCAGGCCCCTGACTGGCTTGCTCTGCCACCCTGGGAGAGGGTGGAGGGGGAGGAACCAGAATCTGAATAGGTGAAGACACAAAGACTGCAGCATCCCCCCAACCCAGCTGGAGCACTGGAAACAGCCTGTGGATGGAGGCCAGTGCACAAAAAAGACATGGCCTTTCCATGCAGTTTACACAAATCATGCCCTGGTTTGTTTTGTCTTCCTTAAGCAAACTCAGCTGCTTACTGCATGACAAGGACTTCCACGATTAAAACAAAAAATTATTCTAAACCTTATTACACTCTTTTCTCTTTTTAATGTACTAATGCACACCAGGCCAGTGTGATTTTTGGTCAGGACTTCTTTACCCTCTTCACCTCCTTCTCCCCAAGACTTTTACAGTCATGCTGAATGCCATATTGGAAAGTTGGCAGTAAGGAAGGCTCCTCCGCTGTTTCTCAGGAGATGAACTAGCTACAAACATGAAGCAGTTGTTCTGTTCAGCCATTTCATCCCAATTTTACACATGGACAATGCCACTGATGCAAAGGAAGATACTTCTCAATTACATTACTCAGAGATGAGCATCAGAGCCTAAACTTTATTCCTCTCTCACAAAGTGCAGACTTGTTGTAAAGTTTCCTTCCAGTAAGACCCATTTTTTATAGTTTTTTTGGTTTGGTTTGGTTTAAGTGAAGTATACATTTTTCTAGGACTGAAGAATTTCTGGAAAAGACTCTGAAAAAAAGTTGCTCTAGTGATTTTAAAACTGGAGTGAAATAAATACAGAAGCAAGATAATTTCATTAATAATAGTGACCTAATCCAGGAAAAATCAAAATGTCAAGACAAAGAAATGTGTCCCTTTAATTGTAAAGCATTATTCAATCTCTTAATAACATCATAGACTGTGAAGGGAATTGTTCTTGAAAGACATTGTAATTGAAGGCATAGGATGGATGCTTGTGTGAGGGTTTAAAGTGAGTTAACGAATTGTATGTAGTCAGATCAAGCAATGAATTAGCATGTAGAATTTGAGTAACACATTGAGGATTTAAGAAAAAATGCGGATAGTGCTACAGTTTCATATTAACTGCAACTGCAGTTCTAATTTGCATGGATGAAATAGAACAACTGAGGTGAATAATTGCTTAAGACACTCTGATATACGCAAAAGCAAGGCCAGAAAAAAAAGAGCAGGCAGAATATGCCACCTAGCATGAAAAAAAAAAATGTAGCTCCAGTCCTGGAGTCCCCAGAGACAAATCCATCTGATTTTGCTTAAGCAAACAATGTGGGGGGATGTCCTGTTTCAATTTCTTTTTTGGCCTCCACTATATTGTTTATCTTGAGTGCTCATCTTCTTGACAAATATATTTTCAGGAAACTATTCTTTTGCATTTCATAGCCCTGAAGAGAACCTGAATAAATGTGTCAGCTCATCAAGACTGACTTGCGGTCTCTCTGTAGCTTTATTTGAAGTCAGAGGTTCAGAAGGACCTGTAAACAGTCAACTGAAGAGTCTGGAAACTATTGGAAACAACACAGTGCACAAAAGAGCTTACTGCCACTTACTGCCACACTTAAGTAAGTTTATTACACATTCATAAGCACCAGAAAGAGAAGGCTGACTCAGTATAGCCCTCTTTTAGATGCTTGACTTCTTACAGCATCACTCAGAGCTAAGTAAGGAGTTTCAGACCCATTTTGCAAGTGAGGAACTGAAGCAGATTTAGCAAAGTACGGCAATACCTATGGCAATACCACAGCAGCCCCAGAAGCATAAGCAATGTCTTGCAGAGGCACCAAAGATTTAACTTCAGACCAGGTAGCATGAACACCCTTGTCAGTCAGGCTGCACCATCTGGATGCTCATCACAGGTTGGCTTGCCAACTTACTTCCACTCTTGTGCTGTAGACCTCATCTGGAGTCCTGAACTCCAGAGGTGTCCTAAATGAGACATGGGAACTGAGGGACTTTAAAACACTACAAGACACTCCACTGCCATTGTTCTGCTTGTGTCCATTGCTTCTTTCCATCTCCAGTAGAAACTGCAGTGTTCAAGGTGGAAGAAACTTGTGAGCAGGGGTTAGAATGTGCCAAAAAGTGGGAGCTGTGGAGTGACAGCAAGCAATATGTATGTGTTGGCTCAGGCCTGCCTTTTCCATGGCATCAAAAGAAAAATGATGCTGTAAGTAACTTGCTCAAGGTCATAGAGGTAGTTTAGAACAACCTTACATACATGCTTAAAAATCTCTAGTTCTTTTAAAACCTGAGCCTGCTGCTTGAGTGATGGTGTCTGGACATACCAGGTCAGGGCTCACAACCAGAATTCTGCCACCCCCTACTGCAGTCCCATGGTGTGAGCAAGCAGGCAGGATTCAATTCCAGCATAGGAGTTTTTCTCAGAGCTACTGCCCAATCCATTAGTTAACTCAACAATACCAGACAGTTTATAATCTCTCTTCAGTCTTTTTCAGAGATACGAGCATGTCTAAGCCTATCCTTAGGAATTAATTGGGGAAAAAACGTAAGCCAGTATGTCCTTAGTTCTCTAGGCAGCATGTCCTCATAGAAGACAGGAACAGGATTTCACATTTATAATTTTCTAACCCACTCCCCTCCAGCACTGCAGGAAAGAAAGAATATCTTGAGAGAACAGTAAACATTCAGCATGTGCCTTATTCACCACACTGATTCAGAGCATCAGCCTCACATTCAGAGACAGCAACTGTGGGAGTCTGTGTTCTATCTGGAGAAAAAAAACATTGTGTTCTATATGAAGAAAAAAACACTGGCTTTTCTGGACACTGACACCTCAGTTCATTTTTTATGCACATCCTTTGGCAGCCCACAGCAGAGCAAGGCTATGGAAATGCATTTTAAAATGTGGCAACCTTCAAAATGGGTTTTTCTTGAGAATCATCTATATCATAATTACAGAGGCACCACTGCATTTCTTTGCAAAACAATTCAATTTAGGATTATTACTTTTAGTCAGTGAGCCATCATCACCAAGAGTGAACAAGGCTGAATGATGAGTAAGTTTAAAGCATCTCAGTAATGAGTTTAATACATTTGGAAGCCCTGGGTCCTCCCACGCTTTTTTTTTTTTGCACTAATTTGCTGTGGTTGGACAAAGATCAAAGGTAATTGTGTAGCACACAATATGCGTGATCACTTTGGTTAAATTCACAAAAAAGGCTAACATCTAACTTGTCCATGTCATCTTATTTGGCAAAAATAATAATGTAATTAAATGGGTTTAAGTACTAAAAACATATGTATCTGCTTACATTTATACTTTTTCCCCCCTTTACAAAATAATGCCTTTGTTAGAGAATAAACTTCATGAGCTTCATATGTAACTGGTGGAATTTTGCAACTCAATTATTTCTTCATCACAATGGCAAGAGAAGCTCCAGCACACAAATAATCTAGAAGATTTATAGACCTGATTGCAGAGCTGATGCTTGGCCCACAGAGCTCCCTAGCAGGCCAACAAGTAGTTGTCTTTTCTGCAGGTATGAAGTGGGTTGGCTGGGAGCATCAGCTAAGCCACGGGGAAGGATATGAGTAGAACATTTACAGCCCTATTTCTAGCTAAACTAAAAAATCTTTGAAGTATGATATGTTGATTACATGAGCATTAAAAGCAAACTTCTGCAGGAAATGGGATCCACATGCATGTTTTCTTGGGAGTTCCTTGTAAAACAACGGTCAAGTCTGAACATAAGTATGTATTTTTAATGTAATAGATAGGTTTACGTTACAGGTTCTTCCCTCATTCTCCTACTGCCTGTAGGTCTGTACATCAACAGAGACATCCAAAGTCTGCTTTCATTTAATTAAATGGGATCTTTGTCGCCAGTTGAAAAAAAAAAATATCAGATATATGAAATAATGTCTGTTCTCATGACATTTCCAGCCCAGTTTCCAGGAAGACTTTGGGATAGTTTTGAATAGATAAAAAGAATGATAAGAAAAACATTTCCTTAAAAGAAAATAATTAAAGGAAAGCAACACTCCCACTCATCTTCCAACTCTTCCATCTTTGGAAAATTTCCTTTTAGCTCAGAGGGGCTAGACAAGTGAAGCTGTTCATCTGGGACATCCTATTAAATGTCATCATTGGCAAGATAAGATGCAGTAAAATGGACTCAAAACCAATCAGTGTTGTCCACTTCAAACAGGATACATTTAACCACTGTGATAATTTCTACAGCAGAATACCAATATCAATAAACTAAGCACATGGAAAAGTTAATACTCAGTGATACTGGTTATTCTGCTTAAAAATCAGAATTGCTTCCCCTGCAGTCAAAATGCTACTATAATTGAGAATAGAATTTGGGCCAGTAGTGGATACCTGTTTACTTAGCTACACAATAGCTGGCCAGGGTTTGGGTATTTTTAAGCTAATACAAACCAGAGTGATTCTAATTTTACTGCCTGGAAATGGTAATTTCATAGATCTAAACTGACATTTGTTCCTTGCCAAAATATTTTGCACTGGCACTTAGTGTTGGAAAGACCACTTTTTTTCTACTGCCAAGAACTGAACAAAAACCAGCCAAATTATTCTGTTCTTAATTGAGCAAAATTCCCATTGTAGTTGTGCTTGATTAAGAAAAACGGGCTGCAGTCTATTGCATGGATAACTGTCTGGGTATATATAGGTTGAGATCCATTTTAAAATATTTAACAACTAGCAAATTTTATACAGGTTACAGTTCTCATCAAAATTAATGGAGTTATGTCAAGTTACCTGTCTGCACAGGTGACCAGTTCTCTGACTGTTGAATTTCATGAGCTTCTAATGTTGCTAATTGTTACATGGAAGCAATTAATTGAATTACTAGAGAAAAATCTGTTCTAGCTCATGTAAGGTTTTTCTTTATAATTGTGGAGGCCCATATTACTGAACTCTGGGAAATATCCTTTTTTTTTTTACTTTAAAAAATAGATATTCACCAGTATAATTGATGCACAGGCACTGGAGGGACACAAGTTTCTCAAAGTTACAGTCTCTACTGCATGTAGTTTTCCATCATGTCTGTTCAGGTTTCTGCATTTTATCTGTGCCACAGATCCTCCCAAGGAGAATTACTAGACCTTCATAGTCAGGAGGTTTCATAAAATATTAAACTTCAGCAATCATTTTTAGCCTGAGGCAGTCAACGGAAAACTAGCCAGGAAATTCTTCGACAATATTGCGTTAATAATTTTGCATTTCCAAATGAAAAATAAGTAGGTTTGTCTTCTCTTCCATAACAGTTATCACTAGGTTATGAATGCCACAGCAGTGTTTCATGGTCATAATATACTGATGACTGCAAGTGAAGGAAAACACAAATCTCTCCCCTTCCTCTGGATGACTTGTCATGGCTTAGTCCTCATTTCAGGTGTCACATTTAATCAAGATGAGGACTTCATTCCAAACCAAAGACGTAATGGCATGAAATCCTTACCAAAAGAAGAAAAAAATTATTTTCAACAGACCATGGTTAAGGAACTGCATTATCTGGGGACTAAATATAAGTTGAAGGTAGAAGAAAGGATAAAATAAGGTATAGGTATTAGTAATAAAGAGAAGACGGATAAAACAAGAAGGAATTCAGGAAGGAGAGGCATGCATAGAATTAACAGCAGTTCTCAAAGGTGACTGATGAGATTTGTACACACATTAGGAGATAATCCAGTCTAGAGCCTGAACAGGCAAAAGAAACACAATTGCCAAAAAAGATGAAAGACACCAAGTTGGATGGTTTTTTTCAATTTTTCAGTGATTTTCATTACTGGTGTCGCCTTTTAGGCTGAAAATGAAAAGAGGAGGGTGATAATCTATTTCTACAGATACTATTTGAAACATTTAAAGGCAATGGCATTGTCATGTGACAGCAGTTTGTACTTTTTGCCCACTATGTCTTAAAAGAAAAGACGAAAACTCTCCCTAAGTTTGCCTTGCTTCGCCTCTCTGCATGTTATTTTCAAAAACCTGTAATGAAAACAGTATCTAATGAAAGAGCAAACATGGATGCCATACAATCCCACAGATTATAAAAGCTCTTAGATTTTTGTCCAGTACAATCAGTTCTGATTTATTATTAAAGCTTAAATTGGTGATGATGGAAGACACTGGATTACCCCTCAGTTCCAAGCGGAGCACTGTTAAGTCTCTGGTATGTCAGTTAATTCCTTCACACATTCCCCTCCATTCTGAATCCAGCTCTCCTCCAGGTGCTTCTTCCTTTGCCTGCCATGAAGCTGCTGTGCTCTGAGGTCCCCTCATTCAGCAGTGTGAAACAATTATGCCACCACATAGATGCAGAAATACCAGCAAAGCTGACTTGGGAGCTTTTGATTTTTTTATTTTATGGATTGTTTCATTTGTGTGCATATGCTCACGTGCATGTGCATGGGCAGCGCTTACTATCCCAGTACATTGCTCAGAGTTGCTGGTATGGCTGCTTCTAGCCTTGACATTTAGTATTCCTTTAGCAGTAAAATGCTCCTACTCTACACACAGCCAAAACTGGACCCTGTGTCCAGTACTGGTACTTGCCAAAGTCTCTCTCAAAGGTTTCTGGAGCTCACAAAGCTGCAAACACATCTTTTGAAAACATTAGCCCCTGGATGACTTTACTAGTAGAACTTGTGAGTACAGTCCTTTAAGGAGCTCATTCCTGCAGGATCTGATCAGCCTTACTGTTTAACTTATTGAGAATTTTGCGACAATTTTCAGGGATTACTGCTCAGACCTAAGAGAAAAACCTTCTCAAACTCTGAGCCCGTGGGCTATAATTATGTACTCAAGAACATCTCTTTCCTTAGCATGGTTAAACAAGCCTTCCACAAAGCAGATTAGAAGTATTTCTATCAAGAATACATGATTTCCACTAATATCTGAAAATCTGAGCAGGTTTCTTGACCAAAGACAAAATTAATTTGGAATTAACACAGGTGCCCCATCTCAGAGTCAAACAAAACAAAGAAATGAAAATCATTGTAAGCATTGCTGATAGACACTCTGCTGTTTGGAGAACATGATACCCTTTTCCTTGCTAGAGAAATATCAGCCCAATGGATTTATTTTTGATTTTGGCTGAGCCATGGCCTGTAGGTAACCATAAACCTTTGGTTCTGATGTTCAGCAGTAAGGATCTGGTGGACAAAGTTTGTGGGGAAGGATATGATGTCATTTAAATACACTTTTTTCTAATGCCAGATTTTGTGAAGTTAGTCATTGTTGACTTAACTGCATCATCTGGGGAATACCCAGTACATGCCTTAACTACTCCTTTGCATAGATACAAAAATAATTTTTTAAAATACATAATTGCTTAAAAGTAATCCAGATTTTGAAACAAAAAAGAGGACTGGGCAGGGAATGGAGGCCTTAATTGACTGACAATACAGGACATAGAACCTTTCAGATCCTAATCCATGATGGGAAGTTTGCATCTGGCTCCATAATGGAGTCCACATGCCTGAATTAGATGCCGGGACTCCATGCATGTGTGTAAGTTGAGTTAAGTGCCTCAGAGGGGGATTCACAAAAGCCACTGTTTGGGGAGCTGCCTAAGACAGCCAAATAGGAAAAGTTGAAGATTTCAGTTCATCCTAAATCCTAGCTCTCTCCTGGGTTTAAGTGCCTTCTGGTGAACGAAGTACACGCGCTCAAGTCCCTTCACTCCCGGTTCATAGCTCACAATCCTCTTTTGTAGGCAGGTGCCAAATTTTTCTTTTAAACTCGGTGCAGCCATCAGCAGCTCAAGTACAGTGTTCCTTGCACTGAGGAAGAGGGGTCTAATTCCTTCCTTTAGCAGAAGGCATTTAAGTTCATATTTCCTTCCCCCTAGGCATACCCGAGCCAGCAGGCTACAGGCATCAGCTCCCAGGAGGGTAGGTAGGAGCTGGCAAAGGTCACAGGAGACTCAAGAAGCCACAGAGAGGAGGGAAAGCCCATGAGACCTTGTCTGAAAGACTGGGAGGCATCAGCAGGCAAAGGGAGCCTCAACTCCACATCTGGCACTGAGAAAGGTTTGGGACCAGTGGGACCACTACTTTGGGGAGGATTTCAGTGATGAGACAGATCAGGCAAGAGCTAATCAGTCCCTGATTGGGGGCTTGGATTTTGATTATGGATTGAAGTGCTTCAATTCCCTGCTCCAATCCTATATCCTTTCAGCCCCAAGTCTGCCACGTAGTTCAGCAGGCAGCTGAAGGGAAGCTGGTGTCTGCCTTGGATCCAGTTGAGCAGCAGGGCAGCAGTGTGTTTGTCAGCCTATCCCCACTGGCACAGCCCCTCATCCTGGATGCAGCACTGATGAAATAAAAGTGCCGACTCCCACTGCAGCTGTTTTATAACCATTAGCCCTGGGAGTTGAGCACTGACCAGCTTTGCAGTCTGAATATTTGCTAGTCTTACAGTTATCATGGGTCCAAATGGCTGCACTGAACCTTTCAGATTGTTTCTCTTGGAGTAGAGTTGAGAGACTTGAGTGAGTGACTGATAGTATTTGCTCTTCAGCACTTGGCTTTGCTTTCCTTTGGCCTTGGTTGGGTTGTTCCAAGGTGACAGATATGGTGATTTTAAGTCCTTTAAACCATAGTACATTGGATTGCATATAGGAAATTAATTTCCCTCATGACATTTTTGGAGTTTCAATGACTATATATTTTCATGGATGCAGGATAAGTGTGTGTGAATGGGATGGGGAGGGTCTTTCATGTGTTTCAGAAGTGTCCTTTTTCTTCTATGTGCTTTTGAGAGACGTAGCAAACATTTGTTATAAATATTCACTGAGTCAGACCTACAGGGTGTACTTCACAACTCAGGCTGTCATGCTACCCTTGTTTCTGCACTTGCACTTGTAGAGTGGGAAGAGAGTGGTATCTGTGTAGGCCTGTACACATTACATTTGTTCAGAAGTAACAATGATTTCAAGCTTTTCCTCCCTGCCCCTCAACTAGTCAAGTGCTTCTGTTGCTGAAGCACACTAGACTAAGATGCATTTTCTTACCTGCTCCACAAGAGGAAGAGGAAGAAGGTCATTATGGGCAGATCTATTCTGGCATGACACAGGGATGTGTGTGTACAGTTCAGCCATGGCAGTTAGAGGCGTCCACTTGAATTTTCGGTGGGTTTTGGTCATGATTTGCACCCAAGTTCAGATTATGATAGATGTACATTGGCATATCCACTGTCAACCATCTAGTAACCTCCATGTTCATGTCTGCCCAAAGGTATGACCCAGAGCACAAAGGGTCTTTCATAAAAATTAAATTCCCAGTTTTGAAATAATTTTAACCAAATGAGTGTCCAGTTGTGGTTATTGTTGTCTATAATTCACCCATTTAGGAAATACAATCACAAGGTAAGATCTGCTTGATTTTTGTGAATGGAACGGTGTCAGATCATGATTAGCACATCCTAACAAATACGATATCTGCAATATTTTATAATAAAATAGGAAAATAACTGTTGGTAAATAATTTTAAAACATGCTCCTGATTTCTGTCTGGGTGGAGTAGTCTAGTATGTTTAACTTTCTAAGGCAAGATTATTTCTTCCACTGTTCGAGCAAAGGTAGGAAAAGTATGCAAAGGGCAGGAATTTTTTTTAATGGCAAATAATCTTCCAATAAAAATTGTCTGAGAGGAAGTTTTTTCAAGAAAAATATTTTACAGACATTTGTTATTGTTTTCATATCTCCCTTGGACTGGGTCTTTGGAGTTCCGGGAAGCTGCAGAATTAGAGCACAGCAAATAAAAATAAGGGAGAGAGAGGCTGCTCTTTCTTTCTCGACAGGCTCATCAAAGCACAGTGAACGGAAATATTGTAAATTGCAACAATTCGTCTCCAAAATAAAGCCTCCAAAGCCTTTTGCTTTTATTAAAAAAAAAAAAAGAAAAGAAAAAAAAGTCATGAAACAGCATGAGGGCAAGAGCCAAGAAAACACATTTTGTACACCATCAAAGTGAGAAAGGGAACAGAAATGCTGTGCCGTGCCAGTTTCAGACAGAGGCAATCAAGCAAATTTTATGGCAAGAAGACAACGCGTAAGGCCACAGGATTGCAACAGGAGTCACAGAGAACAATAAATTATTTCAAATTAAGATCAGGCCAAGCACTTCAAGAGTCTGGCACAAATTTCTTGCTTTATAGAGCAGGAATTCCCAAGATTGTTAAAGTAAATGCTATAAGGGGTTGCAAAGCCTGGAGTGAGATCACTACACAGGGGCACATGAAATAACGTTTCCTTATAACCAAAAGACTTCAACCAAAGAACCCGTGCACCCAGAATTAGTCTCTTGTTCTTAATGAGATTTCATGATCTTGATTCCTTGGTAGGGTTTAACAGCTCCCATTTAGATCTGTAAAGCACTTATATTTAATCAGAATGCATGCAGTGCTAAAATGAGCTAAAACGTTTTAAACTTCAGAGAAGTCCCTGCTTCATCACTGATAATAAAAAGCTAAAACTCACCTCTTTCCAAAGAGCCATCCCTCCTGCCTGCCTCATGCACTCTGTAGCTGCCAGGAGCCCTCACCTCCCAAAATGTCCCATGGCAGAACACTGGCCAGACCTCAGTGTTAGCAAAGACAGACACCTGCCTTTCCCAAAGCTGTGGCTGGGTTCTATCCACCCCAGACACAGTGCAGCCTTTTTAGCTCAATGAGGGCATGGTGACAGTGGCAGGATGTCACACCACAGCAGGGTGCTGTAGGTGGCCCACAGGCCACGCAGGGCAAGTCAGACATCAAGTGGCACCAGCAACTGAAACAGTACTTGCTACAGCCTCAGGATCAAGAGAAGCACAAGAGCAGCTTCTGGCCACTTTCCCCTGGTCTCCTTAGGTTTGGCACTAAGTATACCTTAGCCTGGAAAGTCCACCCTGCATGAATATTACAACTGCAGGGAGCTCTACTGCTTTATGTAACACTTAAACTGATAAGAAGACATTATCTTCCCTGCCACATCTGTAACAATCAATCATTGTCATTACCAAGAACACTTCTATAATCAGGATTTGTCTTTCTTTTGTCACCTCTTGGGAAGTGTTTAAGAAAAATACACACTGGCACCTAGCTGTGTCTTGCAGATGCACATGTAAGCTTTCCTAAAGGTATTGAGATCTAGTAGTTCACAGAATGTTCCCTCTCTAAGCAGTCTTCCCAGACACATGTAAGAGAATTTTAACCCACACTGTATTAGAATAAAATATACATAGCCAAAGTTGATCTTTCGTGCCTCTTTAGGACTCAATGCACCTCCACAAAGACAACAATTTATTTTTTCTGCTTTTAGTTCAGTAATGTGATTAATCAAATGAGGAACTAAGAGTTCTCTGACCAGTAAAACTGACAGATAACCTTCAGAATAAGATTCTGGCACTGGCAGATATTTGGGCAAAGATTTAGGATGTGCTTCAGTTTACTGTCACAAAAAGAGATAATCTTCCCTCATTTCTGTCTACCCCTACACATCTGATGAGATGGAGCATTTCACTGATTAACAAGTTTAATAGTGAACTGTGCAGAATATTTACTTGTCATTCAGAGCCCATTGCTAGTGTGTGGCCTGCTCACAAAGCTGTAGCTGGCTGAACCGAGAGGTAGTGAAATGGAAACTTTATTTACACTTTCACCAGTGAGTCTAATTCATAGCAGCACTGCCTAGAGGCACTGCTTTGGATTAAAACAGCAAAATACTGTGATACACTTTGCAAACTGTTGTACCATGATAACATGCAAACAATTGTACCATAAAAATTTGGGAGGGTTCTACTGCACGCAGCCAGCACAACCTGTCCCAGGGCAGAGTAAGGCCAAGAGTGATGAGTGACAGCTGAGAAAGGAGGTTTCCAAAGAAAGCTTGCAGTTCCCTGTTCACACTGTTCTGCAACCAGAAATCACCATAGTTCATTATCAACACCTCAAGGTTCAGCCTACTGGATCACACACCTCAGTCTGAAGCACATCACCAGTTGTCTGTCTTTGCATTTATTTTGGGGTAGTGGATTGGCAGTAGATGCAAAGCGTTCTTGCCAAAACAATCCTCCTACCAACAGCTCTCCTAGGAAACGGTTGGTTGCCTACAAATGCACTTCCATGAAAACCAGCCTCCTTTCCAGTGGGCTGCACACAGCAAACCTGTTACATCTGATAAGGCAAATTCCTTGGACAGTGTCATTGCCTTTGCCCCACAGGGAGCTCCTTCTGCAGCGCTGGGTAGCACCACCACTTCAGAGAAGGAGCCCTCAGTCCAGTTCCCACGTTGAACAACCAGTCTGTGCTCGGACGCATTGGTGGCCAGTCTTGGGCTCGGTGCCAGCAGGGCGGTTACGTGCTGATAAGTGGGGAGGCAGCTCTAGGCTTTGATCACTTTGTGTGTTCCACATTACTGGGTCCAGGTTTGTGTGCCTCACGCAGCCGGTCACTGAACCGGGAGCTGGTGACAGTCACTGAAGTGCCTCCATCAATCTGCCTGCCACCAAGACTGTAGGCAAACTGCCCAGAAGAGAGCATTAGGCAGAGGATTCAAGTGCATGCTGTATGGTAGAGAACAGGAAAATGTATTCAAAGGCAGGTATTTTCTAAATCCTACCTATAATTAATTCTAATCCCATAATTAAAGTCGCATGCTTTTCTGCAAACATTCCCCCACGTTGGTCCTTCATCCCCACCCCAAGGTCAGACACCGATTCGTGCAAACAAGCACATGCCACCACGCCAGAGAGCTGCATCCCCGGGGACTGTGGTCACCCAGCCAGCAGTGCCCAACTTACTGATCCTTGTCACGGCTCCCTGCCATCTGACTCCAAGTAGCTTTCAGGCATTTTCCAGCAAACAGCATCTGGGCCAGATCCTCAAAAACACGCAAGAGATGAACTCCCCTGGAAATCAATTACTAGCGCCAGGCATCTTAATATCATCGTAAATCATGAGCTTCATGTTTGTGTTGAGTCAGCAGAGCCCTTGTGCCTGGGAGTTAGGGATTATGGAGCTGCCAATCTAATCATGCCCAGGTTTGCAGAGAGAGAAGGAGATGCCTACCCGGGCCCATGTAAGTAGGCTCACAGCACACTGGGCATAGGAAGAAGACTAAGGGCAATGTCATTATGTGTCTGCATGAGCTAAAATCTCCTTCTCATTGTGGCTGCCTCCACTCCCAGGACATATTTTCACATAGATATG
The DNA here is from genome assembly GCF_001715985.3 of Manacus vitellinus. Taxonomy (NCBI): domain Eukaryota; kingdom Metazoa; phylum Chordata; class Aves; order Passeriformes; family Pipridae; genus Manacus; species Manacus vitellinus. The sequence goes on from NW_021940122.1 coordinate 3,228,402, forward strand.
CACATATAAATACCTGCACACAAGCAACAGATAAAGGCCCACATGCAGATATACACTGTTTGGAAGCAAGAAACATGGGAAGTCCAAGGGTGCCCACAGAGAGCTGGGTGAGCTGACTGAGCCCATGAATGAATGTATTTGCAGAAAGACTGGAGCAGAGGCAATTGCTTCATCTTTGGAAATGCATTTACAAATGGAGACCGCCCCAGGAATTGCAATAGAAGATCATATAATTATCAGTGAAGCCAAAGATAGCTTATAGTTGATCATCGTTTTTTAAGATGAAGCCATTTATTTAAATGTTTTCACACTTCTCTAAGAAAGAAACTGCAGGCACCATTTTGAATTAAAAAAACCCAAACAACCTAGAAACAAGCCATCTGCCACATGTTGAATATTTCCCATTAGCAACAGGTTTATGCATGCATGCATTTTAAAATGTTTATTATGACAATACTTGTTATGACTGCCTCAGATTTAGTAAATACCACATGATAATCAGACACAGTTGTTAGACCTTGAGCAAAATATGATTTATTTTTAACATACTAAACAATAGCTATTTCTTGGTAATCTAAACTGAACACAGACACTTGAGACTACTTGGTTTCCTTGGAAGGGACAGTGAAAAGGAGGAAGGGAAAAAAAAATAAACCTGATCTCTGTGGGATAGTTTCACAAGAGGCAAGAAGGATTACATTTACCATAAATCCTACTTTCCTACCTACTGAATGCACAGGGCCTTATAGACCCTTTAGCAAGGTAAACTCTTCACCTACTCAAGAACAAGTACAGCTTTCAACAAAGTTGCAGGCACCATTAACAGCAAAATTATGTGGAACCCCAAACCTGCTTGGGCCAAAGTCAGGCACGGACCACGTGAATCCTGCCAACAGCACGGCTGGGCCCTCGCACAGGGGCTGCACTCTCCTTTACTGTCCTCCTGCTCTTTGCTGCTGAAAATAAGATTCGGTCAGTGTAGCTAGTCTTAATTTGTGTTATGAAACTGGTTAGCTTTCAGAGGAAATCCCTGTCAAGTTATATTTGGTTGCCTTCACTCCCTGCTTTTATGTGGAGCATGACTGAACTTGCAAAAAGAAACCCCCTGCCTTGTATTTAACTAGTCTGCTGGCAAATTTGAAAACATAAAATAACATAAAACTTTTTTTGGGCACAGAGAGGCAGAAGAGTGCTTTATATGCAAGCGGTAATGTGTGCATTAAATGGCACTCAAAACTCTTGAGTATATACAAAATGATTTGGCAAGAAGAAGGTTTAGATTTTTCCTGCCCCTGAAAACATGAGTTACCGTTAAAATTCAGTCTCCGTACAGTACAGGGAGAAACCTTCAGAAAGTACTCACTGACTGACAGGTTAGTCCTCAAAGGCGTTAATGATCCAGAGATGAATTCTAGCTGCCATGAAGTTTTGAAACAGTATCTTTGAAAACTGTGGTGGGAAGTTCACTGCTCAAGTCACCTACACATCGTGGCGCTGGTGCTGAGAACAACCACCAACATTTGCCTGACTTTTCACACCCCTCACTTGAAGTCACTGGATAGGAATAGCTTAGTTCACTACAGGAACTAAGGCCTTGATAGCTACTCTTCTAATTTTGTGCTAAAAATTCTTCTAGGAAAATTAGCTGTCTAACAGGATTAGTTTACAAATGCTGAAAAAAACCCCAATTTATATGCCCAGTGCTTAATTCAATGCTTTTCATGTGGTGGAAACCTTAACAGAAATATACATGGAGTGGGGGTGTGCACATGCTTGCAAAGTATAACCGAGTGATTTCATGGATCCGTACTGCAGGAAAGAGGAACAGTATAAGTTACTTGTTTCCGAAGTAGCACCACAAATGAAAACTGAAAAGAAATTGCTATCACTTTGTAAGGATTTTAGCTCTCTCTTACGAGCCCTTCTTTGACTTCCCAAGAGCTGCCATGTACCTCTGCATATGGAGTGGGGGCCAGCCAGGGAAATCCCCCCAGAGAGTGACTGTGCTGCTGACCCACCAGCTCTCTGCAATGCTGCGCTGCTGCTGCTCCTTACGTGTGGTGACACATTATTTGCGATTTCCATGCTGTTCCTGCATATCTCTATATGTCAAGCTCACCCCAAAATTAGCTGTGTTCCTAACCACTTCTGATCTTGAGTGAAAAAACATCCTAGAGAATTTAGCTTTTTATCATCAAATTTTTTTAGTGGCACTCTTCTGGTAACAAAAACTCTAGAGTCACTAGGATTTTTATTTTGTAGAAGTGATTTTCCATGTGGAAACCTGAGCAAGACCATCCCCCCTTGCAGTGGACATCTGGTCCTGCAGTTTCAGGCAGCCCCTATGGAAGGGACCCCAGGGAAGAAGACTTCAGGTCACTGAGATCTACTCATGCCTTATGCCTATTTGGTAAATACAGCAAAAAGTAAGGTGTAGTAAATTAAGCCCATAGGAGTAGTCTCTGGCTGAGTGTCTTAGAGGTTCTGAGATGTGGGTAAACTTCAGCTAAACCCAACATTTGTTGCAGAGTGATGACTTTCCTGTAAGAACCAATAAATCAAGATCTGGCTTCCACCTTTTGCAAGACCACCTATGATTTCAAGTCCCAAGTGGATGATCATCACTCTTTCCATACATTCTTTACATAATTAGGCTAAACCAGCCATTATTTTTTCACACCAACCTAAGAATTTAAGAATTATGACTGCTGGTACATTTTGTTTTGTCTTCAGTTTCTACTGAAAAACTCAAATAGTCAGAGGAAGGTCCTTTCTCGTTTTCTCAGGAGAACAGCTCCACCGAAGAGATTATTGAGAAATGTTTTCACTTGAGCTTTGCCCATAAAAATGTGTTTTTTCAGGGACTCTCTCTCACCCACAAAGCCAACCACATGCACTCACACACGAGCAGCTGAACACTGTGGTTTAGGATAATATTCCCTCATCCTCAACTGGCTTGTCCCACCCCAGGTAAAGCAAAATGTTTAATGTGGCTTAATTTGAATGCCTGGTGCAAAATGACATGTCACATAGTGTGAAGGCATAGTTGCTTCTCCTCCATCTCCCTTCAGACATCAAAAAAGGTAAGGTAAAATTTCACTTTCTCCAAGCCTTTGGCTTCTCTAAAGGTGCACAAATACACAGACACATTCCTATTACTTTCTGACAGAAACCCAGGAAAATCCCAATCCAGAGCCAAATTATCACTCCACTAACAGACACACCTTTGAAAGTATGTCAGATTGCATTACATGGAAGTGTTTGGAGATGATCCCTAAATTGCTGGGATTTGGGTGAAAGGTGTGGGAAGTCTTACACTTTGGCTGCATCTTCAACACAGACTTTTCTCCTCCTCACTATGCTATTTTCCTAAAGTTCTGACACTGCTGGGAAAACTCTCCTTTTGCTATTCATAAACTCTGAAGGACCAGTCCAACATTTACGATCTATAGTCTTCTTTTGAAAACCAAGAACAAGATTTTCAGTAGCTTTTAGGCATTAAAGATGCTAGTGGTTTCCTAGTGAGGTCTTCAAACCAGAGCTGTGCACTCAGGTATTCAGAAACCAACTGCAAGGCAAAAAAAATAAGGCCTTCAACTTCCCTCAGTACATAAATAACTTTTTATAGAAGCTGACTTGGATGAGACAGGCAATGAGCTGAAATACTGAAGACTATCCTCGGTATCCCTCCTGCTGCCAGGTAGGCTTGCCTTATAGTGACAGCATCTTTTAGGGATAATCCAGCAGCAGCATACACAACTCTACCACATTTCTCATCAAGACAAGTTTTGTCTGATCTCTCCTTCCTTTGGGAGGGGGGAAGAGATGAGCTGTATGGCCGGCACCAAACACAGGCTGCTTCTCAGTACCTGCGGCAGATCCCAAGACCCAGACAGCTCACAAGGCCACTGGGGAGGCTCTGACCTCCTCCCACAAAGATGTCAGCCAAGTCCCATCTAGCACAAGGTTGTTCAGTAAATAAGCCCCCACCTTCCACTTCAGCAAGTCACAGGCACCAGCCCCAGCCAAAATCAATAGATGAGAAGCAATCTGTCATTTCCAGGCCACACTGGTTGGGTTATGATGAGTCAAAAAACATGACAGGAAACACAGATGTAGTGAGATCACCTTCTCTGGAGCCTTCCTATCTCTAAAAGTCTTGCCTCATCTCCCTCAAAATTTCCACGTGGGCCCACAAAAACATCTCGTGTTAAACTGCAGGTGCGTTGTGTGACGCTTGGCAGGGCCAAGGGAGCCCAGCACAAGCAGCAGGAGGCTGAGTTCACTCTGAGCTGCGGGCAGGCTGGTGTCTCCCCGAAGGAAATTTTTTCAGTTATTTCAAATACCTCCCACTTGCACACAAAGCCCATGTTTTGTAATAAAACAAGGACAAAATCTCATCCAAAGGAATTCTACCTATTTCCCTCTCTACTTATTCCACTGAAGTTATCTTTTTAAAAAAATAAACCCCCCAAAACTGGTCACCAGAAAAACAAAGTAGCCAAGAAGCTAATTTAATAACCTCATTCTTCAAATCCACCCTGCCCTTCATACTTGTAGGTTTCAACAACAGTCCTAAATCATCCAATATCTTCTAATTTTTTTAAAGGTTTTGCTGCATTTCTGTTTTCATATGGGCAATGCTTTTCCTTTGTGAGAGATGCACAGAATGGTGCAAATTTTCCAGTAGCTGGGATTTTCCCTGCAAACTGAGGCAGGTGTCACACTACAGAGAGGCAAAGCTGCTGCAAGTTACTCGTTATGGTATAGAATGGGGCAGGAAGGCCAACAGAGGACAGAATGGGGACATCTCCCCCCCACAAAAAAAGGAAAAAAAAGATTGCTTAGTGTTTTATGCACCCAGATGAAGCTGCAGTGGGTTAATAAGTTACCATGTCCCAGCCAGGCCACAGTAACTGATCATGCACAGACTGTCCTCGAAGTCCAGTGCCATTGGGCTTTAAGCAGAAATACCACGTCCTAAGGCCCTAATCCTTTAGCTCACAGCAGCACAGCCAGCTGTGGGCTAAAAGCCACATTAAACTCACTGGAGGAGAAGCATTTGCTGAAATGCTGTGCTGAACAAGGATGAGCAACTGTGCTTGTGCTTTGCCACATGGCAGCCGGTTACATCCAAGACTTTGAATTCCTGGGAAAGAAAGTGACTGCAGAAACTCAGCTGTGCAACATATGCTCCACCTAGCGTTTACTCACTAATATTTCATGTTCTTAAATGGTTTGTTTTGCTGTTAACACACAGTTCCATCTTTTCTGTAGTTCATTTGTCTATGTAGAATTATTATTGAAAATAACAACCTTCTGCTTGTGGTTCCAACTACATAATTTTTATTTAGCCTCCACTACACCTTCAGTAATGATAATACATGCCCTCATCACACTGGGGCGCAGTAGCTGCTGGGAGTGAGTCCCAACAGGCAGTTTGGCAAAGCTCTGCAGCATTAGTGACTTGGAAAAGCATGGGGGTTTTTCCAGGTGCTCAGGTTGGGTGCAAGGCATCTTTGCATGGTGGAAAAGCAGGGAGAGAAGGACAGCCATCAGGCCTGGCAATTGCCAAAAAGGGCAGGATTTGGTGGTGGGATAAAATACTCCAACACATGGAGAGTCTCATTTTACCATAAGCTCTCCCCAATTTGCACTCCTCTAGGGAGTTCCTGGTTCCTGATTTGCTGTTCATTTGCTGGTAAATGCCCTTACTGCAGAAAGGAAAGCCAACAGCAGATGGGACAAGATTTCCCATCTTTAGAAAACAGTAGAAGACCTTTAGAAAATAGTTTAACATTCCCAGAGAAAGTCTTGGGTTGGCTGATCTGACTGGAGCAGTGATGACTCAGGCAGCCCTTAGATGGCCCACTTCTGGGTAGAGGCTGAGAGGATCCCAGCCCAGTTTTAAGGCGAGAGCTGGTAAGACCTGCAATAGGAACAGACTCTGCAGCCATGGGGCATAGGCACAGATTTAAGCTGCGGAAACTGAGCTTTCATTGCTGTGGAGAGCGGAAGGGGCACTGACAATTTAGCTTCCTTGGGCAGAAAGTGTTTCTAAGACCCCCACATCCCTTGCCTGCTCTTCCCCTGTGCCAGAGCTTGCAGCAGAGCTTGCCTAATCTGTGCTGTGGCGCTGACACAAGTGAGAAAGCAGCAAACTGGGAGCAGGTGTGAAGAAACTGCAGAGGGCACCCCTGGGGTAGCATAAAACTAAATACATATAAGGACATTTACTGTATTAGTACTGTTTGAGTAAGAGCCTCCAATAAACCAGATACAGGCCTGCTGCTCGATGTCCTTCAGGGCAGTGCACAAACCAGAGCCAGTTTGTGGAGGTTTAGGTCCAGTTTGCTGCAGAAAATGAGAGCATGTTGCCCTAATGGGAAACACATACCATGAAAATCTTCTGCCAACTGTGGGTTTTGCGGTGTTTTTTTGCAGGTGATGGCCGCGCTGCTCTTCCCTGTGCAGCTGCTGGCAGTGGCTGTCACCGTTTACCTGGAGCTGGTGAGGTCTGCTCAAGGAGGTGCCTACTATGGGATCAAGCAGCTGCCACCTCAGGTGCCCCAGTACCAACCTCTTGGACAACAAGTACCTCACATGCCGCTGGGCAAAGAAGGCATCCCAATGCAGCACATGGGCAAGGAGATGCCCCACATGCAGTACGGGAAAGAGTACCCCCATCTGCCTCAGTACATGAAGGAGATCCCACAGAGGCCCCTGCTTGGCAAGGATATGGCTCCCAAGAAAGAGAAAGGTAGGCTGGGCATGTCCCTCCCCAACCCTGCACGATCCCACCCGGTGCACCAGAGCACTGTTTGGCAGAGGGGGGGCCTGAACATTGGAGCAGGCTGAGCACAGCACCCCTGTGCCCAAAGGACTGGACAGGTTGGTACCTGGCCACAGGTGGACAAAACAGGCTGTGAGGCAGCTCAGGGTCACCAGCACAAGTCCGCAGTCATCCTCTGGACTGCAGCACAGCCTCTGAGCAGCCCTACCTGTGATGAGTCTCCAGCACCCAGGGCTGGCCCCAGATTTGCCTGGGTGCTTGTTCGAGGTTAGGAGAAACCTCGTAATCCCACCTGCCTGCAGAAGTCCCTCTGATGGGGTTTCAAAGGATGGCCCACGTAGATGGGCCAGGGTCCTGCCTGGATCTGCTCCCACTCCAACTGCAGCAACCAGACATAAGAGCTAACAGCCCCAAGATTCAAATTTACGGGAACATCACAGTTTTGTCTGAATTTGCCCAGACTCTGTGATTTAGAGGTTTGCAGATAAGAGTATACAATTGCTCTTCCAACTCTGGAGTCCTCTTTCTATAGGTTATTTATGGGTGTAACAGAAGATTGAAAGTACAGAGGTTTACTGCACAAGTCTGCACGTACAAGCACTTTCTGTATTCAGTAAAGGAAGTTTGGACAATACTAAGATATTTAACAAAATAAGAAAGAGAGTCCAAATACAAAGGGTGACCAGGAACACCCAGTATCATAAAATCCTTGTGAGGACGGCCAGCATCTGTGTGACTTCAGACAAGCTGGTTAACCCTTTGTCTTATTGAGGTTTCAGCTAACCACAACACCCACTGGCTTCAGAGGGAAATGGAATATTTTTGGACTGTCTGAACAAACACCACTGGCTGTGAAATCAACCCATCTCATGAGCAAAGATCTTCTACGTGCATAAAACACAACATGTGCAGAGAGGAAGGGTTTCTGCCTCTCAAAGAACAGTTAATTCTCTTGTCCTGAAACCTCATCTCTTGCCTTCCCCCAAGCCTCTCACTTTTTTATCCCTTTTAGAGCTGGAGAGATTTTCCACTTAACATGAAAAGCCTGCAGCTTGAAAAGCAACTGACCCCAGCACAAACACCCACACACAGAAACTCCCTCCCTGACCTGCAACGCTAAGTGGTCACATACACAAAAATGTGGGTTTGGACAATAGAATGATTTTGCAAAACATTTAGAAGAAATGGTTAAGGACGTAGGTTGGTTTCCAGTAACACCTTAATGGGATCCAAAGCCTTGGTGAATACAGACATACCTACATACAAACCTTACTGACAGAATCTTTTTTAATTGATCTTGCTCATGCAAGCCCTCCAGCAAAAGTACTTTTATGCCAGGACTCCTCCTACAGCATGAAACCACCGAGCAGCTTCTGTGTCTTGTGAAAACTCTTAAAGGTAGATTAATGTACAGCAAATATGGGACAACGTGCAGATTTTGCTGTTTAAGACTGTATAGGTGGAGAATACTAGTAAAGCACAAATAACTTTTACATATGATGCACAGTAATTATTTTATGGAAACAGACACATGCATGGAAGTTTGGGGTATGCAAAACAGTAGCAACATCCTCTTCATTCCCAGGACCAACCTGTAACTGGTTAGCTGGCTCTACCTACCACAAACCCACGAGGCATCATAACAAGCACATTCCATTCAAAACTGCCTTTATGTTTTTTGAAGGATGCGACTGCAATCACCTTTTGTCTCTCTCCCTTCCCCTTTCTTCTTCTTTTCTTCCCAACCCAGAAATGCCCATACGCAGTCTGAGGGGTGAGCAAGGCCCCCCTGGTGAGCCAGGACCAAGAGGGCCACCGGGGCCACCTGGATTACCAGGCCATGGCGTGCCAGGAGCCAAAGGAAAACCAGGCCCACAAGGATATCCAGGAATTGGAAAGCCGGGTTTGCCAGGGATGCCAGGAAAACCAGGGGTCATGGGGCCCCCGGGGCCAAGAGGGGAGATGGGGCCAAAGGGGGAGATCGGGCCTATGGGAATACCTGGACCACAAGGACCACCAGGACCTCATGGGCTTCCCGGTATAGGGAAAGCAGGTCCTCCAGGTCTGCAGGGACAGCCAGGGCCAAAGGGCGAGCCTGGGATGAAGGGGCCACCAGGAATCCCTGGGATCCCAGGGCCAAAAGGGGAGAAGGGCATTGGGATCCCAGGTTTGCCAGGCCTGAAGGGTCCACCCGGGCTGCCTGGTCCCCCTGGCCCCGTGGGGCTGCCAGGGGTTGGCAAACCAGGCATGGTTGGCTTTCCTGGGCCACAGGGACCCCTGGGTAAACCTGGACCCCCAGGAGAGCTAGGGCTGCAGGGGCCTCCAGGGGCCCCTGGGATCCAAGGCCCTCCTGGCCCGCCTGGCATCGGCAAACCAGGCCAGGATGGCATGCCTGGCCAGCCAGGCTTCCCAGGTGGCAAAGGAGAGCAGGGATTGCCAGGCCTACCAGGGCCCCCAGGCCCCCCTGGGGTTGGGAAGCCAGGCTTCCCGGGGCCCAAAGGTGAGCGAGGCGTGGGTGGGCTGCCCGGCCCCCTGGGGCCAAAGGGGGAGAAGGGGCATGCGGGACCACCTGGCATGGGGGGGCCACCAGGAGAGCCAGGCCAGCCGGGATTGCCAGGCATCATGGGACCCCCAGGGGCCGCTGGTTTCCCAGGACCCAAAGGAGAGGGTGGACCCGTGGGGCCACCGGGACCAGTCGGCCCTAAGGGAGAACCTGGCCTGCAGGGTTTTCCGGGAAAGCCAGGCTTTCCTGGGGAAGTGGGGCCCCTGGTGCGGGGGCTGCCAGGCCCCACAGGGCCCAAGGGGGAAGCAGGACACAAAGGCTTGCCGGGGCTGCCGGGTGTCCCAGGGCTTGTGGGGCCAAAGGGTGAGCCGGGGCTCCCTGGTGCCCAGGGGCTTCAGGGCCCCTCAGGCATCCCCGGCATTGCAGGACCCAGCGGCCCCATTGGCCCCCCAGGGCTGCCAGGGGCAAAGGGGGAGCCAGGCATGCCTGGACCCCCTGGCTTCCCTGGTGTAGGCAAACCTGGGGCTGCAGGGTTGCAGGGACCCCCAGGGAAGCCTGGGGCACTCGGTCCTCCTGGTCAGCCAGGGCTCCAGGGGCCACCGGGCCCCCCTGGACCCCCAGGTCCCCCAGTCATCATCCCACCCACTCCACCAGCTGTGGGAGAATACCTGCCTGAGGTGGGGCCAGGGATAGACGGCGTCAAGCCCCCCTACGGCTACAAGGGCAAGAAGGGCAAGGCTGGTGGCATTGTCTACGAGATGCCTGCATTCACAGCAGAGCTGCTCACCCCCTTCCCCCGGGTTGGGGTGCCCGTGAAGTTCGACAAGCTCCTCTACAACGGCCGGCAGAACTACAACCCCCAGACGGGGATCTTCACCTGCGAGATCCCCGGCGTCTACTACTTCGCCTACCACGTCCACTGTAAAGGGGCCAACGTGTGGGTGGCTCTGTTCAAGAACAACGAGCCGCTGATGTACACCTACGATGAGTACAAGAAGGGCTTCCTGGACCAGGCTTCGGGCAGTGCCGTGGTCCAGCTCATGCCTGGAGACAAGGTTTACGTTCAAATGCCATCCGAGCAGGCAGCAGGACTCTATGCCGGGCAATACGTTCATTCATCTTTTTCAGGATATTTATTGTATCCCATGTAAAACAAAAAAACAGACACACTCACACACAACAACCCACACACACACACACACATGAAGTCAAAACCTTTCTCCTCTGCTTCAACTTTTATACCACAAAAGATGCATTTTATGACCATTTTGGACCATCTTGTACAAAAAAAAAGAATAAATACAAAGTTTAACATTATGCACAGCTAGTTATAAAAACAAAAAGGTGTGGTGAACATATCTAAAGATGCATATCAGGTTCATAAGCAGTTGTTTTGCACCCAAGGGGGACATATTAGCTGTACGTTATATATTTCTGCAATGCCATGCTTACTTAATTTCATTCACAATAACTCAGTACTAAAGTTCAAATTAGTGTACGTCACTCACTCCTGTTGCATTGATCATAGTTATGAGATGAAAAACGGTGACTTAAACCAGAGTAGGTCAGTCTCTAATTATAACAAAAAAATTTGAGTGGCTTATTTGTCTGGGTGGGGGGTTTCTTGGTTTTTTTGACAGCAGGTCTGCCTGACAAAGCAAAGGTTCTCGTAGCTGAAGACCTTTATTTCCCTTCCCCCATATAAAATATTCCTGCAGGTAGTTTTTTTCCTGAATGATTTATGATGGAAAAGAAGTATTGATGCTGTAACTAACCAATTCCCCTGAGTCTTCTCCAGCAGTCACTGGACTCAAAATGCTGCCACTGACTCCAGCAGGCACTGGTTTCACCTCCAAAGGCCACAGCACTCAAAATGTCTCCATCTCTATTTGCACAGCTGAAGTAGATGAGGTAAATCAGAGACAAAAATGAAGGGCTCCCCATTTACTTTGTGCCATGTCATTGAGACATTTTGGCTTACACAGGGTGGCACAAATTTGCTTGGATGTCTGTGCTTATACTAAGAACCCATTTGGCTTGTCAGAAGAAACACCTATTCTGCCACTCAGCAAAAGTTAAATCAGTATGTTCTTCAATGACTAGGCAAAGCAGAAGTAGCTCTGTTTGCTAATTAACTAATTTGTTGCTTGAGATCAACCGATAAGTTTACCAGCAATGCTGATCACTCAAATTTATCCAAGAACTTCATTCTATCTAAAAGCTGATTTCCAATCCTTATTTATATGTTACCAGTTGTCAAGGAGAACCTGCAGGCCTCAACCTTTCCTGTACTTGAGGACAGCGACTTCTCTGCAAGAAGTCTCTGTCTGCTCATCAGTGGTGCTACTCTCACCTCAACAGTGTTCCGTTTCCAAAGGGCAGCGTACTTTACTGTGGTTCCCTGTACAGTGCTGCACATCACACACTGCTGCGCTAGTTGAGTTAAATACTCGTCACTTCTTCCATGTCTTTAGCTAACGCTACCGCTTTTGAGTGAAAAATGAACTAGATTTTTCATGCAGAACTCAGATTGGATTTAACTGGCATTACCATTATTTAAATGCAGAGTTTAATGCAGTCTAACATTGACTAAGGACTCCAGTGATATAATGTGGTGCTTTATCTCAGAAATTTTATGGAACGGTGGCAGGAATGGACGGACAGTTTACCAGACACTGGTGACTTCAGTATGTTCCCAGAATATATGAGATATGTCAAAAGCAAATAATTTTGTATTTAAAATTTTTGTACTGATTTGAAAAAAAAATATCTTATTAAATATCTTTAAAAATAAAACCGAAAAACAATTGTGTCTTCATTCAGAACTGTTAGAAGGAACATTCAATCTGCTGAATTCAAGTATCGGACCACAACGACTCTCTGAAACCACTGACAGCTGGACATGAGGAAAAAACCAAAAAAGAGAGATATCCTTTTCTTTAGTTCCCAGAAGCTGCTGGGGGAATGCATTGTCCTAGAGTCACATTTAGTGGGAGGGTTTGGCAGGGGCCGGGGGGACGCACAGAGCGCGGGGCTCCCTCAGCAGCCCGTGAGGACAGGTGCCTGCTCAGCACAAGTCGATGTGGGACTGCAGCTTAAAAAGGCAGAGGGGCAGCAAGAAGGAAGCCAAGGGATCTGTTGCAGAGGCATGCTGGTAAGGATTTGCGCTGACCTAGAAAGTCAGAACTGGCTGCCCAGGCTGAGAGATGCTCATCACATCCCTGGTTCTCCTGATGTGGCTTCCCCGATCTCACCTCAGAGACAGGCATTTTCCTCTAAGCTGGCAAACTCCTAAATTGTCCATACTAAAAGGAAAGCACTGAATATCTACTGCATCAAGTAACTGTTAACCTAAATCTCCCTTAGATTCCCTTAAGTCCCCCAGCATCTCATTTTTACTGCACAAAAAGATTATAGACAAAGTACCACAATAGTGTCTCTCACTATCTCACTTTCTCACTTTCTGAAGTCTTTTGTCACACACCATCTTCTATTTTAGCATTCCCCTGAAAGTCCACAATAAGACAAGCAAGATTAAAAAAAAACATGAAAAAAATTCAAATCACAACGATGCTGCCCTTGACCTTATCCACAAAAACCATGTCCCAGCTTTGCTTGTACTCAGCCTGGAGTGAGATCTCCACCCACAGAACAACTTAGCCCACGTGGCTTCAAAAATTTTCAGCTGTTTGCTCCACTAAGCATCGAAGATTGTTCAAAACTTGATACCATATTTGACAACATATTTGACACACCAATCATTATGGGGCTGGGCATACCCACACATCCACACTCACACACAGAGCAGTGGTCTTGGAAAAATAAGTCTGAGGGCACTATCTTTTTAACAGTTTATTCACAGGAAAATAATCTCTTTCTAAATTTTTAGCATTCAAAATTTCACTTGAAACAACTGTAAGAATGTCTTCAAAATACAGCTGGCACTTTAAAGGCGTATAAAACTTAAGACAAATGGCAAATAAAATAAGTATTTACTGATACCAAAACCACGTCGAGTTTAGTATGTTCTTAAAAATCAGAGTCCACTTAAAAGTTAAGCTATTGATACTAACCCCCAGGGCATTATTAAAAAGGAAAGCATGGCATAGAAAACAAGAAGTACCATATGCTTATTTTTAAACATCAAAGTTGTGATTCTGTATTATCACCACCAACACAGTCACTGGAAATGTAATTTAGTAACATCTTCCAGGCACTCTCAGATTCACATTTAGTGCAATAGTCCACGACCTTCCTTCTTAAAATATCTCAGTACTTCCCTTAATTATTACAATGGAGGAAAAAATACTTTCCCAACAGGAAACAAAAAAAAAAAAGCGAACCTGAAAGTCTGAGCCAAACAAAGCTTTCAGCTGACACGTGTCATCCTGCCCGTTCACTGCATATTTTGGTATCTTAGAGCTGGGTCTTTCTGACTGGGCACTCTTTTGAGGGGGGTAGCAGATAAAATGCAGAAGCACCTTTGCTGTAAGATGCTGCACTCTTGAAATTCAGCAGGCTGCTGGGGAACAGGACAGAGTAAGATGGGAGGCGAGCATCTCACTTCACAACTGATAGAGAAAGAAAAATTATAGGAGACACTGGATACCTATACAGACACTGTTACCAGATGTGGAAATAAAGCTGGCAGCACCCTGGGATCCAAAATTGGTAGCTTTGTCCCTGATGTGATAAAAAAAATTGGATAGCTTATTAAGAGAAGTTTCAGTGCAGAGATTTCACTTTCAGGAACGGCAAAAACGGAAGAAGAAAGTCTTTCTTTATAGCACCTCACTCTCAGAAACAATCTGAATATTTGGAGTTAGCATTATTGTTTTTTATTAAAAGCCCAAAGTAAAGTCTTTGGTACTGCAGTACACCTGTGAAAACGTGTGCCCAGACAGAACAGACACTGTGATCTGTGAACATTGCTGAGAAACCCACTACACATGGGTATTCCTGCCTGAACAAAGTCAGTGCCAAAACCACACCTGTCCTTGAGGCAGAGTAGCAGAAATTATGTGAAACAGGTGATGAAACAGGGCTGGCCTACACATAATCCTACCAAAACATCTCATGGAGGGGAAAATTAATTACTTGGTTCACTGCTTATTACTGAAGAGAAAAGCTACTGGTCTGCAAGATGGGCTTTCAAAAAAGTCTCATACTTTGTGGTTCTTCAACAGTATCTGCTCTTGGCTCGGCCCCAAGTACACAGGTTTGGTTCTAAACGTTACTCAGTCACCCTGGGACAATAACAGTGGCATACATGGACTGAACATCCCTGCAGGAGCCCAAAAGTGGGGGAAAAATATCCCTGAGAGTATTGCTTAATTTCAAAAATAAGTCACTCATACAAACAGAGAGACTTTGTAAAAAATAAAAAGGTGAAGCCAGTATAGATAAATAACTGTAGACAGTGTATTAAATGCCTTGAGAATACCAAACGCATTATTTAAAAAAAAAAATGTGTCTTAGGGAGACCAATAAAGCTGATGTGATTAAGAAAAAAGGGATCTATTTCAAGTACAAAGAGTTTGGGAGACACCATTTGTTTGCCATGAAGCCTTTTTTTCAGTTATTTTGTTTGTTCTGCTATAGTTAGAATCCAAACCTCACCCTCCCACAAAAAGTAGAAAACCACTTAGGAGAATCAGAAGACAAAGTCAGTTTAGATTAATGGGAAGAATATCTCTGGAGACAAAATAAAGCAGAGAAAATAACCACATCCTCAAAAGCAGAGCTCCCTACCCACTTCCTGCCACTGGAGACGGGTGGAGAAGCAGAGGGAAGCAGCTTGCTCCACCACAAGCACTCTCCTCACAGTGTCTGGAGCAAATCCAACAACTCTCCAGGAAAAAAATCCTTACAGACAGCATACTAAGAGACATTACACGGATGCAGCTGGATCGTGGCAGCAGCCACGGGAGAGCTGGGGGCCCCAGCTCTGGAAGTGACTACACATTTTGAGAGTGAAGAGGCAGCCCCCCACTTCTGCCTGCCTCAGCTCTCAACACAGTCTAAGATCTACCAAGGACTTCTATGCAACAAGAGCTTGGACAACACTGCAACCTCTGCGAACAGCCTTACCACAGCATCGTTCTCACATGGAATTACTACTGCTGCCAATAGTTTAAATCACTGCAGGTCTGGGGCTGCAGACTGACATACAAACCTTTTTAACTAACTGAAATAACCAGGAGAAATAAATGCAGGTAGAGACGAAGACAGCACTATCACTATTTTTTGTTTGTATTCAGATTTTTAAGCAAAGTTCTCCTAAAAGCCTCAGAAATGTGCACGTTTAGGGGGGGAAAAAAAAGACATAAAAAAATTGAGTAAGAGCCCTTCTGCAACCTGGTGAAGAAATTGTGATTTCCTCCATTTCCACTACCTGCTCCGGTGCCCTAGGACCTCCCAGATTCCCTTCTCCTCCACGCTCTTGCCTGCTGCCCTGCACATGGCTGGACTGCAGCTGCACCCAAGGGACACACAGCTGACAAGACACCACAGTACAGCCTGTTCCTTGCTGGGGACACATCTGGGTCCTTCCCCACCCCATGCCACGGATTTTTCTGATATCCAGAGTTGTTTCAGGTATGTCCAGCTTGCCTGAAACAGACCAAAAACTCAGGTGAAAACACAAGCCTCCTCCCCTTCAGCTGTGGCACCCCTCCGAATCACATCGCTCTCGCTAATTCCCAAATGGCAGAGCCAAGGAGCTAAAGATGGAAATCAGAACTATGGGAAGGTGTGTGCCTGTTTGTTTTAAATACCTACTCTCCAAGAGTAATAGAAAAAAGAAAGAAGACTCTTTGGTTACTTCACGGGTTATTCCTCTACGTTGCTGCAGCAAAGAAATTGGGTTCAGTACTTTCGTAATCCTCAGCTTATGAAAAGAAGAAATACCATGCTCTTGACCTATTAGAGGTTTGTATTCATATTGCAGTTGTTTACATTACCCTTAAATGCACTACCTATATAATTTTATTTAAAAGCAGCAAAGGTATTTACTCCTTTAAACTTTAAACTAACTTTAAACTTTTTTTTTTTGGAAGTGGACTTCTTTGTATTTTTTTAGATATGATTGATTAAGATAACCACAAAATCTTCCAACAAATCTGCCACAATTACAATAAAAACTTCATATACAACACCCTGTGCAAGAATCAGAACAGCATATTACTTGTTGTTCTTTGACAACTGTCAAGTGCATTCCCAGGTAGACTTAATTTATTCAACAGGTTTGTCAGAGACAAACCAATACAGAAAACATAAACGCCCCATTAAATTTCAATTAAAATCTCAAGTAAATTCCCATTGCCAAATGATTTAGTTCAGCCACATACTTTAAATCTAAATGTCAGGACAGGAGAGGTAAACAGATGCCAAATGGTAATTCAGCTGAGGTACATCTTGGATATTCCTACCACACTCTACTGCCAAAAATGGGAGTCTTCACTGCTTGTATTGATGCATTTCAAAGGTGGAAATGCATTACAGCATCCGAAGAAGGAGATTGTGCTCATTTGGAAAAATCCACCTCAATTCTTGGGGAGCAAACAGAAAAATACATGACATCCTGCCCTGGAGACCTAGGAATCCAACAAGCATTGACTCTAAACTCAGGCATGAACATCTGTCCCAGCTCACATTTCCATTGTGCGTGCCTGACACGCGGGTAGTTCGGACAACTCTTCGGTCTTCATACTCCCTCTTTTGTAAGTCAAGTCAGCAACTGTAAAATTTACTCGATGCACAGCACAGGGAATATGATTCTTCCATAAAATGGGTACACCACAAGCACTGTAATATCAACATTTCCACAAACTGGACCCAAGGGTCTTCACCTTTGGCAAAGGCAAACAGCAGTTCAGAGTCAATGGGCAGTGCACGAGCTGCGCGTGCCTTCTTTGCTGACGGTGGATGTCCTCTCCTTGGGAGTACGGCAGAGCAAAACCTGTACACTCTGTATGTCCACCCTTCTCCAAAACACACAGTAATTATTTATAGGCACAGTTTTAAAGCCACTTCCATACTACAAGACAGATACTCAGTACTTTACATCCATCTACTAATTAAACATCTCAGTCTCTTGACAGTGGAACCCTTTTGGAGGACATCATCATTTGGAAACAGTTCTCACTGATAAATAAGGGATGTGCATCACATTTTTATATATCCCTGATACTTTCAGCTGAAAGTGTCACGGTTTTCCCACTATTAAATAGCTTCACAGAAATTCAATTAACTCTGTTTGCAGTAGTCCATTACCCTCAGGCTTAGAAGAAGCTTCTGCCTTGGTGAGGTTTCTGGGCTCCTTTTAAACAGTAAACAGTTATGCTGCACTTAAAAAATAAAAATGTCATACAAAAAATAAAAATTTTTCAAATCTTGAAAATAGTGATTCTTCTTTGTATTTTCCATTCAGCTTTCACGTCAAATTGACCACAAAGTTCTTGTCTATAAGCTTCTTCAAGAATTTCTGCTCAGCACTGATGTTGTGATATTCATTCTAAAAAGATGTGAGGGAATAATAATAAAAAATAAGTATCAAATTATAACCAGAAGCACCACTTCACTGTTATCTTCTTTCTATTACTTGTGATACTTGGAAGATGCTAAGAGTAGGAAAGTTCTGGGGAAAAGACTTCTTTAGCAAAGGCTTAGCACAGTCTCTCAAGAAAACAGGGGATTATTGCTCAAAACTACATTAGATTTTTCCACTAGGACACAACCAAAAAGGATGATCCTTTGGTGGCAAGAATGGGTGAGATGTGGTCTCAGAGAAGTCCTTCCATTATTAACCCTCTCAACTCCTCACTCTGCTTAGAGAGAACAACTGAGGGACCACATTTACAGCACAAGCAGTAAGAAAATGAGTAATTCTCAAAACTCAGTGCAGGTTCTTGAAAAGCACATCAGATGCATCCTGCCAATCAGCTTCAGCAAGCCAAAACCAATCCATCTTCTGTGCTATACCCAGATCCTGGACACAGAGGAGACCACCAAGGCTAGTGGAGGGCAGCACAAGGAAAGTAAATTTACTTAGGCACTGAATCCAGTAAATTAAAATGAATAGAATGCAAATACTGCATAAAATACTACACATATGTAGCATAATATTTACAACTTAATGACACTGAAGAATTAACAGAAAGATTTTTGTTGAGTAGTTTGTTTTTTTAAGTTTAAAGATTTTAGGAAACATCACCTGCAGAGAGGAGCCTCAAAATGAAGGTGAGTTCAGTGTTAGAGGAAAATTATCTCAGAACAGCAGGCACCTAGAAGTCCTGAGAGAGACATGAGAGGCTCTTACAGGCATTGTCCCTACCCATCCTCTTCAGGAAAAGGAAGAAGAGGGAAATGGTCCCCATATGCTCTGGGCAAATGGAAGAGAAAACTTCACACTGAGGTGAAGGGCTGAGATGGGGTTGCTTGGAGTACAGAGCCAAAGGCAACTGAAAATAAGAGCAGAAGAAAACAGAGGCATGACCATAGCAAAACAGCAGGGAGAAGAGAAGGCATCCCTGATGTTTGCCAGGTTCCTGCTGCTTCCTCTCCTGTTGAATTGTGGCTTCCCCATCCTGGAAGCAGTATCTTCTCTTCCTATCCTCCTCCAAGAGCTGCTTCTCTTTTCTGCTTTCCATTTCCAAAATTCAGTTCTTTTCCTAACTGCAAGTTCATAGGTCTTAACTCCTTCCATTTCCCTTTGCTCTTCTTTCTGTCCTTTAAGGGGTTTGGCAGCTATGACAAATTGCGCAAGCAGGTGCCAAGGAAAAAGAGAATGCAAACAGAAACAAGACCACTCATGTTCTGACAGTGTTAATGAAAACATCTCTATGACACGACATGTGCAACCTAAGGACAACACCAGCAAAGCAAAACAGAACACACAAGTGGACATATCTCATGCAGACATTGCAGAATATGGTGTAGCACAAGGGACACAAATATCATTATCTACATTCTTCAAAAACAAAAGCAGAGAGGAGGAGATTCAAGCAATGTTAGCCTGCAAGCAGCTGAACCAGAAGGCAGGAGGCTTTCTGACCTGCAGTCCACTCTTCTTATCTACATTAAATTGCCTTCCCCAGTTACCAGCTATAATTCTCTCAGCACAAACAAGTTATAGTTACCTGCATCATCTGAGACATGGTTTCATTGCCATAGTAGTGCAAAGAACTGTTTCTGTCAGTGAAGTCGTATTTGAAGCCTGCCAGGTGGACTTCGTGGCATATGTGAAATGCTAGTGTAATGGCAATCAGCCCTGTTGTTGGATGCTTGGGTTTCTAAAACAAAACACAGAGATAACACATACATAAATACCTGGTAGCTTAATGGGAACAGCAAACTTAATAACAAAGACAAGGCAAATCAGGTAGCCTGGGTCTTCTACAGATGTTTGGTTTCATAGTTTGATCCCCTTGTGGCTCAAAAAGAGGAAGGTACTGCCCACAGATTTCCCATGACCAGGGGGTCTGCCATGTCAGCCTTCCCTGGGATTCTAGTGAGAAACTGGTCAGGCTTCATTACATTGGAGACCATTTCACCTATCTAATATGACTGAATTACCAGATGTGTTCAGAAGTTTCTAGATGACGGAGACTCAGATGAACAGAACATGACATGCCTCAAATCTTCATAGCCCCAAACTAAAAAAGCATGAATGCTACTGCCACACAAATTTGACTGAATTTGAATTTTTTCAAAGCAGGGAAATTCCAGAAGACCATTGCTTTAGACCTTCCCCACTATTCACATTAGAAGAAGAGAAACCTGTAAGTAAAACGGCTTATTTCTCCCTATAGTAAGAACAGCTCAGAAGTAAATGCTATGTGAAATATCAAGAGCAGGATATAAACAGGTTTTAACTGTGCAAGATTAAGAGCACCCAACGAAAAGCTAGCACTTCTCACAAAAGCAGAGAACAACTCCTTGCAACCATCTGCCCTATCTTGTGGTCAAGTACATGATTTTTTTCAGCAGCAGGAGCTACAATGATCTGGGCAAGTAAATGAGGCAAGGTTTTTTAGAGAGAGGTGAACTCTTTCATTAAACCAATAGATGAAGCTAAGGTGAAAAAGTGTGCCCAGAAATGGACAAAACTTTCAGGCACCAATGCTCTTGTTAGCTAAAATAACATTTTTCTCAGAGACCAAATGAACTATGTGCTATCGGTAGCTGCAATCAAACGTCAAACTGAGCACAAAATGATACAGTTTTTTTTTAAACTGTTACCAAAGGCTCACTTCGTTTGTCTCCGAAAATGAAGCAGACAAACCAGTACTGGACATCTCTGTGCAGAGAAAAGGCAGATGCACTCGATGTATTTCTTTGTATCATATAATAACACAAAAAATCCCCAGGAAAATGCTACTCTTCTCAGCTCTGTAAGTCTAATTAAAGTCACAGAACTGAACTCTCACCTTTCACAATTTTTTGTTCCTTTATACAACTCTTAGAGTACTCCAGAAATAACATCTTTTTAAAATGCGCACTGTTGCCCAAGGCTCCTGCCAAGTTAGCAAAATAACTTTCTGCCCTAGGGGCCCATCTTCATAAACTTAGTGGTGACTCTGTTGCAACATCCATGCTAAACAGGACCTCAGAACTATGGCAGGAATGCTACACTTCAGGATTAGCGCTATTTGGAAATATCAGGAATATCACGTTTTTAACTAACATTGTTCACCTTTGACTCTCACAAAATTCACCTCAAAAGAATATAGTTTAAAAGGCAACTACTTTTAAAATGTATTATCATGATACCACTCTAGCAACATCCAGATATCCTCAGCCTGTAATGAAATTACTGCAGCCAGTCACATTTAACGAGAACAGGAACAGCCTTGGAATGAATCCGCAACACTTTCTGATTTCAGTGCTGCTGAGGCAACACATCCAATTTTATTCCTGGTTTTACTAAAAATCAGAAATGCTTGTTGGCTATGGACAAAAGCGCACACTGGGAACTCAAGACTGGCTTAATGGAAGAGGCAGGGACAGCTGGGAAAGCAGCACCAGTCATTGGTGTCTCCTGCAGGCAGAGGGGGCTGAAGCACAGGACAGGGAAGGCAGCACCAGCCCTCCCCAGGGACACACTAAGGTACAGAGGGTCCTGAAGTGAATCCTGCAAAACGTTGTCCTGCCCACGGGAACCCAAGAGGCACAACCCGCAGCTTAACCGAGCTGCTCTGGGGCCACTGCAGATGTGCAGGCTCCCAGCCACGGCCCGCCTCTAGGATGGGAGGAAAAGCGAGGAAGAGTCTGCCTTAGACTGATCACTGCTGCCCCAGGGACAAGGGACTGCAAAACCCCTGGAATGGAGTAAATGGGAACTGGAGGTGGCAGAAGGGGGCTCCAAACACGGAGGGCTCCAAACTCTACCCCAGTTCTGTGCAGGGGCACCTAGAGAGCAGCAGAGAAGCAAAGGGCGACCAGGGGACTTCTGCCTCTTTATCAGCTTCAGGACACCAGCACATTTCTCTGACTCACTGACAGCACCAGTTTTAACATCTACACCAGAAGAGACGGGAGAGATTTCTGGACCCATGGAGGCCATAGAACATCTGTGGCCATTTAGGAGATAGTTAGGCATCCAATTATCATGCTACTTTCTTCCCACCCTCTGCTGAAAACCTGAAATGCCACAGAGCCTCAGCAAGCACATAGCTAAAATGGCTATTCCAGTTCCAGAGCTAATAAGGGAGAAAAAAGGCCACTACTGCGCTCAAAAAACAGACAGAAATTTTGAAAAGAGAAAAGAAAAGGCACAGAAACTTCCAGAAACTAACAAACAAACAAAAAAATCTCCACTCCCTCAAAGATTAGAAAGATTAAACCAGAAAACAGTTGTGGCAGATACAGCACAGTGACAGCCTGTCAAACGTTTCCACACGTGTCAGTTGGCTGGTGCCCACCAAGCAGCGATGTAACCCCGGGAATTGTAACTGTGCTAAACAGCACATGGTCAACCCTGACTGCACAAGGAATGTCTCCAGCTTGAAGCCTTACCTTTCATCAGAAACATTCTTCAGTCATAAACTGACACTTAAAATGTATTTTTATGTCCAAATTGCTGGTTAGCTCATTACAACGCTTGGCATCAAATCAGTAAGCAGAACAATGATGCTAGACATATGTCATTAGCACAGGGTTGGAATATCCTGTATGTTCCCCAGTCCCTCCTCAGAAGTGTGAAATTGCAGCAGTGTTAGAATTACCAGTTTGTTGGGGTTTTGGGGGGGTTTTGTTTGTTTGGTGTGGGTTTATGTTTGGTGTTTTGTTTTTTCGTGGGAGGTTTAGTTGGGGGTTCTTTTCCTGTTTGTTGTTTTGTGGGGTTTGGTGGGTTTTGTTTTGTTTTTATGAAACACTATAAAACACTCAACATTCAATAATTCAAGACTTCCTACTATTTCTAGAAGCTCTTTGGATCTGCCATGTTCCATTACCTTCCCATTTTTCCCAATTTTGCAAAAGACATTATGTCTATCTGGAAAGCGGTCTCACGTCATACCAATTACAGAATCTATAAAAAAATGTTTTTGGCACACAAGGTTAGCCACTCTCTTTCTGGATTCCATTTTCCCATCTTTTCTGAGCACCATCTAAATGCAAACTACTTCAGTGCAAACCTGAGAGATTTTCTAATACAGTCCACCGTAACAAAGACATAATTGCCTCTAAGTACACATTTGGTGGCACAAAACTAAAAAGCAATGAAGAAAAGAGCCTACCTCCTTCTTAGGAAACCTTGTTGGGAAACGAAGCAACTCATAAGCTGTTTTCCTGGTGATGCTGGGATCAAGAATCCTGATTTGACTAGATTTGTATATCATATTCTTAGCCGGTTTCTTCCAAAAGCCTTTATCACTCTGTAACAGGTAAGTAAATATACATTTTTAATGGTTGTAAATAGCTGAATTTAGTTTTGTAGCTAATGAGAGTAAACTCTGAGGGCATGAGGTAAAAGAAGAAGAGGAGTGCTGAACCTCTAGAAGTTCAAAAACACCTGCTCCTTCAACAGGATAACCCACTGCAGCAGCAGTGGTTGGGTCCAGCTGGCTGGAAAACAGCAGAAAGATCCCTAATGAACAACTCATACCAACAGCATGCCCTGGAAGCAGTAAATGTTCACTGCGTGCTTGGACACATTAGGTACAGCATAGACAACAGGCAGACAGAAGTTATTGTTCTCAAGTACTTTGTACTGTCTGCAGCATGTATGGCAAAATATCAGACAGTGCTAGGAAGAGAATAAAAATATATTTCCCAGAGGAAAACTGCTTTGTGGTGAGGAACTGATCAAATATGTGCATCAGAAAGAAGACAGAAGCATTTATGGGAAAGATATTAAACAGACTGACTAGGAGATCAAGTGCTCCCCTGAGCTAGGAGGACTGAGGTTAAAAGCAAACATATTTTCCATGAGAGACGTGTGGCAAGATGAGCCAAGCTGCATGAACAATTGAACTCACTATTTTCTGACCACTTAGGATCTTCCAAAGCCACTTCAAGTCACGTGGTTTGAAGACAATGAGAACCACAGTTGTATTGGGGTCGTAGTGGATCGGATCTGAGAACATAGATTCTGGGTAAGAAAGGCGGAAAGTCGTCCTCCTCCCAACATCCTCTTCGTACCCTATAACAGGGCCATTATTCATCCTGCAGAAGGCACAGGGCAGAGACACACAGACATCAATGACTACCCCACCACATCCTTACCATGCGGTGTCTGGCACTCACATTAGTCCGTGGCACAGACAGCATGTCTAGGGACAGGGAAGTTCACCAGCCCAGCACTTATCACATTACATAGTAGATGAGCAATTATCAGGTGCACTCACCCTCTAAACTCAGAGGGATCAAGCACATATGGGATCTTGGCCAAGATGGTTTAGAATACAATCATACAATTGCTTATCATGTATCACTCAAGCAGAAGGCCTTCCGATTTGGCTCAAACACAGAAATTAGAGAAGGGCAAAGAAAATATCTGGCTTGGAGAAGCACCCATTGCTCCATGCACACAATTTGAAAAGGAGACACCATTTACCTTATTATGACGTCATATGAATCAATTTTCTCCCCTAATGTTTTATTTCGAAGCACTCCTCCATTACCGACGACAACACACCGACGACAGGCAATGCTGTGGAACAAACAGAAGTTTTAATAGCCACTACTTCCCTGGTTTCATATTAATTATACATCTGCATTTAACTGGCTTATTTTCTAACTGAGGTCCTGTATCTTTTACAGTCCTGGCCCCTACAAAGCAGACTCAATCCTGTATCATCTACTACGGCTGCTTTCAAAAAAAGAAAAAGCAGCTGCACTATTTCAGGGACTCACAAAGTCAGGAATTGGCTTCTCTCATGTGAAACTGCTTTTACACATAATTTTTCTCATGGTTTGTTGTTTAAGATCATCTAACCAGCTGGTGATATGGGGGCCATTACATAAATTATCTTCCACAGCGCTTCAAACTTTTTGCAGTCTGGGGGTATCAACCAGGACAGAGTACGCCTGGAAAAACTAACTCAAATTAAGGTGCTCCACAACACTGCATAACTCCACAACTCAGGAGATCTCCAACATGAGCTAAAGCACCAAGATTTATGTTCACAATTTACCTTACAGACTGTACACGTGAAAAACCTTTGCCCAATGACATGTGATGGCTTTTCAAATGGATATGATCTTTTCTCCCTTTACTTAAAAAGTGCTGTCTAAACACGTTTCAACATGTGCTGAATCTCATGCTGTCATGACGTAACAAGGCAGATTCACTTGATTAGAAGTTGCATTCTCATATGACCAGATTCAAATCAGACAGCACTACTAAGTATATAAAACGCAGTTTAAAAATAAGATCCTAAGAATGACCTCAAATCAAAACTGTAATTCCTTCTGAATTTACATTATATTCAGAGTTAAAGAGCACCCAAGAAAGGTATTATATAGATGTTAAACTTATGAAAGTAAATTCTAATGGTAAGACTTTCAAAGTTATCCCAGGTTTTCTACGTGCATATTTTTTATTACAATACTAGTAAAATGTCTGCTTTGTTTAAAAAAAAATAAGAGGGAGCTCACAGACAGGCTTGCTGTTGTTTTACTCAAGATATTTTGCCTTTTTAGAAAAGGTTTACATTCAATGTATAAGACGGTAAACTCCTCCTTACAGAATAAGCACAACAGTTTTTGTTGTTGCAAAAATGCTTCTTTATTTAGAGCAAAAGCCGTCAAATTTGGTTGCAGCAGAAACAATGGGAAAATGAAAACATTGGTATTTTTTTCAGACACAAGCTCACAGTCTGCTTGTTTACAGAGGATGAGTCACCTCACAATGTCCCACTCTCTTGATTCTTTCTTCAGGTAAGAAAAAGGCTCTATGTCATTTCTTGCTCTAGGTTCGGGACACCAAGACTGTGTCCCAAAGAATACTGTAACTGGTGTTAAATGCCCAGTGTGGCACTTTATGTACACTAATTACCATCTTTCTCCTCAGATAGTCCAACCTGTTTTTTCAGCTGAGAATATTATTCAACATCAATGAAAACACCCTGCTCCACTCGAGACTGACCAACATCTTAACGTACAAAGCAATTCTCTGTACCTCCTACAGAATTAACAACATCTGCACAGGGAGTTGCCCTTAAATATATATGAATATAAATAGTGCTCTAAATGCAGCTTTCAGGCTTGGGTGACATGGAAAAAGCTGGCACACCTTTCTTTAGTGTTTCCTGAACTGCTTAGTAGAAGGTAAGCATTCATAAAAAGATTTCCAGCTAATACCATAAATCATGTGACTTGGCACCTCCGAAATAAGAGGAGTAAAAACCTGTAACACCATCCTGTCCCTCAGTATGCCCAATCCCTCTACACCCATAAAACCTCTCCACCTCTCTACTCCTTCAGCCTATTCATTTTCCATTTTGTTTTTTATATCTAGTTTTAAGATGTCCTGAGAAAGCCAGCTGACAAACATACGCCTCTTACAAAGTTGACAGTAAGAGAAAGCAGAAGTTGCCCTTTTCCTGAATTAAACTTTGTTACTTAACAGCTACAGCACAGAGTTCAAAGTAAGGAGGGAAAAAGGAAAACTGGACAAAAAAACTTGATCAGTAAGTGATGATGGTGGAATGAGGAAGCAGGGCAAAAAGCACAGAATTAGCATATGGTTGTACCATGTTTTCCTGGCATTTACAGTGTGCATCTGTAAATCACTGAAAGTTTCAATCACCTCAAATCTCTGAATTCACCGTCACCAAAAGTCACACGGCTGCACCTGGGTAACTGAGGCACAAACCTCATCTCCACAATGCAAATCCTAAACTGCAACTCATATTCCATCTCCCCCTGCTCCCTCCTGGCTACAGCATCCATCCCTGATGCTTGGTGGATACCCTGGAGCGACAGTGACTGACACACCATGCATGAACTCATGTCAGGTCTCAATAAAAAGCCAGAAAAACTGCTTTTCATCTTGCTGAATACTTTCTTTTATGCCTTCTGACTGCTTGGTGCGAATTCACAAAAACGGTGCCAACTCCATTACAAGTGATTTGTATTATTCTGACCATGACAAGCAGCCACAAAGTTACTTTGAGGAGGCACTGCTTTTTCTGCCCCTTGGAGATGAATTGAAGAGATTCTTTACTACACCCTTCCAATTTTTGGCAGAGGCTGTGCTTTAAGAAGCTTCCTCACTGAGTTAATCCTTAGCTATTGAAATAGTGCCTTTCAGTCTGGCATACAACTGAAGAGCTCTTTGGTTTCTCCTCTCTGCACTATACAGTCACAATGCACAGGACACACTCAGGGCAGGGAGGGCAAAATAAAACATGACTTGAGTTGAACAACTGAGGTTCATTTAGCTACAGAAGCTATGCTGCTGCTCTCAGGTCAAATCCAAACTCTCTTTCCTCTTACTGACAAATGCAGATCATATTTTTTGTTTGTGATTAAGAGCTAACTACTTGGACAGAAAACGAAGTGAAATTTGAAGTTTGATTGATCTTTTGAACTCCAGTTCGCTTTGTAACATGCATACTCAAAAATAAAGTTATCAGCTGCCTTCAAATACCCCATAAAACATCTAACATTGGTATTTGAACTTTTAAAATGGATAAAGTCAACATGCAGATCAAATATTCTTGGAGAATTGTACATGAATACAGTCAAATACAAACAAACAAATTAGAATCTCTACCAAGCTCAGGGAGTCAAAGCAGCCTAACAGAAAAGTCAAACAGGAAATCTGGCACAAATGTGCCATTTTGGAATCGCCTGCTTCCCTTACCTTCCCTCTCCCCCCCCAGTATTCAAGTGTCTTCAGTTACAATAGTAAGTCTAAGTCCCCAGTGACACAGAGTCCACTGACAACAATAAGCAGGGAGGAAAATGATTTATGTAAAAAACAGAACATAATATCACAGAAAGTAACATATGACATGGAGATAAAGAATATACCGCAAGGTTGGATTGTATTCAGATACTTAAGTTCAACAAACTGACCTGTACTTACTGCATATCACAGAAGTCAAGACATCAATTTTCAGCAGACTCTTACTCCCAGATATTTTGCCAACTCCACTTTTTACAAGTTTCCTTCTTCATAATGTTTTCAAATTAAAAACCCGCACTCACCCTTTCTCCAAGTCAAGAAGAGAAATAAATTCAGATGTCCTTAAACAACATCAGGTGTGCTACGAGTGAAATATACACTGAAGTGTCTGGGGGTTCAGCTTACAACCACCAGCACAACATTCATGACAATATTCATGAAAAATAGTAAGACCTTGGCTGTAAAAATAGCTACAGAAAAGTCTGAGTAACTAAGGGATTGCCTTTAGGTGTTAAGAGATCTGTTTAAGAGTATAAATGGATCCTGATGCAAACAGCATGGCAACTGATCTCCAATGTCTACATGCACCAGTCACTCAAACCACTACCCTATTCATGTGGTGTACAAGAGCCTCAACCTCAAGGCCAGGTGTTAGTTTACATATTTTGTTTACATGGTAAAGTGCTAAAAGGAACATGTTCCTAGTCTATAAAAGAAAAATATTGCTAAATGGAAATGTAGCCTTTAAAAGTCAAAAGGCTTGCATCATCCACATTCCACTGAAATACTGTTTCTGTGGAAAAAGAAAAATATCTCAACCTCAGTTCCTTTAACACACACCCCCTTATAGTCAGCTGAGGAATGCAAATTATTTCCTTTGAGGTTATTTGGTGAAAGGAGGATGCAGAGGTCACATTTTGTTGACTGAGGATTGTGTAAATGCATCTGTAATAGCTACTGAGCTTAGAGTCCTGAGAATACCCAGAGAGGAACTGAAGTCACAACTGAACTGGAATCAGTGACACTGTTCATTTCCAAACAGTTTTGGAGAACTACACCTTCACACAGTGAGAACTCGACCTAAGTTTGGAAAATAGCACTATTTGGAAAAAAAATCCTTTGTAGTTCATTATATACAGTTTTACGTAAGTTGTACACAAATACAGCGTTAGATTTGGTGCTCATACAGCCTAGTATTTGTTAAAACAGTTTATAAGGATTCCCCCACCCTGACTAAAAAATTTTAAAAGGGAAATTTGGTTTGTGTTCTGACAAGAAGGCTGAATTAGGCAACAGTCTAATAATTCTGTATTACTGAAGAATGTTGTCAGGATTAATTCCCAAAACGTTTCATTTTAAAAGCAATTGCATCTCAGTGAAACGTATACATAAAAGTTCTTCCCTACTACAGTGACTCATGCCCTAAGAGTGCTATACACAAAACCTGATGGATCTAGAAAGAATACAAAGTATGAACTCACTGTGTGCTTGATTTGCTTATCCTATTGCCTACTAAAAAGCAATAGCTCTCATTTTGCTTCAGTACCACTGAACTGCATTATTTTTAATAAAATGAAGCATATTTCCCAGAACCATCAAAGGATAAATACCAATTACTTTGCTTCTCATCTACAGGACAAATACATTTGAAAAGTACTATGCTGTACTGGAAGCATCTCTGCTTTACAGCCTGAACAATTACAGAGCTGAACTTATGACTTCAGAAAATTTCTAATACAACATTTGGCACTCTCCTCCAAACTTCAGACAAAAGATGACCTTTTTCAGCCAGTTCTGTATAAATTTCCCCAACTATCACCCTCCTGATAGTAAATGGGGGGAGTTACTTTTTTTTCCCCTTTTCTTAAGAATAAACATGAACATCCTAGAACCAGACACTAAACATGGTGAAAGGACAGAGTACAGTAGGCAAAGAAAAAATGGTTATTAAAACCAGTTCTTAGGTGTGAACAGATTCCACCCAAGCTAGATTAAAATGTGATCCTGACGTTTGGCTTGAAGCAGCAATCTTGTATGATCTGAATTAAAAAAAAACAAAACCAAGAACAGCCAACTTCAGCCTTATTTGATTCAGCTCTATTAAGAAGTCTGTGTATTAACATATTTGGCAGGTTGTCAGCCAGTTTGCTAGACTGCAAATCTAATGAGTCATTTGCATCACTTTGTAAACACAGGATTGTAGTCTACTTGCCAACACTACTACACTACCTCCAAAAATACCCCAATCAAAACCAAACCAAAAAAAAACCCCAACAAGACACACACACACAGAAAGATCCTCCAAAATCAAACAAAAAATCCTAGCA
This sequence comes from Manacus vitellinus, assembly GCF_001715985.3. Taxonomy (NCBI): domain Eukaryota; kingdom Metazoa; phylum Chordata; class Aves; order Passeriformes; family Pipridae; genus Manacus; species Manacus vitellinus. Next base: position 3,258,383 of record NW_021940122.1, read on the forward strand.
GAAGTGGCTTCTAACAAGAGGTTTAATCAAGGCAATCTAATGCATGGGAAGCAAGTTATCTAAGGAACAGTCTGCTCCCTGCCACACCCTCGTTACTCCAAAAACGCAGGAACAGCCTTTCCTGTCTGCCTATGTCTCTCTCATTCACAAGGGAAGGAAGCTGAGCACATGTACAAAGAAGGGTGTGCAGCAGCCAGAGGATGCAGAAGCACAGGGATACGCATAAGATTTCTTTTACACAGAAGCAGCCATTGGTTTGCATCTGCTTATCTCAAACAGTGTCCCTCTTCTGCAAATAACGACTTTGAAAGCGGAGCTCACACTCAGCTTTCAAGAATAAAAAGATACTAAGGAAGATGGGACCACATTCAGCCAGCAAATTCCTAACACACTCACAAAAAGAAATCTCTAAGTTTAAACTCCTTCACAGAAAAGTTATTCTTGAATGCTGGTGCTATGTGTGTAAACCCAAGCTTATTTAAATCTCGGAATGGTTACACAGTCGGTCTGATCTGTATCTTGGTTATCTTGGGCAATTTCAGGATAACGCCACTGACATTCCTTTTCAGGCAAGTACCAAATATAAAAAATGCAATTAACAGAAACAGTATCAAATAAATGAACTCACTTGTCATCTTCATTGGAAAGTCCACAGCTCTCCAGTCTTGAAAGGGCTAAACGAAAAAATTGCTCTAGAAGGCAAATATAAAGAAGATTAATGAAAACATTCAGTATTTGCCGGTACAAAAATAAGCATGTCACCCTGACTACAGTATTTTCATACATATTAGTTTTACGTTCACTGTGCATAAAAAACTCAACATAAGAATACTTGGAATTTAGGGCCACAGGTCAGTCAATGATGCCAAAGAAATTCAGGTTTATCAGAGCTCCTCTCTTAGTTCATCCTGCCCCAGTACTTCCCTGTCGGAAAATATCATGAGATTTGTATAAAAAATAAATCCTAGTTACAGTAAGTAAGAATTGGAAGAATTTCTAAGACCTACATCCTCACTGACTTTGTTTTTTCTTCCACCCACCTTCAGATGAAACAGAAGCAGCCCTGACCCAAGAGGGGTCATACACGCAGGGACAGTAAAAGCATTACCTATCGTGGCAGACAACATCAAACCAGCCTGTGCTCACTGGCAAAGCTGGGCAGAGGCATCTTCCCAGCCCTCCCTCGGTGGGCAGGCTCCTGATGGACATTCAATTTGCCTCTGAGAGGAAGCCTCAACTCTTTCCCAAATGTGCTTTTCCGCGCTGTAAACCCAGAGGTGCAGGAAAAATTGCACCATGCCTGTTATGCTGATGCAGGTCAAATCAAGAATCTAAAGCCGGGACCCGCAGGGTACTTGGAAGGTGCACTATTCAGTGTTAAAAACTTGAGACTTCTAGTGCACCTGTCGCTGGCAGAGCATGGGAAACTGAAAAGTCCTTGACTTAGGGTAAGCACTACTTAGCAACAAGTAAAACATCCATGTGCTAGCAACACTATTCTCATGCTGAATCCAAATCACAGCACTGTACCACGTACTAAGAAGACAATTAACTCTATTCCAGCCAAAACCAGGACAGTAAAAGGAAAATTTCACTGATGTAACTACCCCAACCTGAGGACTTCTGCCTCAGTAGGACACTGCATCCCAGTTATCTTAGAGGTGTTGAATGAAGCCCACCAGTTAATATCTGACCTAGCAAATCACTAGCTAAATATCTTTAGTACTCCAGCTCACATACAAACAAAAGGAAGCTGAATAAGGTCCACTCTTCCTCAGTCCCACCTTTCTGGAGCTCCTCTAGTGAGAGGGGTAATCCCAACACTGTGGTTTTTTGTTAGAAATGGAAAGGTGTCAGGTCAGAGGGACTAAATGAAACCATTAAGTCACTGCTAGACACCTCCAAAAGAATTGGCATCAGTGAACAGGAAAGACCAGGGCCAGATTTGGGGGGGCTTACAAGACTTTTAGGAATTTCTGTTTAAAAACAAGGTACATGGAAACACTAACCTGCTCTCTTTATTCCATAAGGTAGTTCAAACTTATCGCTCCCTTGGAACTCTGCCACCCTGATAAAATCATTAGCACACAGGAATGGGTATATTTTGTCAACACTGAAAAAGAAAGAAGTTTCAAAAATCCACCTGATGCATCTGCATAAGCAAATAATTCATGTAATTGCTTCGTAAAAAGCTTTCTTTATCCTACTATTGTAATTTTTATCCTATTACCAGTGTCCATTTTTAAAAGAAGGAAATCCAGGGAACACAGGGAAAGCAAGAAGATGACAGAAAAGGGGAAGATCTTAGAGAATGTGCGTAAAGAGATAAAAGATTTGTCTGCTAGTGTAAGTTATATAGAGTCATTAAAATCGTCACCAAAACTGTGTGACTGAAAGCACACCATTATACCATATATTCAAGAGAATATATAACCCCAGGAAGACAATGAGTAACTTCAGTTTGAAAAGTACGTAACAGAGGCAAGCAAGGAAAATTAAGAGTTCGTATTGTATATGGCAATTTAATAAGTAAGAATGGGATTTGAAACAAGGTGTTTTAACTTGAAAATACCACCTCCTGATTTGAGATGCACTCCCATTCCAAACAGTGGCTGTGTTGACATTAATAAGTAGTTTGGGGCAACATGGGTATATCCATATAGCAAAAAAGTACGGAGTTCTCATGTCCACATTACATGCATATTAAGTATTTTTTATTCTGGACTAATTCTGATACGGTCCCATGGATTGAACACACAGCAGCTGCAGCACATCAGGCATGGTCCTGCAGTGCATCTTCTGGTTTAACCACATATGTGAAAGGAGCCCAGTGCACACATGCCAGGGCTACCCTGGGATGAGAAGCATAACACGAGGGGATCACAAGGAGGTTTGCCTCAAAAGCACATTCTTCCCACAAACCAGAACACGATGGCATGATGCCTTATGAGCATCAAGATAAAAATAATGGGTCACTTCTTTCTTCAAAAGACAGGAACCACAGACAAGGAATATCTCATAGCAGGGAAGTGACTCTTATTACCTTATCTGCCCAGTCTAGGCAAATGAATGAACAGCAGACACAAACGTCACATGCTACCATGCCCTTGGCTTCACCTTTGAATTAACTAAGCACACACTTACTGTACTGGTTGACTCTGTAGTGATCCTGCACACTAGGTCTTACATTATAATGTTAACGCAGAAATATACAGTCATGAGAAAACCTAGTGCTAATCATAAAAACCCCCACCCACCACAGTTGTTTTTCCATGAAGAACATTAACAGCTGTTAAGAAAACCTTGGCTCTCAGTTTCACAAACCAAGTATTTTCTTCTTCTTCTTCTTTACCAACCACATATTCAGAAGATACTAACAATAAAAAGGAAAAAAAAAACACTACAAAACACCACAGCCCACATACCAAGAACTGGGCCAGAGGTTAACTAAGCAAGACCAACTAACTTCAAGACATGATGCACTAAACACTCATACTAAATTTAGTAACTTGCCTTACTGTTCAGAAGCAGCTGGTAACCTAAGACATAATAAATAATTTACCTACTGCAAAGAGATTCTTAATTCTAGCTCTGGTTCCTTTCCAACAAATAATTCTGCAAGGTTAGAAATCCTTTCAACCTCCCCAGGCTATTACCAAAGTGCACAGAACAGATCTTCAGCTCATGCAAGTTGTCTCAGTAAAGGAGCTACAGAAATGTACGAAAGACTTTGCCCTAGCTCTGTGTGTAGGTTCTTGCTGTGCACCTCTTAGTTCATTCCTGCACCCTTGCTGAGCACCAGTTATCCTGCTGTGCCCAACACACAGACAGCCTGGGCACAATCCATGGGCGAGGGGAACTTAGATCACCTCCCTGGACCAGGAGCTAACCAAAACTCACAGACTACAAGTCTGCTTTGGGTAGGACAAATTTTACACCCTTCTGTGTTCTCTAAAAAGAAACAACAGTACTTGTGATAGACACATTTTCTTGTACACAAAAAGTACCAGGGGAAAAAGAAAAGCCATGGTGTCTTTGTGCAGAGCTTTAAGACTTCTTCAGCCAGGCCTTGGTCTAAACATCTTACCAAGCTTTCTCAGGGCATTACTCAATGTTTGCTCCAAAACACATAAATAGCCCAATCAGCACAGCCTTTCCTTCCCCCCCAGTTCCCACAGAAGACTCACCCCAGTAAAGATTCAAACGCAGGTTTCAGGAGACAAGTGTCCAGCGCGCTCCTTCTCTCCACAGCTGTAGGTGGCAGCCTGCAAAAGAAGAATTTCAAACAAATAGTAAGAACAGGAATGGGTTGCAGAAACAAGGTAGGGAAACTTGGACAAACTAAAGTAGTAAAAGCTGATTACTGAGCTAATGTCACACTAAATTTTCATGACTCCCTCTGCCTGTGTTGTAAAGACGGAACTTTCTCGTTGCAGCACAACTACTTTTACTAGTAAAGGCTTTTATCTCACAGTGCTGTTCCAAAGGGTCTGTAACCTCCCTTGCTCAGCAAGTATCAAAGCAGGCATAACCAGAGCAGAGAACTCAGGCCCACCTCCAGAGAAGCAGGACACACAGGCTGAATCACCCCTACAGCCATACAAGACGGCATCCCCAGCGCTCCTCAAAGAAGAGATGGAGTCTTGTTTGGAGAGGGAAACAGACAGCACTACATAGGGTACTTTAAGGAAAATGAGATTCTTTGGGGATAAGTCATTCCTCTCATAATAAAGCTAAGACTTACACGCCTAAGCACATTCCCGCCTTGGTGATTTAGCCCAATTAATCACAAACATGAAGCCCAGAAGGGAAAGTAAAATTCAATGTGAGCAACGTGTGCATCTGGGTTGCATTAAGAACAGAAGGATGAAACCACCGCATTAGAACCATAAGTCAAACAGACCATTAAGGTTAGTTGCTTTTGGTAACCTCAAGTTGTCATGTGAATACTGACACTGAGAAAGCACCCTGTAAAATCTATCAGCTCTCGCCACCTTGCTGCTTCCCAGCATCAGCCTCACAGATGGCATTTTGCAGCATGGCTTCAGAGAGAACAGATGACTGCTTTTAAGCTTTAACATAGGTGCTCATTAGTCCCACAAACCTAACTGCAGGAATTCACTAGCACAAGATCTGCTTATACAGGCACTTGCACTTTGCAAGTAAAACACTCCTCTGATTTAATAAATTTTAAGCACAAAAGTTGCCCTCTTAGCTCTGCTGATTTTATTCAGGTATAATTCAGAACTGCAAAAATTTGGAAAGTGTAAACCGATGTCCTTCCAACAATTCACTGTCTGTTACAGACAGTCATTGGAAGTGGCCATTAATATTAAACAAACACTGGAAACATGACGTAAGACAAATTTCTTTCTGACAGACATGTTACCATTGTGTTCATAACAGAAACAGCCACTGGACACAGCTGTACAATAACCAACTGAACAGGGAGCCTATGGACAAAGGCTACAGATTTTAGCCTCAATCCCTCCCACCTGCCCAAAAACCAACCAAAAATAAAACCCACAAAAATACTCAACTGCTGAACTTACTGGGTAACTCCACTAGTCTCATAGGAAGGAGAAGCCCCCACAGAGGAAGTCTGTCCATAAAAGCTAATCCTGCAAAAAGGGAAATTTCATAACAGTGTGGTTTGCTGTGAACAGAAACCACAATAGAAAGCTATTTGTATCAACTGTATGCTATAAACAAGATAAAAGGAGGCATATCAATCACTACTTTTAAAAGCTATCACTATTATCTTCATAACACTCTGGTCAGTCCTGGTCACAGCTGTGTAAATACCAGTGGAAACTCAACTTCTTCAAATAAGTGCCCTGAATTTTAGGTCCCAAGCCACTTGTTCCATGAGCCTGGAGACAGTGAAGGGTCACTGCCCACAAGGGTTGCCACTGGGCCTCAACAAATTTCAGCTCTGCAAAAGGTGCCCACCACACCTGCAGTTATTCCCATGAGTGGAGAAGGCCTCTCCCACGTCACTTATCAGACACTTGAAGAACAAACTAACACTAAACACGCATGGGGTACAGGGAGATATGGACACATGACACACAGAGATAAGGTATCTCCTCACCTGAACACCCGTTTTCATGAACCTCAGAGGGGCTCCCTATCTGTGAGGTCCTGACCTCTCCATACAATCAGGCTCAAATTGATTACTAGGTTTAAAAGTGACACAAGGGGAGACAGGACAGAATGATCATACTGATTCCCTTACAGTACAAAAAAAACCCAGGCACAAAACAAACACACAGAGACAGAGTAGTAATGACTTCTGTTGATCAATGGTAAACAGTTAAAGAGCAACACAGCAACTCACAGCCACATCTCTCATACAGCCATGAGGTGTCTGAACAAAACATCACCATACCAGTAGAGGTTATTTCTCCACAGATTTCCATGCAGTATACCATACATAACAGCAGCAGCCAGGATAAAAAACAGAAGAATTCGTTTCATGACTGGTAGACCTGAAACACAAGAAAAACAAACCAAGAAATTTAAACCCAAAATAAGCTATTACGTGAACTTTTCTAAAGCATCTGGAAACCTACAAAAGGAAGGTATTATTATTACAGCCATTCTCCACCACCACAGATCTGACTGGAGATCATCCACTTTGACTTTTCACACACCAGAGACAGGAGCTGAACGCTGCTTTGCACCTACCACATGTGCCCTCACTGCACAGAAGCTCTGAGAGGGGTTCACTCCAGGTTCTCTCTGAAGATGGGCTCTTCCAGAAGCACGTCAAGAGTAGAAACTCTTTTCTGCTCACTGGCAGCTCAACCAAACTAGACTCTTGGGTCAGCAGCTGGCCTTTATAGGCACCTACGCTTCTCCCCCTTCTTGTGCCACACGCTATCACTTTCCATAATTACACAGTTAAACAAGCATTGGCACTCTCCAGGAGGTAGATAGGCTGATGAAACAGGACAGGGTACGTGCTGCCACAAATTTCTACCAGCTTTTTTAGGATGACTGAATGTTCTTGAAGTCCAGTTTTGACATTTAAAATTGCACTGAAGCTACTTGCTTATGCCTGCACAGCCTCCAGCTCCTGACATAGGCCAAACTTCATTGCTCAAGTGACAGAAAAATGTTACTTTGAAACATTGCTAAGTGAGGAAGAAAAGTTAAACTTACTAAGTTATGGAAAAATATCAGCAAAAGTGTTCATTTCTCAAACAGAGCTTGCACCTCATTGCATAGTCTGGTAAAAAAAAAAGAGAAATATCAGAAATGCATGCATCTGGCAAGACATACCGAGGGAAAATCAAGTTCTGTATTGCTCACATCCTAGACAGTGAGCTGCCTTCTCAGTAGCTATGAATGAACTGTTGTTGGTCAATCTCATCAAAGTCCAAAATAGCCATTCTGGCCACAAGTTACTGGGGAAATTTACTTGACAGCTATGGCCTTGCACTATTTTCACTCCTTCCCCATCACAGTAAGCAGGTTCGAACCACACAATGCATATATTCCTACCTGCCTATCTGCATTTTAAAGGGAACATAACAAACAGCTGTCCAGTAAAATAAGTCATATCCAAACACACTGTTGCATTTTCCAAGAGCAAAACATCTGCCTTTATGGCTCATTCCTTTGACTTTTTTTTTTAAATTTTTCTTCTTTTTAACTCTGTTTTGCTTTTTAGAGTATTTAGAGTTGCTGCTATTTTAAACAGCCCCAAGGCAATAAAACTAAAGGTGGATATAGTTCAAGTGATTTATAGCAATATGCTGTATGCTAGTAATATCTTGATATCCCACCTTAAAGGCCAAGAAACTGCTGGAGAACTTTTTTGTTATTAGAAACTGAAAAGCAAATGACTGCCTCTCATGTATCTTTATCCCTGAGGAAATACCTGACAGTGAACTATTTGTACATTTACTTGAGTGTAAGAACCCACCACTTCTTTATTCTTTTATCACCTATATTCTTCACCAGGCTTTAGCAGTAGAGTCAGAGATACCAGTAACAAAGCCATGCAACAAACAAGGCAGAATCTAGCAAGCTTAGGTATGTTCTCCAGGCTATCCTACTCTGTTCTAGACAAAATACTCATAGGGCTGCACAGCTGTTGCAGCTGCAACCTTTCAGGCCTCCTTGGGAATTAGCACTGCTTCCCTTCAGCTCCAACTCCCATGATGCTTCTTGAAGGGTCACCGCAAATTTGTCTCGACAGTCACTTTCAACTTTTAGCACAATCTCTTTGTTTTAGCAATAATTCTGTAAGAATCATTTCCTAAAAGTGCAATAACATTACAAGAAAACTCACCTACTGAGTTCAGTCAAGTGTCATTAGCAGCAATTGGCTCATAATCCTGAGTGCCATCACACAGCACGTACAGGACAACCGAGGGATCAGGCCCAGCCTGCATGGGTTTAGGAAAGGCAGGTCCTGCTTGACCAACCTGATCTCCTTGTATAACAGGGTGTCCTGCATGAAGAATGAGAGAAAGGCTGTGTATGCTGTCTACCTAGACCTTTGTAAAGCTTAGACATCATTTCCTACAGCACTCTCTTAGACAAACTGGCTGTTCATGACTTGGATGGGTGTGCTCTCCCCTGGGTTAAAAGCTGGCTGGCTGGCCAAGTCCAAGTAGAGGTGGTGGAGTTACATCCAACAGTCACTAGTGGGGTTCCCCAGGGCTCAGCGTTCAGACCAGTCCTGTCTAATATCTTCAAAAGCAAGAAATGGTCTGGACAAGGAGATAGGGTGCACTCTGTCACTCTGCAGACGACACAGAGTTGAGTGGGAGTGCTGATGTGCTGGAGGATAGGAGGGCTCTGCAGAGGTATCTGGACAGATCAGAAGGATGGGCCAAGGCCAATGCTATAAGGTTCAATAGGGTCAAGTGTCAGGTCCTGTTCTTGGCTCAAAACAACTCCCATGCAGTGCTACAGGTTTGGGGCAGTTGCTGGAAAACTGCCTGATGGAAAAGACCCTGGGGGTGCTGTTTGACAGCAGCTGAACACAAGTCATCAGCGTGCTCAGGGGGCCAAGACAACCAATAGTATCCTGTCTTGGATCACTAACAGTGTGGTCAGCAGGACCAGGGAAGTGATTGCCCCTCTGTACTCAGCACTGGTGAGGCCACATCTTGAATTCTGTGTTCAATTTTGGGCCGAGAATAAAGACACCGACGTGCCAGAGCACATCTGAGAAAGGCAAAGTTGCTGAAGAGTTTGGAGAAGAGGCTCAGTGGGGACCTTATTGCTCTCCCCAACTACTTCAATGGGGGGGTGTGGTGAGGCGGGAGTCTGTCTCTTCTCCCAGGCAACAAGTCAAAACATAATAGGAAATGGGAAATGGCCCTGAGTTGTGCCATAGGAGGTTTAGATTGGATATTAGGAAAACTATTTTCACTGAAAGAGTTGTTAATCATTGGAACAGGCTGCCTAGGGAAGCGGTTGAGTCACCATCTCTGGAGGTATTTAAAAGACATGTATATGTGGCCCTTAGGAACATGACTGACAGGTAGATGTGGCAGTGCTGGGCTAATGTTTGGACTCCCTGGTCTTATGTGATTCTATGATTTACTGCACTTTAGTTTTTTTCCTTTCACTGTCAGTATCTTTACCACCTCCTGCTTTGCAAAGGTTTGCCAAAACATCCCACTAAAGTGAAAATCAACTGTTTACTTTTTACTCCCTAATTCAATCAACGCAAACTTCAGTTAAACAGAACATAAGAAAGTAGCTCTTCAGATAAAGTTGCTAAATTAACAACTGATTAAATTGCTCATTTTGGTGACTTCAGTGTAAGAAAGAACCTTGCTGAAGAGTCAGACCAAGCTACAAAACAGAGAAAAGACAAGACAAAGCTGCCCATGAAGAGTCTTTTCAAAACAAAAATATTATTCGTAACACTATTATTCACAGGGGGGGAAAACTGTTCCACTTGAAATATTTTTAAAGCTGTGAGTACAGCCTAGAAAGAAAAAAATCATTGAAACAAGAGAACATAAGTCAGCAGCATTCTTCCAAAGAATCACAAGGGATCTGTAACAACCTTCAGTGCCTTATGTAGGACACTCAGCCCAGCACACACATGCTAATGGGTCCACCCCAGCTCCAAACAACCCATCATTAAGAGTGTACCTAACTCAGCTCTTAGAAAGATAAAATGGTCTTTAATTATACAAGTGTCTCCTCACCATCCCATCCCCCGGTGCCTGGCTTCATTCCCTCTTTGAAGAGAGAGTGCTGTAGTCAAGAAAGACGATCTTCTTAGTGAAGACTTTCTTAATTTGGTTTAGTAAACAAAACCATTGCCTTGTTTACAGAAGAAATTATTCTGAGTGTATTTTTAATGGTGACAGAATTTTCCAGCTTTCCCTTCCTATTTTAAAACAGCTGAGTGTTACAGAAAGTTAACCTAAGGAAAACATATTCCTACGATGCAGATACTGCACTAGAGAATTCCCACAGTTAGAGACGCAGGAGAACAGGCAATTTGAGAAGACACAGTTCGGAGGTAAAACAACAATCCCTTCCAACTTATTTATGTCAATACAACAGTCGGCATGTTGATTTAAGCCCATCAACCCAAATGTCAGAGGTCATAGTGCCCTTAGGTCAATGTCAATCAGGATTAAGCAAAACAAGGAGGACAAAGCTGAAACTCAACTATTCAGTTCCCCCCTCCTTACAAAAAGCCTACAGTGACCTCCTCAATGGAAGGAGCAAGGAGCACAGCCTGATGATCACGGTGTTAGCTGGTCAGCTTTCTGAAAGCAAGCAAGCAATGGGATGTATGTTGCAAAAGACTGATGGGCATTTTTTAGTAAGAATCTAAGCTAACTTCTGTGGCTCCATCTCCTACCTCTCCCAAAGCAGAGCTACAATTACAGAATTAGACAAGACTGACTTTGTTATAATATTAAGAGACCTCAGAGATCAGCCTGTATCTCCTACTGAGAGACAGATCTGCCTCAGCTTCTATCAACCCACCAGAAAGACTGATTTGGGTATATGATCAATTAGCTATATAAGACCTGAGGCTAATATTTTCTGCCCCTGGTGGAAGTGGGGAACCCAAACCCACACCCTTGTCAGAGCTGCATCTTTACTCTGGTACAGTGTGGTGGAATCTGGTATGAGCCACTATCTCAGAGCCTCTGTTTATCTTCCAACTTACCTATGCTACTGATGCAGCCATGCCACAGAATAAAATAACCCCGTAGGAATCTACAGCTGTTGGACTGGGGATGCAAATAACCACACTATGATCACCTTTTTTTCCATAATTTTTATTATTCCTTTTGCTTTATTCCTTAAAAATTAGGTTGTTAATAACATAATGCAGTAGGCTTTTCCATTTGTCCTGTGTATTTTGTAAAGCACCTTTGACTACTACTAAAGTAAAGAGTTAATAATATTTAACTAAAAAGTGGTTACTACTAAATTAAATACTACTCATCTTAAAACAGTCTTGAACTGTCACAAGACTAGGTAACTTCTCACAACTGTAATTAACTGACAGCCTGAAAATGTCAGCTCGCTCAGACCTCAAATTCCTAAGCCTTGTGTTGTGGGGGAGGAAGTAAGCCTGAAAATGTGCCTTAAGCAGACCTTGAAATTTAAAGCGACAGCAGAAAAAGAACATAAAAACCTAATAAAATTTTTAAAAGAAACATTGGGATTTTTAAGATGTAGTCAGTATTTTGTGGGTTTGCTTGTGATCACCACTTGCAGCACTGCTTCCTTTTGTTCAGGGTGTAGCACATGCCTGGTGAAACAACTATGCAGCAAAAGGACAACTAAAGAAGGAGTTTTCTCACATCATCATCTTTTTCAGGTTAAGCTGTCAAAACATGAGCACATTATGGCACATATTTCTTCTGCCAAATCTAACCACTACTCATCATTCAGTCTTTAGTTCAGTTCTTGCTCTATGTGTGTGCATGGTTCATTGATTCTATAGCACTGCTGTAGAGTTTTAAAGGTACTGAAGTGGCTGACTCAGTCTACTGCCTTCCCTCACATACACCTGAAATTCTCATGGTTTCCAATACTCTTTCTGATTTTATTAAGAAACAGACATCCTCGGAAATACTGTTTAAATGAGATACATTAGGTTATCCTAGCAAAGTGGCTCAGAATTAAAACTGCATTTCTAACTCTCCAACAACAGACTTGGTTTTGAAATTTTAAGTCTAAATCATCTTAACTGGAAAAGATTCTTGCTAACCTGTCCTGCCTCACAACAAACCACAGAAGTTAGTCCTGTTTCTGAAAGTCTGCACAGACTATGACACCAAAAACCTCAAGGTTTTACTATGTCAAAATGTCACTGGGGACTTCCACCATTACACCACACACATTTTGAACTGCAGACAAAGTTGTCTTTCCTGCACTGGAAGGTAAGATGTTTTCAGGTTCTTTCTGTTCTAATCTCTTTCAACAACGTGGGGATAAGCAGTAGAGGAACAGTTTGCTGTCTGTGAAAATTGAGGCCTTCTTCCTCTCCAAGAGCACACCAAACGACCCATTTTACTTCGATAGTACCAGGTAACTGAAGAAAAAGACAGTCTTTCTCCAAACATAGCTTCTCCTTTTTAAGGAAGGTTTCCAGTGTTTCCCCTATCATTTCTCCTTTATCCAACTATTGCAGCAGACCTGAAAAGAAACTGTAAGAGAATCTTTTTTCCAAGTACTCAACAGCAAGTAACTATGTCCAGTAGATTTGGCATCACAGCAGTAGTGATGTTTAATAGATTTAGTCAATCTTTGTTCATCAGCTCCTACAGCTGGAAATGTAGCCTCTGTTGACATTATAACCTATTGGAGAGAGACACATACTGGAGCTGTGTCCATCTCTGACCTCTTGTGCAGCTGCACACTAATTCAAGACAGGCTGCAATAGATTGGTTTTAGGGCCTAATTGCTTATCTCTCTTCCCTTCTTCATCCTGCTGCAACACATTCTGTACCACAAGATACAGCAGTACATTTATTACATTGTGAAAAATCCACAATTCTTTTATTCCTTTTTTGCCTTTCCAGAATCGACAACAGTATTTTGCTCATCAGCACATAACTGCTCACTGGCTCAAGCAAAAAGAATCAGTATTTTTCATTGATGATCACCATTTCAGTTTGCTTCTGTCCAAAGTCTTCAAGATCTCTGCATCACTTTTCCTCTTGTGTGACTGCAGACCTATTTATATCCTCAGAAACTCCCCACATAGACATATCCTTCAGCTAAAAGATACTGATAAAGAATTCAAGTCTAATTAAATTTATTGTACTTTTACCCGCTGCAATCCCATTTACCTAGACAGCACATGTGGTGACAGAGGAAGGTGAGCTCCCTTCCCAAAGGCTGCAGAAAAGCTCAGGAACAAGTACAGTTCACAGTGTAACATGCAACACAGCACCTACACCCCTCCAAACCTTATCTTCAGCCCCACACTCTCACTTCATTCCCACTGCCACCTTTAAATGCAAGAGATCAGACATGGGGGGTTGTTCTAGCCAAACCTAAGGCCATCAACATTTCAGACAAGATCTGAAAGAACAGGAGTTTGTAGCCTTCCAAGAAGGTTCAATACAGAGAGGATGGCAAAAGCTACAGAAAGCCTGCAGGTCTTGATTTACAGTCTCATCACCATGCTTAGACTCTCTTGTTCTAACTGCACTGGATAGAAAGAAGGTATCGTCTGTTCAGTGGTGTGTTCCTTCCTTTTTCACTCCTCTTCCCTCTCTCTGCCCGAGAAGCCAGAAGCTTTCACATGTGCCCCACAGGAGGGGCAGAAACAGAATGAAACTGTAAGCCCAGAGAGAAAGAGAGGCTGCAGGCAGTCAGACTGTTTCTTGGATAGCAAAAAGGCATGGGTACAAGCCCAGGTCAAGTTACTACAAGCTTTTTAAAGCTTACTGAAACAGTCCCACATTTGGCTGCAAAAAACCTGCGGTGATCCTGTTCTCCGAGGTACCACAATCAATTACGTGCATTGTCTCACAGAGATAAGGCTTTTGGGCCTACTAGTGCAAAATTTAATGTCACTTACACTGACAAGAAATACTAGCTCCACAGATGAAAAACAGAAGTACAAAGCCACCAGCCAGTGCAGCCTGCCAGAAAACTCTGATGAGCAAAATACAAGGGGGCATAGGCACAAGGCATCACTGAAATGGCCCTCAAATAGGAGTATTCAGTGCAGATGTCTGAAGCAGAGTTATTTAGCCCTGCTGAGAGGCAGAACACCTCAACTCCAGCTTGGGGCTATCACAGGGTTGCTATGCCACCCTTGAGATCCAAGCTAGTATTTTGGCTGGTTATGACAGTGCAGTGTGGATCCCTGGCACCAGCTCAAGGCTCCACTGCATGGTGCACATACACAATTAAAACTGCAAGCACAAAAGAGATAGCTGGATTGATATTTTTCAGCTGGTGAGTGTTGGTCTTAATCATTTTTTCCATCCAAGGCAGAAAACATTATCTACCATTCCAAAATGGCTTAGGGCTCATTCCAACAACAGACACACTTTTTGTAGCACAGTTAAACACTGCTAACTTAAGCTTAAAAAGTCAGCCCTGGGTAGATCCAAATCCAACTCATGGCTTTGAGAGGAAGAAGAACAACAATAACTACTGGATTCTCATCTAGTTGGTGCTTTCTAAGTATCACAGATTTCCAGAAACCTTGCCTGTAATTATGATCAGGAGTAAGATGAAGTTCACACTGTCAGCTTCTTGCCTGCTTTTGTGCATTGAGATGAGGACTAGAAGGAAGTCGTCAGTTTATGCAAAGGTGCACAGAAGTTGGGAACAGACATTTCCATATGCTTTCCCTTGTCCTGCCCCTATACAGCCCTCCCCTCAACACATTTCACTTTTTTTCCCCTTTCTTCCTCCCATGCACATGAACTCAGATCAGCAGTTCCTGTGACAGCCAGCAGCCACAGAGATGCAGTGTGGTACACAAACAACTATTTTGGGTTTGGTCAAAAGCAGGTATGAGCTTAGCACAGATAGCTCTGCTTCCTCCACTCCCAAAAAAAACACATGCAGCTCTAACTACACTTTTAAAAAAAATACTTAAAAATCCCCCACAAATTCAAAATTCAGTAACACAACCTTAGCTACTAGATTTTTTTCCCTGCTCTCTTGTACTCTCAGAGATTAACCTTTAAAGCTTTAGCCAGCCTAAGCTGGGCTGCTATTTATACACTACACATCATAGGTGTCATTATAATACATGATAGAACAAAGAAACAGAAAATGAGTGCTATAAATCCACACAGCTCCTCCTGCATGCTGTGGTGACAACACTGTTCCTTCTCAGTCTGTTTCCCCTCTCCCTTCTCTCTGGAAGAACTCTTCTTCCAGAAAGACTGGAATATAAACAAGCCATGCAACATGTTCTGGGGGTCAGAGTTCAGGTCATTTCCTTCTTGTACTTTGACTTGCACAACTGAAAAGGGTTCTGTCAACTTGCAGGAAAAGAGCATCATGGTTTTGAGTTGTTTTGATTCTTCACCTCCTTTTAAAACAACAAAGACCACGGACATACTACACAATGCTTGAAAAAACATAATTATTTCAAAGATATGCATCCCGGTACAACATCAGTTACTCATTCACACGCACTGTTCTTTGTCAGTGAGTGCCTGCAGAGTCAGAGGCTTGAGGTCAAACAAGCAATCCTTCTTAGGTTTCCCAGAGAAAAAAGATGGAAAAAAGTAGAAGGATAAATGGCTGGAAATAGCCAAATTAGTCAGGTTTCAGAACAGTTCAGTTACAAACCATATCCGGTTCAGGTTCTTCCTCCAGAACACCATGATCAATCTAAATAAATAAATGTCCAACCTGAGAATTTGATCTGTATTTATTATATGTGCACATTTGCTACAGCATTAAGTTTACCTCTAAAACAAGGCACACTCTTTGCCTTCTAATAATGTATAGGATATCTAAAACATCCAGCTCTGGCTGATTTGGAGTTAGTGATTTAACCTCAGCTCTCACAAAAACGGCTGGGAATTACAAAACTAAATCTACCCATCAGTTCAGGGAAAATAAAGAAAAATCTCAACACTAGGCTAAAATAAATCACAGGAAAAAACCAAAACAAACTCAACAACAACCCAAAAAAAAACAACCACCACCAAAGGAGAAAAAGAAAAAAGAGGAAAGCACACCAAAAAACTTAAA
This sequence comes from Manacus vitellinus, assembly GCF_001715985.3. Taxonomy (NCBI): domain Eukaryota; kingdom Metazoa; phylum Chordata; class Aves; order Passeriformes; family Pipridae; genus Manacus; species Manacus vitellinus. Next base: position 3,274,571 of record NW_021940122.1, read on the forward strand.
ACCAACTCATAAGCAAAATTAGGGCTCTCAAGCACAGAGGGAATAATATTCTGCTGCAGTTTTTTGTTGCCTTTTTCTTTTAAGGATAACTAAGAGGGTTGATTTACTAGCTTCTCTACCAGCGCCTGGAGAATGAAATGCTCCCCATCTACATCGACAGCAAATCCCAAGTCCATCAGACTATTTTGTCACTTAGTCACAACAGTATAAATCTTGATCCCTACTGGTGTCAGAATCTGTCCCTAAATAGACACAGGTACTTTTTGTATGACTAGTTTTCACAGTAGCATTTGCAAGCCCCAGTCACGACAAATCTCACATACCCAGGGTCTGCCAACATCTGATGGCACAGTTCTTTTTATGGTAATTTTTAATGCCCATATTTGACTCCATTTTAAAAAGCAATAGGGTACATTATTCAGGTTTGTGTGGATTAAGAGGCCCAGAAAACAGGTGTGAACATGATCCTGGCCAGCATATGAAACTGAACAGTTCAATTTTCATTTAAATAACAAGCAAACCATGTCTGTAGTCAGAGCCCCAAAACCAACAACCAAAAAAAACCCCAAGCCCCCAGCTGTCTGTGATGCAACTCACCCCAACAGCAAATTCTGCAAGTCAATCTCCTGCAGTGCGTCTGTGCCAAGCAGAGCTCTGGGATTCTCAGGAATGCAGCAAAACAAGTCAGTGAAAAGTGTAAAGACAAATTAATTCAGGGAGGGAGAAAAATGGAGATAAGTGGTACCACTTACCCCACACTACTACTAAATTTTGGAAGTTTCTCACGGCAGGAACCCTGTCAGCTCAGAAGAAATCTGCAGGACACCAGCAGTTTGAGCAGCTTCTCTGGTAACTTTAATGCCTTAGATTTCACATTGCCTTTGGATCATGAAAATTAATCAGAATACACAACTTAAGTGCTAACTAACATATGAAAACTAATCCCAAACTGGCAGTGCCAAACTGGAAAACCTTGACTATTGTACACACTAAGGCTACTTTCAAAAGTCTTCTTTATGCACAGTTGTGTTTTCTTAGCACTAAAGCTCAAATTCATTATTTACAGTAACAACAAAATCATCCATAAGAAAAGCTCTAATAAGCAGCTTTATAACTGTGAGAATGCTTTGTAAACATAGGATGTTTTTGAGCTCACAAAGAACTGTTGTACAGATTGCATCAGAGCCTGTATCTGATCCCCCGAAGAGTTTTAGTGCTTAGTTTTTCCTGTATTCACATATAAAAAACAAAATCATCACATACAATATCAAATCAGAGCACATTCTGAGGACTCAGTGCTATGAGATACAGAGCACGGTAGAAAAGTGTAGTCCTGAAGAATATTTAACACAGCACGTAGAGTCCTGACATCTTTTCTGAATGGGAAAGGTTGCCAATGAAACGTGTTTAAAAAAAAAAACAAAAACAAAACAAAACAAAAAAGACAATCAAACCATTGTTTGTAAGGTAGTAAGTTTTCCAAGGAGAACAAAGATGAGGGTGTATCTGACTTCAGCATTCAGAGTATCATTAACTGTGTTTATTTAAACAAAGCTGAAATCAAACATAATAAAAACTCAGGACAAAGGAGCAGGCTAGAAGATGTAAAACCAGAACTGGAATTCTTCACAGAGCAACCATTAGTTGCTGTAACAGAATGCAGCTCCCTACAGAAAAGTTGGCACATGTTCATTTATATATTTCTGTGCAAACAACAGTCCATACTGCAGTGCAAACTTTTAGTGGGTATTTATCCTATACTGGAGTTCATATTTACTTTCCTTACCTATGCAAGAAGAAAGCTAATTATATCTGATGGTAATCTTCAATTGCCATCTGTCTGTGAGGAAAGCTGCCTACATTAGTCAGTATGGCATGCTGGGAAAGCTTCTATGCTTTTCTCAGTGCCACACGGAAACACTATTTATGACTTTCAGACTTCAACCCTCACTGACGGTTAAACACAACCCACTTCCTCCCCAAATCTGAATATTGATCTGTCACTCTTTTTCTTGTTTTTTTTTTTTCCTTCTTCTTTTTGAAAAGGACAGTCATGTCTAAAACTGAGGGGAGTCAAAGGTGCACCTTGCCTCACCCATACATCCTCACTAGGGGTCAGTCCCCCTGCTGCAGTTGCCAAAAGGCCTCCAAGCCCAGCTGAGAGCAATGAGGCATCGGCAGGTAACTAAGGGTAGGCTGCAGACACACAGCCCAATCTCTGCTGCAGTGATGACTTCACAAAGTACCTCTGGCTGCACATCATCAGCTCCCTCCACCAGTTTGCTCTGTTCCTTTGTAAGCCAAGTCTGGTTTGGTGTTGGTGAAACAGAGCATCTATTTCTTGCTGTTTGATTCTCGGTTTCAACAGTCCCTAAATGCTACAGCAAAACAAAGAGGAGTTTCTTCAGGACTGCAGTATTTTTAAACAGATTAGCCATCCTCCTCCACCTGATCTTTGCTGAGCGTTGCATGTGCTCAGGGCTGCAGGTGAAAGCAACCAGTAAACCCTGAGACAAGACTGGACTCACCTCCCTGTGAGTCACAGCAGGGCAATGGACCTCGTGACAGAGATCTGCTCTTTTATAACCAAACTGGCCCTCGCTGCAGCAGTGATAAAACACAAAGTCTGATATTTGCTTCAGCACAAAACCTGAACTCCTCTAGAGCAAGACACGCCGTAAGCTGCACCTGCTGTGTTGCCTGTTGACATCTTTTCCTTGCTACCCTGACCACGCCAAATCCAGCTCAGCCTCCAGCATCACCATGTCCTATCAGATTGCTATTCATGCCGCAGACGATGCAGAACTCCATTAGAGCATGAAATACCATACAGTAAAGGGCTTTTTGTTCTGTTCCATCACATGTGGTCTCAGCATGAAATGAGATTTCTGCAATCACACCCTGGATGCGTGCGTGCATGTCCTTTCTTTCCTTTCCTACAGAACTTTTGAACCCCTTTGGCTTATTTCGGTCAAATTTGAGAGGAGATTAGGAACTTTTTGTATTTGAGACCTCCGCAAGTTTTACAAAAATAATCACCCAACTGGGTAGAATTAAGAAAGCCTATAAGCTCATTTTTTATTAAAGGTCAGAAAGTACATGCAGAAAAACATCAGAAATTCATTTTCATTATATCTTGTCACACGACTCTGCGACAGAGATATAAAAGTCTCTAGCCATTGGGGAAAAAAAAAAGTGCTAAAATTTTTGAAAGCCTTGCACAAATATATAAGTATTCAAATTCCCCAAAGTGGCTGTATGATGCTCAACATTTTAAATATCCTTTTCAGTCAATTAACAGTGCTAGCTGACTTCAATTACCCAGCTTCAAAAGAAGTCACTCCAACACTAACCAGTATTTATTACAGGAAATATTCTCTGTGAAAACTGAATGAGATTATATTCTAATTCACTTTACAGTTATTTCTGAAACAAGAGTTTCAATTTAGATTAGAAATCTTTAACACAAAACCTAAAGTTTGAGACTAAGCCATCTAAGAACCAACGTCGCAAGTTGAAAACAAATTACGGTGTGCCATTTGCACAAAAGAAAGAACGAATTAATATAACTATTCCATTCAAATTGTTCCAATGAAAATGAAGTAACAGTACTTCCTTAACATGTATTGCAAGAAAAGGCAGTCAATCTTGAGAAACAGTACAAATGATATTTACATTAATCAGTATTTTAATCATCTGGCTACTCAAAACCCAGTTTACGATCCTGGCCTGTATTTCATAGCACAAGATGAGCCACGAAGGCACAAGGAATGCTCTGCTATGTCAGACCAGTGTCCATCCAGCCCAGTTCTGTCTCCAGCATCGACAGTGGGAGATGTTCTTTAGGAACAGCATGTTATGGTCATTTTGTGTTTCATTCCCCTCCTCCACACATTCCCCCTGCAGCACCTACAATTGTTTAGTACAGGAGTTGGAGGACAGCATTCCTACCTGCTCCTTTTAGCATCCCTTTATGGACCTACTGATGTGGAACCAGGGCACAAAAAAGAACAGAAAACCCACAAAAGGAGACTGAAGTGGTTCTGCTACATCAGAGCTGCTGAACCGTGGGGTCCTTCACTGCAGACACAGGCCTGGGGCCCTCAACTTTCTGAGAAGGGAGAATTAAAACTGCCATAGGTGGTTATAAAATTGGGGGAAGGAGGGTGTGTTGAAGGATAGCCTTACATAGCCTTCCAGATTCTCAGCTGAGGCAAGTAACAGTCACCCTGCCTCATTAAATACTGCAAAACATTTGGGCAAGCAGAGCTAGCTGTAGTCTTCCCTTAACTGTTTCCAGCAAAAAAACCTCCAGGCTTTTCCCAGATAATCAAATGAGAAGGCAGTAACTTGTCTACACAAGGGGCACGATCAAGACTAGCTACTACATGCTAGCAAGGCTTGTGCACATTCAGCAATCTGGACAAATCCTAACTTGTTCCTGTGCTTCACCAAGTAGATTTAATATTGTGGCTCCATTGTGCACATGTTGTGTTCAAACAAACCCTACAGCCTGTCTCCCATCTACACCACTAAACTCCTCCTGATCTCGGTCCCACAGGAGGACTTCAGACTACCTGAATCACTGTAAAGATAAAGGTGATAATGTTTCCAGGGTACTCAGATATAACACTGGTAGAGGACAGAGACTGGCAGGTTCCAGAATTCAAAGAAACAGGAAATACCTACTTTAACTGCCAAATGATAAACGAGGTTTCATTCAGCAACAACAGCTCTTGAGCAGCAAACATCTTCCTCTCTCTTCACTGCAGTGAGAAAACTCCACAGGTTCCTTCCCCACACTGTCTCTTGTGCTATGCTGTTATGCTCCTTTCCCTAAATAGATAATTTCTCCTACACAGGTCATTGCAGAGCTGAAAAACCCTGTCAGCACTAAACACCTGCAAAAATTAGCTGCCCAGGAGGGACCTACATTAACCAGGAGGGGCAGGGGGGGAAGAAAAAAGCTAATGGCAAAAACATAACTTCAACTCCTTTCTTATCCTGGGAAAGGGACTTCTCCCCCATCCCACATGCGATTTCATTTGTATTTTATACATGCATGTTTTGTACCATTAAATGGCCATCACATAGGTGTATTTCCCCTCCTAAGGTTCTGGGTAAGCTGATGACGTGCCCCTCACACCATTCTCATTTCACTGTTGGCCCAGGACCCTGAAGAGCAGGAGCAGAAAGCAGTGTCTGGATACTGTTGTGCTGGGTCAGTCTGCAGATCCAGCCTAACAAAGAACTTTTCTGAGCTCTGCAGTAGCTAATCCTTATTGTAGTGTTTACAACCTGTACCCACAAGGGCTAGAAACTGTTCTTTACAAAGTAAGTTGAAGAGTCTGTGGAAATCTAAGACTGCTAGCCACATACCTCACAAATAAGGTTTCCTACTGGCTAGTGGCCCAAAAGAAAGCAATATTCCTGCTAGGGGAATGGAAACATCTGTTGATTTCAAGTGCAGGTTAAGAGCTTTAATGATTAAGACTGATCTTCATTTAATTCCTGCTGCTCTTAAAACCAGTTCCATGGTTGCTCCATTCCTGCCCTCCTAACAGGAGGGAGGATCAGCTTTGTGGCTCCTGAAGTTTTCCAGCCTTCCTTCTCATCCAAGGCAAATGGAGGGTATGCAAGTTCTTGCCTTGCCTCTCCTGACTCCCCACTTCCACTGGAATGTAAAGAACAGCTCTAGCACACCATGCTGCTGCAGGGACCAGGAGAAGTAACACAAGACAGCTACACACAAACTTTGGGTATTATCAGGGGGACACACGATTTGCTCACTCTGTGGTAGAACTGTAAAGGGTATTTTCTCTTAAGATACCAAGGCTTCACACTTTTGCCTTCAAGACCAAAGGATGACCAACCTAGAGCACTGAAGAGCCAATCCACCTGAACAAAATGAACTTTAAAAAGATGTGGTATTTTCAGATGATAGGTACAGAACACAGCAAGAAGCACTGTTGCAAAATATTTTACCACATTCTGCACTTGCATTTTTCAACCCATTTTTCAAGAGGTAGTGGCACTGCGTGCAAGCTACATGTTACCTCTTTTTGCTTCACAGCCCACACTAACACTGTCCATTACCCTTTCTGTACAGATAGCAGCTACTGGTACCAGTGATGAATACACTGAACTGCAAAGTGAGAGCAGATTAGTTTCTACACACTATTGAAAAGTGACTTATAAAGAAAACAACAGCCTGCACATCATATTTCCTCCCAACCTCAGTATACATCAAGAAAAGCTGAAGTTTGAGGCTCTTCTGTAGAAATATGATAAAAGAGATTTGACACTTTAGGAAGCTCACGCAACAAATAATACATAAAAGTAGCTTTATTTTCATTTCCCTTGAAGGCTATGAATACATACAGAAGTAATCACATGAAACACAGCAAAACTAGAAGAAACTGGATTAACAGAGAAGTTCAGGGGGGGTTATTCTCTTCCTGGTATTTTGAGTAATTAGATGGTAGAAAACAGAGACTATGAAAAAAATCCTGTAGATTGAGTTACCTCATAAATGAGTTTCCCAATATTATTTACTGACTCCTCTATAAAGCTAGAGAAACTGATGAACAAACTATTCAAATGAATTACAGAGCAGATTTCATTAAGTCTGATAAATTAAACTCCTCTTCAACACACAGTGCACATTTCAACCAATTTAGCTAAAATAGTGCAAACATCTGTAAGGAAAGATGTCTGTAGAAAGAGGTATTTCAACTAACCTTGAGATCATTCCTAAACTGCACTTAACTAGGCAGCCACAGCAGAGTACTTCACATCATACGCACAGTAAAAACAACCTTTTGTGCTTATAAGTAAAACAACCTTAACGTTAACATACAAAGACAAACCAAGATTCTGTGCTACACCTCAAGCTATACTGTGAAGGAAAAAAATTAGAGCCTTTCCTCAGAATCACCTTTGAGTCAATGGTATAGACTGCCTTGAGGAGACCCGTGGTGGTCTCACAAGTTTTATTTTCAAAGGATCCATTTGACTGCATCCTCTTCCAGGCCAAAATATCCTGGATTATTGGTTCAGAGACTATGAAGCAACACGCAAGAACCAGAAAACCACACATCAGCCAAAGTGGGTTTATGAGAACTTTTCCAAACCTGTCATTGGAGAACGGATCAAATCTTTACGGAAATGCACTAATCATGGTGTGCCCAGAAACTAACAAAGAAAACAAGCCTCAGATAAAAACATTAATGGCACAAACAAGCTGTCGTAAGAACGATCCAAAAATGATCATGTAAGGAAGAAAACAATCATAACAAATCCTCTAAAACTGTCTCTGCTGTTAAGCTATCAGGAGTCTGAGAAGGTGGAGAAGGAGAAGCATCTCAAGCGCTTCCTGCTGTGAACAGGATCCGTCACCACATCAGCCACTGTATTTCCCTCCTCAGGGAGGAAACTCCCCTTCATAATTGTTTAAGTCATTACTTAGCAGGGCACACGGTGTACATCAACATAATGTCTTGCCAGTCACCTTGTCTACCATGTCTAACACGTATTTCCCCACCTGTTTATAACTCAGGACTCGTGATTTTTCTGCCAGCTTCCAGGTTTTACTCTTGCGACTGTACACTCTGCAGCTGCTCCCATGGGCACTTCCCCAACTGGCAACTGCTTCCACAGAGAACTTTTCCTCCAGAAATCTCAGAGGATCATTTATCCACCCCAAGACAGGGAAAGGTCGTCTAAAGCCAAGATGACCCTCAGGGAGCCCATGAGGCTTACCCACTTTCAATTCTGCTGCTTAAATAAACAGTTGTAAGCTTAAAGAGTAATTTAATGGACTGCTTCAGTTCAGCAGAGACAGATGTGCTAAAGAAGCAGGTACTGGATCAGGTTGGGGAAAAAAGATCCATAGATTTATTTCGTGTAGTTAGGAAAAAAACAAAGATACAGCTGGTGCAACATTACATATGAAAGGAAAGTCGTTTTAGTTTCATAAATATCACTTCTGAGACTAATCAGATAAGAGTGTTGCCTGTTAATGGCTATGGAGCCCTGCTCCATACATATTTCCTTTTACTTTAATTTACTGTGAGTAAATTCAAGTTCAGTTTTTTGAGTTTAGGAGTGACCAGCCTAGTACCATGGCACCCTCCACCAGAGATATTTTTATGTATAACATTTTTACACAGTTCAGCTGCAATAGAATTACCAGGTTAAAACAAGTAATCTCATCCCATCACAAAGTTTATCCTTTTAATAGTTCTGCAACCAAACTGCCTGCAAGAACAGCTCAGCATAACGTGCGTGAAGAAGAGAGAGACTAAAATGAAAGAAATCTGGACAGAAAGTTTCAGTTGGGTAACAAGAACACAACAGCCACAAATCCAAATAGATCAGCTGTTCATCTCCTTGTAAACTTTAATTTGAGAACGGACAGCAGGACTGATCTCACAGCTTGCTGTACCTAAAATAGAAACACCACTCCGACTGCCAAATAATAATCCAAATACTCAAAATAATAATAATAAAAAAACCAGAGCACACAAAACTTCCAGGGTTTGTTTCTTCCCTAAACTACAAGTAATGGATTTGCATAGCTTAAAGCCGAGTCTGCCCACAGAGCCATTGTTCCTTCCCTGAGGCCTTCGGCATTTCCAAGGGTACCCTCACCAGAAGCAACCCTTTATCCGAACTTGCCTGACCGGCAGCCATGGCAACACGGTGGGATTACCCGACCCAAGCAGCTTAGCAGAAGCCGCGAATCTCCCCTCAAATTTTACTTACGGACCGCCGCCTGCAGCGCCAGGAGGCTCCCCCTCCGCGGGGCTGTCCTGCCCGCACGAACCCGCTTTCCCCCAACCTTGCCCTGACCTACCCACCCCGAGAGCTCCGGGCCCCGCCACCCCTTACTCTCCCGCCCCGGGCTCGCCTCCCGCCGCGACCCACGGGGGGCCCCGTGGCGGCTGCTCGGCCGCCCGGCCTGCCAGCGGGGCTGCTGCGGGAGGCCGGGGACAGGCGGGCGGCTCCCGCGCCCCGCGCACGAGCAGCCGGGAACGCGGCCCTTTTTCCCCTCACCCGCGCCCTCTACCTGTGCGTGCGGCGCGGCCGCCCGCCGGACCCTCGGCCGCCGGGGGCCCCGCTCCGGCCGGGGCGACTCCTGGCCAACATGCGGCCCGGGCAGCGCCTCAGCCCGGCCTCGCCCTCCGGCCCCGGCCGCCCGCCCGCCCGCGGCATCAAGCGCATCCGAGAGACGCCGGGAAGGCGGGGGGCGGCGGCGCTTCGACTTCTTTCGGGCTCATCCCCACCGGGAGCCGGCTCCCCGCTGCGCCGCGGTGTTAATATTTTTTAGCCAGAAAGTTCCCAGGAATCTCTGGGAAAAGTCTGGGATGTCTCATCTCACCAGCTCTCAAGCCGATTAAAATTGTGTTCTCTTCAAAGGAGGCTTGTAGAGGCAGGCGTCATCCCTCTGGAAATTCAATTTAATTCCTTGAATGCTTTCATCGAGGAACACGCTGATGTATCGGAATAGGCAGCTCTGCCTTTGAATACGCGGTAATTTACACTGAATAGCAATGCTGTTGGCAGATGCTGCCCCCCAGTATTCACCTGAAGCAGCTTTTAAAATTAGAAGCATACATATAGACTCTACGTGAGGTTAAAAAAGGAAGCTTTCCCATCTGAAATGACGCGAGAGCCCAGTGAGAAGAGCATGGAATGGTAAAGGTTGGGAAAGACCCCCCAGGTCCATTCGCGTCCAAGCGTCGAACGTCTCACAACAACCATCCTACGTCCTGCAAATTCGGGAACAAGCACTTCCACCGCACCCAGTCGTATGGGTTCAGACACCATCCAAACACCCTCTCAGCCTGAGCAAGGGTTTACTTTATAAAGCAGGGATGTTCACTTACCGGTTGTCAAAAGAGCAGGTATTTTATCTTTAAATGATCCCAGAAAAGAGGGCAGAGCTCGTTGCTTCTGCTCAGGACCGCCCAGGCTGCTGCTGCAGCCTCTAGCAGCTCCAGCCCGGTTCCCACACGGTTGGTGCTTACGACTAGGCTGAAGAGGAGGGCTGATTCAGCTGAGCCCCATCTGGAAGCGAAAACGTAGGAGGAAGCACGTTGTGTGTTTAGACAGAAATATTATTTGGCTCGAGCCTGCTCAAATTCCTCCTCCGTTTATACCAATACCTTCCAGGGGGTGGAGAGACTCACGCGAAGAAAGATAAAGCGCTGCTATCTCTTACCCTCAGTAGTGAGCTTCTGGGCTCTGACCAACTTCTAGCTGGAGCCGCAGACGCGCTTCTTCCTCTTTCTCCTCCCCGGCCCTTTCGCCGCCGACAGCCCGAGAAGGCGTGGGAGTCCCGCAAAGCAAGGGGCAGCGAACAACACCCTACCCACCAGCCCCTCTTCGGCCTCCGGGAATTACCATCTAATTAACAAACTGATTGTCACCGGCTGCGTGTCGAGGTGTGGGGTGCGGGGGAGGGTGAGCCAACCAAGCCTAGAGCCACTGTACCTCGTTCAGGGGCAGGATTCTCCCTCCCCGAGCACTTCTGCCCCCTGCCATCAAGCCCCAGGGACAGCCTCCAGGGGAAGAAGAACTATCTCCTTGTAGAGCTGCTGTCAGGAGCAAAATGGAGCCTCACACTTTATGATCAACGCAGGAGCGAGTCATGGGGCTCCTGGAAAATCTCTCCATACCTCAGGACCCAACCGCGTGGGGCTGGGTCTTGCTATTTGAAAGGAAAGCTAATAAACAATTCTGTTGGTGATGAAAAAAATCGGTTTGTTAGGAATTCTGTACTGCATCAATGCTGTATTTTACCTAGAGGAATGTATCATGCTAGAAAAAAATCTGAGGGGTTGTTAGTAATTTAGTTATTCTCTCCTATTTCAATTGTTACAATCCTAATCACTTCTAATCTGAAAGTTTTCTATATGATGCTTCAGTGAGCTTACAGTATGTTTTTTAGGATTGTATCAGAATAAGATGCTTCTTTTATTGGAAGAGCCACTCCTGTTTTTGATGGCTATCACTGGGAATGACCATAGGTGGAGTCTATTCTCAGCAGCAGTTTTTTACAGCCTATGAGTACATGTAATAAAAATAACAGATTGAAAGCCTGGAAATTTTGTCTATTCTTAAGGGACTATCTCACTCTGTAGTTTGCTGAGGTGGCTTTCAGTGTGTTCTGGGCTAAGAACCAAAGTTCAGTCCTCTGTAATTTGTCTTCCCTTGAGCTGAAAATACCTTTGTACTTTTCCCCTTCTCCCAAGAGGTTCCCAAGGTCTTCCCTCTTCACATCCTGGCCTTTACAAAACCAAGCTGCCGCCAAGTACATAGGTAAACTACCTGCCTTCTAAAGTTAGTTTATTTAACTCTGCTATACCTTTTTGCTGCTAGCTCTCATCTCTTCAATCCTTACCCTTTGGTTCACCTAAGTATAATAGGCACAAAACCAATTTTTTTTAAAAATCACTAAGGTTGCACAACAAAGGAGTTAGAAGTCATGAAATACCAGAAGACTGATTATGTGACTTCATGTCAGTCCCCTTGCTTGTTCTTTCAGGACAGTCTAAAATTACATAGTCTGGTATTATTTTGTTTCTGGCCTTGCTTTATTTTGCAAAGCCTTGCCTTTGTTTAGTATACAGGATGGACTTATTCTCAGGATGTGCCACATTTTTGCAGAGCAAGCTGTTGGAACTATTCACCACAGGCGAGTGTAGGAAAGCTTGAGGAAATGGATGCTATTCCTGCCTCTGTTCCAGACAGGATGTGTGTGTTGCAGCTGCATCTATAGTGCATGAGTTCACGGGCATGAGCTGATACCTGGGTATTGATAACAGTCTAGCATGGACCTTTGGGCAGGCTGAAAGACACGGGTGAAAAACATGACTGTACTGTTGGCAGGACTGAGCCACTGGCTCAGAAAGGCCAACTCCAGTTACCAGTGCACCTCTGAAGCTAGTTAGATGCAATGTTCTTTACTATGGTGATGCTGTGTGATGACTTGGAGGCCATTTGATTTTATAGCTGGCTGCAAGTTATGTGCTTGTCATTTTCTGGGAGTCTTGCACAAGGCATCTAACTCTAGGAAGAGCTAAACATTCACAATTGCAGCCCAAAGTCCCCAGGAGATACAGTGGACCTGTTTACTCACAGTTTTATTACCTTTCATTAAAGGCAGTGCATGTAAAAAATACAAAAAATTGCATCTAAGATAGTTGACTACATCTTTATCTGGAATAAAGTGCACCACATTGGTCAAGTAATATAATAATCTAATTTGCAGTAATGTAATTTCACTTCAGTTTCTTCTGGCAACTGTAGCTATCCCACACCAGCAACAGAAGGAAAGCTGATTTTTGTTGTCATTTAAATATGTTGAACTAAATTCAAGGATTCAAATAGCAATTTGAATAATTGATACAGCGCAAAATAGTTTCGTTCCTAGGTGTTTTCCAAATAATCTGTACAAGCAAGAAGTTAATAACTAATCTGCAACACCAATGACTTTATTTGGCACAAAGTAAAAGGACAGTATAAGGAATCACTGGGATGTAGTCTACTGCACACAAATGATTTGACAACAATAAGAACCTTTCAAAATGCTTTGGAAATGGATGACTAGCAGGAAGTCAAATGAATGTTCCTGCAAATGAAAACAATGCATGTGACCAAAAAGTTAACAGATTTGCTCTTTTGGTTCAAAATCAACTCTCATGAGACACAAACCTCTCCCCAAACCAAACATAAAAGCCACACAAACCTTTAAATGTGAAGCAATAACTAAAATAAATCTAAATAAAATGTATTCATATTTTAGTTCCAGGAGAAACCATGTACCTCCTGAGTCACTACTAAATTAAGAAAATGTTGCAGTCTCTACCCCAGCTTGCAAAATCAAAGACAAATAAAGTACAATAAAATAAAATACTGTAATAAGACAAATAAAATACTGTATTTTTTGTTTATTTATTACAGTAAATTACAGGAAAAACTGTTGAACGTGGGAAAAGCAAAACTGTGGAGAATAAGGAATAAAGAGAATGGAAAGTTGATTTCTTGCCCAGCAATCCAACAAGCAAGATGACTAATGAAGCTCTGTGTAGGCAATGCACCATGCAGTCTATCATACACCTCTGGTCTTAGAGCTAAAAATGCAACAGACCTGACACCGTTCATTAATTACTTTGGGAGATGAATGCATTTATGGAAATACAGACTGCAATAACATCCCTTCGTCACTCGTCTTCTAGCTTTACTATCTACCATCACAGTCTGATCCTAATCTTTACATCACACCATGACCGCTGCCCTGAGTCCCATACATGCCTAAATCTCTGCTGTTGAGCCCCAAAATCTGAGCACAATTCTATTTTGTAGACCTTCTCTCAATCCCCTTGCCCCAGATGACTGGGGACTGGTCACGGCTGCACTTACTGCCCCAGTTGTAGTAAGCAGCAGTGACTGATTTGTGGTTGCATGATATTTCTTCCAGAGACTCTGCCAGGAGACAACTTGCTAAAGCCTGTCCCAGGAGCTTTAAAAAAATCTGGTGAGTGACTGTAGCACGTCTAATCAGAACCCACAGTGTTTGGAACTCACAACATGCAACCCCCACCTAGTTTTAAGGTCACTTTTTCAAGACCGGGTCAGCCAAAGAACTACATTAGGCTGTGACTGCTTTCACAGTCACTGGGGACTGCCTTTTCTGGGAATTGCAGGGTGCTTTCTCCTGCCTCAGGCTGTGCAGTGGTCCTCTACTCCATTGGGGAGACAGGACAGAAACAAACAAAACATATGACAGCAAAATATATTGCAGAGGTAACCCAGGTAGGCTGAGACAGCCTCCCCGCCAGCAAGTCAAACTCAATCTTGAATGGTGAGCACATTAGGAAGTGCTATTTGCCAACCAAAGTGAAGCCTTCAGGGCATGTGTCTATACATAAGAGCATCTGCAAACCTATGAAGAAATACATTATCTAATAGGCACTAAGCATGCTTGTACTTTATTAGGCATAAGCAGAAGAAGTAGGTCAAAACACGCACTTGAAGAGCATTGCAAGTAAAACAGCAGGAAGGAAAAGGGGAAAGAGTTTGAAAAAATAGAGAAAATATGTCCTGAGCAGCCAGTTGTTTTCACTAGGTCAAAAGCAACATTAAACCTCAGATTTCTCCCCACCAATTGTTGCCTGGTTTCCATTTAACTACACTGTCATATGGAACTTAAATCCTCCACTTGCCCCCTCATCTTCCCAATAGATGCCAGTGTACTGGTGTGACTCCACCTCTATGTGCATCCAAGGGTGACCCAAACTGAAGCTTCATAGTGCTGAAAGCATCCCTTTCTCCAGGCAAAGCAGGCCAGAGCTGGTGCTTCCTCCCCTGGCAGGAGACAGACCTCTCAAGATCCAGTTCTCCTCCCCATCTGCCTGGGATGCAGCTCCTCCCTGTAGCTTACAGGCACGCAGTGGACTGCTGTTCACAGAGGATGTTGGCTGTGGCATCTGGCACGAGGGAAGACTGTGAGGAGAGAGGTGAGAGGGTGCAGGGGGCAGAGCTAGGGGGTGGCAGGGCTGTGGGAGACCCTTATTTGCAGTCTGCTGTTGGGTCACATCCCCTGTGCCAAATGCAGGTGTGCTCCGAGCTCAAAGAGAACAAGAAGCCCTTGATCTTGTGGCTCTGGGTCTCTACCCACTGGGCCTTGTGTGCTCAGATGACTGACATAAGCTGCTTCTAGAAGATGAAATACCTGTCCTTTTATGATAGCTCTGTTATTCCTACAGTACCATGCCAAAACCCACTCTCCTTGTTTCTTTTCTAAGTAGAGGCCAATAGGTGAGATGCCTTTGCCATTTAAAGCACAGCTTAATGCCCTATTTCTTTCTCTATGCATTTTATGAAAAAGACATCTCTGTTTTTCCTGCTGGCTCCCCATTGCACAGCCTGTGATTCTGGCCCCAAGTTTCTGTCCTGTGTCCTGCTGGCCTCACCTGTACAGCCAAGTCATTATTACAAGTGCTGAGGCAGCTACTGCAGCTCTCAGATATATAACCTTTCCACTTTGAATTTTGGCCAGTGTTAACTGGCCTGGATTCCTTTACTGGTTCGCAGCCTAAGATCTTGGAACAGGTACACAGTTTTTCTGCCAAGTACTCTTCAGTTTGGGTCTTTACTTGAAAATATGATGTAGCAAGTCAGAACACAAAACAGGCTATAAAAGTGATACAAATAGCTATGATTTGATTCCAGGAAGAAGGAGGGTGAGAAGGCTAGGTGAGCCACTATAAGTCAGAAATGTTATGACAAGCTGCTAGAAGCCTTTTCATATGTAAACAGCAGAATAATTTCAATGAGACACAGACATGGGCTGAGAAGAAGAGTGCTTTGCATGTTTCTTACATTTAAGAGTTCAAGTTGCACTCTGTCTTGGATGTAGGCAAAATGTGCAAAAATTTTAAATGCATTTCTTCCCATGACTGACTTGTCCACTTACAACTTCTGCCAGGTAATGCCCATTGCTAATGAGCAAATGGTCACTTGCAACAGGTTGGAAGAACCAGTAGGTACCCACTCAAAACTGGGCTGGTGGCACGGGAGAAGGAATCCTCCCTCCACGGGACTCCAGGCTGAACAGAGAAGCCCTATGGCAGAAAAGGCTGGCTTGGTCTCTGTAACTCAGGAGAACAATAGCTTGTGGATCAAACTTTTGTATTTTACTGCTCTGTTCCTGTTCCAAATGGAAGCCAGACCTGACTCATGTGGATACAATCAGTAGGCCAATATCCAAGTCATTTGCAATCTTAATACAATACTCCTTCTATTTAAGTTTAGCCATTTCATCCACACAAGTGGAAACCATCAAGTGATCTTTTTTTATTAAAAGCCACCTGTCACTTAACTCATCATCATTTCATTCATCATAAAATTCCCCATTGTATGGGAACAGGGAGCTCCACTTCCAGAAGCCCAAGCCACCTGCTCACAGCCTCTGCTTTTTGGGGAGTGGTTGTTTTTGATTTGGACACTTCATTGAAACCTGGCCTTTCTTGTCTGCAGCTAAAATACAATGGTGCAAGAAGAAGTCTGTCACTGAAATGTTATTAAAGAAACACCACTGGGAACTGTGCCATGGTCAACTTTAACTTCCCAGATACCCTATTTGGGAAACATGGTTCTAATAATAAACTTGGGCCCAGCTAGCCATGTGTGTGATAGCTGCCAGATTTCTTCTCAGTAGTCACTGAGACAAAAAGAGACAACCCCAAATTAGTAAGTAATGAAGACACTAAAAAAGAACTGGTCATAAAAAACTCCATTGGGCTGAGCACTCAGCAACTGTTTGCATTTCTGTGGACAGAATAACAAAGAGAAGCAAGTTGGTAATAAAATATTTCAGTTTCAAAAGGGCAAACTGTCAAATTAAGGAAACTCACTAGCAGATTTACCTGGACTGAAGAGATGAAAGACTTGAATGTGGAGGAAGATTGGAATATATCTAGACTGAAGATATAAAAACTATTCCCATCAAGAAAAAAATCTTACTGAGAAGTATTTTAGGCCTGAATAAGTGGAAAAAAACTTCACTATAGAGTGGTTCTCAGGAGTCAGAAATAGCAAATAATCCTGGTCAACAAAGATAGCTGTTGTGTAGAGATAGAGATGCATAGGATTAAGGACAGTTTTGTCAAAAGTCAAATGAGCTAGGACATGCAAAAGATGATTTAATTAAATCTTCAGGCATTCAGAGAAGAGGAGAACATGCCTTAGATGGTATTTTGCTGGTAGAGGCAGGGAAGCACTAATGCAAGTGTACTAAATGCTCTCTGGTGCTTCCCCCAGAACACAGTATATGATCTGTGCTCTCACACTTGAGAGGAAAACAGTTCTGGAGAAGAAAACAGTTCTACTGAAGGTGCAGAGAAGGGTTACACTGAGAATGGACAGTCTGTCATGTGAGAGCAGCTAAACAGTGCTGGCAGGAGAACAAAGGGATACAAACTGGCTGTGAATTTAACAAATTTCTTGGCATAACAGAAACCTGCAGACTTGTTGGTACCCTTGTTCTGCTTTCTGCCCCTCTGTCTGTAGCACATTATTCCTTGGCTCTTTGGCCTTTTCTTACAAGCCTCGAGTTCGTTGTAAAGCTCTGGAAAGGACCCTTGGCACAACATAAATTGGTGAAGCATGAAGGAAATGTTTTATGGACATTTTTGAACAAGAAACTCAACATGCAGAGTTGCATGGCTATGCCTCATAGAGTGGGATTCTTCCCCCATAATTGGCATCATTTGAAGCCCTGTGGCATCTCACCTCTCTCCTTCCTCCCTTAAAAAGCATGGAAGAGCTAAGTCAGAATGCCTACAAATACACACACAAAAAAGGAGGTTTTTGTAGCTGGACAGTGTTTGTAGCAACCCAGCTAAGAAAAGGCTGCAAACTCACATTTTCTCTTACAGAAATATCACCAGGAGTAAATAGCTTTCAGTTATATTACTCTCTCCCTGGCACAGCTGATGCTTGCATCATTACTTGTGCTTTTGAGCTGGTTGTTGAACTTGGTATGACCATGGGGAAATATTTTATCTCCAGCAAGCACAAGTGAAGCCCAGCTATCACTGCAACAGAGGCAATGAAAGTCAGATGCTGCCCTTCAGTTATTCTTATATACATTTATATTTCATGTCACTGAAATAACTTTTATTTAAATCAATATAACTAAGAAAAGAATCTACCTCATTGCCTATTTTAACAACCTCTTTTTTTTCCTCCTAAAGACTCTTTGTGTATTTGTTTTTAGTTTTGTGTCTTTTCTATTTTAGTAATTGGGAAGTTCAGTTTTCCAAAAGACCTTTTGAGTTTCTTGTGAATGTAACCAAACCAGAGCAGATTCTTGCCCTGCAAGCATATGGGAAGAAGGAAAAGCTAATTAGAGAATTAAATTGCCTGTGACAAACAGCTTCACTTTGCCAGTTTATCCAGTTGTCCCATGAGCTAGAGCAACTTGGGTAACACAATATATGGAATGGTCATAAGTCTCTACTTAAATCAACTCTAATGTACATACATAATAGTTATGTCAAAATAATTCTAATTAAATAAATGGCTCTGTTGAGGATTTCCCATTACTGTGCTTGGTAGGAGCTGTCAGGACGTATCCAACAGCAAACAATTTTGGTGGAGTGTTGCCAGTAAGTTTTGCTTAAACATATACTTAAAGCTGAACTGATAAACCAGCCAATGCTTTATAAAGTGAACATCTACCTTCAGGTAACACAAAGATTGATCCAAAATCAACAGTAGAGTCCACATCCCACAGGTGGGCATGTTCTTGTAACTCCTCTCATGTTGAAGTGTCATGATCACCTGGAACAAACATGACAATTACTCCAGTACTATCATGCCACTGTTGTTTACAGGCAATCACAATCAGTGATTTACAACAGAAAACAACAGAGAGATAATGACAGAGCAATTTGAGAGCAGAATCTGGATCATTGATGCTGCAAGTCAGAAGGTCCCCTTTAATGGAAAGAAGGATCCCTTGACCTTTCCAGAAGAGGCAAATAGCACAGGACCAGGATGCTAACAGTTGCAGTAGTTTCATTTTTTTGACAGAAGCAGAGGTGGTCTTTGCAGAAATCATACCAAGGATTAAATACATATTTTAAGAAAGAAGAGGACTCGTAAGACTACCTTTTTCAAGACAAAGCTTCTTCACACTTACTCTTTCCAATGTTTCCAGTTCTCTACTCCAACAAGCTGTTCTCCCAAAAGGGATTCACCCACTGCTGTGTCTTCTTGTGAACAGACAGTGTTTCAGCATGTGGTAGGTAACACAGCTTGCTTTCTGAACAGATTTTCTTCCATCTAAAATGCCTGCAAAGTGGATGATTACTAAAACCTTCATACTAACTTATCACTTGTTAATAGAACTTAGCTGATATTTTTAGAGTGCTCTCTTAAAATCTATGAAAATGTCTTTCAGTGTTAAGAAGCTTCTACAAAGTGAATGCAACAGAGTGGCACGTCATGGCATTCAAAGTGGAAACTTTTTGCTTTCTATAAACAAAAAAGGTGATTTGTCTACCCTCTTCAAAACATGTTCAGTCATGTCTTGACCAAGACACCGAACTGCTGCCACATAAATGATGGACATACATCTTGATTTTTCAGGTCTTCCAAAGACAGAGGAAGAAGACACGACTATATGAAGGGAAAGAAAAACATGACTTAAAAATTGTTGAAAAGGGTGGGGTTTTGACACTGCACAGTTTAGTTAATTTTTCAACAAACATTACCTATGTTTTGACAATAACTTCTATGTCCAAAGTGTTTGAAAAAGGAGAGTTTGAGCCAATACTGCAGTTCAGTTCAGACAGATTGTGATCCAGATCAGTTTTCAATTGCTGGGATCAGTTTGTCCTGTGGACAACTGTCAGATGACTCTGAAAGCATTTCAGAGCTTAGGAATAAGAAGATCAGGACAAGCTGTAGCTGTAAAACTAAGGAAGGGGATCAGTTTACTTTTAAGCCAGTACAGATGTGATGTCACTGGGAGACACTAAGAGGCAGAAATTCTGTGAGGAGGCTTGTATTAGCTGCATCTGACTGCAGCCAGTCACTGCTGGCAATGTTCCCTGGGATGTTCAGCTACTGTTATGCAGACTGCTTGCTTTTCCTCATCTACTATTAAAGTTGTTAGGGAACTTTTAAGGAATACGTTTTAAATCAAAGTCAAGAGTCACTTTTCCCTTGGGATCCTGCTTGAACTCTTGCTGATTTACTCATTGAAATCTCAGAAGTTCAGCAGACAGACTTTGGGGAGTGCTTCCATGCTGTCTTGGCCTACAGTCAACCCTCTTGGCAGATTTTTTATTTTTTTTTTCAAAGTCAGAAATATTAGGAGCCCTACAGATCCTGGCAGCCCTCCAGGGAAGGAGTGTCCAGGATTTTCAGATTCCTTGTCCCAGTAGTGTAGAAATCAAAGAATCTCAAATGCTCCCCTCCCTCTCCTGCCATCCCACTACATGGGCCGAAAAGGAACAAACAAGCCCCACCCTCTATGGCAAACTCAGGGGCTTTTGAAATTGGAAGTCTACATTTTCTTAATCTTCCCCAGTCCCAATTTGTTGAAATTAGCAAGCCAACATTTTTCAGATGCTGTTCTGTGGAGAGCTTAGCAATTACCTTTCATTGGCAATTTGGAATGAAAACAGAATTGTTCATTTTCAGAGTCATCTGCAATGGCAATTGACTGTTCTCCCTTCCTGCCTCTGGTTTGGGAAGTGTCAGAATTGTGTCTTTGGAAAGACAGACAGGCAAGTCTGAAGAAGAGATAATTAATAATTGTCTGCAGATACTGCAGTGGCTAGTTTGAAGAGGAAAAGCCTCTTATTAACTTAAAATTTTATTTAAAAAAATATTCATTTCCAAAAATATTTGCCACGAAAATAGAAGATAGTTAAAGGAAAAAAAAATATTCAAACTACACTGAGAAAACTGCATGTGGAGATTTGCAAAACTATATTTAGAATGACCACTGCCACAACTGGTTTCACCTTACTACTTTAGCACTTTTTTAGGGATCGGTTTTATTGAAAATGTGGAAGATTCAATGTTTGACTGTTGAGTTGATTAGACTGAGCAAAATCAGCTTTCCCTAAACAACAGGAGGGGAAAAGAATAAAACAACAATTAACCCATACCTTTGACTAGGAAATAACTTCTTAAACTCAAATACCATAAACTGGAATTCAACAGAGACAGAATCAGATTAGTTACTTTACCAGCATCTTTAAGATGAAGCATATCTACAGTCCTCAGAGACAACAGAGAGACAGCCAAGCTGTCTGGGCAAACAAAATGCAGGGTTTGACCATTCTGGTATTTGTCTGTGGTGTGGTCTAAAACAATTCTACTCCCACACGTGTTTAAATACTATACTACGAACTTTAGGCAACCCTTATTTTTGTAAAGCAAAAAAATTAAGGATGAAAGATCTCCACTTTGACATTTGATTAGTATATTTGATAATTATGCCTGCCAAAAAGGAACAGAAAATGCAATTAACAATGTAAAAAAAAAAAAAGAGAAATAAACAATCATTAGTATCCAGTCCATGGACTTTTCTTTGCAGCGTCTTGGTTCAAAATTGATTTAAGTTGGGTCATATGAATGTAATCACTAAAAAACAAACAACAACAAACTCCCCCCAAAAAACAAGGGAGGCAAGCTCAGTATTTAGTTAGAGTTTTGCTCAAAAATGGGCCTTGACTGTTTATAATACTGAAATATTTGCAGAGGTAGGTCACTTGGGATAACATGAGAAATGTTTTTTGGTGTGCAAGTAAGCATGGGTACTGTTGGAGTGGTGAAGTGTCAAGTACCAAGAGGGAGTTTCCCAGTGAAAATTGGAAACAGGAAAGGACGTGACTCAGATTTTCAAGAGCTGCCAAACAATTGTAGAAAGCATTGCTGGGGTGACCTACCAAGTATTTGTCACACTTCCTTAAAGTCCTGAGAAGGAAATAACTGAAAGACATTGTTAATGTAAGTGGCTACAAAACCAGTCCAAGTTTTCACTGTTTGAGTTACTCAATGAGTGTAAAGTTGCACTAATGACTCCTATAAATGAAAACACCTTCAGGAAACAAGAGCGGTATGGTCTGTGACACTTGACCCAGCTGGCTGCTAATATCACAGTGAGAGTCTATAAACACCATCTCCATAACACCAGCAGCTTTTAGAGTGCTTCTTATCGGGTGTTCCCACACACACCTCAAGAGAGGAAAAACTGCAATGAACTGAAAAGAAAAAAATAAAAAAAGAGAGAGAGTGAGTTTGTTTCTCTGTTGTAGCCTTGGTGCACTGGCCAGCACAGCTTCACAGCCCAGGTATTTCTGTTTGAGCTTGGATCTCCCAGTAACATCTACAGCAGAGGACTGAATGGCCAAAGTTTAAAGGAACTAACAGAGGCAAAACTGCTGTTAAATCTGAAACTTAGTAGTCTGGCTATTAACATTCTCCCTTCACCAGTGGAATGCAAGCTCTGAAGGTTTCTACACAGTAAGTGACCACCTTTAAGAAAGAGTTAAGCTATCTAGAAAAGCCTTAAACTCTTCTTGATCTACCTCCTCTACTGGATCATACTTTAGCGCTCTGTAATGAAACCACAAGACACAATCATGGAACACAGGCAACTACACACTTAAGGAACCACACACATACACCCAGTATTCCCTCTCCTCCCTTCATTAAAGCCATTTTGAGTTTTAAATCAGATCTCTTGGTTAAGGTTCAGCTGGTATGCCACAAATTTCTTAGCTGTTGAAGATAAAACCAACAGAGAAGTCTAGTAAAGTTATTCCACAAATTTCCACAAATTAAGAGCTACATTCATGATGTACCAGTTTGTTCAAATCTGTGATTTCTGTATTTACTCATCCATGAGATGCAATCTACCTCTTGTCCTGGGTGACTGTTTTCTACATGGATGCCCTTTCAGTAGTCTTGTTCTCTTCCATATCTTCTTGCTACGCTCCCTCCTTTCTGTTCTGCCCTAAAGCAAGCCCATTCCCATGCTTTAGTTTTTCTTCTCAAGCATCTTATCCTTTAGTATCATCTTTTTTTTTTCTCCTTATGAAAAGAATAACACACATACAAAAGGCTTCCCTCCCTCCTCAGTCCTCCTTTCACCACACATGTCCCTGATTTCTGTCCAGTTCTTCAGCCACTTGGAAAGAGATTCCTCTGATCCCAGGATCTGCCCTCCAAAGCCCTTTGATACAAAAGAGAAAAATATGCTAAAGAATTCTGAAAATGCTTTTGTTGTATGGTGTAGAATCTGTGAGCTTGATCTAAATCACTGGAAGTCTCTTGAAAGCCACTGAAACACTCAGTCCTCAAGTGGACTAACTGTTAGGCTTTACAAAGAGGACCAAAATAAGATACAAAGGTACAAAGTATAAAGTTCGCAATACATCTTTAAAGAATATTTCACCTGGGCTGAAAAATGGGAAATTAGTCAACAATTAAGCCCTTGGCAGTAATCACAAACGGGAATTTCACCCAATGCTCCTGTGAGGACCTTGGTGAATGTGCCTTGTAATTAAATGAAAGCATAAGCTGGCAGCTGAGGAGGGGTGCCTACATTAGCATTCCTGTTAAAATCAGGAAGGTGCTTTTCAGACAGCGTCCCAATAGCTCCCACATTCGGCACTTTGGTTCATGGTACAGAATGGCCCCAGAGCACATGGACTGAATTTCTTTTGGACAAAAAGAAATTGGAAGACATTCTTGATGAGCTCAACCTGGATACTTCAGCTGCTAAAGGGCAGTCAGCCCATGGGACCTGACCAGAGCCAGTCCAAATTAACTACCTTAAAAAAGCAGATAGTGTAAACACTCAGTCTTCAGCACTGTTTGGCTCCACAAATCCATTCCCACTGTGCTGTGCTACTCATTAACACAGACCTAGCCATAGTCACCTTGAGATAAGACAGATCTATATATGCACAATTATGCAAGTACTATATTACTGTACCATGCTCTTGTTTTTCTTACCAGATAAAACTTCCTATTGATTTCATAAGGATTGCTTTTTCTCTGCTTTGTAGGCTTTCTTGTAAAACTGTGGGGACAAATGCCCTTTTCTGAGTTAATGTGTGAACAGAGGGCAGCATTAAAATAAGGCTTTTAGCATTCTAACATAATTATCACATGCAAGTTTGAAAAACATGGTTAAATATCACATAAGAAAATCCTCTAGAGAAAATCCTCTATATCTTTCTCAGATGGCTTTTAGCTTTATTCCTGCAGTGTCCTGTAATACCACTTGGAGCACTTCTAGTCAATGGAACAAAAGTACCCATAAGTCCTTTTAGCCACAGAATACTTCCAAAGATACTTCGCCATTATGAAATACTTCATAATAACTGTAGATATTCTACTGTAGACATGTAGTAAGTCAGGAAGATTCCCAGCTCCTGAATCAGTGGATCAAACACATCTCCTCTAACTATAACATTTCAAGTACAAAAAGTACCAAACACAGCAACAGGCAGCCACAATGGTCCTGGAGAAAAAAAACAAAACAGGAGAAAAACATACCTTTAGGCAACGAGCTGTTCCCAAAGCCAATGATTGAGAAGGAGATCTGCCTTTGCACAATTGTTCTAATCCACTGTTGTTTTTTCTGCCATTCTTTCCATTTTGATCAGTGTAGCTTTCGTCATTGACTGAATGGGAAAAGATTAATTCTTTATGCATTTATTTACCTTCAGAATCTCAACAATGATCCTCATGCCAAGATTTGTGTCTATCCACTCACTCTCTTTACTCTGACTGGTTGTACTGATTTAGCTAAACTGACAATCTGAAATTAAATTAACAACAGATAATGGACTGAATTATCTTCAGCTGTTTATGACTTAGGATAATGCCCACAAATGGTACCCGCACTGACTAAAATAATTTGATTGAGTCAAACCAATGCAACTCCTTGATCATCTTCCTCTTGGTTTTTCAATCCTGTATTATTTAAGAAGGGCCATGACATAGGATTTTTCCTGGAAAAATGAAGATAAAACAATTCTCTAAGAAGACTTTTCTAATTAGACAGCATGTGGTGATAATCCGGAAAAGATTATGACAAGGTGGAATAAACAGAGATAGAAGGCATAAAAACTGTTATACTTAAAGCCTAACTGTTTGAGAAAGCCTGCTTTTGTGTGATTTCTTTAACTATGAACTTGCTTCACTGTCAACCAGAGGGCTGGAGAAAATATTTAATGAGGTTTCCTTCAGATCTAGGCACTCTCCAGTCTGTCTGCATCAATAAAAACTGAATAATGGCAGAGGTAGAAGATGGACAACTAGGTGAGTGTTACTTGTCTGGGTTAAAACAGTTTTCTATGTGAGACCTCACAGTATTATAATAAACACACATGCAACAAAAATAAATACATGGTTCTACACAGTTTCTCCATCCTACCGTATGGTTTCACATATTGCAATATATTATGCTATGGCCATATGGCCATATGTACCTGCAGTACATCCCAGGATACTCAGGTTAGTGTATGGTAGTGAGAAAACTGATCTGGCAAGAGAGTAGAAAGAACAGAGTGAACAGAGGTGAGCTGAAGGGAAAAGACAGTGACAGAAAGAGATACAGCAGAGGAAGAAAAATATCATAAGAGGAAAATGTGCGTGATGTGAAGATGTGTTAGAAGAATAAGACTGAAACGAGAGAAGAAAACAGAAAGTTACTCTGGAATTTCTCCAATAATAATGCTTGCTACCTGAATGGCTACAAAAATAATAAACACATCACCCAAATGATTATTAGGCTGGAACTGTCAGTACAATTTGCAGACCTAAACAATTCACTTTTCACCTGTGAAACATTTACCTGGGATACAGGCTGCTTTCTGCTGCCATTAGCACCATCGTGGCTGCCTGTTGCTTACTCTTGCAGCGAACAGGTTATGCCACATAGGCTCTGCAATTGGTGAGGTCCCTACATCCCTTCAGATTGCTTATGTCATCTGGCATTATGTACCAATGCATGGTCCAAGGTTAGGATATGTCTGGGAACATATACATCCTCAGGCTTAGATCTAAATTCTGCTTACTGAAAGGGAGAATTGAGCCCTGTGTACCTGAACATCTGGAGGCACAGCCACAGACTGATTGTGGAACAGTCACACAGGCTCGAGAATACAACAGCCTCCTCTCTCTCTCGTCGCCTTCATGCATGTTTTTTCCTGACTTATACAAACATGTAGGAATGAATAAACTGTGAAAAGTGGCCAGGAGATCTTGCTTTGCTGGGGGCTCTGATGTGACCTCAAGAATGTTATGTCACCCTGATTTCAAGCTTCCCCATCCTTAAAACTGTAGCCTTCTCTATCTTCTTAGTCTCCATCTTGTTTTTTTTAATTGCTATTGCTTTTCTTTTGTTCATAAGGAATGAAAGCAATTTAGATTCTTTAACATACCCTTAAAAAAAAATCCACCCCAGAACCCCATATCCAAACTGCAAAACCAAAGGGGATCTTGAGTTAAGACAGCCATCAAGCCAGTGCAACTTGGGTTGGCTACAGTAGTTAAAATTTACAGACAAGATCATAGTCGAACAAAAGATGCTTATACTGAGTTCTGTCTGGAATCTGTCTTCACTGTTATTTTAGGTACATGCCAACGTAAGTTCATCATATGCCACCTTCTGGTGCATAAATGTAACTTTTATCTTTTGGGCAATGATAAAAAAGTGATAAATGATGTATGGATGCAACTTTCACTTCGATAAGGAGAAATAAATTAAAGTATATTAATCTAAGTAATTTAGCATCTTCTAATACTAGACTGGTTTAACGTGCACACTGGGGAATAGAAATAAAGCATAGATGCAGTCATGATACTCCTTCCCTATATAAGTAAGGTTCATATAAGTTCAAGACTTTGAACTCAGGACTTATGTGCCTCTGAGTATGTAGCCACTAGCATGACTGGTCGTAGACCTGCTGTGAGGTCCACTTGTGCTGACTGCAAGGCTCAGCAGAGGGGAAATGCTGACAGAGGTTTTGCATTTTACCATGTAGATATGTGTGGCTTTTTGGCTACACCGAGGCCAGCAAGGAGATTTTGGAATCAATTCACTCAGACTCCATTTTTACTATCATGAAAAATTATAGTACTGCTGCTCACAGAGGATGAGCCATTAAGAGCAGAATAAAAAGAGGATAGTTACATAACGTTCTTCCTTATGGTTCTCAGCAACATTCACTTTTAGTTTTTCAGTGTCATGAGAGTGCCTGAATCATGGCTGGTATTTTGCAGGTCCTGCTTTGACACACATGTGGCCTTGCAAACAAACGTGGGCTTTCCGTTAAGGAAGCATTCATTTACTAACAAGCATGCTGCTCTAAGAAAAGTTTTAGCCCCCACATGCTGCAAAATGTGATCACCCTATGGCTATAACGAAGACTCATTATCGTTTCTTGAGATTACAGCAACAAGGGGGTCCATTCATATTCTGAGGAAGAATTACAAGGAATACCATCTTTCACTGGTGCTGAAAAGCAATTTAAAAGGACAATAATTCTACTCCATCTTGCTAAATACTGTAATATCTGGTGTTTCCATCTGAAGGTTAACTCATGCAACCACATGACTACCCATGACCTTTATCTCCCTCTATAAAAGTAGTCTTTCATCGGCATGGTTAAAGATCTAAAGCTATAAAATCTGAATCCCCAGGCAAGATGGCAAATAGAGAAGAACTCTAAATTATAACATATTTTAAATAAATCTTGTGACTTTGAGTCACCTTTGAATGGATGGCGCTTGGTTAACGTGGCATCTCCTAACTTCTCCTTAAGCTCTGCTGATAATCTCAGTGCCCAAATACGAATTTTACAGGCAATATCATTTTAAGAGAATTGTGTGGAAAAGTTGGTTCCTTCCAGCATGCTTGCATAGGAGCTGGCAGTAGGAGGCCTCATTTCCAATTGCACTCTGCAGAGTTGTAAATGCCATTTGAGTAAACAAAACAACAGAAATTGCATCAAGTATCTTTTTTCCATCTCATTGTTTTTATTTTACTTCATGAGGAACTGCTGTGTATAGAACGAAGTAACTACTGCAATGGATGGCCTGCTGCTCAAATAACAAAGAGTGAGATCTAGAAACCCTGGATTTCTACATTCAGCTCTGCAAGATTTGAAATGTGGCTCCGATGAAAGCAGCCAAACTATATTCCTTAGTTATGACTATTATTAATATCTAGTAGTATTGCATAGCTCGTGAGACACTTGGATTCAGACCCCTATAATATGACATACTGCAGAAATGCAGAATAGGAAGACTGGTCGAGCCCCCAGGGTGCTTATTACCGAATATCACACAGTCATTTTTGGATCCTCATTGGCACACATTATGCCAGTTTTCAGAAGTCCCAAGGGGAAATAGCTCTCAGCAATAAGAACCAGGGCTGCAGGTCCTCAGCATCCCTCAATATGAGGCTTAAGAAGTGAACGCATTCTAAGATCCTATGGCCAGAGTTTCTGGTTGGCAATAATTTGTTTATGGCATACAGTCTGCCAGCAGCAAACCAAGTTGTTTTAATAGGGCCTAGAAAATCTCCCAGATATTGAAGCTCACAGCATTAGCAAACATACTGAAAATGTTGGTAGCTGTCCTTGTGCTCATCAGAATGTGAAGCAGAACTCATCTACATTCTCCAAAGGGTTCATTAATCATTGCTCAGTCTTTATGGTTAGTATGATTTGACCAACATGCCTTAGGAACGCTAATAAGAAATGTATGAATGGCCAATTTTTTCTCAGTTAAAGTACCCCACATACTATCCAGGCCGTTATAATGAAACAACAGCAAACATGAACAACACAAAAAACCCAACCAACCAACCAAACAAAAAGAAAAGCAGCATGAGTCCCAAACTGCTGCTATTTATTTTCATGCCAGCACTAAGCAGTGCAACCATTCACTAAAAGTTGGGGTGTGAAGGCTTTTACCAACTCTGCACAACATAAAGTAAGAAGCAGAGAGTATCATTACAGAGTCATTTCCTAATGGGAAGATAAGTGATTACCACAATTTCCCAAGGGCTGATGTATAAAGTACATCAATGAACCTGGAGTCCTGAAATCCTATTCAGTGCCTAATACAGATGTATTTTGGCAAAACTCCACTGAAGTCAACTAGAACTTCAGTTCAAAGACATGTTTTAACACAAGCAAACCAGCTATGTTAACCCTCTTTTCCTTCAATAAGGCACTCCTCTTATTTGCAAAAAGAGGTTTGGGCTCCACTCTTCCTGGATCCTCCCATGATGAGTCTGGGACCTACTGGAGGCTTTGAATTCAGTTATTGAATTTGTGTCCTTTTCCTTTCTTTCATTTAGGACTCCAAGCCTATCTGAGATTATGTTCCAGTTAATTTTGTTTCATTTTTTGTCGGTGCACAGAAAAGAGGCCAGCATTTCTTGTTTGAATGCTGGGTACTTTGCTTCTGATTGCTTTAGCCTCAGATTTTCTCAGGTGCACTCAATTTTTTATGTATTTTAATCCCTCACATTACAATGCCAACATACCACTGCAGTACAGGCACATGAAATGGCTGTTTCTGCAGCTGATGCTCCTTCACAGATGCTGAGCAAACACTGCAACTGAAGAACTAGAGTTTGCATGATGGTCCAAATGCCTTGCCAAAAGCCTTTGACAGCTATCTTTTTCAGCCTATGTACATAACTTGCTTTCATATACTTTAACTTAAGCATTCAAGGTTTTGAAAACAGAGGGCACAAAGCAAAATAACTGCTGTATGGAATTTAGATGACTAGGCTGTCACTTGGTCACATACATTTTTGACAATAACAAGTTGGAAGCCTCAGTTTTCTTCTCTCTCAATACTACTGCTTTTCCCCTTCTCCTAAACACTAACAAGTTACCTGTGGTATTGTTTTAAAAAAGGGTCAAGTCAATCTTCAATAGGACAAAAAAATATCACTAGGTATATGGTTAACAAGAAAAATGTATCTTAGAGTTTCCTTTGATGAAA
The DNA here is from genome assembly GCF_001715985.3 of Manacus vitellinus. Lineage (NCBI taxonomy): Eukaryota > Metazoa > Chordata > Aves > Passeriformes > Pipridae > Manacus > Manacus vitellinus. The sequence continues at coordinate 3,304,145 of NW_021940122.1, forward strand.
GTAACTAGTGTTTTATAACCAAAATGAAGAGGAACTTAGGTTTAGAAAGCAGTGCTGTTATCTTTTTAAGCAACTTGAATGTTGCCATCAACGTTTCCTTGAATGCATGCCTGTCTTTCTCTGAAAAACGTGTGGGTTTAACAAGCCTCATGCCTACTAAGCTTTCCAGAACCTTTTTTACAAGAGAGGCAGAGTGTGCGTTGCTCCTCCACGTATTTGTCACCTTCCCTCTAGTTTCAGCATTCTTTCAAACCCTTTCATCTGAACAGAGCTGTAAAAAGGATCAAAATAACAAGGTAGATGCTGTCTCATGTTTACATCTATCAAAATTTGAGCAACAAGTGTAAAATGTGTTCTGTTTTCCGTTTGTGGCTGCAAGCATGCAAGACAGGATGTGACTTCCAACATAGCTGGTGCAAATTCAACAGCATGTAGAGGTCTTCTAAGCACCTAAGAAGTCAATCAGCTTTGTAAGACAAGACATGCATCTGCAGGTGAGCCCCAGCTGGCAGACATAAATATCCCTCAGACCAAAAAAAGCAAGAAAGAGAAGCATGAAAGTAGCTCTGCGGTCAACACTTCTTCCTCTCCACCCTTTCCTGCCACCACAAAACCCCACAACTGTCTGATACAAATGAGGAAAGTGACAAATAAAGCAGGTATTGACTGCATGTAATTCATGCCTCAAAGTCTAAAAGGAGGCTTGACATACATACAACAAGTCCTTACCATTCTCCAACTTTCTCTTCTTGGAATTCCTTGTATAGTCCAGGATTTATTTTACAAAAGTATAAATACCTTCTTATGGTAAATTCAACAAAACCAGCAATTTTTGAACTCTGGCCTTGGTTGTATCAGAGTGAATCTGAAACACCCCACTGTGTTCTGCAAATTCCTTCCAACCAACAAAGAAAGCAGAAGTCAGGCTCTGGAGTTCAGGTCCCAGCCTGAGTCAGAAATGAGACAGATAAGTGCTTTTAGCTCAAAAGAAAAGCTCAATATACTCACAAGATGGTCAGCTTCACTTACTTCCTTGAATTGTCATCAGTAGGCACCAAACAATGCATATTTTAGTACTAGGAACTAATTGGAATGGATTGCTGCAAGACACTTATAAGAAGCTGGCCTTTTAATTTATTTTCAAAGTAATAGTCCATATTGACAGGCCATTTTGCTCCTGCAGAAGCATAGAGCAGGGGCACTGCCTTTACTGTGAACCTACTTTTGTCTATTTCTGGCAAGTATCCTAGATTTTGTAATTTAATATTCCTGCCAAAAGCACTGGAAACATTTGAGACAATCCCTTTGGGATTAAGGACAAACTGTGGATTACATTCTTGGCATTGGGCTACACTGGAAACCAGACTTTTTCTTGCTATCCCTGAATATTTGTGAGCTAAGCAAATAAGACCACAGCAGAATTAAGAGTAATTTGATGCTGTTTTACTCTTTCTTCTCAAACCATCCCAGGATCTACTGCACTTTTAGTCTAGGGAATGTGTTTAGGTCAAGAGATGTGTTTATTCTCATTAACCTTACATATTAAAAAAGCATGAACAGGTTGTGGTGTGACTGAGGACAACTTTCATTTCTTTTTTTTTTGCACACTAGAAGATGTGTACTCAACCACGAATTCTGCTCCTGCTTCCCAGATACAGGGGGTCAGTAGCATGAGGACAGCCACAGTGAATCAGACCAAACCTATAAAAAGCCAGGCTCCTTCCTCTGCCAGTGGCCAGGGATGGGTACTTAGGGAAAGAGTACAAAAAACAGGGCAAGGTTGACTCTTCCTCTAATATACCCTGGTGAGATCTGGTAATTTGGTGTTCAGGGAGCCAGACTCAGGGGCTGGTTTTGCATCTGTGCCTTTAAAAGCCTTTCTATGATCTGTTTAGTTCCTTTTTAAAGTCCATTTGCACGCCTGGTCTCTGTAACACCCTGCTCCTATCAGTCTTGGTTTATTTCTACTGTGCTATATAAAGAGAACTTGCCTGTTTGATTTAAACCTGCTGCCTGGTAATTTCAATAGGCACTCGGGCTTCTTGTTCTGTGATAGAATAATCCCCTCCCTAATCACCCTCAGACCATATGTTGAATACCAGGTCATCAGCAGTAGAACCACTATCACTGCTATCTGTCCCACAATACTCTGGTGGAGCAGGGACTAGATGTAGAAACACAGAAGGAAATACTGAGACAAAACAAAGAACATAAAGATAAAACATAGGTTTTATCTTCTGCCATCACCACACCTACAAATTACTGGGAAAACTTTCAGAAAAAGAATTTCATGGAATCTCAACAGTTTCTGAACTTACTAAATAAAAACCAAACCCTTCAGGGAACCAGTAGGTCTCCTTGCAGAACAAGTCCAGGGTTTTGCACTTTAAACAAAGAAACTGCTCGAGCTAATGAATGACAGCTGTTAGAGTTCACCTTCCAGTACTTCCAGGAAGGGCTGGAAAACATGCTAGTGGAGACATTTTTCAAGATTCAAATTCCTCAGTACTGAACAAGTCAATTAAATATATCAAACTGTTCAATGCAAGCTGTAACTTGCCATCTGAGTTTATGGAGAACTTGTCAAAAAATTACACAAGAAAGTGTACAGCAAAACTTAAAACGTAGAAAACTGTGAACAGTTAAATAATTTGTCTTCTACAAAAGTGCAACTGAAATAACTGAGCTACAGATAACATTGACTTGGAATTAGCAAGAAATCAGTCAGTTTAAAAATTATAAGAACTAAAAAACTTTGCCTATTTTCTATATTCCAAGATTATTCTTTGAGGAAGCTGTCTGCTCTCTAAAATGTTCATGCTTTCATGAAGCTGACAAAATTGCCATGAAAACGTAATGGGAATGAGTCAATATGTTTTTAGAGTAGTATCTTCCACAATTCCAGAGTACTAATAGAGAGTATTAACACTGATAAATGGTTTTGAATTATCTAGAGAAATGTTACAGCAGTACTAAAAATAATTCACTTTTCTGTTACATTGGACAGTGCAAATAATGTTCCACAAGGACTTGATGCACACTTCTAAGACAGCTTAATATTGTTTGTCCAATATCTGTTCTTACAGCTAAATATAACAAAACAGACCACAATGATAGAGAAGGATTAGAATAATACCAGAGTGAGGCAATGGAACTATTCAGCTAGTGCATCATGCTTCAGCTCCAGAAGAGAGGAAAAGTTTGACACTTGTGGGAGAGGAAAAGTTGCAGGAGTTTTACACAAGAATGAGTAGAAAACAGGTCTCTTATGAGAAGTACTCTCCAGACAACAACCCTAAGGGCCTGTGTTACAAGATACAGAACCCTTGGGGAAAACCAGTGATGAGCATGTGATAAGTCTAGCCAGGGATTTTCAAGGCGGTTTTGAAGAACAAGGAAGGAAGGCATCAGGACAGGGCTCTGGGTTTTATTACACCGAAAAAAAAATGAAACTGAAGAAGTTCCCAAAAGGGAAAATAATGCAGTGCTGAGATCCAGTATTGTTTGGGACACTCATTTAAAAGCTGAAAAGACAATTAAATGCCTCATGACAAGGCATGCTCTGGCAAGAAGGCCAAGTTACATAAATAAACAAAAAAGGAAGTCTGATGCTGAGATGGTGCAGCTGCCCTACAACATCCTACACCTTATCAGCATTTTTGAGATCTCTGGCAGGGAGCTGTACAGAGTAAGTTCTGGACAGATGCTAGTCTCAGTAAGGAATTGATTCTGTGGTTTTCAGTACACTGACTCAAATCCATTTCAGTCCTTGCAAACCACACTACCCAAGAGGGCTCCCTTGCAGTAGTTCAGCCTACTTTGGAAAACTAACTTTTAAAAAACATTAGTAGTTTCCAAAGTAACTGTCACAAACTTCCCCCAGAAACTTCTGCTCTCTGCCTTTGCTGTCTGCTCTCCTCCAAAATACCCTCATCTGTATGGGGCCTGCTCCATTTCTCCACTCCAGCCCAGTCCCCAGGTTCCTGCCTAGACTTGCCTCTACAGTCCCTAGGTTCATCTCTGGTGTGATATTTTGCTTTGGTGACATTGCCCCATCCACAGAGCTAGACTAATGTGAGATGAAAGATTAAGAAGCTCAGCAAACGAAGGAAGTGAAAGTTGTGATTCAACAGATGATGATTCTCTCTTAGGCAAGACTGAAATCAGAGTGCTGCCAAGACATTCATCGACTGGCCTTTTAAGGTGCCCTTTTTCAAACCAGGCAGTAACAAAATGTTGTTCTTTCTCAGAGTTTTGAGAGAACTACTAAAGACAGTGGGTTAATTTAGAAATCCCCTAACCTGCTGACGCAGATCTGCAGTGTTTCACTTGGGAAATACATGCATTTCATAGGTAAGCAATGTGTTCCTGACACATACTTTGCACAAGGTGACAGTGGTCACCACTCAAGGAGCTAAAGGGTTAGGATTCTCCATCCTGGTGAAGAGACCTTTGGGAGATCTGATGGCATGTATAGGAAAAATTCTTCACTGTCTCTTCAGATATTCAAGAATGAGGAGTCATCAATGATGCTAAGAGAAGCTGTGTTCTAGACAGCCCTACAGACCACCATGCTCCTTGCCTGAGGATTTTCTAGGTGCAGAAAATCCTCAACAGAGACTGAATGAGCATTTAGAAGATACCTGTTTATAGTCACTAACTAGATCAATCACACCAGGCTCAGGAAATTACTAAAGTGAAAACATGCACAGTCTGGGAAAGTATCTGGCAGAAGTATCATCTGGCGTATTGCTTTTGGATTTGGCTTGCTTTTAGTCAGGACAGATAGTTAGAACTGGTAATTGAATATTGGCCATGGTAAAACCTGTAGTTATAACTTCTTTGAACTAACAGCATGAAGAAAGAGTATCTTGACAGCAAATAATGTACTAAACAGGCCTTTGGAGGCAAGTTTTTTGGAGGCAAGGCAGGAAAACCAGCTTATTTTCTTTTCTGTAAAATTCCTGTCTGACCTTAGCCCTGCAATACAGTGTAAGGGTGAGATTAAGATGGTGCAATAAGCCTAGAGTTCCACCAGGTGGTAAACTAGTCCCACAGTGCCAGGCTAAAAATGCCTCAGCCAGGGACCATCATTAGTCCCAAACTGCCAGATTTAAAATGACCACAACACTTGTCTTGTGTGCTGTCCACAGTTCTCACAATGATCATCTTCCTTGTCAGCAAGGGTGACCATAGTAACTTTTTCCATGGAAACTGCTTTCCTGTCCTAAAGCCCCCTGTTGATTCTCCACATATGAATCATAACCCTCCCTGTCACTGTCTTCCTGCTAATCCTGTGTTGGGCAGTGGCACCAATACAGCTACTTTCTTCCCAAGATTTCTACTTCGATAACTGTAACTATTAAAAAACCCTGCTGAATACTATGTGACGTTCACTTATGTGTGTCACAGAAATCTGATCAGCAAGTGCAGATTGAGAAGTTCTCTGATTTAAAAATCTTGAAAACCACAGCAAAGTCTACAAAAGAAATTTAGAATGTACTGGTGTGAAAACAATTTAGTCCAGTTGATTAAAGATGAACTAGAACCTAAAACATCGCTTTCATTGTGCCACCATGTCTTACACCAGGAAAAGTTATGGACACACAAAATACTAAGACAGCACTGCAGCTCTTGTAACCCAAGTTGCTGCAGTTACCACAGAGAAAAGTTTTAGCATCTTTCTTGCAACAGTGGGAAAGGTCTTATTTTACACCATAATAAAATGAGTAGTTCTTTCTGACACCCTTAGAATCAAGGCTTTTCAGTGGGCATTACTGAACTTAGGGAAGCATAAGCACATGATTTTAAATCTACAAATTCAAAGTTCAGTTCTGTAGTTGTACAAGAGCTTTTCAAAGACTATAAAATCTCTGGAGCCCTGTAGAGCTGCAGATATGTCTCTTAAGACTTGTGAGCTAACTCAGCTTAACCATACAATATGTACCTATTGTTCCAGAGAAGACAGAAGGGTGCGTATTTTGGCTTCTGGATGAACTTTCATAATGGTAAACATTACATTTAGTGTGCTAAAGTAGTGTGTTTGACCTGGATCTCAGTACGAGAAAAGAATTCTCTCCAACAGATCCCTTCTGCTCATTCTTTCCCTTTCCTTGGAAATCTGGAAGAGAAGGTTGTGCTTTGGCTTTTTAGCCTGGATGAAGTCACATATGCAATATGTTTGCAATATGGTTTTGGAAACCTGATGTTTTATGAAGGTGATGCTATGTAACAGTAAATCTGAAGACAGAGCTGAAGGAAGGGGACAGAGGAATTGGGAAACAGTGGACAAATCTCTCATCACTGGGAAGATGTAGTACCTGATCTGGAGTGCTAATACATTTCCAGAGGAGATTGCAAACAGCATATTTTGGAGCCTGATTGTTAGTGCAAACCTCTTTAGGAGACCCACTGTCTTTGGGCAATGCTACATTTCACTTTTTCACTTCTCTTTTATTAACTATGGAAAGATGATCAATCATTAGAAGAAGAAAGGTTTTCCTAAGGCATTGCATAACTCACCTTCCAGAAGGTAGCCTGAAGGAATTCCAGCACAGCAGCTTCTTGTTCTGTAGCTGTCCTTTCCCTCCTTCATACACCCAGGAGAATCAATCCTGCATTAAAAAAACCCAAAGAATAAAAGGAGGATTCTTATGAACCTGCCTCCAGACAAATTACTGAGATGACAGATGTAGAAGGAAAGGTTTTCTTCTTCCTCTTGTAACCTTCACATCACCTACTGTTTCAGTTCAGTCACCAAAGCTTTTACTTCTCTCTCACTATAATCATACTGAGATAATAACTTAATTCAACTTGTATTGTCATGCAAAACCTTAGAGATGACCTCTGTTAAACAAGAGTGCTTGTCTAACTTTACAAGTCCTCAAAATCTTTTTGAAGTCACAATAAATGCTTTGTGTGGTAGAGTACACTGGATGAGATTGGTTCTTTTAACTTAAGAAGTAACAGAAATGCCAACTTGATGGTGAATTTTCCTGTTCTCATCTTTTTCTTCCCATTTAGTGATAAGCAACGGCATTGATGTAGTGCTCAAAATAAAAGTATCAAACAGCCTTAGCGAAAGCATGTGCCTGCCCCAGTCTGAATCAGGCCTGATTGTGCTTTGTTACCTTAGAACATGCATTGTCTTTTGTTAATATCCTCTTTGTGCTTAAATTCTCCTTTAAAAAAAAAAAAAATGAAAACCAAGGTAGACAGCACCTAAATACAAGCAGCAGAGAAGCTTCAGAGCTCTCTTAAAGTATAGGTAGGACAACAAAAATGAAGAAATAAAATTAACAATACTCTTTTCTTCATAGGAGGTCACCTTACATAAAACTGTAGATAAAAGTACAGTTCATCAAATCTTCTTGAAATCACTGTACCCCTACAACCTGCTCTAGAATCACATTTGCATCAGTAGAGGTTTTGGCTACAAAGCAAATCTAAATCACTTCATTGTCATTGGAAACAAAACCTACCACAAGATCCTCACTACACATACAGGTATGAAAATGGAGAGATACAATATTCAAATGGAGAGATACAATATTCAAAGTCATTTCACCGTACAAATTTTCAGTCAGACTTTAAAAACTGACATAGAGATTTCAAGGGAGGTCAAGACCTTGGAATTTCACCTAGCACACTAAAAGCTCAACGTACAATTCCTCAGATTCAATTCTTGTTCAATTAAGTGCAAGAAGGAATTCCAGGCTTTCCTTTTTGGCTCTGAGTGCTTTTTTCCTCTTCCTTTATTTCCACAGAAATACCAACACCATGCACTGCAAATGCAGATCAAAATGCAAGATACATTTTCTTGCCTCATATCACTGTTGAGCATCTCACACACATCAGTGCATGCTCCTATTCTCAGTACTTTAAAGAGAAGTAACCAGAAATAATGTGGTGAAGCACCACATTGAGTTCAAAGAGTGAAAAACTTGGCTTGAACTACTCTCTACAATGCTGTTTTTTCACCTGCCAGCACAATTTGGTTGTACACATATAAATAGGGCTACAAAAACAATCTCCTATGCATGGTGCCATTTTTGATGCACTGTCTGCTTATTGCACCTTCTCCACTGCTGCAAAGTGAAAGTACATGGCATTTGGCTGAAGTTTCAATCTTAAGGTGCTGTTATAGAGGAGGTCCTCACAAGGAGCTAATGTGAGAGGCTTCAGCACAGAAACAGTAGGAGTGTCTTACACTCTGTCACTCCTCCTCACCTCCACCAGTGAGTGTAGCCTGACCAGGCTGTAAAGAAGTTGTACTTCAGCAGCAAGAGTAAGACACTGATCTGACAACTTGTTTGCAGCAAAGGAAATTCTCACTAGATATGAGAAAAAATTCTTCCCAGGGAGAGTGGTGGAGTGCTGAGGCAGGAGCCCAGAAAAAAACGAGGTAAGAGGTTTCCTAAATGCAGCTGGACAAGGAAAGTCTTGTGCAACCCTTGGGGTTGGACTACAGACCTCCAGAGGTCCACCCAGCTGAATTACCAGATGTTATCAATCAGAGCTTGCATTCAGTTTAACACAGAAAAAACCTACCAACACACTAAATCAGCATGAATGTGTTTTACGTGTCTTGGCCTCAGCATTTATTTATTTTTTTCATTTCCATACCATCTAAGAACCACAGTCAAAGAGCAGACCTTTACTACAGTAAGTAGTAGAAGAAGTACACAATGCACACTATCATGAAAGTGTTTTGATAAATCCACTAGATGCAATTCAAGAAGAAACTGAGCTATCACAGCCAGCCCTGGATAAAGAATGGTTGAAAGACCTGCTTAGAGCAGCCAAAGCTCCTAAGATGGTAGTGCCTTTCTCCCTCAGCCACAGATCTCTTCTGCAAATAACAACACATTCCTTCCTTCACTCCTACCCCCAGTGGGTCAGGTTTCCTGGCTCATCAGGGATCCTGTCCTCCAGATGTTGGCAGAAGAGAGCACAACTCAGAGATCTTCCATTCCTCCTTGCAGTGCTTCAGCAGCTTCACAGCATCCTCTGCTGCCAAAGAGCAGAATCAGATCAGAAATGAGAAAACAGACTTAGCCTTCAAGCAAACATTATCGCTTTATACAGACAGACACTCCCCCCAGTTACCCTACAGTGAAAAGAGGCAGATAACGAAGATCCCTGATCTGCAACAGGGATCAATCTCCATGCCTTCCCCAGAGCCACTTTTGAAACTGACCTACTCTTGGGTACTACAGGTGCAAATCAGTCCTGAAATGCCAGAAGCTCACTGTGTCCAAGGAATAGTCCCATACCAGAGTACAAACCTTGCAGGCCTGGGCCTTTTTATGCAGTACCTTTAAACATCTGGCTCTACATAGCCCTTTTCCTTATTATTCTGAATTCTTATTTTCACATAATTACAGAATGGGTCAGGTTGGAAGGGACCACTGGGGGTCATCTGGTCCAACCTCCCTGCTCATGCAGGGTCATCCTAGAGCAGCACATTGCAGAGGATTGCTTCCAGATTGTTCTTGAATATCTCCAGTGAGGGAGACTCCACAGCCCCTCGGGGCAACCTAGTGTCTAGTGTGCAGGCACCCACACAGTAAAGAAGCTCTTCCTCATGTTCAAGTGGAACTTCTTTGCATCAGTTTCTGCCCATTGCCTCTTGTCCTATTGCTTGGCACCACCAAGAAGAGCCTGGCTCCATCCTCTTGGAACCGTCTCTTTAGATATTTATACACATTAATGAGGTCTCCTCTCAGCCATTTCTTCTTGACACTGAACAGACCCACCCCCCTCAGCCTTTCCTCCTAAGAGAGATGCTCCAGTCCCTTAATTTTTGTCACCTGTTGCTTCTCCAGCAGATGTCAGGGTAGTTAAAGTCCCCCACCAGGACTAGGGCCTGTGACTGTGAAGCTGCTTCAAGCTGCCTGTAGAAGGCCTCATCAACTTCCTCCTCCTGACCACGAGGCCTGTAGCAAACACCCACAATGATGTTACCCTTACTAGTCTGCCCCTTTACCCTAACCCATAAGCTCTTGCTCATTGTCCACCCCAAGACAGAGCTCGATATATTCCAAGTGTCACATAGAGGGCAACTCCACCACTGCACCTGCCTGGTCTGCCTCCCCTAAACAGTGTGTAGCCCTTCATGACAAAATTTCAATCATGCAAGCTATCCCACCATATCTCTGTAATCACAATGAGATCAAAGCCCTATGACTGCACACATATCTCTAGTTCCTCTTTTATTAGGAAAGAAAACATGCTTCAACTTTAGAGAAAACAAAGAAGGTATAAGTATGTGCCCTCTAAGATCCATGGGGAATATTCCCTTTGCACTAAACTGGTGGTCCCACAAAGTAGTCAGGTTCTAAAATCTGTGAGTTTATAAATTTCTAAAAATTGTTTCTAAATTTCTAAAACCAGCAATGCCACACACAGGAGAGCAATTCCACATGGTTCACAGGATAGCTCAATAAAATATATCACTGCCCCTATTCCAGCCATGCCTGGCCCTGTACAAGCCTTTACTCACACAAGTGACTATGCAGCCCCAAGCAGCTGCAGTGATCCTACCGAGTTATTTGAAAGCAGTACGCAGAAATGTTTCACGGGCACAAACACAGCATAACCTGCTCTCCCAAAGCCACGCTGGGTGGGCTGCAGTACCTCAGCACTCTCTCTACAGGTGCCTCTCCCTGCCACAGCATCCACACGGCGCAGGCAGCCCAGCTCCGGGGGCACCCAGCCGGGATGGTTACAGGGCACTTGCACTGCCCCATGGCACCCAGTGAGGGCAAGCTACCCTGTACAGACACGTATGAGCCAGCAGTGTGCCCAGGTGGCCAAGAAGGCAAATGGTATCCTGGCCTGTATCAGAAGTAGTGTGGCCAGCAGGACAGTGATTCTGCTCCTCTACTGTGCACTGGTGAGGCTGCACCTTGAATCCCGTGTCAATTTCCGGGCCCCTCAATTCAGGAAAGGTGCTCAATTGAGGTGCTGGAGCAGGTCGAAAGAACGGCAACAAAGCTGGTGAAGGGGCTGGAATGCAATTTTTATGAGGAGCAGCTGAGGGAATTGGGATTGCTAGGCTTGTGGAGGCTCAGGGGGGACCTTATCACTCTCTACAACTGCTTGCAAGGAGGTTGTAACCAGGTAGGGGTCGGCTCTTCTCCCAGGCAATGAGTTACAGAACAAGAGGACATAGTCTTAAGCTGTACCAGGGAGCTTCAGGTTGGACATAAGAAAGAATTTCTTCACAGAAAGGGTGATTGGGCATTGGAATGGCCTGCCCAGGGAGGTGGTGAACTCACCGTCCCTGGAGGTGTTTAAGGTAAGACTGGATGTGGCACTTACTGCCATGGTCTAGTTGACATGGTGGTGTTGGGTCAAAGGTTGCACTCGATAATCTCAGAGGTCTTTTCCCACGTAATCGATGCCCTACACAGACAGGGCGCGCAGCCTCTCCCACCGGCCGCGCCCCGCCCCGGGCCCGGCCGCCACGGCCCGCCCGCCGGCCGTGCGGTGCCGTGCGCGGTCATGGCGGCGGCTAGCGCGCTGTTCGCGGGGCTGTCCGGGGCGCCGTCCACCCTTGTTCTTGCCCGGGCGCTGAGCTCCGCGGCCGCGGCGGCCGGCGCGGGGAGGGCGGCGGGCGCGCGCTGGCGGCCGCGGGGAGCGCTGGGCGGGTCGGGCTGGCGCTGGGCTGTGGCGGCGGCAGACCGCGCGTGGCGGCGTCCCGGGAGGACGAGGAGGACAAGGAGCTGCGGCAGCGGTTCATCGCGCCGCCCGTGAGCGGTGCTGCAGAGCTGCGGCGGCGGCGGCGGGAGCTGCGGAGCGCATGGAGCTGCTCATCATGGAGACGCAGGCGGAGGTTGGCCGCGCCCTGGCCGCGCTGGACCCCGGCGCCTCCTTCTCCGTCGACACCTGGGAGAGGAAGGAAGGTACGGGGAAAGCCGCGGGAGACGCCGCGGGCACCGGCACCCCGGGCTCGGTCACCCCGCGGTGACCCTGCCCCTGGCCTTGGCAGGCGGAGGCGGCATCAGCTGCGTACTGCAGGACGGCGAGGTCTTCGAGAAGGCGGGCGTGAATGTGTCCGTCGTGTCCGGGCTCCTGTCCGAGGAGGCAGCGCGGCAGATGCGGAGCAGGGGGAAGTCTCTGAAGGCCAAGGACGGTAAGGTGTCCGGCCGGGAGGTGGGGTAGGGAACCGGGACACGTTCACCTGAGTATTCCCGTGCGGGACTCTCAGCAGTCCTGGCCTTTGAGCAGAACCTGAGGAAAGCCAGACGGATCAAAGATCGAAGGGTTTCATTTGTATCAAGGTGATTTCTAACCAGTAAGCCTAACAGGTGGACTTCCGTATCCCTAAAAAGCCATGTATCAGAGTGCTTCTCTCTCCGTCCTGCTGCTTCAAGGAATGCATTATAGGCACGGGTGATTTCTCAATAATGACACTGTAGCTTAATAGTGAAACAGTGCAGGAGTTATGTACCAAAGAGGTGAAGGGAGGGAACCAACACCACCTGAAGGCTAAAGAGCACTCAACCCATGTTTGTGTAGCAAAGGGCAGTTGTGAGGACTGGGGGTGGCTGAAACCCTTAGCAGTGCCTTATGTTTTAAATGGTCTTCATTTAATGGGTTCTCTAACATGTTGCTGCATTTTAGGACTAATACCAAAAAAAGGTGCACAGAAGAGCGTGAATGAGAAGTGAATTGCACATTTACTAATAATTATGGTGATCCAACATGAGAAATTTTCCTGTCACGAAACCTAAGGAAAAATAGCGATGTTCCTTAAATGATAGTAAATGAAGTTTCTTGAAAAACTAAAGGGCTTTCTTGGTGCATCTCTTTATCTAGGGAAGCTGCCTTTTTGCGCCATGGGTGTGAGCTCCGTTATCCATCCAAAGAACCCTCATGTTCCAACCATGCACTTCAACTACAGATACTTTGAAATTGAAGAAGCAGACGGTAAGAATTTTAATCCAATGAAGCATGTATGAAATGTTCATGTTCCTCCACATGGAGGAAGCATGAATGCATGGCTAGGGTAAGAGGTTAAGAACCAGTCCAGGTTTGTTCCCAGCTGTGCCAAGAATCTGTTGTTTAGCATTGGATCTCCTTATCTCTGGCCTTTGTGCATTTGTAAAATGAGCATAACGAGTGCATGTGGTAGAGTAAAAGGGGTTTGCTTTTTGTAGAGTATGCCAGGGGTTTCAGATCGAAGTTAAAAATGTAGGAGGTTGTAAATAAATGTGAAATACATTCAGAGCAGCAATCCTAGAATTTAGAAGAAGAAATGTTTGTGAAGGGCTGATAAACATTCTGGTCATGATGTGCCTTTGTCTCAGCAGCTGGAAGGACGTACTGTCAGAAACACTGCTCACTAACTGCATTGTGCCTTATTTCCCCAAGTTTCTGCAACTTGGCACTGTCAGAAATGGGACCCTTGTCTAGGTGGTCCAACACTGAAGGGCCATCTGTATCTTGTGACAGTTGTATGTACTGTCAGAAGCTCAAAGAGAGTTTTCTTTCAGTTGTTTTGCCACAGCATTATGGATCATTTCTAGCCAGTTACTTCCCTGGATGTAATAATGATGTTCCCTTTCTTTGGCACACAGTAAAATGTTTCTGCATTCTTGAATAAGAGTTGCCAGCCCATCTTGTGAAACTGATATTCTGTAGTCAGGATCAGTGGTCCAAAATACTGAATGAATGGTTTTAACTGCTTTGAAATTTCTTTCATGTTTTCCCGAAGTCACTGGAAATGGAAGTTCACTACCTTGAAGTCACATTTTTCATGACTGAGGTTTAGGGGCACCACTGAATAATGATTTTGTTTTGTATTTTAAAAGTAGTTGTTAATGCTACGTGAACCTTGCTGTTTAGAAGTGTAAAAGAAAAATGTTGCTGCTTTCCTCTCTTATAGGAACTAAGCAGTGGTGGTTTGGTGGTGGGACTGATCTCACTCCAACTTACCTGAATGAAGAGGATGCTGTTCATTTTCACAAGACTCTGAAAGAAGCCTGTGACAAGCATGATCTGAAGCTGTATCCCAAGTACAAGAAATGGTATGTGGGGAGAGATGCACTTGGGGGGGGGTAGAAAGCAGCACTAGATGTTGCCAGTTAAGTGTACTCTAAGAACTGTAGGTTCTGCTGCCTTTTAAAAAGTATCAGCAAACCCTAAGAAAAATTAGCGGAAGTGTACTGGGACAAAATGTAGTCTGAAGAAATCTCTTATTTACAGAAGCCTGTCAGCCCTTTCAAATTAGGGGGCTGACAACTAGGATCATAAGTCTATAGCCCAAATAAAAACCAGGCTGACTCTACAAGAGTGGTTGTAAGCCACAGACTTCACTAGGCAACTTAAAAATTCCTTTTAACCTCTAGTGTTAAACTAGGACAAGATTTTTTCCCCATGGACTTGCACAAATCCTGCTTACAGTGAGCTCGTGGTAAATGTGCATGATTCAGTGTGAGCTCTTGGGCCAGCGTTGTGGTTCTGAAAATCCCACTCAGATTTTTCTGTCTTCACTCTGACCATCATGGCCTGTTTTGTTTTTCTGGTTTTTTCCAGGTAAGTAAAGGAGATTGTCCTTAATGTAGAAGCTTCATAATTTAGATGAAGCTGTAGTTTTTTCCCTGGTGAAAAATTCACTGTGAGTTCAACAGTTCTAAGATGCAAACTTTGAATGTTCTTCTTGAGCTAAGAGATACAAGTGATCTGATCCTTCACTAGTAATGGGTGGCTTGCTGCTCTGTGTCTGATAATCCTATCTGCCCCAGGCTGTGGTATCCAGGAAGGAGGGGATACCCTTTTGTAAGGCACTAGGTCTCCTCTGAGGACAGGAGATAAAGTGGGTGTTATAGTTTGGGTGGCAACCACTTAATAAGGAGATACAACTTAGAACCTTGAGATTACAGTCTTGTTCTCTGAGGAGTTTTTGCATGGTAGTTCAGAGTATGTGCCTTAATGGTCAGGTCTTTTGCAGCCTAAGTAGGCAGGTGGGGGGTGGGGGGTCGGAAACCTTTTCCCACCTTTCTCAAAGATAAAAGCTGTTGTTACATTTACCACATTATCTTCCTGATCTAGGTTTAAGACTTTTGTCAGGCTTCTTCTCTTTTTGCATTTCTCACTCAGCCTTTTTACTTAACTCTTCCTGCTGCCATTAAATAAAAAAGCTGATTGTCACAGTGAATAAAAAAATAGCTTACGTTAGCAGTTACATCTCCATGTCTCTTCTGCTTTGGCCATGCCATATATATTGCTTGAGAACGATTGAGGATGGACACATGTATGGAAAACCAGTTCTAAAAGAAGGCAAGGTGTTCTTAATGTTGATGGTTTCTGCTTCCTTTTTTCTTTCCATTTCTTTTCTATGTGAAGACTTTCAGGGCATGACTGCCCAATAAAGCAACTATAAGCAAGATAGGGTGTGGATACAATGAATCATTTATATATAGTAATTGCACAGCTACATACCCCCTGTAAATACAAAAGAGATTAATTGCCTTTCTATTGTAGAATAAACTGCCCTTACACACTTATAAACTTGAACATAAGCCATGAAAAGCCACTGCTATGATGACTCAATCTTACAAGTTTTAACTATTAAAAAGCCTTTTTCCAAGGAAGGCTGCCATGACACGTGCTTTCTTATCTGGTCTTAGGTTTTTAGATTCCTTTTGTTTTGATGAAGAAAATCAATTCTTTTACTAGAATGGCAAAAATAATAAAGAAATTCTCTTCCAAGTCTGAATTAAACTGAAAGCTGTACAAATAATTTGGGATCTGCATATAATGCTGGGAATGAAATCTAGCAAGAGCTCTTAGGGTGAAGTTTTGAGATCAGGTGACCCTGTTCTGAGTAGGTAGGGGATATGGATTGGATCACTCCATGTGGATGCAGCTGCCATGGTGTTTGAGTGTTACTGTTCAGTGACTGTGTGATGACATGTAGCTTTGCAGAGACCATCTAATCAGAGCTTTACTGTAAGTGACACAGGAGTGCTTTCCAGAGGGTGCTGCACCATCCTGGCTCTCGGTAGTCAGTAAAACAGTGGGGCACTGGGCAATGCAGGAACTGACTTCTGGTTAGTGCTAGTCCTGTGCCACATAGCTGTTTGGAGTTCTGTTCATTGCTTTGAATACTGTGGACCATATTAATAAATATCTGGTACTTCTTCTAGGTGTGATGACTACTTCTATATCAAGCACCGTGGCGAGCGAAGAGGGATTGGAGGCATATTCTTTGACGACGTGGACTCTCCCTCCAAGGAGGAAGTGTTCCAGTTTGTGAAGAGTTGTGCCAAAGCTGTTGTGCCTTGTTACATTCCCATTGTGAAAAAGCACCGCCATGACTCCTTCACGCCAGAGGAAAAGCTATGGCAGCAGCTTCGGAGAGGACGGTGAGTACTGAAGGAGCTAAAGAATACACAGGAGGTGGATTATGCTGGCAAGAAAAAAACTGAGCTAGTTCTTTACGGTTACAGGTTAATGTCCTGTTGTAGTGTGGGCTAAAAAAGCTCATCAGAGAATTTCAACATTTTTGTGCACAGAACTAATTTTGAAATCCAATGCTAAGTTGCCAAAAGGGGTGCAAAGAAGGTAGTAGCACGCCCTTATCTGTATTTCCCACCTTCCCATGTTAGAATACAAGCAACACAAACAAAATGCCAGAGTTTCTCTCCAGCTCTTTCAAAAACCAAGAGAAGCTGCTGCTGTGCAACAGGCAAAGGGGTATGGGTGTGCTTGGTGTCCTGAATCCAGCCCTCTCCTGCGGCCCAATCATATGGGATATAGGACTACCCTTGTCACATGAGGAGCCTGAGGGGGAGGGAATTGTGCTTCCTATTCAGTAATGAAACAAAACTTCACAAAGTCAAGAAGTAACTGTGCTCAAGTACCTTCACCTTCTTACATACATATTTGTTCCATCTGATCTTGGCATTGAAATGAGGATTCCTGTAAAGGAGTAAAGATACAGAGGGTTGGGTTTTTTTATTCTGGCATGGTCCAAAGTTGCTGTAACTTAAAGGACTTTGGAGGATGCTTCTAATGTGACCAACTGTTAATGTTGCAAAAGCTTAAGTACACTGGTCAATACAGTTGTACTCCGTTCCCTGTATCCTGTGATTGTGTAAGCACATGGAGAAATGAGAACACACATGCTTTGTGCAGAAGTAGGGTCTTCAGTTTCTGTCTCTTCTGCAGAGAAATCTGTGATACTGGCATGGAAAGAGTATAAGCATTTAAGTTTAGATCACTGGCCTGCAGCCATTAGTCAGATAAGCAAGTGTCCTTAATTTGGTGGGACTGTTCCTGGGAATGTGGGGCTTCCAGGATCTAGTCTGTGGATGGGATTTAGCAAACTTGCTAAGTTTATAAGGGGGAACAGCTTCTGTAAGCTGCAGCCAGAACCAGCTCTTGAGGCCTGCCTATTTCCCTGTGTCTGTTTGCAGGTTGTTTGGCTAGGTAAAGCTTTCCATTTTTGCAGATAGGTAAGAACTCTTCCCTTCCTGTATCTCTGTTAAATACTAACACGTCTGTACTAGCTACTAAGATAATCCCTGATGAATTGTCACTGCTCTGTTCCTATACTGTGGGCAGAAAAGTGGTATATTTTGATATTACAACTCCCAGCCAGCACTCTGAAGCTGTTTGACTTCTACTTCTTTCCAGATCTCCCCAAGAAACAAAAAATACTGTTCAGACCTTACTGCTTATGTGTCCTTCAGCATGGAGGACTGCAGAGTAGAATTCTTTCTCAGTTCCTTTAAGGCCCCTCTTTATGTCTGATGCCACCACACAAAAGAGAAAACCAAGGTAAACATGGTGTCGAGCTTGTCAGCAGGGTTGAGGCCTGGGAGAAGCACAGCACAGCACAGCAGCCTGCAGAATGCTCTCCTTTGAACAGTTTGTCTGCTCTAGTCTGTTTGCCAAGGTCACTACTCCCTGTGCTTTGTGGAGTGGCAAGGTGATAATTGCATTCCTGCAGAGGATGCTGAAGAACAGTTCACTCCAAAACAGGGTTCATTCTGACACCCAACACAGCAGAAAGATAGGCCGGTTTTGTTTGATATCTGCTAGTTGAAGAAGGCACAACCAACTTCTGCTAATAAACTTGTTTTTTCTTTGCATCTCTTCACTCCCTGTAGGTATGTAGAGTTCAACTTGGTTTATGACAGAGGTACAAAGTTTGGCCTCCTGACACCAGGATCAAGGATTGAAAGCATTCTCATGTCTCTGCCCCTGACTGCAAGGTAAGGGTGTAGCTATGTGGGACTGCAGGTAGGTTACTGTTCTTATTAAAATAGTTAATAGGATTAAATCAAAGGTCTGTCATGGTGTCCCATCACTTTACAGTGGCTAGTTCATGCCTGATACAAGAACTACCCAAATACATGCAGATGCTTCTCTGGTCTCCTACACTCAGCTAGTTGCCAGTAGTGTGTGACTGAGATATTTTCTGACAAAAAAAATGGATGGTTTTTGTGCTTAGTACCTCGATAGATTTTTCTCTCCTTGCTCCATGGATTTTTCTTTAGTAGCTCTTTGAAATCATGTGAGATTCTGGCAGTCCTGACAAATGTGTGACAAGGAGCTTCATAGTTTAACTGTGTGTTGTATGAAAAAGTGCCTCTTCGTTTTCTACTTGCCTCTAATGGCTTCGTTTGATTTTTCACTGAGTAACATGATTTTCTTGCTGTTGTGTTTCTCCATAACTGTTCTTATTTTACAAACTTCTGTTTTTTCATTGCCAGTTTTCCAGGCTAACAATTCCTGGTATTTTTCGTCTTTGTACAGTCACTGTTCCATCCTTTTGATCACATTTGCCACTTTCTCTAGGCTTAAGTTTTCTGTGCCCTTTCTGAACTAGGGATAAGGAACCAACACCATAAGATACATATGTGTATCCAAGATCATACACTGGCATAATGAAGTTTTAATTCATTATTCCTTTCATAATCCTAGTATTCTGTTTGCTGGTTTTGACTGCTGCTCAGCATTAAGCTGGCTTTTTCATAGAACTGTTACAATGCGAGAGTCTTTTCTGGGCAATAAAATTGAACTCAAATTTAAGTCAATCTGTATACAGCTTTTTCTGTGTCCATCATTTCACACCAATCAACAGTGAATTTCACCTGCCATTTTATTGCTCTGTTGCTTGGCTTAATACTAACTGTTTTCAACACTTTTTTTGTTTTAACCCATCTTGCTTACTCTTGCAATATCAGGAAATTCAGTCACTTACTGTTTACCCCCATTTTCAGGTTGCTTTTAGGTAACACTGAGTAGCACAGACCCTATAATGAATTCTGTAAAGTTTACTAGTGACCTCCTTCCGCCTCCTTCCTCCCTTTGCCTGCTGCCCCTTAACCATGAAGGCAGTCCTGTTCTCACCATATGCCTTCATCCCACTGCCAACACTACATGAGTCCCTGACCTGGTGGTGTAGCACACTCCTATCTTCGGATTTCGTTTCTAGGATGATCTGGTTTTGCTTGTTTTCATCAGTGTAAATAGCTTGCTTCACAGCATGAATGGTTCCTTCCTGGGGAAAAAATGGAAAGAGGATGTACCCATCTCTGACTGCTGATGCTTTCTCTGTCACGCCTCTTTTAATTGCCTTTTCAATAAAAAAGTGATCTTTCATCATCACCTTTGTTTTTAAAACCAAGAATCAACAAGGATTTGTAGAGCTTCCAGTCCATATTCTGGAAAACCTAAATCTTGTGTCCTCACTGTGAAAATTCTATGGGTTCCTTTTCTACTCATCTTCCTTATGATGTTAGTATGTCACAAGAGACTGCTAGAAGATTTTTGCAAATCAACCTGCGTGCATTTTGGGGCACGGGGGCGTTGCTCTTCCCTTTTTCCTTGTTCTTCCAGCTTTTTCAGAGGTTAGTAAAAAGATGAAGCTAACATTTTTCCTGTGTACGCCGGTGTTGATAATATTTGTTTTTACTGAACTTATTGTTTTTACTGAACTTACATATCTGTCTCCTGAGCTGAGTATCAACTATGTATTTAGCTTTGCATGCCCAAAAAAGGCAACTCCAGTCCAAACACTGCCTGGTCAGTGGCAGTGGTCAGTGGGGTCAGTCTCCAGGTCAGTGGGAGAGGTGGCAGCCAGCTGGGCAGTCTGAGTGAGTTTCCCCTCTCCCTGCAGGTGGGAGTACATGCACACTCCACCAGAGAGCTCCAAAGAAGCAGAAATCCTGGAGGTTCTGCGAAATCCCAAAGACTGGGTGCACTGACATGGATCATGAAGAAGATGGATTGCTCACGCTGAGCCATTTGAGAGAACGGGAACGCCTGCGAACCAGTTCATTGGCACTGCTGTTGCATGGCGTTTCATTGTGTCTATTTATAGCTTGCCTGGTGCCTTAATTATGCTGTAGACTTGTTACAACTTGCAAATACGTGAACTCACTCTTTTGGATTGATGGGCTAATATTGTCACCCCCTGTTGCTGTTGCCTTGTGAAGGACTGGTGATGGCCTCACAGGGCTACTGTGCATGTTTTAGGACTTTCTCAACTCATGTGATTGACTGCAAAATGGCAAATTACTGTGAAGTGTTCTCCCAGTGAAATGAAAGCGTTATCTGTGCCTAATTAGCACTGCTTACCCTTAGAAAATGTTTGGATGCTTAAACACATTTTTGTAAAGAATAAAGGGAATATTTTATATGATTTTAAACCTTAAACTCTGCTTTCGGGAAGTTGTGGAAAAGGTGGTACTTAATCACATGTATTTTGATGCTGCAGTAGCATGACTTGGCCGATCAGTACCTGGGAGAATCCGGGTTGGGGCACCATGTTACGTGAGGGGAGGGGAAGGCTGGCTGTCCATTTGAGGAGAAAATCTTTCAGCATTGAGCATGTCAGCTGTGACTCAGGCCAGCTCCTTTGCCAAGGAGGTCAGAGATGCATCAGGTGTTGCCCGTTGCCCCCAGGGTCTCTAAATAGCACTTCACGCTGTTCCCAGCCCCGGAATGATTGTTCTTTTGACTCTCGGCACAAACCTAGTCGAGGAACGTCTAGGGAAAAGCAAAGGGAGGCCGAGTCTCATTTCCCCTTGCCTGAGGAAAAAACGACAGCTCCATCTCCCCGTCGGGGAATCGAACCCCGGTCTCCCGCGTGACAGGCGGGGATACTAACCACTATACTAACGAGGAGCGGGATGTCCGGCATTCCCCTTCCGCCACCACGGCCTACGACCTCACCTGTCGCGGGTTCCTGAGCTGCGGGTGACGGCTGTCCCTGCGCCCAGGTGGCGTGGGGACATGTCTCCCGTCGGCTCAAGGTCGCTGTCGCCGCCTGATCGCCCAAGTCACGCTTCCCGCCGGGGGCCACCGCGTTCACTTCCGTGTTACCATCCGCCACTAAAATAAAATTAAGTAATAGTCTGCTAAATCGGCCATCTCCTCACCTTCAGGGGAGAAAACGGAATGGCCCGTACGGGGATCGAACCCGCGACCTTGGCGTTATTAGCACCACGCTCTAACCAACTGAGCTAACCGGCCTTCGTGCATCCCTCCTGGGTGCGCGCACCTGAGCCGCTACTACGGACACGGCGCGGG